>NC_090193.1:3857500-4510000 GCF_024679245.1 Pseudorasbora parva | reverse complement strand
ACATATTCTGGTAAACTTGCGTCACATATTATATTTATAAATATGTAGAGAAAGAATATAAAAACCTAAATTCATCTAGGTCAACTACCAACTAATCCAAGGCCAGCAGTTTGCACAAGACCCAAAAATGGCCGAAATGTCAACTATGTTACCTGTCAACTGTGTTACTCATCAACTGTAACAGTTGACAAGGATTCACATGGTTGACAATTTAATTAAAATTGTATTAATTGCTTGTACTTATTTTTGTTGAATTAAAAAAGAAAGTTTTTTAAGAGCGTTTTCTCTTTTCCTTCTAATGTGTCCTGTCACTGGTGTTACTCCTGTCAACTGTGCTCCTTTTTCTGTCAACTGTGTTACTTGTTCTGTCAGCTGTGTTATGTGGTTTTTATGTCATAAATCTTTTAAATGTGACCTAAACCATTAGAAAAAAAGATAGGGATATCTTTTAAGATGGAAGTATTGGTAAGGATGGTAAATAATAAAAAATTCAGCAAACTGTGGATTTATGGCACAGCATTTGTCCTTAACACTGTTGACAAAATTATGAATTAAAGGTTGATTTTTTATAAGATTTTTGAAAATAATTAACGGATAATTAACTTTGTGCGGGCGGTTAGTATAGCGTGGATGAAAAATATGCGCAATATTTCTGTGGAGAGGTGGATGAGCGAGAGAGCGACCAAGACCTGGGTGTGTTTGCGAATGAGCGTCTCCTATGGGCCACACCGGTCTCGAGTCCTCTCATGAGGGAGCTCAGAGGCATATAAGGACGAGCGACACCAATAAAGGACAAGAGATCACCAGACTTGGATTTGACATTGAGTTGTGTTTACGTTTTATTATGTGTGTGCGCGAGTCCATTTTTTCGTGAGGGACTGCCCATGTTACTTTCGTTTTGTTTGGTTAGTCTTTTAAATGTTCGCCGGTTCCCGCCTCCTTCTTCCCCCCTCAAACATACTGTATCACAATTTCTATGTCCAAATTACCATTACACATACACACAACAACGATATGCCATGTGATCCATCACGTCACCACCACTGCGACCGTGCAACTTTTATTGATGCCTCTCTTAGTCCAGATGGAGCGAGCGTTGCAGGAGTAGCAATAGATGAATTAAAAGTAAAGTTGGTGAGTGGAGTATATGAAATTGTTGAAAACGAGTCTTAAAAAGGAACAGCCTGTTTCATTAGCCCATTCATGACGATGTTGATGTTGAGAGAGGTGCAAGATAAAAAATAAAGCATTTTAATTTGAATGATTTTAGCGTGTGTGATTTAGCACAGGTCGGGTAAGGGGCCAAATATTAACAGGTCTGGGTGGGTGCAGATTTAATTTTGATATTTTCACGGGTCGGGTCTGGTGCTGCTGTGCCTTGCAGGTACGGGCAGGGGTGGGTCTCCAAGAATGGACCCATGCAGGACTCTAAATGGGGCATACGGATTTGAACAGGTGATCTCTTGATCTGCAGTCAAATGCTCTACCACTGAGCTATACCCCCTTTCGGCAACCTTCTGAAAAAAAATCCTTGAATGAAACACAACTGAGGTATGTTTACCTTATCTGAAAGTAGTAAAGTTGCACCAGAGAACAGAGCTAAATAAAAAAAATAAAAAAATCTTTGAAGGAAACACAAATGAGATAGGTCTGGCTTGTCTGAAAGTAGGCTAGTATAAAAGTACCAGAGAACAGGGGACCTCTCGATCTGCAGTCAAATGCTCTACCACTGAGCTATACCCCCTTTCAGAACATTAAAAATAACAAAAATTTGTCACACTTTATAATAGCGTTCAGTTACAAGTCATTTACAAGTGATTAGTAAATAATTAACTAATGATTTAGGAAACATGACTATGTGTTCATTAATGATTAATGAGTGATTTGTTAATTATTTTACATATATTTAGTAGGTTCAGTTATAAGTAATTAAGTAGATTAAGTAAATACAGTTTATTAGTTAATAATGAACTAATGATTTACAAAACTTGACAATGCATTTCATAAATGTCAATAAATTGTTACTTTTTTGTATATTTTGTAGATTCAGTTATACAATATTTATAAGTTATTAGATAATGATACTAATCATTATCTAATAATGATTAATCTAATGATTTATCTAATCATTATCTAATTATCTAACTAATCATTTAAAAAATCATGACTTGCATTTATCATGCAAAATGCATTTACCCACAAAATGCATTTATGCTACAGCTATTTTTTTTTTAAAGAATGATAAATTGCTAGTTGTCAAATTAATTGCATAATATCATTGCGCCGCTGCGCCCATGGTATGGCACCAAAGTTCCATGATTCTTACGCAGGAATGAGAAGTAGTTCCTATCTACAGATACAGAGATCGGTTAAATGGATTCAAAAAGGGTAAAACTCAACTGTTTAACAATAAGGGAATTGGAAAATGAGCCTATTTTCACAAAAGGTTGTGTTCAATTGTTTTATTTTCAATTAAAGGAAAGGTGTTCCTTTAATATTAAATTTTAGTAAATGCATTACTAGAATAAAATGCTGTTTCATTGTGCAATGAATACTTAACTGTTTCGACAACACAAGAGTGTGATTAGTTTGCGGTGTTAACTGTTTTGAGAGCTGTTACCTGAGTTTGGATAAATGTACTAAATTGATTGAGAAAAACTGTAAACTTTACTTACCACATTACTGCAACAGCCCGGTCCTGCAGATTTGTGTCATGCAACATTAGGGAAGATTATACCCTTCCTATCAGAAAAGGCCACACAACTCCTGGTCCAAGCTCTTGTTCTCTCCAGACTGGACTATCGTAATGCTCTTAGCGGGCCTTCTGGCATGCACTATCAAACCCTTGCGATTGATCCAGAATGCAGCGGCGAGAGTGGTCTTTAGCAAGCCGAAGAGAGCGCACGTCACACTTCTCTTTATCAGTTTATCACTGGCTGCCAAAAGCCTCTTGCATTAAATTTAAGGCACTGGTGCTAACCTACAAAGCAACCACCCGGTCTGCACCAATATACCTTAACTCGCTTGTTCACTCTTACGCACCCTCCAAAAGCTTGCGTTCTGCAAGTGAACAATGCCTCATGGTGCCATCCCAAAAATGCATTAAAATCACTCTCTCGGACCTTTCTCACCTGGTGGAATGACCAAGTCGAGCAGCCGAGTCTGTAGCCATTCTCAAAAAACATCTTAAGACACATCTTTTCAAGCAGCACCTGATTAATAAAGACTAGCACTTAACTATTCTATATTTTTTTCTGTGTGTTTGTTTATTTTATAAAAAATGTGTACTCCACTAGATTAACTGAGATTTGCTACAGCACTTGCATGCTGTTGCCCCTTGATTGTTTAGTTGCTTTTATTGCTCTCCTCATTTGTAAGTTGCTTTGAATAAAAGCATCTGCTAAATAATTCAATATAAATGTAAATGCACAACACTTTTTAAAATAATAAAATTAATAATAACATCCTGGCCCCGGTCCACCACAGAAAGCGGCAACAGTGTGCATTAGAAATGGCCCACGGAGAAAAGGAAGAAGGTGGCCTGGCACCAGGATGCACTACGGGAAGAAGGCAAGCTTGTGGACTCAGTGTGATGCTTTGGGCAATGTGCTGGGAATCCCTGGAAATCTTAATGCTTTAGCATACCAAGACATTTTGGATAATTTCATGCTCCGAACTTTGTGACAACAGTTTGTGAATGGCCCATTCCTGTTCCAACATGACTGCGCTCCAGTGCACAAAGCGTCGGTCCATAAAGACATGGATGAGCAAGTTTGGTGTGGACGAACCTGACTGGCCTGCACAGAGTCCTGAGCTCAACCCGATAAAACAGCTTTGGGATGAATTAGAGCGGAGACTGAGAGCCAGGCCTTCTCGTCCAACATCAGTGCCTGACCTCACAAATGAGCTTCTAGAAGAATGGTCAAAAATCCCCATAAACACACTCCTAAACCTTGAGGAAAGCCTTCCCAGAAGAGCTGAAGCTGTTATAGCTGCAAAGGGTGGGCCGACTCCATATTAAACCCTACAGATTACATTTTATTATTTGCTTGGGTATATTTTGATACTTGGTGTACATTTTCAAAATTCTTCGTACAAAAATCCAAATTCATCCACATTTGTAATACAGCTAATCATTCTTTCCAAACCTGATGTAATGCTTTCATTTAGTTGCACATATTTTCAGTCCACATAATCATTGTTTCAAACATTATTGTAAAACATGTAATGAGAACATTTGGTTTAATCACCGAAACACAACAGTATGATCTTTTTTCATTTTAATATTTTTAACAATCAGTTAACAAGTTTGTTTGCCCATATAATCTCAACCTATTAGGTTAAACTGTCCACTGATGAGGGGCTCGATGAAGCAGCTTCGACTCGAGCTCTGATATATACACCCACAGCGACTAAATATAGGATATGATTATGTAGGGCAAGGTACCTAAAATGAAGCTGGAGTTTGGGGAGTTGATGGGATGCTGGAACAGCTGAGACTGAGGAGAGGTAAGCAGCTGCTTATATACTCTGACTGTTGGCTGTTGATTAGAAGATTAGATGGGCTCACTCCTCCCTAAATTATGTTTAGGAACTTCACTTCCTTTTATAGCAAACAATGCAAAATACCTTTAAAATCACCCTTGTTGCTGAATTACCTACAGTAGAGGTTAGAGATGCCTCATTAGAAAATACACTTGCATTCCCTAACTTATGTCATTGAATCCATAATGTGTGTATCACATATGTGTTATCAAAAAGCGGGATGAAGATACGACACAGCCATAAGATCCCGGGCTATAGAACTGAGTTTGCTGCCAATACAGTAAAAGTTCTCACTGTGCCATATGACTGAATATGTACTGTAGTTGACCTTTATAAGGGTGAGTCACAGTAATGTGCTAGTCTCCATGGTAATATTTTTACAGTAGCACATGGCACACATACTGTAATGTAAAATGTTGTATTTTATACCATCTGTCTCCCTTCTTCTGATGCATTTCTGATCAGTCTGATGTTACACTGTCATTGACAATTTCCTCACCCTTATACTTTATTTATACACACACTCTTCTAGTTTACTATCTTTGTGGGGACTCTTCATAGTTGTAATGGTTTTTATAATGTACAAACTCTATGTTCTCTCCCCTTACACTAACCCTACTCCTGAACCTGACAAAAAAAAAATTCCCCGCAAGTACAATGATTTTGGATATTGCCATCTTTACAGTTTTTATTATTGGCTTTGGTACTGTTTTCACTAAGCATATACTCAGCCTCTCACATTTTGCAAAAAACTTACAGTTTTTGCCCGTTGCTTGAACACATTTTTCTAAACTTCGCTCATTGTGCCGAAACTCTACACACAAGTAAACATGACACAACACTGGGACATTTTGTCCCCATAACGTAGGGATTACCAGCCCACACACACACACACACACACACACACACACACACACACACACACACACACACACACACACACACACACACGCACACACACGCACGCACGCACGCACGCACGCACGCACGCACGCACGCACACACACACACACACACACACACACACACACACACACACACACACACACACACACACACACACACACACACATACACACACACACACACATGTTGGTCTATGTGCAGGGACTCTCCATAGGTGTAATGGTTTATATACTGTACAAACCGTATTTTCTATCCCCCTACACTGCCCCTGCCCCTAAACCTACCCATCACAGGAAACATTCTGCATTTTTACTTTCTCAAAAAAACATAATTTAGTATGTTTTTAAGGCCTTTCGAATTATGAGGACATTTGACATGTAGTTATACAAATTTGTGTCCTCATAAACCACATTAACAGGCTCACACACACACACACACACACACACACACACACACACACACACACACACACACACACACACACACACACACGTTCTTTACTGTATTCTAGAATACAGTACTTTTGGTTTACATATATGGTTTTGTTGTGTGCTACTGTATACAACAGTAATGTTTGGCAAATTGCATTGGTTTACACTATACTTGTTACCCCTCTCGGCAGATGACTTTCACTGTAGAACATTGTATTGAAATGTAAATATAAGCATATGAAAGACCAAAGAGCTTTAGATTTAGAACAACAGTGTTTACATGGCATATCCAAAAATGTACTATTATAAAATAAATAAGTGTTTGCCATTTGATGCAAATGCTTCAATCTGATATGTGTTTATGTCATTTTGGATGCAATGTTACATTTTGAAGGAGATGTGAGGCATTTTGAATTTTGTGTGTGAAGTTTTGGGAATTGTGTGTAATTTTGAAAAAAGGAGACAGTTTTGAAAATGTGTATAAGCAGTTGGAAAAAAATGTAAAGAACTGGTAATCATGAATGGTTTAATGTGTTTTAAGGTTCTTGTAAAATGTAAGCTTGTAGAGGAATGCTGATGTAGAAAAAGGTGCTCAATAGAAATACTTTTTATTTCTATATTATGATAAATATGTAATATATCATTTGAATTTTTCATTGTTATTTTCCCAATTCCCCACCTCTATCCTGCATTTGCAATAATATTACACATAAATCCTAATTAGTATTAACATTTCTAAACAGTTAATTTTGTTTCAGCTGCCTGTTATTTTTGTGTGTGTGTGTGCTTTCTGATATAATGACAATTACATGAGGAGTGAAGGCCATAGAAATGTATCACAGAAGGATAATACAGCCAGATTTTATTCCTCCAGAGGATATGCTTTTGCTTTTGTTTACAGGAAATAATGAGCCCTCCATTGCTCTGATGCAGTTTAAAGCACAGATGGTTGCTAATGTACTCTCTCTGATCACTAGGTGCCAGACACGCCACTTTTGTTGAGTAGCTGCTAACATTTCTATCAAAATAAATGAATAAAGACGTACACCATCAAATGCTACACCACCACAAATTCTGTTACACTTCTCCTCCTTTGTGTGTGGGTGTGTGGGTGACTGGAGGAGTGAGAAAAGATAGAAACAGAAGTCAGGTATGTGCTGCAAACAGTGTGTGTGTGTGTGTGTGTGTGGGGGGGGGGGGGTTATCTGTTTGAGGTGGGTCTGCATGTTCATTGCACTTCCTCTTTTGAACAGGGATTTTGTTTGTCAGTTTAGTTGTTATTTTATATGCTGCATTCTGTCTCTAGTCTTTCTATCTCACTCTCACTCTCTCTCTATCTCTCCCTCCCTCCATCTGCTCTCATCCCTATCTGTGTCCATCTCATTTAGTCTTTCTCTCTGGAACTCCATTTTGCGATATGTCTTCACTTTGGTCCGGGTTCTTTTATTTTTAAAGTGCTGGCACCCTTAACTTTGTTTTTAATGGTTTCCACAGTGACTTTTCTCTTCCTCTTTCACTCTCTCATGTACTTCTTACATTGTGTTGCCGTCGTCATCCAGTCATTTGCATGAATGACGTTTGTATTTCCTCCACCAGCAGCAGAAACGACAGTCAGAAAACTAAAGAGGGAAGAGGAACCAGGGGCCTTTGTGGTGAGAGAAGGTGCCACAGTCACATGTCACTCACTCGTTCTTGTCACCTCTCACTGTTCCAAGGGTGGCTTTTTGTTTCCACGTTTTGGATTGAATTGGACAACCTTTAGTCGCTGCAGTGTCACCGTTAAGTTCTGGTGAGTGACCCATAATTCCACTATCATAGAGCATTCAGGATGATCGTCCACATCAGTTTTGATTAGCTTGAATGACTCTCATAAGTGTAGTGATGTGATACAGAGAGTATAAAGGGATGTGAACAATACAAATAATCGTGTATTTAACTTTCATACAAACTTTCTGCAAATGTCCTAGTAATGCATTTTTGTAACACTTTATTTTAAGCAGTTTTTAGTGTAGTTACACGTTAATACATGTACTTACTGTAGTAATAATAGTTAATAGTGCATGATTACAAGTAACTAACCCTAAACCAAACCCTAACCGTGACTTTATAGTAAGTACATGCAGTTAATTAATATGACTCAGTACTTAAATGTGTAATTACAGTGTAACAAAGAAACCTTAAAATAAACTGTAACCATTTTGTTTTGTATTAAATAGAACTGTCTTTCTCAACTAAAGGCTGAAATATCTCACAAGCCAATTATAATCATAAATCTGCAATCATGTGATACAAAACTAAAAAGATTAATGATTAAAAGATGAATAAAGTAGAGCGTCTTCACATTTTCATAAAGGTGAAAATAATCGAGTGTAGGTCCTTGATGCTATCATTTTTCTAGAAATGAGTCATAACTTTACCACCGCTGTTTTTTGCTCATACTCCTCTGGTGCTTCTGCAATATGCAAATATTGACCATGTGTTTGCATTAAATATGAGATTGTAACTCTCATGAGACTTAAACTCTAAATGAGACTTAAAACAATAGCCATCTTGGATTGCCTTCATCAAAATGTCCATGATTAACTGATCAGAGGAAAAAAGAAAATATTCATCAAATAACATTCTGTTGAATTGAGCAAATTCAACCAGTTGTTTCTGCTGGTATACCATTTCCTTTTGAAGTACAGAACAGCTAGCCTGCTCTGATACACATTTTGTAGCTTCTACCCACTCAGTCCCCTAAAATGATGGTGATTTGTAATAAGGTGTGTAATCTTGGTTTCTTTAGCTTCCTATCACCTGAATTCCAATTCAAATAGGGGGAAGAATCCTTTGATCCAGAGGAGTTCAGGCCTAATGAAAATAATAATAATAATAATAATAATAATAATAATAATAATAATAATAATAACAATAATAAAACTGTTTCTTTTTTTAGGTAATTAGTGAGCTCCGTCTCCCAGCATCACAAGGGTTGTGTTACCATGGCAACTAGCAAGCAGAGCTTTGTGAGAGCTACAGAGCCTCAGTGTTCAGTGTCTGCACAGAGAGAGGAGGAGACGCGTGTTCAGGCCCCTCTCACGACTATGTATGTCCACAACGTTCCTGCCCCTGGCCTGCAGCCATATCCTCAGGCCCAACCTGGAGCCTTGCAGGATGCAACGGTTCTACCACTGTTCCTGCCAGGGATGTGTAGCAACTCGACTCTGCCCTCTCTGACACTGCATCTTCCCAGCAGGGATGCTTTGCAACAACAAAGGCTAGTGGCTCCGGCAACCTCGGCCAGACCTAAGCCCACCGGGAAGCATATTTGCCCACACTGCAGCAAGGACTGTCTGAAACCCAGCGTGCTCGAGAAACATCTCCGTTGCCACACAGGAGAGCGACCATATCCCTGCACTACCTGTGGCATTTCCTTCAAGACGCAGAGTAACCTTTATAAACACAAGCGCACACAGGCTCATGCACGCCTTTCCAGCGAATCTGACAAAGGCACCTTCAGCAGCCAGGAGAGCATAGAGAGTTCAAAGGACAACTGTACCATTCCAGCTTCTGAGATGAATGACGGAAATTCAGTTAGCAAAGAGGTTCTTTCTGTAGTCCCAAGTCAGGCAGACTCTACAGTGCCTGGCATAGAATGGGCATTACGCAATGCTGCCATGGTTGGATTTAGCACAACACCAGCACTTCAAGACAAGGTAAATACAAAAACTGTGGAGTTATCAGTCGGCATGAAAAACAACACGGCTATCCGACAGAGTGAGAATGGATGTACGTCGTCGATTCCAAATCGTACACCGCTTCAGAGGCAGGAAGCTTTCTTTTCCAAGCCATGGGATTCCCCCAGGTCCCGGGGAAAGTCTCAAAGCCATGACAGTACAGACTCTGGCTTCAGTGACAGCAGTGAGCATCACTCATCCAGCAGTCCTGGAGCAAGTTTACATGATCCCAGTATGGAATCATTTAAAGAAACCCCAATGGAACAGCAAGAACCAGGTGCCTTCCAGACACCAGAAGATGGCAAAAGCAAGGTGTCCAATCAGGAGAAGCAGAAGCTGGAAGAACGTATTTCAAGGCTTATATATGAGAATAGTGTGCTGGTGGACAATAAACAACTGGAAAACGTGCGTCCAAGAAAGACAGTATTGTCAAAGCAAGGAAGCATTGATCTCCCTGTGCCGTACACTTATAAAGACTCCTTCCATTTTGAGATAAGGAGCAGCAAGCACATCTCAAGCTCTCAAAATCAAGACAGACGAGGTGGAGCAACTCATAGCTCTGTGCCTACACAACACTCCACTAGCGTAGAGCACGCTCCATTGACACGAAGCAGCTCTTTACCCTTCACTATGGGCGGCAAACCCACTGATGGAGCAGTGAATTTAAATCTTAGCAGAAGGTGTAGTGCAGGGCATGTTTACCCATTAAGATCGTCACATCAACAAGCTCAAGGTCATCGCTCACTAGTTAGGCAGGTTGCGGTAGATTGTCTGCCTACTGCCGAGGGATCCCCGGTTGAAAGAGGCAGTATGAGCAGCCTTAGCTCAGATGGAGACAGCACTGATTTTGGAACGGAGCCATGTACAAAAGGAAACTACAGGAGGAAAGCCCGGAAATTTGACTACACAAAGTGGCACACATACAAAGGTGGGACGTTTAGAAAACTCTACAATACAGAGAAAGACTGTCCATTGAAGATGAAAAAGACTGCATCAAGCTCGGAACAAACAGAGAGCCTGGAAACTCAAACTAGCCAACAGAAAAACAATGAATCTGTGTCTCTGAACTTTACTACCTGTTCTGCTGTGAATGACCTTAAAATGTCTCATACCAACTCTGGGAGTAATAACGTGAAGGGGGCAGACGTGGAAAGAGAAGAATCAGCAATACAACACATTGACTGCCGTATACCATCAGAGAGGAAGAAACAGCGCACAGGGAATGATGTTCAAATGCTCAGTATTGCAGATCCTAGAACTGGACAGGCAAATGGAAATCTGTGTGGTTTAATGAGTCAAGCTCTTTTGTCAACGTGTGCAACGCAGAGTTCCATCACAGTTCCAGCACAAAAGGTCAACGTGCAAAATATCCACCCGCAGGGCAGCTTCATACATCAGATCTCAAATCCAAGCCAGTTTCTTGGTAATACACTTAGCCCTGCTTTTTGTTTGATCAGTGTGAGTGGGACATCTGGCACCCCGTCTGGTTCTATCAGCAGCCCTACTGTCCCTGAAGCCAAGACCAGCTTTCCTCCAAAGTACCAGCTGAAGATTCCGTGTTCCACAGATGGAGTGTCAGCCTCTTGTTCTGACTCCACTCATAGCACTTGTTCAACCATTTCAGCTCTGAAAGAAAGCCGGCAAACTACAGTAAGATACCATCGTGAGAACAGCGTATTATCTTCAAACCAGAGTCAGGGGGCTTCAATAGTCACAGCCTTTGACCAGAGTAATCAAGATGTATTGTGTACGACAACCTCAATGCCTATGCTCTCAGTTTCCTGTTCAGGGCTGACTCAAACAAACAGTTTATCCAAAGTTTATCTGACAAAACAACAGTCTACCACGCCTACACTCGTTTCTCCTATGCTGCCTCAACCAGTACAGTATCAAGTGTCTTTGTTGCAGAGCAACTGTGCAACAGGAGTGGTGGAAAGCCAGTCAACAGTTCCTGTATCATCTGTACTGCATCATCCTCTTAAAGTTTTAACAACCTCAGAGAATGCTCAGCCTTTCACATCAACGAACACAATGTCAACAGTGAGTTATTGTTCTGAACCTGATCTACAGATCTGTCATCCAGTAACTACGACGCATACAGTTCAAAACCATCCTGCCTCCCCAGTGAGTGAATCGGGAAAAACTCTTGGTCTTACAGCAAACACTGTGTTTGACAATACTCTAAACAGCCCTGCCTGTAAAATGGCCACAGGAGGTGATCTTCAAGGGTCAGAAGAAAAGGTGACGGTACTAAATGGCTCAGCACAGGCTCAGAACACATTTTATGTGCGAACAGCTGATCTCCAAATCGTCATGCAGCTCATTTCTGATGAACAGTTAGCACTGATAGAGCCTCACATTGAAACAACAACTTCAGTTGCCCTAACAAACCATACATTGCTTTCACACGAGGCATATAGCAGTGATGTGAAGAATGTGTTCATGGCACAGGAAATGGTACATGATGAGATGAGAAAAGGGAGCACTTACAATTTTTGTGAAGCTGCAAGTTCAGTAAAAAAAGCAGACAGCTCTCAAAATGCTAAAAACTATGCAAACGGCAGCCCTCAGTGTGCTTCATCTGGGTCACACCCACAGACCAAGTTTCAAATCACAGCCTCAGTGGATTACAATAAAACTTCAACTGGAGAATTGTATGAACCACAGAAGATACCTGAGAATTTCCAGGAGAAAAAATCTGCTGAGTTTGAGATTGCTGCAGAGTCCCATCACAAACCAGTGGCTGGAGACGAGTCGCATTTAGTGGACAAAAGCTGTTCTAGAAGAGAAAATGACAAAGAGCCCCAAAACTGTTCTCCTCATAACCCAGATTTGGTCAGCTCCCCTAATGATCAAACATTCACGGAGAAAATGGAGTCAAATCACGTTAAAACCAAGTCAGTGGACACAGATGAAACAGAAAAACTTGTGTCAGTCACATTATCAGAAAATGGAGAAACAAAGACAACGACACAACTCAAAACTTGTATTTGTAAGAAAGATACCTTAAAATCCACAACACAACCCATTCAGAACAAGCCATACTGGACCGTATGTTGCAGCTCAGATTTAGATAAAAGAGAAATGAAAGCATGCGACACAGGTGAGCTCAGCGGCATGCATGGGACCCTGGCGACTGGTCCAGGACAAACACCTGCAAAGTATGAATTCCAACAGGCCTTTGCTCTAAGCCCAGATGACTTTGGGAATGACACTTATAGTCAAATAAAATCATGCCCAACGACTAACAGGACATCGAAAGTTCATAGCATTCTCGAAGACGGCATTAAATGTGAAGATGTCCATACACGCCATGCCAATCTGGATATATTTACAGGTGGGAGCAAATTCTTATTATACATCTCTGCAAGGTATTAATGTCATGCCTTTTAGAGTGCAGTGCTTGCATGTGATAGAGAAACCGTACTTAGATCCCAGCTAACAATGTTCTCAGAAGTTTGGCTAACTTTCTGGCAAGGTTCTCTCAAAATAATGAGCAAATGTTTTTTAGCATTAATAGAATGCTCGTTAATGTTCTCAAATGCATTAATCATGGAACATTTTAGTTGGATGTTCATTTTATAAGTTTAAATGTTATTACTTGTTTCAGAATGTTCAGAGAACATATAAAAGTAACTTTCTAATTATATTGGCAAAACTTAATGTTCCCTTAATGCTCACATGAGCAAGAAATAAAAGTTTTAAAACATTTTTAAAAACTGGACATTTTGATAGTTTGGGGGAAATTCAGAAATAGCACTTTCATTTCATAATGAGACCGTTAGCAAAACATTTTTAGAACAATACATAGACTGATTTCAATGGGTGTCATAACATTTTCTCTCCACAAGGTGGCAACAAGAGATCAAAACTTCCATTCTGTCTACCTTACTAGACAAAGCTTTATGACAATGCAGACTTCCTCTTATTTTTCTAATCTTCTAATGCACTCCATGCAATATAAAATACCTCATTGTCCGATTACAGCAGCACAAGAGAAATATTATTATGTCAAATCATAATAAAAATATTACCAAAATAGTTCAATCCTTTGACAAGCAGTCAAGATTTGAAAGTGGATGAGTTCAAGTAAACCTGGCTAAAAAAGTATTGTCATACTTAGTTAAAACAATCTAAGAAAGGGATAATTGATTATATCAGTGAGCACTTCCACGAACACTTAATCTCATCTTTAAAAAAAATATATATATATATATTCTCTATTCCCTCTCTATTCTAGCTTATGCTACTCTGGGTAATGTCCAAAATGTAGTATTTCAGGCACTTTTTGTGATTCTTTGCCTTCACGATTTTCCATGCTTCCTGTATTCTTCAGTTGTAAGTCTTTGGATGAAAGCGTCTGCTAAATTAGTAAATGTTTCAGAACTCACGTTTTAGTATTGGCCATAGAAACTCTACTAATTACGGTGTTGTTTCCAGTACTGTATGTCAGCCAGAGACATTGCAGATTGGGATGCAGCACTACACGTTAGTATAATTATGTGGAAAAAAAGGGGGAAACTGGTAAACTATTCTGTCTTGCATTCTCAAGTTGTGCAGCGAAAGCGGTTCACAAGCAGAATCTGTTTTGAATTCAGTAGGATCACCAAGATTTTAGTGTGAGAGGGTGAATCTAAGGTGAACATCATTAAGTTGTCATCACATTCTCCACGGCTTTTTCCTGTCCTAACCTTTGTAATTCCTCTGTATTCCTTCAATGACCTGATGTTTCTCTTATTAGAGTCACTTGTTAGAGGGAAACATTTGATCCTTGCCGTCTTTACGGTGTAAATAGCACTCTTAAGAGATTCCCTTTCACTAGGTCACAGGTCACCCAAATTAGTCATAGTAACAAATATGAAAAAGGTCAAGGGTGAATAAGAGAGGCTTAGAATAAACAAAACATACTGCCCTTTCTATTAAGCCTCTTTGTAAAAACATTCTTTTCTCAAAGCTAAAGAAAACGCTCAGAAGGTGTCTATGGATGCTTCAGTTTAAGAGAATTGTCAATGAAAAAGTTGATCAACAGCAATCGTCCGAACTGGTTTTGACTGGAATGGATTTGTTTGATCAGATGTGTTCAGGGGATAGACAGGGTGCTCAGTAGAGGTCACTGGAAGGTGGGACCCACCAGAGCAAAGACCCAGGGGTTAAACGGAGATTTTGTGCCTGTCTCCATTCCAGACAGCTGACAAGCAACCTAAGAGCCAAATGTAGCCTCCTTTTCGAAGCAATGCTGCGCAGAGGCGTGCGCAAGAGTTCAGCCAAACCAGTCCCACCCCAGAGAATCTGACCGATTGTTTTTCATCAGGACAATCGTTTTTATATCTCCACCGCCATAATATATAGTAGCATATGTTGGTCGGTGTGCCTTGATATACAATGTGAAACTGTCATGTAATTTTTTTCCTTCATTTGGCTGACATTTGCTTTGCGATGAGGCATAAGTTCCAGGTGGCTGAACGGCAGGAATCTGAACATCAATTACATACGTTTTCTGGCTGTAACATTCGTTTTAAGAAAATCAGTTTTATGATTTCTGTGACCAGTTTATTCGTTTTGCACAAACACATTTTTAGTTACCATCAAGCCTATAAAAGTTAACAAAAACAGCCAGGCATGTGCACACATCGTGAATGGTCATTTATAAATGATGCAGAGAAAATTGCATGGAAATGCAGGAATAATTAAAATTAGTATAATCAGTCAATACGATTAAAATTTACGTGCAATGTGCTCGACATTTTTTGGCAACAAGGAAGTGAAGGAGATATTTTCGGTCACATGCTACACTATGAGTTAGTTATAGACTAGGAAAGACATATACATTTAATAAAAACATAAATAAAAATATCACGGTGTATTCCAAATCCAAATGTTTTTGGTAATTTTAATACACATTTTGTAAAATAAATACCTCGAAGACCAAAGACATCTCTGTGTTATGCATAAATGACAGTCCATTTAGGGGACACGTATTTTCTGTGTATCTGCATATTGTTCATTACTGGCAGTATAATAACCTTTTGCCTGTGTTTTAGGTTGATGTTAGCAAGTTTTATAAAAGACATAGAGAAAAAAGCTGCACCTTTCCATAAAGTATTCATAATAGTCACGGCAGTGCATCCGAAAATAAGGTCATAGTAAGAAAGAAAGAAGTTGAAGATCAAGGAGGACAGAAGCAGAGGGCAGAGATGAAGAATATAAGTCTTGTAGTGATAGTGATTGTCCTTTGCCAGAGGTCAGGAAAGGGTGAACGTGATTTCACCAAGTACAACGTTGCAGGATCAACATCTTTGCTGAACCTGGAACAACATTTCAGTTAACCAATCAGATTTGAGTTTACAGTTTATGTCAAGTTTAAGGTTACAAACAGGGACAGGTGCTTCCACATCATTGTCATTTACCAATCATTTCCCTATGCTTATAGGAATAATTTATGGGATGAGTTAGGAATAGGATTAATACTACATTTGTGGACCAAAATGTTGTTCCAGGATCAACAAAATGCGTTGATCCGGTTGTCTAACATGGCGAGATCACAGTGACCTTCAGGAAATATGCCAATGCTTATTGAACTCAATACACTGCCAAGCAGAGATGCTTCAAAAATTATGACATGATGTTCAGAAACAATGTTAAAGATTTTTTTTATGTTTTTTTGAAACACTAAGAAATGGTTTCACAACTTTCCAGACTTTAACTGTTTGTGTCAAGTTTAAGACATTTTCACATCTGAGTTCCAGATGAAATATAGTAGCCCAAGATTAAATGGAATGTTAATAAAGCTTTTTAATGTGTTTTTTTGTTTTTGTTTTTTGAAACACTAAGAACCTTTCACAACTTTTCAGACAGTGAAAAGGCATTTGAATGTGTGTGACATCCGAATCTACTTTTGCTAGTTAAATGACAAAAAAAAACAACAACAACAAAAAAAAAACAGTCTGCATGGCAGGCTCATGGTCCAAAAGGGTTATCCCTTATACCTTAAAGGGATACTTCACCGCTTTTTCATATTAAACTATGTTATTCCCTTAACTAAAACGAGTTGATACATACCTCTCTCGTCTCGTAATCTCTCTGACGCGCGGTGACGATCTGATAGCATTTAGCTTAGCCCACTAAGCCCAGTTCATTCTCTATGGTACCAATCAGAGATCAAGTTAGAAGCGACCAAACACCTGCACGTTTTCCCCATTTAAATACAGTTACACGAATAGTTGAACTGATCAAGTATGATGACATAAAATAAAACGTGCCGCTTTTCTAAGCAGATTAAAAAGAAGAACTATAATGTATGGCGGAATAGCACTTCTGAGAGTACTTCGACTCGACGCAGTAAAAAGTCCCGGCTGAAACATCCTCCCTCTCATCTCCCCCTCACTCTCTCATTTCTGTCAATAGGGGTCAGGCCCGGAGTGGCCATCGGGAGACTCGAGAGTATTCCCGGTGGGTCACTCAGTCCGCTCATGAATTGGGCCGGCAGACTCGGCTGCTTCATTTTTCTTTTCTCTTAATTTTCTGTGTATGTCTATGTGTGTTTACTTACTGTGTGACTGATATAACAACACCGCTAATTACACTAGATTTCAATTTAAAGCAGCGCATGATCATTAGACCGTGCATAAAAAAATGCTTTCTGTTGTCAGAGCTCTCTCTCTCTCTCTCTCTCTCTCTCTCTCTCTCTCTCTCTCTCTCTCTCTCTCTCTCTCTCTCTCTCTCTCTCTCTCTCTCTCTCTCTCTCTCTCTAAACTCTAGCGCGTTGGTGTACTCGGCTCGTTGCCATTGAGAAACAAAAAAAAATCGTATTTTAAAGCTGTGGAGAGAATAAGCTAATTGCGGAAGGATAAAATGGATAGTAAAAAGTTGCCAGGGGGAGCTGAAAAAGCCAGGTTAAAAAAAAAAGGGTTGGTCTTGGGCTCCTGGGCTGAAAATGAGTCCCACTCTGTATAAATTTGCGTCATCGGAGGAATTATTCCAGAAATAAAATGCATAAATCTCTTGTTATCCTTAAATATATGTTATAAAATAATTCATTTTCTCAAACTGTGATTTCATAATTTTCTCCAGAGTGGGTTAAACAACATTAAAAGTAACACTTCTTTCATATCATTCAATGTTATACCGTCCCATACTCTAGTCAAGTGAAAACTGGGAACTGCCCTCATAGGAATTGACATACAATAAGATTCTGAGGAACCAAAAGATCAAGCGGAGACCCAGCTTCAAGGACAGACTCAGACTCTAATATATGCTGCATTTAATAATTCAGTTATTGTTCTGCCCTCAGGGTCTGGGGAGGATGGTACCCTCAAACACCTGGGGTTTCAGAGGGATCTTGGGACAGAGAGCAAGGAATCGATCCCCAAAGAACCTGAGAGTGGAGCTGGAGATGGGGAGAGATCAAGCATAGAGCTGGAGGACACGAACAACACACACGACTCCACACGGCACGCCTGCAAAGATGATGGAAAACTAGACAAAAGAAAGGTGAGAGAAAAGAAGAGGGGAGACCAGGGATGGATGTAACACTTTTTGTTCGAGCATCAGTAATTCAGTGGCTGTTTGTGCTAGATGCCTCAAATTTGAATATGGTAGCCACATTTGTCAACTATGAAGAAAACTAACCTGGATGTAGATAACTCTACATAATTACAGATTATATGAGTTAATGTCAAATAGTTTAACTGTTACAAACTACCCCACTACTATAACACTAGCTGGGTAATTTACTGTAATTTTAGTTATTTACTGAAATAACATCCACACTATCCAATTTTTTTTGTATAAATATTGCTGAAGAACAATGTAAAAAATGTTTTATTACTGACATTAAATACTAACATACATTATATTATATATTTTTTTAAACATAAAATGTAGTTCAAAACAATTGCTGCACGTGTTTGCGTGAGTGTGTGTGGAAGTATACCATATTCCTGTCACATAAAACTTTCCGTTTCCATGGTCAACCTTTTTTTATGTGACTTTTGAGATGTTGCCTAAAAAACCCTGGATTGAAACATCAGAATTCGCATACATTCTAATAATGTGCACAAAAACTTGTGCGTTCAATTGAGGCAGATCATTTTTTTAATCTGATAGCATTACCTATGATAGCATAACACTTTACTAAATAAATCCCTCGATACGCCACAAAAAAAACTCACGTGACTTTGCCTTAACAGAGAATATGATTGACTTTACTCATTGGAATCATCATAGGGGTTGGTTGTAACATTTTTAATACACTGTTTTTTTACAATAACAGTTACAAAGTTACAGTTAAAAAACAGCCATAACAAGGCTAATTGAATTAGCATGTGGGTTTGTTAATCAAATTAAACTGAAGAGAAAAAGTTAAATTATATCTACAATTCAATGATTGCTATGCAAAAAAATATCTTAATGAAAAATTGTACTTTCTTGCCTGATAATATATTTTTTGGGTTATAAAATCTACAAATTTGCTCACAGTCACATGCAATTTCCCAAAAAGAAGATGTGAGTTATTTTTTTATTGATGACGTTACCACAGCTCTTTTCTGACCTGTCAAACCTGTCAAACAGTGTTACATCTAACCCGTGTGACAACACTCCCCGGTTTCGCCTTTGGAGAAAAGAGAGTCATGACACACCAAACACTGACTGTGTCGTCACTCACACATCGCCAACACTCTGTGCCTGAGGAAGAAGGTCTATATTCAAAATCAAAAGTGCTATTAATATATACAACCCATAAACAAAGAAGCATTTGCTTACCATTTTGAATATGAATAATATTGATTAGTTGGTCTTAATGTTTTTAATTCCAGACACCTTGTCTAAATATTTGCACATTGCAATGCATGAGATAAAAAGTAAAGAAGGCTTCTGTGTGTGCCCTCTTGAATTCATCATTTGCTCACTTTTATGACTTTTGCTCTTCTTCTTCTTGTGCACTTGCTCACTAAGCTGAACAGCCAATCAAGGTGATCTGTCTTGCCCACTGACCAATGGCGGTTCAATATCCTCAATTGGCCAAAATTCCACTGACTGGTCTAACTTGTGCAAAGGGTGCAGAAAATTTTCATCTAAGCTATCAATCCAACACAAGTAACTAAATATCAAAATAAAATGAATTACAAAATTAACTGTATCAACTTTATTACTGATCTGCCCACATTGTCGCTATATGATATATTGAAATGAGCTAGATGACATCACCATTTTCTCCAGAACCACTGTACAGCCGAATCAAATTTTGTTGCAATGTTTTCCTGTTTAACACTGTGAAGCTGCTTTGAAACAACCGTCATTGCAAAAGCGCTATATAAATAAAGATGGCTTGACTTGACAAAAACTGAGCTGACTGACCCTTGCTGATGACCCAATGATGACCGATGGGTCTGGTGTGTCCTGGCCTTTAGGTGAAATCCTGCAAAAACCATTTAAATCCCAGGATAGATGTGGAACACACAACCGGGTGTTTAGAATAACACCGAGGGCAATGGCATGACTAATTACAAATTTCACACTGTGGATAGCCAATAAGTCCCTTTACTTGGATTGTGCTAAACCTGTACGGATAGTGACTGTATGTCTGTTCTTAAACTGAAAATGTACTAGTCCATATAACATATATTTTAGTGGTTTATTTTGATGAAATACTAAAAAGTCATAAAGCACTGGATCACATTCACTCAAAAGACAGTGTTAGACGGCGGCCCACAGCATAAACCAGCCAGCCCTAAAGTATACTTCTTTTTTTATGCGTATGCTAGTGTATGCATATAGTCAATTGCATAGGCTAGATCCAAAATAGCATACTTCTCTATATAGTAGGCGATTGTGCAGGCAAGTGTTTTTTGCTAGTTTTAGCCTGACGCAGTTTTAATTTTCACATCCAGCGCTTGATTGTTTAAATATCAAATGCACTCGCACCCATCTGTTTGCACATGTGCACGCTGGTCTGAAAACCAGGTGTGTTCAGGAGCATTTCTATTTTGAGGAACTGAAAACGACTGCGTCATTGTTCCCTGGACAACATGGTATATAAGCATAAGTGACTACACTGTAAAAAATGATCGTGATTTTAACGGTCAAAGGTTGTAAAAATGCTACAGTTAAAAACTGTTATTTGGTTAACACAAAGTTTCCTTACTATATACGGTGAATAACTGCAATAGATCTAACCTTATGCCAGTGAAATTTACAGAAAAACAATGTAATATCCCAAAAGAAAATTATAGAAAACCCAAAAGCATATATTTTTTGTTTGAATCACAGTGAACTTTTGTAAACTATTAAACAGAATATTTTGTTATATTTACAACATGTGATTATAATAAAATTGTATTTGATAAAACTACAAATACTGGTATTAAAAACCTGTACGTTTTTTGAGAAAATACTGTAAAAACTAGTTTGTTAATTTGACATGCAAATATTGTTGACAATTACAATTTTTTGTTAATCTTAAAAATGTAAGTCACTTTACACGTTTATGCATTTAAAAAATGTCTAAACATGTATTTGTATTGCATATAAATGTTCCATGCATTTGGATTATGTAATTTTAACAAACAAATTAATCAACTTACTAAGAATCATATCTAAGAATCAGTAATAAAAATCTTATTTGTAAATCATTTATAAATGAAACAGGTAAGATTTATTTAATTATATTAATAAACTGAATGTGACTGATAAATCCCAGTTACACGTAAATTAAACAGTTAAGATTTATGTAATAGTACACAGAAAAATCGCAGACGTTAAATGAACACTTCCTAGTGTTTATGTGTGTGCTCACTAATGAGTTAAAGTACCATTGAAGCAGTGTTGAAGTTAATGAGATAATTAAGAGATGATTGAACATTAATGATGAACACCTGGTGATAATGAGCAGAATCACTGAAGGACAGAGAAACACGAGAACTACAGCTGACTTCAGCCACAGCTGTAGATGAAATCAACTGAAGATAAAAGAAGACATTAAATCTCTGAAGATCTCATCAGAGGATTAAACAACTCCACAAACAGCATTACCAGCTTCACACATTACTAACCAGACTGACTTTATTTCTGTGGATGTTAATGTTTTATTGAAAATAATAGTTTTATTTGAAGTCACCATGATGGTGAGAAGTGTTTGCTTTAGTTGGGCTCTTGACCCTTGACTCTCCAACATTAGTTTTCTGGCTGCTTTAACTGTGTTTATAAAGCACTTTAGTTACAGCATGGAAAGTCAAGAAAACACATGGTCAGATGATTTGTCTCTTTGTTCATGATTATATAATCCTCATCTAGTGATCACTGGTCTTGTTCAGAGTCTAAGACTCTGTTTATGTGTTATTAATTTTGTTTTCTCATAATAGTGGCAAGTTGATTCTATAGCATGAGCACTGTTGTGGCAATCTAATATGCAGAATTTAAAAAAAATAGTGCACAAAAGGTTTTAATCTACAGCAATCATTAGACACAAACAGATATCAAGAATCAGTGTATGAATCTCAACAATGGTGACAATCAATGAAAAGCTTAATGCTGCAGTGCATGCTGGGTACCACCAATCAAAACTCTCCAATGAGTCCCAGCATGCATTGCGGCATGAATAAATTATGCTTCTGAATTGTGTTTTTTTTTTTTTTTTTTTTTTTTTGTCACCATTGCAGAGATGCAAACACTGATTCTTGATGTCTGTGTTTGTCTAAATAATGCCGTAGATTAAACCTTTTTTTTGGTCCTGCAAATTGTTTGATTACCACAACAATGCATGAGTTTATAATGTATACCACAAGGCTTTTATTACGCATACTACACAATTAACACATTACCTCTATAACCAGAGCATTAGAATCTGAATGAGCTCAGTGATTCAGCCACTACAGGATGATTATATAATCATCATTAAAGAGCCAAATCACCTGGCCATAGTTTTTGACTTTCCATGCCATAACAAAAGTGCTTTACAAACACAGTTAAAGCAGCCAGAAAACTAATGTTGGAGAGTCAAGAGCCCAACTAAAGCAAACACTGCTCACCATCATGGTGACTTCATAAAAAAACTATTATTTTAATTAAAACAGAAATTACAACAATAAAATCAGTTTGGTTAGTAATGCATGAAGCTGGTAATGCTGTTTGTGGAGTTGTTTAATCCTCTGAGATCTTCAGAGATTTAATGTCTTCTTTTATCTTCAGTTGATTTCATCTAAAGCTGTGGCTGAAGTCAGCTGTAGTTCTCGTGTTTCTCTGTCCTTCAGTGATTCTGCTCATTATCATCAGGTGTTCATCATTAATGCTCAATCATCAATTAATTATCTCATTAACTTCAACACTGCTTCAATGGTACTTTAACTCAGTAGTGAGCACACACATAAACACTAGGAAGTGTTAATTTAACATGGGTGTTTTTCTGTGTACTTTTACATAATTCCTAACTGTTTCATTTACGTATAACTGGCATATATCAATCATCTTTAGTTTATTAATTTGTCTATGTAAAAATAATCCAAATGCATTGAAAATGTATATGCAGTTTACATACATACATCTTATGCTTTACATTTTAATGTAATACTTACTGGTTTTCTATTTATTTTTAATAAAAATGAAAAAAAAAACTGTGCCTCCTCTAACCACAGACTTAATTTTGAATTTCATAGTGCGCATAGTTTCATAATTTTCTGGTAACCACAGCTGCCAGCATTTTCCTGTAAAAATAACAGTTTTTTGTAGTTTTTTTTACAGTGTACACTGTAAAAAAGATCCCCATAAAATTTACGGTAAAAAACCGGCAGCTGTGGTTGCCAGAACTTTACCGTAAAAAATACGGCAGTAACGTTTAAGGTTTTACGGGACAGCAGCATATAATTTAAAGGTTTATAATGTAATAATTACGGTTAAAAAACATTTATTTTACAGTTCAAAACAGTATAATTTAAAGGTTTATACATTTTATTTTATTTTACAGTAAAATACCGTTAAATTTACAATTTTTAGAAGTGAAAAAGAACAGGTCATTGTGTAATTAACGGTGAAAAAACGTAAATTGACATTCCCAGAATTCCCCACGTGACACTTCGCATTTGATGCATTTTCATTAAATTAACTGTTTCTTCTTAGTTTTTTCTAATCACTTATGTACATTAAGGTTTTATGTTACATCTAATGTTGTTAAATTAATGTTTATTGCATTTTTAAAACATCATGTGTGTTACCATGATGGTGTTTGGTGTTTAGTGTTTGTGTGTGCACCTTCTATATGTTAATATTGTCCCTCCAAAAGCTGTGTGTGATGAGCTTTGATTCATCATGTGATTCTCATCACCACTGTCATTGGTGATTGTCAAATTATATAAAAGGAAAATAACAGATATTAGCATTTCAATTGTTTCAATTGAAAGTTGGTCATTTAATATTTTGTTTCAATATTTTTTTTTTTTACCATTATTGTTTTATAGTGTACTGTGTACACATAATTATTTCTATATAAACTTTCAAATTATAGGGTTTTTAACTGTAAAATAAACCAGTATTAACCGTAATTACCGCATTAAAAACCTTTAAATTATATGCTGTTTTCCCGTAAAACCTAAAACGTTACTGCCGTATTTTTTACGGAAAAGTTCTGGCAACCAGAGCTGCCGGTTTTTTACCGTAAATTTGATGGGTATTTTTTTACAGTGTATATTTGATTTCATGTAGGTGTAAACTCGTGAAACACATGCGGGTGCACGCACATATAGTCTGCTTATTACACACACAGGGACACTCAGCACAACTGATTATTAAAATAGGGCCCTATGTGGCAAAATATGTATGTCCAAATTCACAATAGTAGGCAAAATGTACCCGGATGACCTATTACTTTCGGCGAGATTCGGAAGTGTGTTTACAATGGACACTTTTCTATACCATGAGGCGATGGGAGAGGATTTGTGAATGGCAGTGAAGTGACACAACTGATACTGGTAGGTCACTGTAATGCAGTTCGTTGTTAGGAAGAAGGAGGGAGCTGGTGAACATTCAACACTTTAATAAATAAACACAAACTGAAAGTGAAGCAGACAGCCCCTCAACCTACTAAAGATAATATACTCTTTGGGATGCAGCCATAGCCTTTCAAAGTATAGGCTACTCCATATGATAGCGTATACACAAACACAGGCTCGACAGAAAGTTTAATCTTTCATCAGTTTTCCTCCGTAAGTTAAAATGGTCGATAAAAATGTCTTTGAATTTTTTTAAACTAAAGTTGATGCTATTTTATAACGTCTTCACACAATGTCAATGTCAATGCGGGCGTCTGTTGTCCCTGTTGAAAAAAACTGCATATGCTGGTTAGGTATGTTTTGAAGCATGGCAGCTGGTTTGAGCTGGTTTAAGCTGGTTCATAGCTGGTCATGAGCTGGTTAAAGCTGGTCAAGTGCTGGTCCTAAGGAATTAGCTCCAGCTCAAGACCAGCTTAAACCAGCTCATGACCTGAGTAGCCTATACAAAGTGGTTGCAAAAAATCTGACAAAACGGAGTATACTTTGAGCTTCCCATGGTAATATGAAGTAATTGTATGTTTCCTTTGACAGGAAATGTCTTGTGAGGAACAGCAGACCTCCGCTCAAGGTCACCGTGATGTGTCGCTCAACATTTCATATCCACTTCAGCAGGAAAAATTCAGAGATTCAAACAATCCAGAAGCATCTGTTGGCACAAGCATCCCTTCACAAACACGTCAAAATGAAAGTCAAGGGGAATATGACAACAACACCAGCGTGGCTGAATATTTGGAGAACAGCCCTTCTCGAGAGACAAGCCAACAGGAGACATCCTCACTAAGTGCGGCAGAAAAATCCCATCAAACATCCAGACATCCCCTCTCAGTGAATACCATGCAAAATGAGTTCCAAAAGGAGACACAGACAAACTATTGGGTTTACTCCAAAGGCACCCACGTTCAGTTGCACACGTCACAACACAAAGCAAGTGGCACAACTGTATCAGCCAGCGTTTTGCAAAAAAACTCTGGTGAGTTGAAGATCGAGACTGTCAACACAAGTATTACTTCATCATCCAGTGCTGGGTCCAGTTCTCTCAATGCGTCAAATCAAATCTCTGGTCAAGAACTGCAAATATGTCCCCCAGGCATACATAGCAACTCAACAGAGCCTAAACTGTTCTATGCAGGCAATAATAGTTACCTGGAACATGAGGACAGTAACAGCAGCAGTGATGATGAGCAAAAACTAGTCATTGAACTTGAGTAAGGTGTAAGTACACACAAAACTGACAAATCAACCCATTCTGACTTACAATTGCCACTAACCACTAACCGGCGCTTCGAACAACGACTGAAGTTTGACATCACAACACCGCAAGAGCGCTTAATAACCAGGGATGCAAACTAATAACGTTTTCTTGACCTGGTTTTCTTGGAAGCCTTCAGTAAATTTACATTTACAACTTTGTTTTTACCGATACAGACGAAAATGAAAAGACTGCTTCAAACAAAGCTCAGCTTTGAAAAGAGAAAAGATACAGGGCAAGAGAAGGAAACTGGGGAAAATAGAAAGAGAGAAGATGATGGGAATGAGACAGAAAGAGCAGGTAGCCCACTGTGCTCAGAATAGAAAAAGCATTAGCCTACAATATATTCCGAATTGCTACACATAATGTGATTCTTGTCTGTGAAATCCAGGCTAAAGTCTCATAATCTAATATTGAGATTAGGAGCTTCACATTTTGATTTCACTCATTGGTTATATTTTCACATTGATTTCTATCTTTGACATGATCTTACGTATTCAACATTAAATATATCAAGGTTATATGTTCAAATAATGTTCTTTACATAATGTAAATCACACAAATTTACTTAAGCTTGGTTTTCAAAGACGGAGTCACACATATGTCGTCTTTGGCTCAATTTAACAACAAAACAGATTTTCTGATTTTCTAATTTGGAGTCTAATTTTTTTGCAACATTTAACCAGATTCTCATTTATAAAAATCTGTTGTCTTCTTATAATAATTTATACTGCACACTGACATGGTTTTAAAGCTACAGTTAGCTGATTCTTTGATTTTCTTATGTCTTAAAATGCATATGTAAAGGAGGGAAATGTTTTTTTTTTTCAAACCCTCCAAAATTCATATTTGGACCTTGGTATTTAGAAAATCCTGGGTACGGCCCTGCATGCTATGACTCATTAGTTAAGCATTAGTAAAGAGTTAATTCATCATTTATAACGCATTAATTGACATTGATAAACAGTTTATAAATACAGATATAAATGCTTTATTCTTGATGTATAAGCATATCTATAATGTGTTTAATAATTGTATTTTCTTTGTTCGATGATCGATTTTAAAATTTCTGCATTAAGTATTATATTATTTACAAACCAGTTATTTAGGAGCCATCAGTGGTTCATAATAACTCATTTAGAAAATCTAAGTACATGATTAATAAACTATTTAAATGTACATGTATACATATTATTATTTAGAAATATTAATAGATGCTTTATTATTTTATAAATCAGGGCATAAATTAACAAGGCATAAATCGCCCTCACTTGAAATGAGCTCACAAAAAAAAAAAATTTTCACTGAAAACTAATAAATGTTTTACAACTACCTGAATTAATCATCAATTATAGTAGGAATACATGTTAATATATAATTTATTCACACACTGAGTAACTATTACTATATAAGTGTAAATAATATGTATAATTAGTTTATTAATCATTAACTTACTAAATGATCCTACAAACCGCTGACAACTCCTAAATAACTGGTTCGTAAATAATGTAATCATTTAGAAATTAAAAAAAAATCATTTATAAAGTATGAGTAGCTGTATTTATAAACTGCTTATAAATGTCTATTAATAATTAATAAATTATCAATTAACTATTTACTAATGCTTAACTAATTATTCATAGCATGCGGTTGTTATAGTGGTCCCCAATATTTTGTTCAGTAAATGTAAACGATTGCTCTAGGAACAGACATGGCATGAGGAACAGACTCATTTAATCATGACCCTATTTGAACACTGATGCTGAAATCCTGCACATATTCAAAAACTGCCACCTTAAAGCTACACTGTGTAACTTTTTTAGTTTATTCTTAGCTAAAAACACGTAGTTCTTTCAAACATATATGTGCTCATTAATGTATATTTTCTTCTTTCAAGTAATAAAGTATTCTCGTAAGTTTATAATATGCCATTGAAAATACATACGGGTGAGGGGTTCGAATGCCGGTCGCCATGTTGGCCCTCCATCTTGAAAGTACAGTAGCCAAAGAGGGACATACCCGTAAATTCAAGCTTCGCCTTTGGCGTTTTAACACTCGATGGCACCGTGTCGAATGTGAAGAGTGGGATTGTCATGTTAATCTTGGACTAAATCGTCCACCGTAGGAGTTAAAACGAAATCAGAATGGAGAGGAACAGAAACTATTATTCACTGGATGGTCATAAACCTTTACACCGCTAGATGGGGGGAAATATCACACAGTGGAGCTTTGAGAAGCTCTACCACAGCTTTGATGTCAAATGCCACTTGCTTTTTGGACCAATTGTGTCATGGTAAATTTCAGTATTTCAACTTTCATACTGTAAGTTTCCCTTTGTTCCTCATATAGAGTACTACTTTCTAAAGGCCCGCTCACACCAAGGATGATAACTGTAAAGATAACGATAAATATATAGTTATAAACATTATTTTAAATATAAAAGAATAGCAGAGTTCACACAACATGTATAACGATACCGGCACAGAGAAACTATATTGTTGGATTCACTTTTAGAACGATTTTAAAGCCGAAATTAACAGCCAATCAGAATCCATCCTGCTGTGCTGAGTTTGAACATTTAAAATAACAGATAAGCTCGCGCTTAGACAGGACAATAAACAGAACGATATGTCCGCAGGCGTAGTTATCTTTATGGTTATCGTTCATGTTGTGAATGGGCTTTAAAGGTGCTGTATGTAAGTTGTTGACTGTACTAAAGCATAAAAAACACAAAAACTTTCACTATCTGCCAGTCTTACATACAGCACCTTTAAGTCTTTTTTATCCATAAGACATGTGTGGCTAGGCATGGATTCAAATGCAGCATGAGTCATTTTGGCTTTAGTGCTTTTCATTTGTTTATGTTTTCAAGTAGTGGTTTGGCTTTGATTCACAAGGAAAGTGAGAACAAAGAGAACATATTTGTTTGTGCAACATTGTGTGTGTGTGTATATATATATATATATATATATATGATTGGATCATTATTGCATGGATTATTGTGTTATGTTATATGTTTGGCAACAGTTCTTCGAACCCCAATTGATGGAGTGTGTAGCTTTTAATTTCTTAAAGAACTGGAAATAACATCACAACATTAATTTCCATCAATGTGCATCCATTTTTGTTCCAGATGTTGTATTGCCAATGCAAGAGTCAAGCACTCTGTTAAGTCTCCTCCAGCACACCCCAAAGACTTTTGACAGTTTGAGCCTGATGATGAATCTTGACATTGTCATCCTGGAATATGGCCATGCTGTGTCTTCCTACAAGCTACACACACTCCATCAATTAGGGTTCGATGAACTGTTGCAAACATATAACATGCTAGAAACAATAATCACTGCAATAATGATCCAATCATTGACTTTTAAACATTTGCCTATTTAAATCCAAACAGTGACTTTTTTCTCTTTTTTTCGGGCAATGCGTGTGCATGTTACACATAATATAATTGGCTTATGTATGTCAAAATATTATTTTGTATGAATGAGTTAAGAAGTTAGTCAGACCAAGAAATATAATGAACTGCAGATTTTGTCTTTTTACAGTGTATGAAGCAGTTTTAATCATCACACAATGCAGTTTTTTGGGTTGTCCTATGATAGCAAAACCTTTTCTCAAATTCACACACAGGCAATCTTCATTATTTAGTTCGTGCCCACAGGTGCATCCAGGTGCATTTCATGTAAACACAAAGCCAGCCAGTTCCTGCATCCTCACGCTATACCGTCCATCAACAGTGCTGTGCTGTGCTGTGCTGTGATTCATAATGCATTTCACTGCCCTAGGAGTTTCAGCTTTTACTGAAGGCACCTGGAGAAAGCACGCAGTGGGATGCACACGCTCTTTTCGAGAGCACGATCTCTTTATGTGACTCACCATGTCTGAATAAGCATTAAGCCTTGGCCCAAGAGTAAACGCTCACAATGGGGTTCCACAGAGATCAGTCACCCAGCCATCAGTGAGTCAGCCAGTGGGAGGCCAATGGCAAAGTGACTAAAAAGACTTTTATTCATCATCAGACTTTAACCTTCCTGAACTGTCATCAGTTTTGACTGAATGCAGTTGCTGCCTTAAAGGCATTTAATGGACAGTGGCTGTGATTATGATCCTTGTGTAACCATAAATGTATATTCAAGTTTTTAAATGTTTTTGAATTGAGCTGATGTTTTTACATGCTGATATACTGTACATTGTGTGCTTTTTCAAGAGTTGTTTAGTTGAGTGTAAATCGAAATTCTATTAAAGTCATATGGTATTGTATGTATTGTTTGTCTTTACTGTACTTTCTCCATGATTAATCTCTGCTTAATGCACAGCAGTATACAGCACCTCAACAGCAATAAGGCAATGTAATTTTAACATTTTACATTTTAAAATTTTAAGATAATGTATTTTTTTTAAAGTAAAAAAGTAAAATAAAATAAAAACATATTACACCTCAAATTATTTGAATAAGTACAGATCCTTCTCAAAAAATTAGCAGTTTGTGATAGAGTTCATTATTTTCCATAATGTAATGATACAAATTAAACTTTCATATATTTTAGATTAATTGCACACCAACTGAAATATTTCAGGTCTTTTATTGTTTTAATACTGATGATTTTGGCATACAGCTCATGAAAAATTCTCAAAAAAATAGCATATCCTGAAAAGGTTCTCTAAACGAGCTATTAACCTAATCATCTGAATCAACTAATTAACTCTAAACACCTGCAAAAGATTCCTGAGGCTTTTAAAAACTCCCAGCCTGGTTCATTACTCAAAACCGCAATCATGGGTAAGACTGCCGACCTGACTGCTGTCCAGAAGGCCATCACTGACACCCTCAAGCGAGAGCGTAAGACACAGAAATACATTTCTGGACGAATAGGCTGTTCCCAGAGTGCTGTATCAAGGCACCTCAGTGGGAAGTCTGTGGGAAGGAAAAAGTGTGGCAAAAAACGCTGCACAACGAGGTGACCGGACCCTGAGGAAGATTGTGGAGAAGGACCGATTCCAGACCTTGGGGGACCTGCGGAAGCAGTGGACTGAGTCTGGAGTAGAAACATCCAGAGCAACCGTGCACAGGCGTGTGCAGGAAATGGGCTACAGGTGCCGCATTCCCCAGTTCAAGACACTTTTGGGCTACAGAGAAGCAGCACTGGACTGTTGCTCAGTGGTCCAAAGTACTTTTTTCGGATGAAAGCAAATTTTACATGTCAAATCAAGGTGCCAGAGACTGGAGGATGACTGCGGAGAAGGAAATGCCAAAATGCCTGAAGTCCAGTGTCAAGTACCCACAGTCAGTGATGGTCTGGGGTGCCATGCTGCTGGTGTTGGTCCACTGTGTTTTATCAAGGGCAGGGTCAATGCAGCTCGCTATCAGGAGATTTTGCATTGCATTGGTTTGTGTTTAAAGGGTTAACAGATATTTCCGTAAAAATGACTGGATAATTTACGGGCAGAAAATTACCAGTACATTTTCTGTTTTTATTTTTTACAGTGCAGCTTATAGGAGGACAATATATACAAGGTGCACAGTGTCATTCACACAAACACTAAACACAATGATGTTAACACACATTAAATCTAAAAAATGAAATAAACATTAATTTTACAAAATTAAATATAACAAATCCGTAACGTACATGTCGGGACATGACCAGAACAAAGGCAGGAGACACTGATTGCCGTCAATTAGAAGCTTTATTGACTTCAAACTTCGATTAGGAAAACCCAATAACATAAAACAGAGACATTAACCCTTCCTCACGGAGGTCCCTTACAAAACCTGACTCAAACAGACAAGATGACTCCTATTATACTCCGGGATTCAAACATTTCATAATAGAGGAATAGACAGGGTATATACATACACACATAAATGCATAAACAAACCATAATATTAGAAAATAAACATCTTATAACATTTACATAAATATTACAAGAAACAAAATACAAATAATAAACACTACAGTACATTTAACCAAATAAACAAATAAACAAGTAAACAATGAACCCCTTATCCTACTGGGAAAATAGGCTATGCCTACACTACCCAGAATCCCTCAGAATGGCATAAAATGAGGAACAGGAAGGCTGCGCGTTCTCTTAAATCCCACCAGAACCATGCTGCAGCCATGAACCCAGAGACAACAGGTCCATTCTGAAAATGTAATTATAATGCTAAGATATAAATTCTAAATAAAGTAAATAAAACTAAAACTCTTGGTGTTCTTTCTCTAATCTAATGTGCACCTTTAGACCAGAAAAAGTAACTGCAAATCATATTTAAACAAACATTAACATTTATACACGGGCATTGGTATCTTTCATTTTGTCAATAAATATATATGAAGTTTGCCCACAGCACAATTCCTACCAGTTTTGAAAATGGAGGACCTTCAAAACCTTGAACACTAGCAACATGCTTGTGAGAGATCAATAGGAAAACATGTAAGATTGTGGTGGGGATATTAGGGGAAGATATTATAGAGGAAGAGGTAGAATTAGGAGAGTCTCTTACCAACAAACATGCCATTTTTTATATAATAATTTCCACGGTTGTCTATTATGGTGAACAAACATTTAAACATTTTGACCAGGGTGGCTCACACAAAAACACTTTTTATTTTGGTGGCATAGGATAGTTCACACACTAACTCCTATTTATTTAAGGTTTTGAAGCATGAATTCAATGTTTTGGGTGATTAACTACATGTTTTTCTATAAAGAAAACAGTCCAAAAACAGTAAAAGTAATGGTTGTATATTTCCTCTAGAAGCTGTAAGATTGCACAAGCCTGGGTGAAGAGAATGCCTTCAGAAAGAATAGGATCCAAAAGTCTGAGAGCACTTGTGAAAATACTCGAGCTGATGTGAACAAATCCTGATTATCAGATCAGCATAAGATGAGAATGTCTCAAGAAATCCTGTTCAAAGGAGATTAATGGCTCAGTGATATTGATTAATTATTTAATTAGTGACTTACAAAATCTGAAATATTTGTGCATATATATATATATATATATATATATCTTTTAATATATATATATAATATATATAATATTTTTTAAATTGTTACAGAATTCTAAAAGTGGAAATTTTGGTTGGGAAAATGGAAATCCTTACAACATACAAATGTAAATTATTTAAATAAGGACTAAACATTACTTTATTTGAAACTTTTATTTCTGGAAAATTAAAGGCACAATATGTAAGAAAGCCAAAACTACTAGAACAATGTTAAATATTTAGTCGACTTGTTTACTTACATTATCCCAGATATTTTCAAGAATGATTAATTCTAGAGAAATAAGCGATTCGTGTCCGTGCATCACCTATCGATGACATCATACCCGTGTTAACCTTGGAAACACCAAAGGCGCTTTACCACATTTTTTATTAAACAAGGAAACAACAGTTTGCCTCGACAGAAACTAATCATTGTTTTCCAGCTCAACACAGTTAGTCTTATTGTTTATATCTGATTTTCTTGATTTACCGCGAGTATACCATGTTTTACCACATCTAATAATGATCTAGCTTACTACTAGGGATGCAACAATACAGTTAGTCCACGGTTCAAAACATACCTCGGTTTTTAACCACGGCTTTTGGTTCGGTTCGTTTTTTTGCTATTAGGCGACAGAAACAGAAAGAGGTTAAGAAGAAAATGTTTTTATTGCAATATTCTTTCTTTATTTTACTTAAAAGATTTGTAAAACCTTACTTAAACTTAACTTTACTTAAAAAAAAAAACTTGTACGCATTCCTGGTGTATTGTATAATATAAAATAAATAAATAAATACACACACATATATATATATCAGTGGCGATTTCTTTAAGACTGCAAGGGAAGCTCGGCTTCCCTTATAATGTCACAAAATTAATGGTCAAATATGTACTATTATATTAACATTGTATTGACTAAAAATGCGTTAGAAAACGTTTATCTCAAAGACGAGTTTGTTCAGAATCAGTTACATATAGCAGGTCGGCTGACTCGATATCCTTCTCATACATTCCCGCAGCGTCACAGTGCATTTTCCTATTGAAGCGCAGCGTCCATTGACTTCAGTGGGGCTGCTTTGAACGGTTTTTTTCAGCGCTTCGAAACTAGACGGTCATTGGATAAACGCTGCGATTATGTCCCGCCCACGGACGCTCAGCGTCTCTGGGAGTGAATGGGGAGTGGGCTGGCCCGGACTCCGAGCTTCTGCGTGATGATTGGAGGGTCTGCATCTCCTTTTGACTGACAGCGATTCTGTGCTATAAGGAATCACTGAAGCTATTCGCGCTCACTCCGCTCAGTCCCATCGCGGATTTCTCAAGTTCAGTCGAAATAAAAACTGCTGCAACCTATTTTTTTGATATTTGCTTGGCGAAATTGCTTGATTTTCATCATACATTTCACACAATTATACACCACATTCCTTGTTTCAGTTTTACAGAGTTTAATATTTTTTTTTAGATCGTTCATTCATTCACAGGGTAAAAGACCATTTTAGACAATTGGCAATTTAGACAATTTAGACAATTGGCCGAAAATGAGCTTCCCCTCTCTGACAGACCAGTAGCCGCCACTGATATATATATATATATATATATATATATATATATATATATATATATATATATATATATATATATATATATATATATATATATATATATATATATATATATATATATACACAGCTCAGAAATGTACAGTAGCATTCAAGTATAAAATTGAATGAATAAATGTAGGCTAAAATAAAACTACATAGTCTTAAATATACAACATTGATTGGAAGCTACTGTACATACAGCAGTGAGTGATTTTTCTCTTTGTTTTTAGTTGTTTTATTAAACATAATTTTAGAGGTGAACTTTCCCTTTAAGGACAAGTGTTCACAATCACTGCGCTGCTCATCTCATATACAGACACGCAATTTTACTTTCACTTTAGATATAACCGACTGTGTTTATATATTTTAACCTTGTGTGTATTTGACAGTATTAGACTACAGTAATCACATGTCTGACAGCTGCACGCGCTCAGCGCATGTAAAACACGAATGAAATGTTTAACCGGCAAGGCTTTAAAATGCAGCTAAACACCCCTAACTTTAGTGCATATGATTGGATATTTGTAGCCTGGCTCTGCCCTCCTACGTACTTCCGCTCAATTTTCATTTTCCTTCAGTACTACGTCTGGGACTGCTGTGTAGTCTTAGGTTTTCTCCGAACAAATTTTTACCGGTCCAAACAGCGAACAGAGACTGAGAACGATGACGTTGATGTCGAGCGCTAGTTTGAGATGTAACGTTAGTTCAGTAATGTTAATGGCGGCGGAGAAAGATGCAAACTAAACCATTCATTGCATGATGGCACCGCTGCCGAATATCCAGAAGTTAAAGCCGGAGCAATAACAGTCTTTGCTGGGGGCCATGATGTTGTGGCCCTCCAACAGGGTAAATTCGGGAAATGTTAGATTTTCCAGATCGCTTCGTTAGTGACGTTAGTGATGAAGGAGTTGGCTGAAGCTATTCGGACGGTAACTGTTTCTCGTGGGGTCGTAAGGTATTGCCATCATTTAAGTTACAGGGACTGGTCAGTTATTTTATTGCCGTCCGTCTCTCACCACCCGCGTAAAAATCCCCGGCCGAGTTACCGACTGCTTTTGACAAACGCAAGGTCGTGTTGATGTAATAGCTGTCCTAATCCACATCTCTGAGTTTTTAACAATATATCACTTCAAAATTCACTGTTTGTATTTCCTTAAAATGCTGGCAAGTATTTAGAAGAGCACTATATTTCATCACCGCTCAAACTAATCAAAATAAAAGCACTTAAACATTTGAATTGGTCCGTTATTTATAGCAGCATTTATTATCATACCAAGCATATGACATTTTATTTACAGCATACAATGATGTTACGGAACACGTGAGCGCCGCGTTCCCGATCACAGAACTCTTCTCTCCACCGTGACGTGAATAAATCACAATCCGAATGCACAAGTTTTAGGTTTTATCCTATAGTTTTATTACTGAGGTGGCATGCACATGTGCTCTTTTATTTTGTCGGATTTCCTTGAGTGAAACAGGCGAAGGGCGCATGACATACGTCACGACGACCAACGTTAGCGATTGGTTATGGCAGATCCAGAGTGGCTCAGGGCAGATCCAATAGTTTTAAACCTCAACAGGGTGCCCGCCTTCGCGGAAATAAACCCTTGTCAATGGAGAGTGGCCAGACTCTATGTACAAATGAAATGTACGAGTCTGGTAAAACCAGGCTAGGATATTTGCTCATATCAGCGCGTAGACTTACAGGCACACTCAAACAGAGCCAAAATAACCTGAGAGAAATATTTAAAATGAAGAGAAATAATAATTTAAATGCAAAACCGAAAAAACTGAATTTCACAAGCATGTATTGAACTGTGAATGCCGTACCGAACGGTTCAATATTATATTGAGTATTGTGACATCCCTATTACTACAGTGTGAACAAGTGTCCCATAGTAGCCGCAGAGCGAATGCACAGCATTAGATAAGATAAAAACACAACATAACTTTAACACACTCAAATGTATCTAATATGATAAAACAGCACTGCGATTCCCCACACATGCATGAGCAGAAGAAGAAGCGGTTCTCTGCGGCAGAATAAAAGCTCCACTGCTCTCGGGGTGTGTCACGCTCGTCTCCCATCGGCAATCACTCCAGCGTCTCATTCAGCTCCACCCTGCTTCATACTACAGGAACATTAATATATATTTAATACATTAGCTCAGCCATCAATAGGATTTCTGCCTGAGTCCTGTCAGATACTTTTTCATCGACTGAGGTGAAGACAACCATTTTCAATGAATATTTTGTTTTGTGGACTATTAGTTTGAATTGTGTCTGATGCCTTGATTTCCTGCTTCCTTTTTATTGCCCTTACACATATCTTGTCACCTAATTAGCCTCCCTCTTGTATTTTTAGAGCCTAGCCGAAGGCTGGGAAATGTGGGCATGTTTTTGAGCTTGTTAATGATCTTGTTTGGCACAATTTTCTCTTAGTTTGTAATGTTAGTTATCTGCTATACACATGCGACTCATTTAAGTGTAAATCTTTGTTTTACTCGTGTAGGAATTTTAAGTCAGAGCGTCTGTGATTTCTCTCACTTCATGACCCTTTGGCCCAGGCTTTCTCTCACTAGAGAGCACATGAAAACTGTAGAGTGGAGCTGGAGTTGGTGATCATCTTTATCCTGATGGAGAGTCATTGGTAAAGCAGTCAGGACAGAGAGGGAGAGACTTTGCTCATAACACTGAGCCTACTGCCTGAAGTGGAAACACCTTGAGTGTCTGCTAATAGTGGGATTAGATTTCCTTGATCATGGCTATGGAGAACCAACCACAAAAACTATATTACCCTTCATTGAAACCTCAACCTCCTGATAAAAGTAATGCCTAGCATATATCTTCTTTCAAAAAGAACTTATTTGAAGAACTTAAAAAGGACCTTAAAATAAATGTTTAATTGATTTCATTACTGATCTTCAGTTACAACAAGTGAAAATGTCCCAATTACAGCCATACTGAGCAATATTTGCACCACTCCATTGCATAGTTTCACATATTTAAAAGAATGTCATTTTGACTTATTTTGCGACATTTTTGAACCAACTTTGCATTTCTGTCCAGGATCAGCCAACTTTCTATGGGCGTTATCTTGAAAAGCGGTTGTTAAAAAAACACTGAGCTAAATATTTCTGCAGTCTAGTGGTTTAAAAGAGAATAACGTCAAATGTGCCTTTTACCAGTGTGCCTTTGGCCCGTCATGTCTCTTTAAAATGTAAACGGCCCTATATACGCCTAAAGAACGCTAAGCATGTGACATTACTGCTTGCTTCTCCATGTGAAGCAAATGGGAAAAAAATCTATCTATCTATCTATCTATCTATCTATCTATCTATCTATCTATCTATCTATCTATCTATCTATCTATCTATCTATCTATCTATCTATCTATCTATCTATCTATCTATCTTTCTATCTATCTATCTATCTATCTATCTATCTATCTATCTATCTATCTATCTATCTATCTATCTATCTATCTATCTATCTATCTATCTATCTATCATGTTTATCCACTCCATGTCAGGACTTTTGTATTTCATACTGGCATAAATTTGAAACATGCACTAAATTTCGAAAAAATATATATTAGATTTATTTTGGTCATTACGTTACGTATGTATATATAAAGAAGGAGTCCGGCTAGCAGTCGGTTATCGCATGTGAGGATGCTGCAGGTGGAGGATCATTTATAGTCTTTTCTCACAGCAGATGGAATAATTCAACTTATCATTTGGATGATGGAAGTTTGATCTCCAGTAATGCTAAAACACTAAATGCACAGTCACGCAATGCTGATGTTGCATTAACAATTTGAGAACAGACTATAAAAATAATAATATTTTACATGGTTTGATGTGATATGAGCTAAGCGATCGGTAGATTTAATCACTGTTGGTAGAGCAATTTATTGTAATGCTTTTTTTCCCAGTTAGTCAGAACAAAAGTGGCAGACATGTTATACTTGTATACAGATGACATTTTCCGGTGAAAATTCTTATTTAAGACGTGCCGTAGTACAGTAATATGATATTGAAACTCAACTTTATTGAAACATGTTCTTTCAAAAGAAACACTTTTTTTTAAATCACATTTATCACAAGTCAGTTTAACACAATGTAAACGTATATGCACAACAAACCTATAATGGTGTTAAATCAAAATGATTTTTTTAAAGAAAGTGAACAGTATATTGTAAAATTACTTTTGTCATCTGGTGATAATAAATGAATCTGAGTGAATTTAATCAAATTTGTCTTTGTTACCTTTACTGAAATAAATCAAATTTGAGTATGCCCCCTAAGTCACAAGTCTAATAAGCTAAATAAGTGCTAAAATAATACCACAAATAACTGAATGATTTGCTACAGTAAATCACTTTCATTCTAGTATGAAATATTTTCAGCGAGGACATGACCTTTTCCCCTCTGATAAGTGTGTGAGCGCAGAAGCATTTTTCTTTTTCTTTTCATTCATCACAAGTTTTTATCTTATCTAATGTATTATGTTTTCCTTCCAGTTTTACAGTGTGTATATTTGTAGCTACTGTTTATTTCTTGATTTCTGTTTAATGCAGTTTCCATGATGGTAATGGGATTTCATTCTCAATGGACTGGTTTTACAGACAGCGCTTAGATTAAACCAGGATTTAGGCCTTACTTCAACATTTAACCTCTTACACTCATGGCCATTTTTTGGGATTTCCGCCTGGATTTGGCCTACCTTAATTGAAAAGCTTCCCATACACACATACAGTGGTCTAGGTTCAAAATGTTGGTGTCATTTTACAGGAAACCATTTTGAAGTTACATAAAACACTGCTAAAAGTGATAAGCATGTAAGTATGTGTTGTCTAAACTGTCATAACCCCCCAAAAAGTAGGCGCTTTTAGAATTTTTTTTATTTTTTCATAAATTTAATTTTGAAAGTGTGTAACTCAGGCCCTGTGTGCTCTAGGACCCTGCAGACAGTTTGGGCTATTTCCACTAAATTCCAGAAAATAGTGAAACAAAGAAGTTTGTCTGTGTCATGTTGTGTGCTAGATTTATTCAAATGATCTGAAGGGATGACCCCCCCCCCCCCCTTTTGCCCCTCCCCCGACCCGGCTACCCCATTCCACCACCCCCCTCCACCACCATATACAGTGATATAAATGCAATATTCCAGTGTCATTAAATTAATTATACATGCTGGAAGCAGCCCAAACTGTCTGCACACAGGGCCTGAGTTACACACTTTCAAAAATTAATTTATATTAAAAAAATCAAAAAGCGCCTAATTTTTGGGTGGGTAATAACAGCTTACACTACATATACTTACATGCTTATCACTTTTAGCAGTGTTTTATGTAACTTTAAATGGTTTCCTGTAAAATGACACCAACATTTTGAACCTAGACCACTGAATGTGTGTATGGGAGGCTTTTCAATTTGGGTAGGCCAAATCCAGGCGGAAATGTCAGCAGAGTAATTTAGTGTAAATACATTACTTTGTGTAAAACAAATGCCAAAGTGATGCATATCTCCAGAAAGTAAAGACTCTAAGCTTTCAAATGGTACCACATATGACAGCATAGCTCCTCCACAGACATTTAAAATGGAAAGTATATACATGACGATGTCATTCCCGTCCCTGTACATGGTCCTCTGAGTTTAGCTTTTATAAACGTGCCTTAAAAGCATGGCGTGTCTGTGAAACTGTTTTTGGAGATCATGTGCATTACTATAAGAACACAGGGTGCCTAATGTACTATAACACCAACAGAACAATACAACTTCTGTCACAAAAATGGGTTTTCATAAAGCAGTACGAGGAACATGAGGCAGTGAGTTTGATAATGAGAAAATAACATTGATTTATCCTATTTTTATCTATCTCCACTGTCAGATACAGAACATATGTTTTTGTTTATTTCCCTATCCTGCGTTGAAAGACAAACTGAGATGGTGAATTAATTCATCAGGCTATCACTAAGGAGTTGAAATAACTTTAAAAAAAAAACACCAAACCAAAATGCCTGAGAGAAAACAGAAAAAAAACAAAGCTTGTAGAAGAATGAAATCTGAACCACATGCACTGGCGAGTTTATCACCAGCCGGTCCAAAACCACAGTCTTAGGTATGACATGATGTAGGAGAACAGAGAACAGGGCAGCTATATTATGGGCTCTATTTGAACAATCTAAGCGCATGGTCTAAAGCGCACGGCGCAAGTCAAGGGTCTGAATCCACTTTTGCTTTAACAGGGAAAAATGGTCGGCACACCCGGCGCATGGTCTAAAAGGGTTGTCCCTAGTCTCTTAATGAGTCATGGGTATAATTTGGGCATAACATTCTTTAAACCAAAGAGAGTCTCATAGACCCCTTCCTTTATAAGCCAGTTGCGCTCGCACCATGGCAGATTTGCTATTTACATTCTGAATATAGATACCCTCAACCTGACGAGTTTAAATACATGTGTGGTATTGTCACGATTGGTTGGACCAATTTCATTCATCATTACTACAAATAGGTAATGCAATGACTATCAATTACGACATGTAGGCATTTTTATCTTTATGTACACAATAATAATCGTTTACAATGTAATCCTTTTATTTTTAATATTTAGCATGTGTGTGTGCTACTGCGTGTCCCTGTGTGTGTAATAAGCAGGTGGTAGGCGCACTGTGCACCGCTTATAGGCGCATATTACTAACACTTGTGTTATCAACACTTGACATGCTGTGGCCCGTGATATTTGTTTAAAATTGCACTAATGTGACCGTACCTTTATTTTATCACACCCAACATCACTGTTATGTCATGCACAAATACACTTTGGTATCACATTATTTCAATAGTCCACTTTTGACATTCTACTGTCTATAAGAAATTTTGAAACTACATGTCAACTTATTCTAACCCAAACCCTATAAGTCCACTAATACTCTAATTGACATGTAGTTGCAAAGTTATTATAGTCAGTAGAATGTCAAAAGTGGACTATTGAAATAATGTGTGACCTTGAAGGATTTGAATGAACAATGTCATGTTAATGGCCCACAATCGATCTGTGAATAAAGATAAGGAGGGAAATTGCTATTTTATTCATAATCAGTGTCTTTTTAGACCATGCTGCAAATGTACATGTATCTTTTTTTTGCACATGGCACTGGAGCAACAGAGGGTGAACGTTTTGTAGCCCAGGTCAGCCATATTAGCACAAGTATGAAAGTATGTGAGATCTCATAAAACAAGTAGCACACTTTGTCTCTAAACCAGGACTTATAATGTCTTAATACAGGGGATGCAAAATCCAACCCTTAAAGGGTTAGTTCACCCAAAAATGAAATTGATGTCATTAACTCCTCACCCTAACGTCGTTCCTCACCCGTAAGACCTCCGCTCATCTTCACACACAGTTTAAGATATTTTAGATTTAGTCCGACAGTATACACTGTAAAAAATTATTTAGAAAAAAAGTTACCTGGTTGCCTTAAAATTTTGAGTTCATTGAAATTAAAATTTTGAGTTAATACAATGAATTTTTTTTGAGATTCGACAACCTTTATTAAAATATTAAAAGATTTTGTAAGCATATTGGGTAATTGTGTGTGTGTTATTTCTGATGATGCAGTGAAACATGCGAAATAGTGCCATTTTCATGATTTATCCATTTTTTTATGTGGTTCAGATACAATAATATTTTGAGTTTCTATTTATTAAACTAATTTCCTTCATTGTATCAACTCAACGTTTTAATTTCAATAAACTCACAATTTTAAGGCAACCAGGTTACTTACTTTTTTAAGTTGAACCAACAAAAACCAACCACATTTTTTTACAGTGTATCTAAGTGTATGCACACTATACTGTCCATGTCCAGAAAGGGAATAAAAACATCAAAGTAGTCCATATGAGACATCAGTTGGTTAGTTAGAATCTCTTGAAGCGTCGAAAATACATTTTGGTCCTAAAATAACAAAAACTACGACTTTATTCAGCATTGTCTTCTCTTCCGCGTTTGTGTTCAATCCTCAAATAAAGATTCAAACGGTTATGAATCAGTGCATCGATTCATGATTCTGAGTCACTTATTTGTGTATCTAATTTGTTTACATGAAGACAACACAGAAAATGTGCCATGCATATAGTGGATGATTTTTGACAACTGTTGGTAGGTAAACCAACTTTTAAAATGAAAATGGAGTGAATTTATTATTATAACCAGTAAATGGCTGCAGGCATCGGCTCATTTGCAATAATTATTTTCACAGATTATTAAATAACTATCATAGCAAACTTTATTACTTTTATTGTTCTGAATTAGGATGACAAGTACGAAAAAGTCTCAAAGTCTGATGTCATTTAGATGAAGGGAAACATTTAGCGGATTCACTCCTTTAAATTAACGTATCTGATCGCCTGCATGACAAAACTAAAGTTTTATTTAAATTGTGAATGGATTTTATATATAGAAAGCATGAAAAGAGTGTTTATAGTGCTCCTGAACTCACACAAAACTTTAAACTACACACTGCACAATGAATGTGTAACAAAGTTCTTAGATGGGAAGGAAGGAGGCGGGAACCAGCGAACCTTCAAAAACTTTCATTCAAAAATAAATAACCAAAACAAAAGTAAAACCGCGGGCAGCCCCTCGCGGACGACTGCCCGCACATACACACATAATAAAACGTGGGCAGCCCCTCACGGACGACTGCCCAAACACACATAAACGAAACTCAACATTAATCCAGACCTAGTCCTCTCTCCTCCTCCGCTCCTCCTCCGCTCCTCCTTTTATGCTCCCGTTGTCACGTCACATACAAAGGAATGGGTGCGAGGACTCAAGTGCAGAAAATGATTAAAATAAAACATAAACTCAAAACAAAAACTACGAGGGGGAAAAACACATAATCATAAACCATAAACCAAAGACTCAAACATACCAAGGAATCACAGGGAACTAGGAAACATAGACGAGACATACACAAGGATCCAACACAGACTGACAAACACAAGGAGCTTATAAGGGGAAGAAATCAAGAGGGAACAGGTGGGAGAAATCAACACTAATCAAATAACAAGGGGGAGGGATCAGACAATGACAGGAGCACATGCAAGACAACAGGTGTGTTCGACATCGGCTGCGGCTGGATGGATGCGATCGGCGAGAGTAGCCGAGTGCAGGCGGGGAGGAGCTGCAAACGGAGACGTGAAGTCGGACACATTCTGCTTCCCGTGGTGACGCTTGAGCTGTGTTTGCAAACTTTATCACAGCTGAAGTTAAATAAATGCAGTATTTCTCAAATACACAGATGTTTCAAATGATATTTTCATCCAATACTTTATGTACTGTTTAATAAAGCGTCTATTTGGACAAGATTAAAGTTCAACATATAAACCTACACTATCAATGAAGTGTTGTCAACGGTTTTTATCAGTTTTAGTTTGATAAACATGACAATATAACATCGCGACTACATGAAAAGAGGTTTTACTGTTATAAATAAATGATTTGTGAGCATTAGTGTAACATAAGGTTTTAGAATAAACACGAAACACACGTGGTCGCTGTCATGCGGTGAATCCGGCCAATCGTGGATCAGCTGTGTCGTCATCAGAGCTCGAGCAGCCTCCTGCAGCCACCCTTGAGAATCTGCAGCGGCTGCATCAGCCGGCTGCTCTCGAATCGCTCTCGCGGTACTTTGTTGACATACGTCACAGTCACGTGCCGTCGGCGCTGTCTCAAGTCGGACAAAATTTCTAACCGGCATGCACTGCTTCAAGTCAGCCGCCGATCGGTCTGGGGGAAGTCGAACAAGCCTAATATGTGCACACAAGACAGGACAGGCATGTGACACCCGTCCCTTGGCCGTGAGACGAGACCGGTGTGTCACGCAGCCGGTACTCATTACCACCTGCCACCGGCCCGCTCTCACGGTCCCTCGCCCCATTGCTTGCCACAGAATGGTACATTTACACCGTACCTAAGTTTTGGTTTTATGATGAACGGATTTGCCCGTGTGTAGGACTCAGCCAGTTAACCTGCGCTAAAACCGGCCTTATTTTGGTGTGCTTCCACATGACATCTCAAATCGATTACACAAATGAGCTAATGAGCTATTTTTGTCTACCTGGTTTCAGTAGACCAATCAGAAAACATTTTGAACCACGTTGTGGCCTGAAGTTTTTTAGAGACCAGATGGGATTCGTCTCAGTCAAAGTGTGGAAGGTCTTACTGTGACGAAACCATTCAGGAATTTCATTCCTTTCCTTAAACACATGCTTTCTAATTGGATCAGACATGTCAGTCATGGATTAACCCTCAGGCATGAGGGGGTCGAATACGTCACCTTATCTGTTCATGATTGTGTGGAGTGGCATTTTTAGCTACCTTGCCTTTCATATTCATTTCCTTGTAGATATAGTCAAAAAGAGGCTCCATCTGTTCATGGGGAAGGACTAATCCTGGTTACCATAGTCACTTCTGTGGGAAAATGAAGAGAAAACTCCATCAGATTTGGCTATTGTTGAAAGAAAAGAAAAAAATACTTTTGAGAAAACATAAACGCCAGACAGGTAAATGGTTGAAGCTAAAACAAGATAACATACTTGTTTTTTCATCACTTATATTTATTTAGCAGATTTAAAGAAATTAGATAAATAAGACAAAGCCAGTGACTTTCACTGAAAAACAGCAGGAACAGCTTAAATCACTGACAATGTTCAATAACTCAGCCTGATGCAGTTCATATACTGATGTGGGAAAACAATCCCTTCAAACATTTAATGAAATTTATTGGACTTGAAATGAAATGCAGAGGATCAGATGGTCAAAGGTTGAATGCTTTAGGAAGAAATATGGATGAACAGCTGTGAAGAAAGGTTAGTGAGATGGGCTAGCAAGTAATACATGACTAAGACTGTGATGAGTTATTAGAAAGGTGATGATGATGCATCATGTGATACATTGTCTTGCCCACCTGTTCGGCTTTTGAAAAAGGAGCTATGGTTAAACTATCTGTTGGGTAAGATCCTCCTCAAACCAAGGGAGAACTTGATTTTGTTCAACCCTGATTTATAATTGTTTTTATTTAAAGAAAAATGACTGGTTTATAAATTGGATTCTTACAATTGGCACCTAAAGGAGGATACTTTTGTAGAAAAGCTTTGATTATGTAAATGGTAATCTACTGACTTCCTCTGAATTTTCAGCCGCATGCCTTTTTTTTCGATTTCTGCACTTTATCACCTACGGGTTGTGGCTAAGAGGGTAAAATTGTTCTCAGATGTTGCAGGGTTAGAAGGCAGACAGGAAATGATGAAGCGATAATCTGACATCTCCAGTAGCATATTCAGACAGGGTTTTAGACTAGATAAATCTAGAGAATAAACAGACTTGCAGGCGGCAAACTGTTTTGTCTGGTCATTTTTGATTTTATTTAGCTGAATGCAGCTTGTTTGCAACATGAAGTCATGATTAAAAAAATAATAATAACAAAATAATTCACTTTCCACATTTCTCACAGAACATGTGAAAATGATCTTTTCAGACAAAGACAGAACCTTTCACATACAATTTGCAGAGTCTTTTGGGCAGATTTTGCACCTATTCCTTTGTCAAACATACGTGTGTAGTCCCAGCCAACAATTCCACAATATCTTGGAATGTGTAAATAAAGATAACCCCTCTTGGGTGCATCAGGATAAAAAGCTTTTATTGCAATATATGCCTGTCAATTGCATGATATCTGCGTTACCCTCGTTTTTATTTGGCAGAAATGCTTTACTCTTAGCAGTGTGAACAAGTGTCACGGCAGCGCCGAGGATAACATCATTTTAAACACACTTAAATGTCTCTAATATGATAAACAGAACTGTGTTACTTCATACTCATGACCGGAAAAGCAGGAATGGCGCCTGTGTCCTGTCATAATAAAAGTCTGCGGGTGTGTTGCGTTCAATTGCGCCAGTGGCCTTGCTCAGCTCCACAACACTCGCTCCTGCTCTGCTTACTACACTGACGTTAATCACTGCATCCATCAAGATATCTGCCCGAGTTCCCGATTCTTTTCCACCAGCTGTGAGGTGAAGACCACATGTCTTAAGATTCTGAGCTCAAACTTGGCATCATCAAACTCCACCTTTTTTTTTTTTAATAGGCGCCCTCTAGCAGACGGAAAATTACATAGTGCAGCTTTAAACTATCATATAGTCATGTTATAATGTACCCCACCTATGGCGCATGTTGTCACATTTCACTTCCATTCTTTCAGGGTAAATCAAGAGAAAAGTATACACTATTGATTAAACAAAACCACATAATTGTACTAGACATAAGTGCAATTAATGTGGGAAAAAAATAAATAGTCTTAACCACAAGTGGATTTACACAAACTGAGAAAGTCAAAAAGTGTTAGGTTGTGCCCCGCTCGGTATCTGTCAATTCCAAACGTGATTTAATCTTAAATAAAGATCAACAGAACAACACACTAAAACATAACTGTGACCAGAAGATTAAACACGAAAGATTAACACGAGTTAAGTTAACAAGATGAACTTAAATAGCAGCCAGAAATTAGATAATTAACTAAACACAGCTGATCAGAACAATTAACGAGAATAACTTAGGAAACAGACAAGTGGCGGGAAACTAAGACAAAGGAACAGAAAGACCAAACAGACATATACTAAAATGTATGAATAGCACTTCTGAGAGTACTTCGACTCAGCGCAGTAAAAAGTCCTGTCCTTGGTCGCTTCTAACTTGATCTCTGTTTGGTACCATAGTGAATGAACTGGGCATAGTCGGCTAAGCTAAATAATATCAGATCGTCACCACGCGTTAGAACGATTAAGAGCACGCACTGAGACGAGAGAGGGATGTATCAACTCGTTTTAGTTAAGGGAATAACATAGTTTAATATGAAAACGCGGTGAAGTATCCCTTTAAGTAATCCATAAAGTTTCAAGAAAATACATAATATTATTGACAAAAAAGTATACATTTGATTTTAATATATAATATTTTAATTTATTATCAAATAATACATTTAAAATATAAAATAAAGTAATAAAACCCTGGAGAATCCTCAGAGTCAGGGTCATCACCCTATAGCATCATCTTAATGTCAAACTTGAGTCTCTTGTGATTTTCTCACGAGGAGTGTGTGTGTGGTCAGTTAATAGAGTTGCATCTCTAGATGTATTGCATCTGTCTGTGAAGACCGGAGACAGCTAATGGTGCTGCTGGCTTTAACTGCTAAAGGGTCAAATTACCTCTGTCTTATTGGGCTATATTATGTGTTATCACGCAGATTTCCAATACATTTGGTTTATGTGTATGTCTTACTGAACCATGTGTCATCATAGCAATCTCAGAAAATGTGGGTGCAAATAGTATTCCAAGTATAAGTGTAAATCTTTAGCTGGCCATTTTAGCAGATGTTTTTAAAGTTAGAGAGGCCAACTTCTGATCAAAGACTTCTGATTATTTTCAATAGTTCCCCTTTGAAATTAAAATATTTTCATTATTTTTTACATCCATAATATATGCCTTCCAAAATCTGTATTACTTTTACTGTTCTATTGAACATAAAAAGGTAAACTTTTAGGTAAATACCTAGCGTCTCTTTTTCATATAATGAAAGCGAATATAGACTGTCAGATTATAAAATTGCAACAAAAATAGAAGCTAAGTATTACATGTTCCAAGAACATTTTGCTAATGTTCTAGATAGGTAATTCCTGAAAGTTACCTAAATGTTCAAAACCATTTGTTTTACTTTATCTTTGGCTATATAAATATTAAGGGAAGATTCAATTTTTTCATTTTGCCAGCATTATAAAAACATTATCTTTCAGGGGGGAAAAAATCCAGAAACAATATATAAATAATTTTAGTTACACTTTATTTTAAGGTGTCTTTGTTACAGTGTAATTCAATACTAAGTAATATTAATTTGCAACATGTATACTTACTATAGGGTTCTGCTTTGGTCACAGTTGCTTACAGTGGGGCAAAAAAGTATTTAGTCAGCCAACAATTGTGCAAGTTCTCCCGCTTAAAAAGATGAGAGAGACCTGTAATATTCATCATAGGTACACACAGGTATAACTATGAGAGACAAAACGAGAAAGAAAAAAATCCAGAAAATCACATTGTCTGATTTTTAAAGAATTTAGCAAATTATGGTGGAAAATAAGTATTTGGTCACCTAAAAAAAGCAAGATTTCTGGCTTTCACAGACCTGTAACTTCTTCTTTAAGAGGCTCCTCTGTCCTCCACTCGTTACCTGTATTAATGACACCTGTTTGAACTCGTTATCAGTATTAAAAAAAAACACCTGTCCACAACCTCATACAGTCAGATTCCAAACTCCACTATGGCCAAGACCAAAGAGCTGTCAAAGGACACCAGAAGCAAAATTGTAGACTACCATCAGTAACAGACTACGCCACCAGGGACTCAAATCCTGCATCCTGCCAGATGTGTCCCCCTGCTTAAGCCAGTACATGTTTGGGCCCGTCTGAAGTTTGCTAGAGAGCATTTGGATGATCCAGAAGAAGATTGGGAGAATGTCATACGGTCAGATGAAACCAAAATAGAACTTTTTGGTAAAAACTCAACTTGTCGTGTTTTGAGGAGAAAGAATGCATTTGCACCATACATACCTACTGTGAAGCATGGGGGTGAAAACATCATGCTTTGGGGCTGTTTTTCTGTAAAGGGACCAGGATGACTAATCCGTGTAAAGGAAAGAATTAATGGGGTCATGTATTTTGAGATTTTGAGTAAAAACCTCCTTCCATCAGCAAGGGCATTGAAGATGAAACGTGGCTAGGTCTTTCAGCATGACAATGATCCCAAACACAACACCCGGGCAACGAAGAAGTGGCTTCGTAAGAAGCATTTCAAGGTCCTGGAGTCTCCAGATCTCAGCCCCATAAAAATAAAAATAAAATAAAATAGAATAGATAGATAGATAGATAGATAGATAGATAGATAGATAGATAGATAGATAGATAGATAGATAGATAGATAGATAGATAGATAGATAGATAGATAGATAGATAGATAGATAGATAGATAGATAGATAGATAGATAGATAGATAGATAGATAGATAGATAGATAGATAGATAGATAGATCTTTGGAGGGAGTTGAAAATCGGTGTTGCCCAGTGACAGCCCCAAAACATCACTGCTCTAGAGAAGATCTGCATGGAGGAATGGGCCAAACTTCCAGCAAACAGTGTGTAAAAAACCTTGTAGCAACTTACAGAAAACGTTTGACCTCTGTCATTGCCAACAAAGGGTATATAACAAAGTATTGAGATTAACTTTTGTTATTGACCAAATACTTATTTACACCATAATTTGCAAATAAATTCTTTAAAAATTAGACAATGTAATCTTCTGGATTTTTTTTCTCATTATGTCTCATAATTGAAGTGTACCTATGATGGAAATTACAGGCCTCTCATCTTTTTAAGTGGGAGAACATGCACAATTGGTGGCTGACTAAATACTGTTTTGCCGCACTGTAATTTAATGTTATTACTACATGCAACATATGTAACAAGGACACTGTAAAATAAAGTTTTGTCATAATTTGCTTCTGCTAACATTTTGAGAACATGATCAATGACTGTTTAACTTTAAACAAACATTCTATTACTGTTACTGGAAGAACATTTGTTCATGACTTTTAGAAAAGCTTGCCGGAACATTATGAGAATGTTCCCTGTTAACTGGGCATTCCATAGACTTGTGATCTATATTCTAAAACTTCTGAAGTATAACATCAGAAAACCCACCAGTGATTTTCCCTGACAATGAAGAATCATATGGATTCACATCTAATGGATTTTTTTGGTCATTTTGGCCCCAGTCCTCATAATAAATAATAGTACCACTGTACAATGTACAGAGGTCCCATTATTTATTTCTTATGAGGAAATACTGTACATAGTGTACATTGTACAGTAACGCTTTTGTCTAAGTCTTGGTGCCCCTTGTGTTGCTGCAGAATTCTTGCTGCAAAGACCATTATCAGGCTTATAAGTATTACTTATCATCTGCTAAGTGATACAAAGCCCACATATCAAGATGTGTTATCATTGGCGACCAAGACCAGGATTCAATCACTTTATGGTCAATTATAGGTTTAATGTAAGTTAAATTCAGCAGGAATGTAAATAAATGAACCCGGACTGGCCACACAAGCAGTTACTGATTAAAACCTTACAAAAAGATGCAGTTAACCATATTGAATCACATTTTAAACCACTATCAGCAAAACAACTCGACATTTACTCTGTTTTTTACATTCTTAACTCTCAGTTTTGGATTTATGTGTAAGTCTGACTACACACCTGGGGCAGTTTTTATACTGTACTAGCCTTGGTTCGTACTGACAGGCAGCAGGGCCCCAAAGTGACTGTTTTTTCAAGATTAATTTCCCTGTGGGATCCATGTGGAATGGGGATTTTAATCCCATGCTGTGCATTCCCATGATATGCAAGGTGACTTCTGACGTACCTCTACTTTCAACTGACTGAGAGGAAGAAGAAAAAACATGGTAGAATATAGATAGAAATCCATGTAGTTCCTATATGTTCCCATTTTGTTTAACCCATAAACACATACCTAGGGTACACATACGACCACATACACATACACATACCCTTAAACTGACCCACACCACCACACCTGTCCCTAACTCTACCCTTAAACTGACCCACACCACCACACCTGTCCCTAACTCTACCCTTAAACTGACCCACACCACCACACCTGTCCCTAAATCTACCCTTAAACTGACCCACACCACCACACCTGTCCCTAACTCTACCCTTAAACTGACGCACACCACCACACATGTCCCTAACTCTACCCTTAAACTGACCCACACCACCACACCTGTCCCTAACTCTACCCTTAAACTGACCCACACCACCACACCTGTCCCTAACTTTACCCTTAAACTGACCCACACCACCACACCTGTCCCTAACTCTACCCTTAAACTGACCCACACCACCACACCTGTCCCTAACTCTACCCTTAAACTGACCCACACCACCACACCTGTCCCTAACCTTACACTGTAAAAAATGGTGTCGTAAAATAACGGTAATCTACTGGCAGCTGTGGTTGCCAGCAATGTACTGTTAATTTACAGCCCTCTACTGTTTATATACAGCTCTCATTTTTTACAGTATTTTACCGTAATAATACCATGAAAGGTAACTTTTCATTTGGAAAACTAATTGCTTCAAACAGTTCTCATTTTAAAACTAGTATTTATAGGTGTTTGTATCGTAAAACTTCATTTGAGTCCTTTCACACTTGTAAGGTGTAGTAGTGAAATAATTTAGAAACATGACTTTAACTTCACTTTTTGCGGTTCATTGTGAGCAATAGCACACACGCATGTGATAAATTACTCAACAAACTGCTCATAACTGCATCAGCAAACACAGTCACTGCCGTTAAATAAAGCATCAGGCAGCACATCATCAATGTTTCTCTGCTCATCCTGGACTGAAGCACAGGCTCTACTCTTCACCGCAATGGTAACCCACAAAACTAATGAATTCAACTAAAAGATCTCTTCTATATCATCTTGTGCAACAACACATAAACACAGGTCATTTTATTATTTACTCTTCTTATCAGTTACTGACTTTGCACAACTTTTTTCTAATAACTTTCACTAATATTTCAGTGCAAATATCTTGATTAATCTGGTAAATCTGACTGTTACGTTTTACAGTATATTACTGTTTTTCCTTGATTTAACGGTAATCTACTGGCAGCTCTGGTTGCCAGTAAAGTGCTGTTTTTTTACAGAACTTTTCCGTAAATGAATTTACAGTTTCTTACTGTTAATTTACGGTTCCCTCTGTGGGTTTTTTCATCTAACCCCTTTAACCCTTTTAACCCCACAGCAAAATCTTCAGTTTTAAATGAACACTGAAAAGTGTACACACTACAGAGTGTTAGAGTAATTGAAGCATTGATGAAGTTGAAGATAAAATGAAATCAACTGAAGATAAAAGAAGACATTAAATCTCTGAAGATCTCATCAGAGGATTAAACTACTTCACAAACGGCATTACCAGCTTCACACATTACTAACCAGACTGACTTTATTTGTGTCAGACGACTACAGAAGCTCTTATTGAGAATTATCAGATCTTTAGGTGTTGATGTTTAATTGAAAATATTTGGTCACCATTATCGTGATCAGTGTTTGCTTCAGTTGGGCTCTTGGCCCTTGACTTTGTAATGATAGTCTTTCTTTGTCTGCTCTAACTGTGTGTTTCTTAAACACGTTTATTGTAGCAAAAAAGCCAAGAAAAAAAATATGGTCAGAAGTTATTGACTATGCTTTGCTATAATTGTAATAGGATGTTTAGCTTGTTAATCTTGTCCAGTGTTTCTTCCCCAAACAAACCCATTCTTTTAAAAACACATACATTTATTCTTAATTTATGTTATTAAACTGGGACCCTTCTGAAATTATCAACCACTGATTAGGAATTAGTTATAATTTAAAGTCATGAGTTCAAAAATTAGTTTGCTCTCTGCTGTCATTTAGACTCACATAGACATGAAGAATCAGCACATGAATCTCAACAATGGTGACAATCAATAAAAAAAACGAACCGATCAACTCTGAACATCACAAAACACTACTTAAAGTCAACACAACAACAGCAGCAAAAATAAAAGCAAATAATAAGAATTAAAGAAAATAACCAGGCTATTCAGCAGCATAATTTATTCATGCCGCAATGCATGCTGGGAGTTTTGAGTGTCACCACGGCTGAGATTCATATGCCGATGTCTATGTGAGTCAGATTGATTCAGATGTTTTGACCACAAGCTGTTCCCATGCTCTTCAAATTATCTGGTTGTTGCAATGATGTTATAAAATTGTAGGGTTCTAGTTTTACAAAAAAAATTAAGCGTCACCTACATGTTTATAGATAAGACTAGTAAATTATTAGTGAATTAAACTATTATTAAATAGTCAACATAACCAACTCATGGTTTTTTCTCAGCTTTGCTTGCTATAACAAAAGTATTGAAAACACACCTTTACAGCAACGAGAGAAAAACTGATGTTATTGTGTCAATGTTCAAGAGCCCAACTAAAGCAAACACTGATCACCATAATGGTAACGTCAGAAGAAACAATAAAACATCATCTGTTCATTCTCAATAAGAGCTTCTGTAGTCGTCTGACAGAAATAAAGTCAGTCTGGTTAGTAATGTGTGAAGCTGGTAATGCTGTTTGTGGAGTTGTTTAATCCTCTGCTGAGATCTTCAGAGATTTAATGTCTTCTTTTATCTTCAGTTGATGAAATCATGTTTCTCTTTCCTTCAGTGATAACAGCAGGTGTTCATCAGTGTCTGAATTCACTCTCTTCTTTCCTCTCTCTCTGTCGAGTGGTCTATATCAGTGAACTAGTGTAGGGAATAGTGAATAAGGGGATAGGGAGTGATTTTGAACACAGCCTCTGAGTGTCGACTTTAAGTGTGTTAATTCACAGTATATTACTGTTGGCTATTTTCTCGAAAATGACAAATATTACCCAGAATGCATTGTTTTCTACAGTATATTACTGTTTTAATGGAAAACAGCATTTTACTGTCAAAATGTGGCCGTTTTTTACAGCATTGTTTTACAGTGTAGCCTTAAACTGACCCACACCACCACACCTGTCTCTACCTTTACCCTTAAACTTATCCACACCACCACACCTGTCCCTAACTTTACCCTTAAACTGACCCACACCACCACACCTGACCCTAACTTTACCCTTAAACTGACCCACACCACCACACCTGTCCCTAACTTTACCCTTAAACTGACCCACACCACCACACCTGTCCCTAATTTCACCCTTAAATTGACCCACACCACCACACCTGTCCCTAACTTTACCCTTAAACTGACCCACACCACCACACCTGTCCCTAACTTTACCCTTAAACTGACCCACACCACCACACCTGTCCCTAACTTTACCGTTATACTGACCCACACCACCACACCTGTCCCTAACTCTACCCTTAAATTGACCCACACCACCACACCTGTCCCTAACTATACCCTTAAACTGACCCACACCACCACACCTGTCCCTAACTCTACCCTTAAACTGATCCACACCACCACACCTGTCCCTAACTTTACCCTTAAACTGACCCACACCACCACACCGGTCCCTAACTTTACCCTTGAACTAACCCACACCACCACACCTGTCCCTAACTCTACCCTTAAACTGACCCACACCACCACACCTGTCCCTAAATCTACCCTTAAACTGACCCACACCACCACACCTGTCCCTAACTCTACCCTTAAACTTACCAACACCACCACACCTTTCCCTAACTCTACCCTTAAACTGACCCACACCACCACACCTTTCCCTAACTCTACTCTTAAACTGACCCACACCACCAGACCTGTCCCTAACTCTACTCTTAAACTGACCCACACCACCACACCTTTCCCTAACTCTACTCTTAAACTGACACACACCACCACACCTGACTCTAACTCTATCCTTAAACTGACCCACACCACCACACCTGTCACTAAATCTACCCTTAAACTGACCCACACCACCACACCTGTCCCTAACTCTACCCTTAAACTGACGCACACCACCACACATGTCCCTAACTCTACCCTTAAACTGACGCACACCACCACACCTGTCCCTAACTCTACCCTTAAACTGACGCACACCACCACACCTGTCCCTAACTCTACCCTTAAACTGACCCACACCACCACACCTGTCCCTAACTTTACCCTTAAACTGACCCACACCACCACACCTGACCCTAACTTTACCCTTAAACTGACCCACACCACCACACCTGTCCCTAACTTTACCCTTAAACTGACCCACACCACCACACTTGTCCCTAATTTCACCCTTAAATTGACCCACACCACCACACCTGACCCTAACTTCACCCTTAAACTGACCCACACCACCACACCTGTCCCTAACTTTACCCTTAAACTGACCCACACCACCACACCTGACTCTAACTCTATCCTTAAACTGACCCACACCACCACACCTGTCACTAAATCTACCCTTAAACTGACCCACACCACCACACCTGTCCCTAACTCTACCCTTAAACTGACGCACACCACCACACATGTCCCTAACTCTACCCTTAAACTGACGCACACCACCACACATGTCCCTAACTCTACCCTTAAACTGACGCACACCACCACACCTGTCCCTAACTCTACCCTTAAACTGACCCACACCACCACACATGTCCCTAACTCTACCCTTAAACTGACGCACACCACCACACCTGTCCCTAACTCTACCCTTAAACTGACGCACACCACCACACCTGTCCCTAACTCTACCCTTAAACTGACCCACACCACCACACCTGTCCCTAACTTTACCCTTAAACTGACCCACACCACCACACCTGTCACTAAATCTACCCTTAAACTGACCCACACCACCACACCTGTCCCTAACTCTACCCTTAAACTGACGCACACCACCACACATGTCCCTAACTCTACCCTTAAACTGACGCACACCACCACACATGTCCCTAACTCTACCCTTAAACTGACGCACACCACCACACCTGTCCCTAACTCTACCCTTAAACTGACCCACACCACCACACATGTCCCTAACTCTACCCTTAAACTGACGCACACCACCACACCTGTCCCTAACTCTACCCTTAAACTGACGCACACCACCACACCTGTCCCTAACTCTACCCTTAAACTGACCCACACCACCACACCTGTCCCTAACTTTACCCTTAAACTGACCCACACCACCACACCTGTCCCTAACTTTACCCTTAAACTGACCCACACCACCACACCTGTCCCTAACTTTACCCTTAAACTGACCCACACCACCACACCTGTCCCTAACGCTACCCTTAAATTGACCCACACCACCACACCTGTCCCTACCCTTACACTTAAACTGACCCACACCACCACACCTGTCTCCCTTTACCCTTAAACTGACCCACACCACCACACCTGTCCCTAACCTTACCCTTAAACTGACCCACACCACCACACCTGTCCCTAACTCTACCCTTAAACTGACCCACACCACCACACCTGACCCTAACTTACTCTTAAACTGACCCACACCACCACACCTGTCCCTAACCTTACCCTTAAACTGACCCACACCACCACACCTGTCCCTAACTCTACCCTTAAACTGACCCACACCACCACACCTGACCCTAACTTACTCTTAAACTTACCCACACCACCACACCTGTCCCTACCATTACCCTTAAACTGACCCATATCACCACACCTGTCTCTACCTTTACCCTTAAACTGACCCACACCACCACACCTGTCCCTAACCTTACCCTTAAACTGACCCACACCACCACACCTGTGCCTAACTCTACCCTTAAACTGACCCACACCACCACAACTGACCGTAACTCTACCCTTAAACTGACCCACACCACCACACCTGTGCCTAACTCTACCCTTAAACTTAACCACACCACCACACCTGTCCCTAACTCTACCCTTAAACTGACCCACACCACCACACCTGTCCCTAACTCTACCCTTAAACTGACCCACACCACCACACCTGTCCCTAACTCTACCCTTAAACTGACCCACACCACCACACCTGTGCCTAACTCTACCCTTAAACTGACCCACACCACCACACCTGTCCCTAACTTTACCCTTAAACTGACCCACACCACCACACCTGTCCCTAACTTTACCCTTAAACTGACCCACACCACCACACCTGTCCCTAACTCTACCCTTAAACTGACCCACACCACCACACCTGACCCTAACTCTACCCTTAAACGCTATGCTTGCAATGCTTGGTTGGTGGTTTGTGTTCAGTATAATTTTATTTTACATTTTAGGTGATAGTACAATGATGTGAGATGTAAAAACATGCTTTCTACAAAATATGTAAAAAGCAGAATTATGACTGAAGCATTACAAATCAGAAAGCTTTAAAAGAGCAGCGTTTAAAAGAACAAGCACTAAATGCAATTTTATGTCCGATAGATATTAATAAAATAATAAAAAATGATTTTGAATTTATAAATTAAATTATACACCATAACAAACATAGAGTATTCAGAGGGTTCTCAATATGATGAAGAATAGGCTACATATTATTATAGTAGCCTAGTATACAACCGGTTATTTATTTGAATTTATTTTATTTTTATTAATAAACAAATTTGACCTATACTGAGCCACCCTTATATACATGTACACTTGAATAAATTGATAATTTTACTAACAGCTCTTGTCTAAATCTGTGTGGTCTCTTGATTAACGGTCCTCCAGATAGCGCATGTCATTTAATCTCTACTGAGGTGGGGGAGGAAGGGCATTGCAATCAGAATAATGTCAAAAGCAAGCACTTTTTCAATTAATATGAGACACTTACTATTACTACTAACACACCCCTGATATGTCTAGGGATAAATAGTTTGATAAATAATGTGATGGCATTAAAATAACGTGTGTGTGTGTGTGTGTGTGTGTGATTTAATGGCATGCACATGGCAGCTAATTGAGCCGTAGCTCCAGCGGGTGGTGCCTCGCGAGCTGAGCTGATGATGAAAGCTGCTCACTATAAAACCTGACCGGGGGAACCTGAGCGAAAATAATACCAGCCGCTGCGCAACCCGGGGATGCTTCCTGTTGCGCGCTGAACAAATGATATTCCGCGTGTGGGAATAAAACAGCATGCAACGAACAAAATGTTACTTTTATCTGCCGTCGGACCTCTCAGCACTTCTGGTCAATCCGGGATTTTAAACTGATCCATCTTTTTCACGGAGACTATCTGGAATAACTGGGATGGCCAAAGTGTCATTGATACATTTGGGAATTTTGCTTTTTATTGGACTAACAGTCGCAATGGCTAACGGTGGGTTTAGATTGCATTGCATTGTAGGCTACGGTCAATCACTGTATAAAATCAGTGTGTGCATAAAATGTGTACTGAAATTCCAACTTTTGAACTGAAAGTGAGCCAGAATCTTAAATTCAGAATTTTTCCCACAGATTGCCCACAACTTTATATATATATATATATATATATATATATATATATATATATATATATATATATATATATATATATATATATATATATATATATATATAAAGAAATAAATATATTCTAAATTATGCAGTATATATGTGAAGTAAAAGTAATTTCGTTTGCATAAACATCTAGTCTTATGATCGGTCTTAGTAGAACCTAATTCCTTCGAAATTCTTCAATACTGGTCTGACTTTTTTAAGTCAGTTACATAAAGGTAGTTAAGGTGTAATATCTGCAATTCATTAAGATATAATTAAGATGAATTCATATTAAGACACGAGGTAAGTTTATGCAAATAAGGCTCCTGTGAACGCGGCAGGCGAAAATCTTTAAAGTCTGAAACTTTTTTTTAACTTCAGGGGTTCAATCGTTCATGACTTAATTGTGACCCGGTGGCTCACTGCCTATTTCGCACCTTGAGGAACCCTAATGCTTGACCCTTAAAATACGTTCAATGTCACCTTTAGTCTAAATTATGAGCCTATTTTAATAATACATTCTTACCACATAAAGCAGTTATTATAGACTATCTTTAGCACATTCTTTTAGCACAATTTTTCTGAATTGCTGAAACACATTTCTCGAAATCATCACCCACTTTCTCAAAACCTTAAACACAAAACCAAATCTTCAAACTGCATTCAGAAAACATCTGACTCTTCGGACAAAATCAAACAATTGCCACATAACCATTTTATCTGTGCTCAAAATCATATTGCTTTCAGATCATACAGCTAGTCAATATTACAGATCATTCATTAGACAATCCATCAAACCATGGATAACACAGAATTCAAAGCATGCAGTTATAGATAAAAAAAAGTATTTTTGCAATTATGTAAAAAAGGAAAGTAATCGCAACATACAGTAGTAAGGTGAATAAATTGTATACTATATGCACTGCAAGTGTAGAATTGTAGTGCTGTTGAATTTCTCTATTTTTAGCTCTTGCATATTGTGAAAGTACAATAACCAGCTGCCAAAAAAAGGTCAAAGAAAACTCAAAATGAAAAGCTTGTACACTAAAAAGAGTTGAAGGTCAGTGAGCGATTCATTCTGCCTCAGTATCAAGTCTTCATGCTGGTCCGACCTGAAGACTTCACAGGCAATATAGTCTCCTGTCAGGCCAAAGGAAGGGCTGGATCCGGCTTTGATAACACTCTCCTTTCTTCTTCTCATCCTCTTCTTCCTCTCCCACCACCTCTTACACATACTCTTCCTCCTTCCCCTCTTACCATAGTTTCCATCCACTGGTGTCAACATTCAGTGAAATATATTGAGCCAGTTTTAGTGTTTTAGTGGGGTTTAGTGTTTTAGCAATTCAGAAACACTGTAAAAAGACCCGATCTGTTAGTGCTGCTGCAGTGTGAGATCATTTGAATGAATAAACTTGGCATTGTTCTAATTCATGCATTTTCATACTCAGGCTTTTCCTCGTTTCGTCAAGATGCACTCGTGAAAAACACGGCGGAGGATTTCATTAAAGTATCAAGTGTGACTCCTAAGCAGCTGGGTGATTCTGCTAATAACCCTGGAGCGTGTTATTTCTGCCAGCGCCTAAAACCACGGGGGAGAGCCAAGAGATGCACATGTTACTCCTACAAAGACAAGGAGTGTGTTTACTACTGTCACCTGGACATCATCTGGATCAACACACCAGAGTACGTTTCTTTACTGCTCCTCTTGCTTTAAACACAGAGATGGGTTTGCAATGGCTGACTTTGGTTTAAACTATCTTTAAGAAGCATGCATTGGTAAATGGCATACCATAAATAATACTGAATAAATGCCATAACATTTATGAATAGGGCTACTTGAACACCATGTGAACAAAAAAGAACCTTACAAATTCAGTTTTCTGTTCTTAATAATCTACTTTACAGATGTTGTGCACTTTGAAAAAAACAAACCACTGTGACATTTAATAAGAAGAAACATTTAAGAATAAAATTATTCAAATTTGGGGTGACGTATTTACATGTTCGGCTATTACATAACTTCATATAGTAATCATAATGACGAGTCTACAGTAAACAACTGTATAGTACATGTAGTTATTAATATTAGCGTACAACAGGGTAAGAAAATGTGCTTTTCATTACTCCCATAGTGTATGACTGCAGAAAACAATCACTTTAGCAAAGTTTATGCTATTTTTTTATTATGATAAATAAAATAAAACTGACATTTTTGTTAAATAAAAATGCTGTCATTAAATTATAGTAATATATTTGAAAATATAGAAACAAAATTATTTTAAAAAATCCTGAAAGCAGGAGATCCTATAATTATTTAATATCATACTTTTAAATATGATGGTTTCATTATCAACATAATATATGAGATTTACAATCTGAATCTAAGCATGTCAAAAAATGGAAAAGATAGCGCCTGAAATTCAGAAAAAAACCTTTATCTTAAGAAGACCTTTGTCTTAAAATATATTCAATAATTTTAGCGATTCTTATTTGCTACTTAAATCTACAGTATTTTTAAAAACATCAAATATTAGATTAAATTAGCACTGAATCAACTCTGTGCTGCTCCCGTGATTGCGTTAAAGATCAGACACATTTCCACGAGCGTCTTGAGAAGCGGATGTTTTAGAAAGTGCTGAGGCAAGTTCCACTGCATCTTCCATCCAGTGTTTTTTTTTTACCCCTGTTTAAACCGTATAGTCACCCTAAAACAATGCATGGGCGTCCGAACCATTGTGTGTGTGTGTGTGTGTGTGTGTGTGGGACAAGACCCACCTACTTTTTACAACCAATGATATTGGACCCACTCACTCTAATTCAGCACATGTCTGTTTACATACCCCTAACCGAGAAACACTTAAACATGTGATGCTTTATGTTCACTTTTCTAATATTTTCTCAATTTTTATTGAAAAAAAAAAAGCCTTTTCCGATCTGATATCTGATGGGAAAAGGGAGTAGAGCGAGTTCGGCAAAAGGCGGATTCGAACCTCAGATCAATTTGAGTAAAAACTTGACCATATGCGTCTTACTCCTACACTATTGCCACAGTATATAACTAAGTGATTTTTGTAATTTTGTCTGGCCCAATCAATCGTTTAAACAGCGATATCTAATGTAAATATGGCATCTTACGTTACTCCAGTAAAAAAAAAAAAAAAAAAACGGAGAGAGGACCCATCCACTGTTTATTTGCTTCCGACGCCCATGAAACAAAGTGTAACCAAATTTGGTTGCTAAAATGACCAAAGATGAATGTGAAAAATGTGTTGCTGCATTATATTTTTTACTGTGAGTGAATATGATTGCTGTCTTAGAAGAAAAAGTGAACTATTTGGCAGTCTATAGAAACTCAAGAGACACCTAGACAAACGTTCTCCTTTCTGTCAAAACTGAGTTATCTCTGGCCTGCCCCTTCAATATCAGAGATAAAATTGCACTTCTTGTGTAGTTAAAACAATTCACATGCATCATTTGTATCCAAAAAGTTACATTTATTACATGATGATGATTAACTTATCCTTAGTAGAGTAACTTATCTTTATTAAGAGAGCCAAAAAGGTTTCCGAAATCTTTCAGCTTCTGCTACGAGCTGCGTCTTAGTAAATTAGTAAAACTATATGTAAACTTGCCATTTTAATTTGTGAAATATATTAACTTGTTAAAGATATTTTATCATAGTTCATGTTCAAAAAAAACTTCTACATAATTTACAGTAATTATTTTCTCTGAGAGTAATTCATGTTCTCAGCCACTTGTCTAGGCACTTGTCTAGCATATAATACTGGCTAAACAGAATAGACGAGATCAAAGACATGCTTTCATGACAGGATGTTTGCAGAAGTAACTCTTAGCAGATGACAGGAGGCCTTTAGCTCCCTGACTACAGCTGTTCAGATTTACTGAGTCTGCTTCATTAGTTGGCATACTGTATAAATAAGAGTCATTTATTGAGTTAACAAAAAACACAAAGTCTAATAAACTGAAAGGTGGCCTGTGATGAGCATGTAAACTCCTCAAACTAAGCCTGCTGTGTGTGATCAGTCTTAGGGTCGACACTTTTGAGCTGGAGTGTATTTGTTAATGAAATGCATAGGTTGTGTATTTTATTGTATCTGTTCTCACTGTTAAATATTATTACATTTCCATGTTAAATATTACTATTTTCCAACCAAACTAAGCTCTGTAGATTTCTGCAGAATTGATATGTCTGCATTTCTCGACAGTTCTTTGCATCCGTGTCACTCTTAGGAAAAAAGGTTCACTGGGGTTCTGTGTTGAACTCTAGGGGTTCTTTACTTAATTTAATGAACTCTTTCTGCCAAAAAAAAAGTTCTATATAAGGAGAAAATCTAACAGTATTGCATATTTTAATGTTTAACAGGTTATTTCCTCTTTTTTTCTAGTGATATAGCATGTTTAATTAACATTTTAGTATGGGGAACACATATTGACTATTAACTACACTGTAAAAAAATATTTAGAAAAAAAGTTACCTGGTTGCCTTAAAATTTTGAGTTCATTGAAATTAAAATTTTGAGTTAATAGAATGAAAAAATTTTGAGATTCGACAACCTTTATTAAAATATTATTAAAAGATTTTTTTAAGCGTATTGGGTAATTGTGTGTGTTTTATTTCTGATGAAGCAGTGAAACATGACAAATAGTGCTATTCTCATGATTTATCACATTTTTTATGTGGTTCAGATACAATAATATTTTGAGTTTCTATATATTAAACAAATTTCCTTCATTGTATCAACTCAAATTTTTAATTTCAATAAACTCAAAATTTTAAGGCAACCAGGTTACTTACTTTTTTAAGTTAAACCAACAAAAACCAACAATAATTTTTTACAGTGTACCTCTTTTGCCTCAACAAACTCCTAATTTATTAATAAGGTAGTTTTTGTAGCATTTACGTTTAGGTATTGGCTAGGATTAAGGGATGGAGAATAAGGTCATGCAGAATATCAAGCGCCTGACAGAAGTCTTTACGGTTCTCCACTCTCAGAAAAAAAAAGGGTTCTGTAGATTGTAAAACAAATATTGTTGGTTTAACTTAAAAAAAGTAAGTTACCTGGTTGCCTTAAAATTGTGAGTTTATAGAAATTAAAAATGTGAGTTGATACAATAAAGGAAATTGGCTTAATAAATAGAAACTCAAAATATTATTGTCTCTGAACCACATAAAAAATTTGATAAATCATGAAAATAGCACTATTTGGCATGTTTCACCGCGTCATCACAAATAAAACACACACAATTACCCAATATACTTCAAAAATCGTTTAATATTATTTGAATAAAGGCTGTCGGTTCTCAAACATATTCATTGTATTAACTCAATTTTTTAATTTCAATGAACTCAAAATATTAAGGCAACCAGGTAACCTATTTTTTAAATAATTTTTACAGTGTATAGAACCCTAAGGTTTTTTTACGCATTTCAGCTAAAACTGTTCAATATAAGCCTTACATAATTGCACAATATAATATAAGCAGCTGAAAGAATCCTTTAAGGTTCTTGAACATGTTCTTATGTGTGCTTGTTCATTAAACATTAAGGGTCATTAAATAATGCTGACAGAGTGCTTTGCCATATTCAGATCCACACTCATAGGTGTTTGTACAGTGAGGTTGGGATGCCGATCACAATCATAATCTTGGTGCTGACAATTTTCTGACCTCCACATTATGCATGGTTTAGTCTCACATTTCAGACCTCTTGGCAGATTGTGAATGTAACCTGTTCCATGAGTGCGAACCAAAAGTTAAACTTGGCAGTGAAACTCAGAGAAGACTCTGAGCACGCATTAAATCTTTATGGTTTAAACTTCCAGCCTCTGACATAGGTGGATGGAGACGTGATATACAGTATAATTTTGAGGGCGAATTTGAACTTCTCTTAAAAAAATGAAAAGTCTTTTAAGTAAATCAAAGCATTGGAAACCTTTCTCACTTTCACTGTTTGCCTTTAACCTGTTAACTGTCACCACCCTTTTTGAAAATATACATGAAAATTTACTATCCAAACTTGGTTGCAAATCAAGAATGCTTTGGAACATAGACATACGTTTGGTCTCATTCTAAAGAAGACAGTCGGCAGAGTATTGTCCAAGTCACTTCAAACTTCAGTATAAAATAAAGTATAAAAAAGGTTTGGAATTTTATTTATTTTTTGCTGTAAATCAAATATACTGTACTAGATATTTTATATAAAAATGTTACAATATAATTTGTACTCTAAAATTACTATCAAATCAAATCCATATGTCTAATCAATTTATGTTCCGAATTTGAAGTTGATATCACAAAAATTGAAGTTCCCATGAGATTTTGTTTAGGCACTGTACCACATATAGCCACAGGGTGTCACTGAAATTCATAGATTTTTTTTGTCAAACGAATATATTTTTGTCCAAATATCACAAAACAGTTGGCAAATATAGAACCGTGAGACTCAGACCTTTCCGACGATGTGGTTTTTTGTCAAGATTAGAAAAGGATTTTATTATAAAGTAGTTAAATAAATGTTGTAATATGAAACATGACGACGCCCACTAGGACAGGAGCCCGCTAGAAGAATTTAGAGCACCGTTTCCATGGTAACGCAAGATCCAATTTTAAAACGGTTTTCACAGGATGATTCTTGAGTTCGTAAGCTTTCGAATGATATATAGTTTGTCAACATTAGATCAGGATAAATATAGGATATTATTGTTTTAAACATGCAGTGGCCCAGCACTGCGGCTGTGTTTTCTGTAACTGAAGGTCATAACCCTTTCCCCTTTGTGTATTGGCAGGCGCACTGTCCCATATGGCATGTCGAGTTATAGAGGATCCCAGCGGGTTCGGCGGTCTGCCGAGGGCAGTGTAGGAGGTCAGCGCTGCGCCTGTGCTTCACACACTGATCAAGAGTGTTCCGCTTTCTGCAGTCGGAGGTAATAATAAACCCACAAACCACTAAAATAACATCAGGCTCATTGCTGCACCACAACCCCCTGAAAAACATACCTTTGCACACATTTCACTGCAGTTTCCAGAATAGTAATTCATTTTCTAAAAGTCATAAAAACAGTAACATACCAAAAACATTTAAACCATTTCACACAAATTAGTATAACAGGAGTAGGAAAAAATAAGATTTTATATAAATCTTTAAATAAAAATTCTCAGGGTACGACTCTAACACTGGTTCCCTACTCTTACGAAAAACAAGTATACTTAAGTAATGTTCAAGTAGATTTTTAAGTATACTTTATGTAGTATAAAGTCAGTGTGTACTTGTAGTACTTCTTGGGACTAAATTGGCCTACTTTTAGTATATAAAATCAATTTTTTTTAGTAAATTTTAACTGTGTTTCTCATTTGTACTGCACCAAGTGAACTTCTAAGTATTCCAGTAGTTTACTATTTTAACGTGAGCAGTAAAAAATTTTAGTTTATGAAAGTACACTTTGAAGTGTACTCTCGGCAAACTACTAGCTTAGTAATTTATACTGCAAGTATACTTGTAAGTGTTCTTTAAGTGAGCATAATATTATACTATTATACTTTAGTTTAAAAAAATGTATAGCTTCATGCTTCCTTTTTTATCAACACTTGAATGTGGGTAAGTTTCATAAAGAAAGGCAACATTTAAACAAAAAGTTGAGAAAAAATGTAGTCTGATCAAAACACAGATGGAGTTTTTCAACACCCCAACGCTTCACAGTAGTTTCCTCTTCATGGGTTCGACATTTCATTCAGTAACATTAGTCAGTTTTGATTTAGCCTACATGCTGTTTAATGTTGATGATCGCGTTATTTTACATACTTCACTCCTGCCTCCTGAGAGAACTTCATCTGATCGTTTTTTGAAATTCCAGTCAGATGGGAGTGTGTCGCTCTGTGCGTGATCTACTGACAACACACAAATTAAAGAACACAGTTGCAAATGGATCGTTTCCATAATGACCAGCACAATCTACCTGTTAGTGTCTGGTTTAGGACGTACTTTTTGGGGGCGATAAATAATAGTGCAAACACCAGTAAATTAACTAGTGCAAATTATCTCCCTCCAAAATTTTACGTCTGAAAAGAAAACTCCTATAATGCATAAGTTCAGCCATGTGTCCAGGCCCTTTCCACAAAATCTTCACGTGTGCCTTTAGTAAATCCTGACAGTAGTTTTTAGCGCCAAAAGAGGGTTTTGGCACAAGCAGTTAAATCTGGCCCTATGTGTATCACGATGCTTTATTATTCTGCTTGTTAAAAATGTATTATGCAGTAGCATACAATGTTGCTCTATTCATGAGACTGTCAGAAAGCATGGACGCCTGCTGGGTTTTATCTGGCAGTTAGTCAAAGTTTTTTTTTTTTTTTTTTTTTTACTTTAAGTTAAATACTATTACACACCTTTCGAGCCCCTTTCACACTGCACGTCGGACCCGCAATATTCCCGGAACATTGCCGGGTCGCCTTCTGTGTGAAAGCAACCACGTCCCGGCATTGATTACCGAATTCGACCCGGGTCGGGGACCTAGTAATATTGCGGGATTCGACCCGGGACGAGCGCTGTGTGAACAAAAGCCGAAACTAATGCCGCAACGTGTACGTAGTTATCGTGCGACTCCTAGAGCTTGTTCTTTCAATAATACAACCCTGCAGTGCCAGAAGAGCTCGTCGGTGTTTTAAACGCAGAGAGTGTTCGTATACAAAAGAAACTAAAATTAAACAAGCAGAAATGTGCGCAAACTGGACACAAGTCGAGACCACGGAGCTCCTTACTATCCGCGCTGAAGCTGAGATCGCTCGCCATTATACGTCACATCAGGATGTCACGTGTCAACTCGATCCGGGACCGTTAAGCGTTGTGTGTGAAAGCGCACATATTACGGTATTTCGCTGGCAGTGAGAATGGACCAAATCTAGCGGCCCGGGAACAAATGCCGGGTCGCATTATCCGTGTATTTGCCGGAATCGCAGTGTGAAAGGGGCTAGTGAGAGCAACGGAACCAATGTACTCGATCTCGAGACGTTCAAAACAAATTTCTTTTTAAATGTATTCAATTATTTTAGCTAAAGTATTTGTATAAATACATTTTCAGTAAAATTCAAGTTTGATTTTGTGGCTGAGCTGTTTACTGACTTTTTAATAAGTCTTCCTATCAGACCGATTCATGAACGTGCGCAAAAACAAAATGCGGGATTTATCGCACGAGCAAATCAGATCCAAATATAACAAATCACATCCAAACATAGCATTGCCTGCTCTCACGTGACTTCCCATTTCTGATAAAGCTGAATATGATTTTAGTGCAACACACTGGACATTTCACATTTTTCCAATGATGTGTCTCATATGTATCTGAATGGGATGTGTGGATTATTATAGTGTGTAGTAATACAGTCTTTATTGAAGTAACTTCAAAATTGAATGTTTTCATTAATAGACTTTGGAAGTAATTTACACCGGCTTTTGCTATCTCATCGATACTTTGATTTCTTTTTCGTTGTTCTCCTTCGGTAGGGGCAGGTCAACATGATCGTCCATTGGAGCGCCGCTAAACTCATATGCACTCAGCCGTTGGACTGCCTCTTCATTCTTCTGTCCCAACACCTGGAGAATCACCTCAGAGAAAAGGTTCATGTCTGTCCAAAAGGAAGGCCATCGGAATGCCATTATGGAGAGGAAGGATTAAAGAGCAGAGCGAAGGACTTGCGCTGTGATCGTGAAAGCATTACATAACAGCACCTGAGCTATAAAGAAGAAGCAATGCATGGACTGCCACTCTCAACAAGACCAAATGTGTCTTATGCATTTAGCTGAGATGACTTGCCACTATGATCTGACTGCCAAATCAGACACGCACGGTGGGGTTGAATAAGTATTTCATCACAGGACTTTGAAAAATATATTTATATCTTTTATTCTATATCATTTATATCTTGAGCACTATATTTTTATAAATGTACTGTACAGCAGACATTGGCTTATTCTAAAAAAATGATGTCCGTATTTAATATGGACTTTCATAATGGTACAAGTATTAAGTTTCCTTGTGAGTATAAATAATTAACAAAAAGACAAAAGGAAAACTCTTGGCTCTCTCAAGCATGAATTTTATGACTAACCTCAAGATGTCCATTTTACATGTCACAATAATACACAACATATGAATAACTGTCTGTGATATAAAGTATATGCAATAGATTACATATTTATTACACTAACCAAATTTTAGTGGAGCTCCAAATCAGGAAAAAAATGGAAATATTATATTTCAAACCATCCTTTATTTATTCAAAGTTTTATAGTTTTTAATTTTTTTAGTTATTTGAGTTACAAAAGAACTCTGAAATTCATTAACTGAAATAGATTGTGTCTGTTCTCACTTTTCATGGCCATCATATGGGTCAAACGTGCTCTCTGTTTATTATTAAATTAAAACCTTTGCTGTTGTTTTACCCATGACTTGTTTTATTGTTTGTTCATATGGAGCTCAACTGTGAACAACAAACATTAAACCAAAGAATGTTGAGAGTATCTCCTGAGCTAATTTGAAACTTAAGGCTCAAATGTAAAATTAATGCCGTCTGGCCTCCGGCTAGAATACGTTCTCTCATTACTTCGCAAAGGTACGTCTTATCCTTTCACACAGGGGGCCTGGCAAGAATTGTTTGCTGTCTTGGAATGTGCCCTCAATACACCCTCCTAACCAAGAAATAACAGGTCATTTCCCATGGTGCATGATGGGAAAAACATACAGAGAACTGTGCATAAAAGAACAGGTTTATCACAGTTCTCATTCAGGAACATTGGCTCTTATTCACTAAGCATGTGTATGAACGTTTTTAAATCCCCCTGTGGTGAAAATCAAGTTTTTAATGTTGTTTATATGCTTTCAGACAAACCATGTGCAGAATCATAAATCAATATCATTGCTGAGTATTTTCTCCTTAAAAGTCCAGTGAACCAAAGATGTGGTTTAAAATCGATGTTGTTTCTGACGTCACACACTACCTTGTAACCAATCACGTCAACGTGCAGCCGGGCTTTAGCATATCATTAACAATTCTGCAGAGCAGGGGAGTCATAACAGCAGCGATACTGTAAATATTGCAATATAGCAGGTGAATTATGTATATGACATACATTATGATGTTTCAATTAATTATATGCCTCTTTTAAAGTGTCTATTATGTTCAAAATGTTTTTAAGGATGCTGATTGCTTGAAGCTGTCTGACTCTGAGTATAATAATGTAGTGACACAAAAGGCTAATCATATTACTGTTATGTGTCCGACTTTGCGACACCATTGTGCAGCGTTTACTACAATAACTTGTTAAAGTTGAGCGAGTGGGTCTCTGAGAATAATTTGCATATTTGTGGCTCCGCGTATGCTAAATGAAGCAAGGGTGTAGAGTAATGTTTAAGCTATTTTAAGGCATGAAGACCACTTTCTTTTTTCAAAAGGTCATATTTTTAAATATGTAATTTCAACAAAATATGTCCAATTAATGACTACGGGGGACTTTAAGAACAAATCATGATTAATACATTTTATTTTAAATTTACAAACAAAATATTGGAAGATTTGAAAACACACAAATGCCAAAAGCACTTACTCTGTACGACCTTGAGGTTATGTTTCATCCTAACACGACTTTAATTATATTGAAGTATGTTGTATTAATTGTATTATATAATCCATATATAAAATTCATATGCTTACAAACGTGTTGTAAATTAGGCAGAGTTCTCCAGTGCATATAATCTACACATTTATAAGTGAACAAGACCCATTTTGTTAAAAAATAAGTCTGTGATTACTTTGACTTGTGTTTATACATTACTTATACTTATTGTGAACATCAAGCTGACTGACAATGATATGCATTTAATTAGTGGCATAGCACCAAATTTTGATGTTTAAAACCATTTGATGGTTCACAAACCATCTTGCTGGTCCCCCGTACCAAATACCATAGTGATACCAATGGGTGGGGCATTGCATTTGTATCATAAAAACACTTAACATGTATACAAAATAAGCCATTTGTAAATTCTATACAGATGTTAGTGCATGTGTATGTATAGAAAACTGATTTCTAAGAGATTTCCTAATGCATCTGCATCTAAGCCTTACATCACCAAGTGCAATGCAAAGTGTGAGATGCAGTGGAGTAAAGCTTGCCACCACTGTACTCTAGAGCAGTGAGACGTGTTCTCTGGAGTGACCAATCACGCTTCTCTATCTGACAATCCGGAGGATCAGTCTGGGTTTGGTGGTTGCCAGGAGAACGGCACTTCCCTGACAGCATTGTGCCAAGTGTAAAGTTTGGTGGAGGGGGGGGGGATTGTTTTTCAGGGATTTGGCTTGGCCCCTTAGTTCCAGTGAAAGGAACACTTAATGCTTCAGCATACCAAGATATTTTGAACAATTTCATGTTCCTAACTTTGTGGGAAAAGTTTGGGGATGACCCCTATCTGCTCCAACATGACTGCGTTCCAGAGCACAAAGCGTCGGTCCATAAAGACATGGATGAGTGAGTTTGGTGTGGAGGAACCTGACTGGCCTGCACAGAGTCCTGAGCTCAACCCGATAGAACAGCTTTGGGATGAATTAGATCGGAGACTGAGAGCCAGGCCTTCTCGTCCAACATAAGTGCCTGACCTCACAAATGAGCTTCTAGAAGAATGGTCAGAAATCCCCATAAACACACTCCTAAACCTTGAGGAAAGCCTTCCCAGAAGAGCTGAAGCTGTTAGAGCTGCTAAGCGTGGGCCGACTCCATATTAAACCCTACGAATTAAGAATGGGATGTCATTAAACATGTGCATATAAAGGCAGGCCTCAAAACTGTAATATAGTGTATCTACACAAATGGCAGTATAACTTACTTTGACCTAAAACAACAAGGAGTTTAGTGAATGAAACGGCTTCAATGATCTAAAAAATATACTATTTCTTTTACTGCAAAATAAGATGAATGGGCAAAGACGCAAATCCAAGGTAGTCTTCTTCAAATTATTTTAAAAAACCTTTATTTAACTGACTATTTGATTGTAGAACATTTAAAAGACATTGGGGGTGGAAAACTTAGCCAGGGAAACTTAATATGGAGGGTGGGGGAGTGTTTCACCCTCCATGCCTTTTAAATATTTTAAAATCAACTAGCCCGTTAAATAAAGTTTTTTTTTTATATATAATTTGAAGGAGCGCCTTGGATTTGTGTCTTTGTTCTACATATCCCCGATCTCAAAGAGCACCTTCAAACATTTCATTGAACTCCCTTTTGCCTTTTTAACATGAATGGGCATTTGGTTTCTAAAGAGAAAAATCTCAGTGTTCTACACAACCTTTGGAGGTATCGCTTTCCTAATACTGTGTAATTGATGCAATAATGGTGCGTTAATGAAAATGTCTTTTTGTTGGCTGCCTGCTGATTTTAGGCCGGTACTCAAGCATTTCTTAAACTCAACTGAAAAGAGACAATCATCAGTGAGGTTAATCCACATAAATCTACCACCAAAAACAAAACTCCTATAACACGTGTTGAGCTACAAATTTGAGCATGTCTGTAGCCGTGGCTGTCAAGTCTGTCCATATGAGCAGAGAGAACCCTGACTGCAGAAAATCTCTCCGGGACACTTATATTTTTCCTGGAGTACTCAGTCTTCGGGTTTTTTTGCAACAGGTAATAGTTTGATGTGTCCCTTCAGGATGACTTGTTGCATTTTAAGGCTGATTTTGGCTCATTGGCACATTTTATCATCAGAGCATGACAAAGCTACAGCTGATGGCTATAATAGTTTAAACAGAACACTCATCTGATCTGAGAGAACAAGCAATGCATTTCTTATTAAAAGCTACATGCTTACAGAACATGTCAATCTCACTTTACAACTGATAAAAGACAAAACATTTTAATGAAAAGTTTACAATTTGGCAGTTGTTTCACAAATTGGCGTTTTTATAGAGTTTTTATATATTATTTTATATATTATATATAATATATAAAATAATATATTTTATATATTATTATATAGTATTTTATATTATAAATCATGATTTGTTATCACAACTTATCTTTTCTCAATCAACTTAAATAATTATGTATTAAATATTATTATATACAATTTTATTGAGTAGATATAGGGTATTAATTTTACAGCGCAAATAAAATAATATTTTGGGTGTCTAGTTATTAAATCAACCTCCTTCATTGTATTAACTCAAAATTTTAATTTCAATGAACTCAAAATGTTAAGGCAACGGTTTTTTTGTTGTTGTTTTTTTTTTTTACCTTGTATGTTTGGGGTTTGGTATAGAGTTAGCTGCATGTAATTATGCATAATTTACTGTTATAGCATTTTTTGCAGTAAACATTAAAAATGAATAACATTATTGCTTTTTTGATAAATCAGCTCATACACCATCCATCAGTTACAGTGGAGAACATCGGCCAAATTCACAGTCCACATTAGTCACAGAGGGGAGACTCTCACATCATATAATGTTAATGCAAATATGGATTCATTTGTGCTCATGTGGGACCTGGAACATGAGAACATGAGAAAAACAACTCATCTTGAGCTTCACCTGTAGTTTCAACCATGTTATTAACTAATAAGAACTCCCGTCCCCATATCTGCCTACAACAGGTCAAATAAGGTTCAGGTCAAGATGGCATTCGTTCACCAAACAAAAAGAGATGCTTCTGCGAGGATAGGCCGCAGTTATTTAAGGTTCAGAAAATGATGCCATGCATTCTACAAATAATCAAACCTGCAGATGAATTCAAGAATATTGCAGTTGCTCACATTCAGTGTAGCAGTCATTTCTCAACATGACACAGTTGTACAAACAGCAGATATAGCCGCCCAGCTCAGTTTTTTTGATCAATAAGTGTTATACACCCACAAGTGAAAGCCAAAATAATAGCAATAGTCGGCCTCTAATGGATTGTCAGGCCAAACTGTAGTCACGATATAACAGGATCACTCACTGTTACGGATTCATGTTGGTGTAGTGGTTTACGTAATAATAAATAATCATGAACCTGAAAAATTGTCCTCAAACGGTATTATTTTAAGAACTAATAAGACTAGTTTTCAGAGATTTTATCTTTGAATTAAGTTTGCTTTTCTTACCCCTAAATAGTTATTCTTTGACTAAATGTTGTTCAATGTTTATTCTTAAAGGCACCATATGTAAGATTTTTTTAAATAAAATATCCCAACACAGTGTGGTAAGTATTTCATGCAGTTGTGTGCTTGCATTATCCCACAGGTTCCCATGGTTTTTTGTTAAATAATGACTCATCCCTTGTCATTGTTGCCTATCAGTGATGTAATATCTGTGCCATCCTCGGTTTCCACTTATAAAATACCCTGGCAACACAAGTGGACAAATGCGGAAATGGAGGTTACACAGCATCTAGCTGTCAGGGTTCTGTCATTTCGTTCTACACTGTCAGTAAAAAAGGTAAATTTCTGTCACTGGGGCAGTACCCTAAGGTACAGAAGCGAAAAGGTACTAATATGTACCTTTAAGGTACTACTATGTACTGGCCTGTACTGGCTTTCCTGTAGCTCAAACAGTACAGCATGGCGCTAGCAACGTCAAGGTCATGGGTTCGATTCCCAGGGAGAGCAAGAATTGACAAAAATGTGAAATGTGTACCTTGAATGCAATGTAAGTCGCTTTGGATAAATGTAAAAATGTAAAGTGTATTACGATGACATAAAATAGTGTGATCAAACATACAGGTAATAGAAAAACGAATTCATTACATCATCCGTAAACACGGTACATGTCTGGACGGTGAAAACAACATCTCTCGTGTCATCAACTTCGCATTTGTTATGGTTTTAAAAATGTACACTGGCGGCAAAAACCTATATTATCACTTTAATATATTTTTAAAAAAGTTGTAACAATTGACTAAAATGTAACATTCTGTGCATGGATATTGGGCTGAAATGTGCATAAATCTGACCATTTCTCAGATTCCAGCAGGGCACTGCATGCTTTTGGTCAAAGTAGCGGTTTTAACCCTATAATTGTATTAAATAAATAAGTGCTTGTCTTGTTTTTCAGCACACTGCTGTGAGGTCAGAGGTAAGACTGCTTATTTGTGGGTTTGGTCTCATGCCAAATTGTATTGAAGTCATACATATTTCATTGCTTCCCCTTCTGATTTGGAAATAGCTTGGATTCAGTATGTCAAACTGATACAGCAATGTTCTGTAAGAAAAGTCAAGTAAACCATTGGCCTCGTGAGGATTTATCTGCCAGGGATTTATTTCATCCAGCTAACAAGAGGAGGTGAAGAAAGAAGAAATGATCTAATGGAAATGGCAACACAAGCAAGTTATCAAGAGCAATTATTACACTGACCCCAATGACAGGAAATGTTTAGCACTCTGAATGAATGCACAAAACAAAGCACCGCACTGGAAAAAGTGATGTTTCTTTCTTTTTAAAAGAGAAAAAATGATTGCCTATACATCTGTTAATTTAGTTTCAAACTTAAGGCCTATGTACAAACAATTATTAAAACAAATTTCAAATTAATTTGATAAGTATTGTGTTTTTGGTCCTGATTGTAATGCTATAGATAGAACAAAAGGATGAGGTGGATCCACATGCAGATTCAGCCTGGTCTCATCCTTAATACGTAGGTATTAATACGTTACTTTCAAAGAGACTAAACGTACGTCTTAGTACGTTTGGAGAAGTGCTAAAATGTAAAATATAGACGTATTTGCAACATTTAAACGTAGTATTATTACATTTTTACAGCTAAAAAACGTGAAATATTTACGAATCCATCATGAAATCTTTTTTTTTAAGAATACAAAACTTTATTCTGGTAAAAACATTTTTTTTGTTTTGTTATATCATAAAGATATCTATATAATTTCCCTTTGACCATTTTATTGATTAATCTACGATCCCTTAACACTACCCAAAACCTAAACCTACCAATTTAATACAGAATATAAAGAAAATAAAAGGTAAAACGTTGGAAAATGACGATTTTGGTAACAATATAGCATTAAAAAAAATATTTTGAACGGCTAATCCTACACTTACCCCTAAACCTACCCATTAGCATTTATTAAAACAACGTACTGTTATAAATCAAAGCATAACAGACAGACCAGTGTACTCACAATAATTTATTTATTGCAAAAATGTCAAAAGCGGTACCAAAAGTAGTTCAAATGAAGATTTGTTGCAGTCGCAGTCCTCTCTGGTGGTATATAACGTTAATAGTTTTGTATGAGGTACAGAGCAGAATGTTAGCTACTCGCTTCTCTCCGTGAAGTTGCGCGTTTCCCATTTCAAATACAAATCGACTGAAACACGACATGTCAAAATCTGTGATGAAGCAGGCGAGAGCCAATGAGCGTTCGATGCCACTGCCGTAAATCATGTCGTAACGCTTCATGAGGGCGCATTTTTTAAATTTGAATTTACGAGAGCGAGATTTGATGTTTACCGTCGCGCTACTGAGAGGAGATGAAGGCTAATGGAGATGAAGATCACCGGGCTCAATTTTAGATTTGTTTCTCGCAAACATATGGATTCTAACGATTTGGATTACAGCAAACGAATAAAGTGTTGTGTTTTGTGAATTGATGTTGTGTTTTGGTGTATATTGTGATCGCCAGTTGCTGAATAGGAGAAAATGCCTTTTTATGTCTGACAGCAAACAACAAGCTAAAAACTACAAAATGGTTGGCAAGAATGTTATTCATCTGACGGTTTTAAAATTCAGTCTTCTTTTAACATTATCTAGTCACCCGAAATGAGTTTGTAGTGATGTCACGAGAGCAAAATGTTATTTTATATTTCTGTTATTTTATATTAGGTTGATTAACTTAGTAAAATGCATTTAATAAATGTGACTGAAAACATGTATTGATGTGACTATTGGATATAAAATAAACAATATTAATGCCACGATTTATGGGAGCCGGTGGCTGGCTGCTTACACGTTAACAGATACGTCGATAATTTACATTTTAGTGCTGTCAATACGTCAATATTGTACATTTTAGTGCTGTTAATAAGTCAGTATTGTACGTTTTATTGTGTGTGAAAACGTTAGTAAATGTACGTGTAGTAGAATCACACTTTACGTAAAAATACTCACGTATTTTCATGAGATCACGTTGGCAGATTAGGATTATTTACAAAAGACAAGAGCGTCTACAATGAAACATCTGTTCGATGGCACCGAACAGAGGTATAAATACACAAGAAGCAAAGAAGCTAACAAGATAACAAGACACACATGAGGAAGACTATTCAAGAAGAAAACTACAAAGAACTACAAAACATGGCACAAGACAGGAAGTCCTCACAAAGACAGGGGAACACAGGCTGGGATCATGACACTGATATAACTGAAAATGATCCCATGATTTACTCCCCATCAAGCCAGGTGTATACACACACTATAGTAATTAAAGGGGGGGTGAAACACTCAGTTTCAGTCAATCTCATGTCAATCTTGAGTACCTATAGAGTAGTATTGCATCCTTCATATTCTCCGAAAAGTCTTTAGTTTTATTATATTTATAAAAGAAATATAGGCTGTACCGAGTCTTTCCGGAAAAACTGAGCGGCTGGAGGCGTATCATGTGGGCGGAGCTAAAGAATGACGATCGCGAACAAAGCGGTGACGTCCTCAAGCGTGGAGAAGCCCATGGCTACTTCAGCTAATACAGATAATGACCCCGAATCAAATCTGAAGCTGAATTAAATTGAACAGGAGAAACAGCAACAGCAGGACGTCCGTCTCTGTGGTATGGACTGTATTTAGTGGCCTGTCAACATTTGTGTGTGTTTACTCGCAGTGTATGAGGACATGATTCGGTTAATGGGCTATTGTATGCGACTAACGTTAGACCTTAGCAAGCAAAACGGTTTTGCACGTCAGACTAGTGTAACGTTATACAGAACAACAATGGAGTCCGTTAGCGCATTTGAAGGACGAAGCACGCGATCGTGTCGTTTACTGATGTTTACTCATGCGACGATACCCGACAGCACAGACATTTGAAGCAGTTTAACTCACCGGCTGCTTCCAAAGCAGGACCGAACCTTTATCGCTGGGACCGCTCCGTCAAAAACACACTTCTTTGGTATGATTTGGTAAAGTCCTGACAGCAGTGACCGTGGAGATCTGCGATGTTGTGAAGCTTCCCGTCATTTCTGCGTTCAAATCGGTTCAAATGCAGCGCTGCCTTCCCGGAATGCTGTGCTGAAGCGTTGAAGTCGCTCGACGTCACCCATAGGAATAAAGTGGAGCGTGGCGCGGACTATAACCGACATAAGTGTTCACGGAGGACTGGATCTGCACCTGAGCGAGTGTTTATGGGCGTGCATTTCCTCTCTCTCGCTCTAGTCACGCGCGCGCGCACCCTACCGGGAGAAGAGCCCGTACAGCCCATACAAGGACCTTCCGTTCTATTAACGTCAAGTTGACCCATACTCGAAAAAAACTCTCCGAAACTTGTGAGAAACCGAAGGAGTATTTTTGACACAGAAATACATCAAACGTCCAACATTAGTTTTTGAAACTTGTTTAGGATGGGAATCCAAGTCTTTAACAGTGTAAAAAGCTCAGTATGCATGAAACAGCATTTCACCCCCCCCCCCCTTAAGCCTAAACCAAACACTAACCATACGCAGTACATGTAGTTAAGTATTATTACTCAATAGTTATTAAGTACAATGCAACTACATCACCTTAAAGACTATATGGTAATTTTGCAGTAAAATATCCAAAAACCACTAGGCCAGTGTTATATATTTTGTTCAGTTGAGTTCATACAATACCCCAAATGTTTGTAAATTGTGAAAAAAATGCTGTTTTAACAAAGGAACTTGGACATCTGAAGGAGTCTCCTGTCGATTGTGTGATATCTGCGTTACCCTCGTTTTCTGGTTTTATTTGGCAGAAGCGCTTTACTCTTGCATGATAAACAAGTGTCACAGCAGCTGCTGAGCAAACGCACAGAGAAACGTCATAACATAATTTTAAACACACTCAGATATGTCTAAAATGATAAATAGAGCTGCGTTACTTCATACTCATAACCGGAAAAGTGAAAATGGCGACTGTGTCCTTCATAATAAAAGTCCCGCTGCTCACGAGTCGTGTGTTTGTGTAACAATCACTTCAGCAGCTGTGCTCAGCTCCACAACACTCGCTCCTGCTCTGCTTCACACTAACGTTAATAATCACATCCATCAACATGATTTCTGAATGAATTCCCGATTCTTTTCCACCGGCTGTGAGGAGAAGACCACGTCGCAAGATTCTGCACTCAAGCCTTTGTTTTGAATAGGCGCCCTCTAGTGGACAGAAAAGTTACATAGTGCAGCTTTAAAATAAAAGCGAAACCAATAAAGTTGAATACTGTGGCAAGCAGCAAGGGATCGTGAGAGCGGGCCGGTTGCAAGTGATAATGAGCGCCAGCTGCGCGACACATCAGTCTCGTCTCACCATGGTGGAGTGACGGGAGTATAAAAGGAGGAGCAAAGACATTGGAAGATGAGAGAGGACCAGGCCTGGACTTTATGTTGAGTTTTGTTATGTGTGTGTGTGCGGGCAGTCGTCTGTGAGGGGCTGCCCGTGGTTTACTTTCGTTTTGTTGATTTAATAAAAGTTTGCCGTCGTTCCTGCCTCCTTCCTTCCCATCTACAAACTTTATTACAAATACTTTCAATTATTTACAATCAATGATAAAATGCCTTTTCCGTGGATCATGGGATTCAAACAGCATTAATCTCATGGGGACCTGCGTGTCTAAAAAAAATTATATTATAAGAATGTTTAATTTATATTATGCTAACGCTGCCTATAAGTTATTAAAACGTTGTTTCAGATTTTTCTTCAAATGTGAAGTGTGTGATTTCTGTTCCACTATCAGCCCCAAACACAGCTGTCAAAGGTTGTCAGTTGTCACAGTTGTCACTCTCACACCATTGGTTGAGACAATGCTGCTAACTCTCTCCCAGTAAGGCCACAAAAGCCCCTTTCCCACTGCGATTCCGGCAAATACACGGATAATGCGACCCGGCATTTGTTCCCGGGCCGCTAGATTTGGCCCATTCACACTGCCAGTGAAATACCGTAATATGTGCGCTTTCACACACAACGCTTAATGGTCCCGGATCGAGTTGACACGTGACATCCGGATGTGACGTATAACGGCGAGCGATCTCAGCTTCAGCGCGGATAGTAAGGAGCTCCGTGGTCTCGACTTGTGTCCAGTTTGCACACATTTCTGCTTGTTTAATTTTAGTTTCTTTTGTATACGAACACTCTCTGCGTTTAAAACACCGACGAGCTCTTCTGGCACTGCAGGGTTGTATTATTGAAAAAACAAGATCTAGGAGTCGCACGATAACTACGTACACGTTGCGGCATTAGTTTCGGCTTTTGTTCACACAGCGCTCGTCCCGGGTCGAATCCCGCAATATTACTAGGTCCCCGACCCGGGTCGAATTCGGTAATCAATCCCGGGACGTGGTTGCTTTCACACAGAAGGCGACCCGGCAATGTTCCGGGAATATTGCGGGTCCAATAGTGCAGTGTGAAAGGGGCTAAACAGACACAAATTCCATTTGGTGTCACAAGTTGCATACAAATTACACACATCCCTTTAACAAATTAAACTGCTAATCCTAATAACTCTTGTCAAAATATGTAGCAAGGATCAAAAGCTGAGTTGCATCTGCTGCATTTGGCTGTTGTTCATTTTGTTGGCTCATGGTCTCCCAGATCCAGGGCTGGGTCTCCCAAGTCTCCTGAAATTTGATTTGCAGTCTTGTAGTGATGAAGCATGACATAAAATGTGTTTGTAGCTAACATAAACCAACAAAACACATTGTGGCACAGTTCCTTTCAACAGTCAAAGATGAGTTTAACTTTGAAGAAATGCTAAATAGCCTATAGTAAATATCAGATCCAATCATACAGATTTTTCCCTTCATTTAAGAAACTTGTATCACTCAGTCACACTTTAACAAGCACACCTCTCGTGAAGGTCTGCTCTGTAAATGTGCACATCTCATGCTTTATAGACCGCATGTTGTATGACGGGTCTGAGCATCGAAAAATGTCAACAGGTTTTAAAGCAGCACTAGGTAACTTTTCAACCTTCAAAATAAATTTTTTAAGACTCTTGTGATGATAAATCGACTTACAATAGGTTGAATGACACGTCTGCCATAGCCTGATGGGGTCTGTATCGTTTTTAATCGTACTTTTAAACTTCGGGTTTCGGGTAGTAACCCGAGAACAAAAAGAACTACAAAATTCGACTGCTTTACGGGATATACGTCACTTCCACCAACACACACACTTCCTTACATTCGGACGTGCGAGCCCAACTTTGTTCGTCGGATAATATAGTCATGTCCGAAGCAGCACAGACAAATAAGAAATAAAAGGTTTTGTTGGAGGAAAGCAGTAAGAGGAAATGAAAAAGTGATGGGATTAAAGGCAGGACGAGGGTCAACATGTGACCAGCGTTTGCTCGTCGGCGTGAGCTGAAGGAGGCGTGTCCGACCGATGCTGTCCTGCTTGTTACGGTGATTACCTACCACTCAAACATTGAATTGAAGTATCATATAGATTCTGTAAAACGGTAACCAATAGACTACTATAATGACGCTGGCTTGTAAACGTGAGCATCGCGATTATTTGGCGTTTGAAAAAAATAAAACCCATGAAATTATATTCATATGACATGCTGAAACATGCCACTGACTGTAACGTTACTTACCTGGGTTGAAGACATTTCACACGCGACGCCAGAAGAACTCTGAACTCCTCTTGCAGTGTTCAGGGGAACTATTAGTGCTGCACCAACCCGCGGGACTACTTTATGAAGTAATTTGGCCCGCACCGCACCACTGTATATATTTTTACAACCCGCCCGGCACCCGCAACCATTAAATAGACATACGGGGTCCCCGGGTTATGAGACGAGCCACGCATCACTAGTTCAGGGCTATCAGGGTTGTCATGTCAACAAATGCGCGCGCGATGGCATCCCCTGATGTAGGATGACAAAGCTTACGACAGTAGTTGAGGACATTATTTTTTCCAAACTGTAGGGGGACCCCGAGAGCAAAAGTTGCCAAGTGTGGCTTTAAGAAACAGACAAACAGGCCATGCATTTATTCAGGCAGACTTAACAGACCCTGGTGTTTTGCTCTTTTGCAGCCAGGGAGAACAGAAGATGATAATTAATAAAACAGAAGATAAGCATTCCAGTACTTCTGGGTGATGGTTGAAACAGGCATTGATGATACAGAGCATGTTCAGATTTGAACCAGTATCAATGACAGATTAAAGTAGATGCCAGGCCGATGTTATTCACATACTTTGCTTAAAGTTATGTGTTGCACACTTAATCATGATTTTATTTTATTTTCTTACTGGCAACTAAGCCAAGATCCTGGCACTGATTCAACTAAAAAATATATAATAATAATCATTACTGCACACTGTTTCAACTTGCCATGACATTCTGAGGAAACAGGAAACCAACCTCTTTATATGAAAAGATAGCTGTGTGTGTGTGTGTGTGTGTGTGTGTGTGTGTGTGTGTGTGTGTGTGTGTGTGTGTGTGTGTGTGTGTGTGTGCCTGTTTATGTGGTTTATGAGGACACAAATTTGTATAACAACATGGGTATTACACTGGTATTACACTATAAATGTGGTTTATGAGGACATATCAAATGTCCTCATAATTCAAATGGACTAAAAAACATACTAAATGATGTTTTTTTGAGAAAGTAAAAATGCAGAATGTTTCCTGTGATGGGTAGGTTTAGGGGCAGGGGCAGTGTAAGGGGATAGAAAATACGGTTTGTACGATATAAAATCCATTACGCCTATGGAGAGTCCCTGTAAACCACATAGACCAACATGTGTGTGTGTGTGTGTGTGTGTGTGTGTGTGTGTGTGTGTGTGTGTGTGTGTGTGTGTGTGTGTGTGTGTGTGTGTGTGTATAACATACATACATACATACTGTTCATAAACAAAAAAGGTAATAGTTTGCATGGTTATTTGTGGTATGGGAAAATTCTTAATAATCCCCCATTAAGAAAAAAATGCATTTACATTTGAGTTTTGATATACAGGATGTGCAGGATAATGATGCATCTGCCAAATATTTAGTATAATAATGAATTTACTTCAATTATTTTGCTAATCTAAATTGTATTGTTGCCATGAGTTCAAATCTAAAAATCTGCTATAGTTATATACCTTTAGGTTCTGTAACTAATTTAAAAATCTATTTAAAATTCATGTTTTAAAGTTTCACCAACAAAAATTCTTGCAAATTGTTCACTGTGTTAAAATGTTTTTATTTATTTTTTTTTATTATTTTTTATTATTCAGTATTATATATAAGGGTTTGTTGCCTTAAAGGTGCCCTAGAATGAAACATTGAATTAATCTCGCCATAGTGAAATAATAAAAGTTCAGTACATGGACATCACATACTGTGAGTCTCAAACACCGTTGCCTCCTCATTCATATGTAAATCTCATAAATCGAAAACACCACGGGAAGAAAAGTGCTTCTCAACATAAACCCAAATGTGACGCAACTGTTGGGGATCATTTATATGCACACCCCCAACATTGGCATCTTTCCAAACATGTTTATTGTCAGGCGGCACTGCCGAATCATCGAGACTGCAGGTAAACAAAGACACTCGAGGATAGCAAAAATGCCTCTCATGACACACACGTCATGTTCAGGCTGTGCAGGGGACGGGAGGACTTTTCATATGTCAACAGTCATGGTTGAGGTTTATTATAATCGGACACCACAACAATTTATTTCAAAATCATTTGTTTGTTTGGCCCATTTCAAGCAAGCTTCGCTTATATAATATTATTATATAATATTAACAACTATATTCCTGCAAGCAGTAAGTAGTGATTTCTCCACTTATTGACTGCTTAAACAATTTCTGATTAAATTGAAAGTTTCTTAGAGAGACCGCATTGTCTAGATGACGCAAGATGCTAGTACAGTAACAATAGGAAACTCTGAGTTCCATACAAAACTAAATAGTGTATCAAAGCAAAGGAATGCAAGAAGTGCTGCACAGGGTGTAAAGTCTCGGTGCTCTTTGGTTGTGTGGGATAATTAAGTCTAAAAGCATCGACTCAATCGAGTGCCTTGGACTACTTTTGCTTTTAAAACTAAATAGCGTGTCTAATGACAAAGGTTAATATTATTTTGAATTACAAAATACAACCGTAGATTGCTTACAGATCGTTCACTCGATCCTTCAAGTAAACGTCACCTTTTCCACCATATAAGTTAAAACGACAGTCATTTGGCAAGGCTATTCATTTTATAAAAATATAAGTTATATTATATTTTTGAGAACTGAGTATGGTGTTTCCTATGATGTTTTTGCATGTACTTCAGAGTGCATCACAGTCACTGCGTAGCCTACATTGTGACAAACGTTATATAAATATGCAATATCATTGACGAAAAAAGACAAGTCTAAAATGTAGGCTGAATGACACACTTTAAGCAGAACATCTCAAATGGAGAGTGATAAAATGCAGCTTACTTGTTTATTTGGTGTTTTCAGATCACCGGTGCGCGAGAGAGAGCTTGCGTGCATATGGTTGCCAGATTGGACATGTTCAGGTAAAACACCGGATACTATACGTGTTCTTTTCACAGAAAAGTTCTGTTTGGGGGATTTAAATTACTGAAATCTGGCAACCGCACGAACGCAAGCTCTTTCTCGTGCGCGGATGATCTGAAAACGCCAATAAACAAGTAAGCTGCATTTTATCAATCTCCATTTGAGATGTTCTGCTTAAAGTGTCATTCAGTCGGTCTGTGTTCTGTCAGGACAGTCAGGAGCTGAACTGCTGTGAGCTGCTGAAATAAGCCAATCAGAGCAGAGCTCAACATTAATATTCATGACTCTTCCAAAAAAGGCAAAAATAGAGCATTACATCCTAGGGACAATTTCTAGGGTACCTGTAAAACTGTATTTGGACAATTTTTGCCCTTAAATAAGCCACAAACCCTCTATGTAGATATCAGAGAACAATTTAACATATTGTTTCAACTCATATAGGGCACTTTTAAAACTTACAAAACAAATCCCATGAACACTGAAATGAGTTTAAAACACACACACACACACACACACACACACACACACACACACACACACACACATTAACACCTGCACAGTTGAAACATAACAAGGGAAAACTGCTCCCAAAAGCACAAAACTATTTTTCAGAGATCTGTTTGAAGACTTCATCAATCTCACCTGCTGTGCCTGTTATTTTTCAGACATAATATCATGATAAATCATAATTCATCATAATAGAAAAGCTGAATTATCACTGTGATTGTCTGAGTAAGATCAAAATTTGATTAAATGTATTTCTCTCTCTCTCTCTCTCTCTCTCTCTCTCTCTCTCTCTCTCTCTCTCTCTCTAATACTTTAATACCTTCAAAACAATTGTTTGGTTAAAAACAATTTTAAAACAATCCTTAAAAAGTACCAGAACCGCTGAGGTGCTTAGCAAAGGCGTCTCTCTTCCTAGACTTGAGTCCCTACTAAAGAAACCATCTTCCACAGAAAATTAGGAATGTTTTCATGAGAACCAAAAGAATTGAGTTGGCAGTTTAAACATTAGATTCGGCATTGACATCCAAAAAACACAATGCTGTTGTTGTACCACAGGGCGCTCCATTTAGCAAGGTCCATTTGCCACATATAGACTACAATGATTCAAATATATTTAATGTATGATTATGAATATCATATGTAAGAACGAGCCTGACTCTAGTCATTTATTATTTTCACTTAAAATATTTTCTTTATCATTAAACCCTTAATTCTCTTAACATATTGTTGATTTTCATTGTATTGTCTTCTGATTTAATTATGCTGGAATGTATATTGTTGAAGTTTTATATATGATTTGTAATAGAGCGTACCACCCCTTTAAGAAACACTTAACTTTAGGCGCGTTTTCTCCTCACTCAGTTAATGCTAAAATACGCTGATATGAGGATGTCTGGTGGCTCACGGAGCCAAAGGTAATTCAATTTCAACATATTAATTGATATTTCGGTCATGGAGTGTTTTAACTTGATTTGCAATATGGGATTAACCGATGTGCTGTTTTTGTCAAAGTTTATATTGTTTGTATGTTCGCGTGGCCTATGCTGTTACTTCCTAACAGATGATAAAGCACAATACATGCTCTCTAATATTAATTCTTCGTTTGTCCATGTCATCGTGTAACCCATGCATATTTGTCATTGTTCTGATATGTGTAGTGTTTAAACTGGTATGTGAAGCTATATATAATTTTAAAGTCAGTTAATGCTAAGGTACGCTGCGATGAGGATGTCTGGTGGCTCACGGAGTCAAGGATGATGAAGTTGTTGAGAAGCCTTGCTTTCTAATATTAATTCTTCATTTGTCCAGTTCTTTCGCCTGTCTAGAAAATAAAGAGCCAGCCAGAGACCAGTCAAAGAAGTTTGGTGTTCATTTTATTCACACACACAATGCAGAGTTGATGTAACCACTTCCGTTCGAACTGCGCTCTAACAAAGAGGCTAAAGGCTGAAACCCCTAGCGTCAGTCGCTAGTGTATATCTTGAGATCAGAGGAGTGAGGTTTACTGGCACAGCAACTTCTAGCTGGCCTCCGTTACATTGACAACCCATCACATGGGACCGGTTACGAAATCAGGCATGCAGACGCTTCTACAAATATTTGTGAAAGAATGGGTCGCTCTCAGGAGCTGAATGAATTGAAGTGTGGTACCGTGATAGGTTGACACCTGTGCAATAAGTCCATTCCTGAAGTTTCCTCACTACTAAAAATTCCACAATCAACATTTAGTGGGATTATAACAAAGAGGAAGCAATTGACAACAACAGCAACTCAGCTACAAAGTGCTAGGCCACCTAAAATCACAGAGCGGGGTCAGCGCATGCAGAGGTACACCAAGCGCAGAAGTCGCCAACTTTCTGCAGAGTCAATAGCTCCAGACCTTCAAACTTCTGTGGCCTTCAGATGAGCTCAAGAACAGTGTGTAGAGAGCTTCATGGTATGGGTTTCCATGGCTGAGCAGCTCATTCAAGCCTTACATCACCAAGTGCAATGCAAAGCGTGGGATGCAGTGGAGTAAAGCAAACTGAAAAAAAGCCACTGAACTCTAGAGCTGTGAGATGTGTTCTCTGGAGTGACCAATCACAATTCTCTCTCTGGAAAGACTTTTGGTTTGACGGTTGCCAGGAGAACGGTACTTGCCTGACTGTATTGTGCCAAGTGTAAAGTTTGGTGGAGGGAGGATTACGGTATGGGGTTGTTTTCAGGGATTGAGCTTGGCCCCTTAGTTCCAGTGAAAGGAACTCCTAATGTTTCAGCATATCAAGACATTTTTGACAATTTCATGCTCCTAACAATGTGGGAACAGTTTGGGGACGACCCCTTACTGTTCCAACATGACTGCGCTCCAGTCCATAAAGAAATGGATGAGGAGTTTGGTGTGGAGGAACTTGACTGGCCTGCACCGAGTCCTGAGCTCAGCCCGATAGAACGCCTTTGGGATGAATTAGAGCGGAGACTGAGAGCCAGGCCTTCTCGTCCAACATCAGTGCCTGACCTCACAAATGCGCTTCTAGAAGAATGGTCAAAAATTCCCATAAACACACTCCTAAACCTTGTGGAAAGTCTTCCCAGAAAAGCTGAAGCTGAAATAGTTGCAAAGGGTGGGCCAACTCCATATTAAACCCTACGGATTAGCAATGGGATGTCATTAAAGTTCATGTGCATGTTAAGGCAGGAGTCCCAAAACTTTTCATATTCCTTTTTTGTTCTCTCTCTACCCTACTATTTTTGACAAACTATACTTGAAAAGTTACCCTATATAATTTGATACCTTACAAATGTTGGAAACAGAGTAACCTTAAATGTGTATGACCTTCACCTGATGTGAATATTTACATTTCAGATTTGTTACAATTCAAAGTGCCCATCAAACAGAGTCCGTCAAAACACTGAACATCAGCCAGGGATCCCAGCGGTGACCCGAAAAAGCCTAAAAAACAAAGACAGCTACAATAATTTAACAATGATTTAGACCTCAGATGTTTCATACCAGAACAATACAGATGTTAATATGACAAACTGCATTGGAGGATTTTATTTGACACACAGGTGCAGGTAAAGATTTTACATTTGTGACTTAGTTTCTTGTAAAAAAAAAAAAAAGACAGGATCACATTTCAAACCACAATGCATTGAACTGTAATGTCAACCTGTTTTTTAAATGTATTTATATTATTTAGTTTAGAGGTGGATAACTTGTTTATTTTTAAATAATAGCAAGAGCTAATGTCATTGGGTTCATTAAGTCTAGAGTCTGGCGTTCAGAGTGAGAAAGTCTGATGGCCCGAAGGCAGAAGGTTAATGTGGTCTTTTTGCTTGCAGGAGCTTGAGTGAAACAGGAAAAAATCCTCCCATGTTGGTTGTTCATCACAGCAGGAGTGATGGGAAAGAGTTACAATTTATGTTTTTCTAGTGTTAGGACATAAGAAAACTTGACTTGACTGTAGGTCTATTTCCTCTTTCCACTGTGGGAGTTTTTCTGCTTAATGGAGTGAACAGTGATGAAAATAACCAGTCAAATTAGTGCTAAAAGGGAAAACTTGATGAAGTTGATCATAGCGTCCCTTCTTTACAGATGGCAAAAAAAAATTGTTTACCCTTACCCCAACTTAATTGTTGCAAAGGCGTTCCAAACTCATAGGAGATAAAATTAACATTTTATCATAAATTATAACAATGTGCATAAATGTTGTAACAACCTTAGTACACAGACATTTACATTAAAATTAACCACACAAATTACACATGATTTTCCAAGAAAATACGCAAGATAAATTGCAAGTTTTTACAATTACATTTATATATATATATATATATATATATATATATATATATATATATATATATATATATATATATATATATATATATATATATATATATATATATATATATATATATATATATATAAAAAAATTTTTTTTTTATAAAACTGACTATATAAAACTATATATATAAAACTGAATGTCCGAATGGGAAAGAAAAATGATTTAAGCAGTTTTGAGCGTGGCATGGTTGTTGGTGCCAGACGGGCCGGTCTGAGTATTTCACAATCTGCTCAGTTACTGGGATTTTCATGCACAACCATTTCTAGGGTTTACAAAGAATGGTGTGAAAAGGGAAAAACATCCAGTATGCGGCAGTCCTGTGGGCTAAAATGCCTTATTGATGCTCGAGGTCAGAGGAGAATAGGGAGAATAGGCTGGTGGTGGTGGTGGTGTAATGGTGTGGGAGATGTTTTCTTGGCACACTTTAGGCCCCTTAGTGCCAATTGGGCATCGTTTAAATTCCACGGCCTACCTGAGCATTGTTTCTGCACCCACCCCACCCCCCACCCCCCAATAACTGAACTTTCTAACTCGCAATTGCAACTTCATATCTCAATATTCTAAGAAATAAAGTCAGAAATGCAAGACATAAACTCGCATTTGCAAGGAAAAAAGTCAGAAATACGAGATGTGAGAAAAAAATGAAATTTTCTTTTTAAATATGTTATTCTTTATCAGAAACAAGCTTCTATACAAAGCAGAACTGCACTAATAAATGGGCTACTATATACATATACAGGGGAAAAGAAAATTTAATCGAAACTTTTCTCAAACAGTCAGTTCCCTTCAGAGATACACAAACTCCAGTTCAGTTTATTTTTATTCCTATATTTCGCAAAACATTGAGCATGTGCCTGGTACAGTATTTTCTCCTCTGGCATGTCTGTGTTCTTATCTTTGCATCCATATTCAGCGCATGATATTGTTAAAGGTGCACTATGCAACTTTCTGTCCACTGGAGGGCGCCTATTCAAAACAAAGGCGTAGTTTGATGACGCCAAGTGTGAGCGCAGTATCTTGGGACATGTGGTCTTCACCTCACAGCCGGTGTAAAATAGGACTCGGGCAGAAATCATGTTCATGGATGTGGTTATTAACGTTACTGTAGTGTAAAGCAGAGCAGGTGTGAGTGTTGTGGAGCTGAGCACGGCTGCTGGAGCGATTGTTACACAAACACATGGCTCGCGAGCTCCGGGAGTTTTATTATGACGGGACAGGACACAGTCACCGGGCAGCTGCACTATATCCGTGTTTCCGGTCATGAATACAAGGTAAAGCAGCTCTGTTTATCATATTAGATACATTTAAGTGTGTTTAAAATGATGTTATGACGTTACTCTGTGCGTTCGCTCGGCGCTGCTGTGACATGTTCACACTGCTAAGAGAAAAGCGCTTCTGCAGAATAAAACTGAGGGTAACGCAGATATGACGCAATTCACCCTTTGTGGCAAGTTTGATTGACAGGCGCTCTGACCAATCACAACGATATTGTGCGCCGCCCGTTGCTATCCGCCATTTGTCCGACAAACAAACCACCACGCTTAGTACAGTCCCTGACAAAAGTCTTGTCGCTTGTGTACAAATTGACCTAAAGTGCCGCTGAAATATATTTCTAATCAAGATTTTTTTACAAGAAATGGCTCATTTTAATCCCACCAGCTTTTGTGATAATGTTTCAGTGAAAAACTAAACTTTCAAAAAGTATTCTAATATTCACAGCTTGGTAAAGCCCATTGAGTCAATTTTTGCAAAGACATAAGTGTTGTCACCTTGTCATATGAGCTTCACCTGTGACTAATAATGGATCAATTAGGTCTTAAGTGTGTATAAAAAGAACCCCAGTACGCTAGACCTTCACATCAACTGCAACTAGACCTCTGCAAACATGCCTAAGATTCACCCTGAGACTAAAGTTTTGATTATCAAGAGGCTGAAGAACAGATCCACTGCTGATGTGGCAGACACCTTCAATGTGTCTCAGCGTCAAGTACAGAGGGTAAACAAAAGATTTGAAGAGACTGGAGACGTTTTTGACAAGCCCAGGTCAGGCAGACCCCGCAAGACAACTGCTCGAGAGGACCGTTTGTTGGCTCGAAAATCCAAGGCCAGCCCATTTTCCACTGCAGCAGAGCTCCACGAGACCTGGTCACCTGAAGTCCCTGTGTCAACCAGAACAGTTTGTCGGATTCTGTCTCGAAATGGCCTCCATGGTCGAATCAGTGCCCAGAAGCCAGCACTAAACAAAAGACAATTGAAAAACCGTGTGGCATTTGCCAAGGCCCACAGCCTGCTAAAAGGATGGACGCTGGAAAAGTGGCAGAAGGTGGATTTTCAGATGAATCTTCTGTTGAATTACACCACAGTCGCTGAAAATATTGCAGGAGACCTACTGGAGCCAGAATGGATCCGAGATTCACCCAGAAAACAGTGAAGTTTGGTGGCGGAAAAATCATGGTCTGGGGTTACATCCAGTATGGGGGTGTGCGAGAGATCTGCAGGGTGGAAGGCAACATCAATAGTCTAAAATACCAAGAAATCTTAGCTACCTCTTATATTCCCAACCATAAAAGAGGTCAAATTCTGCAGCAGGACGGTGCTCCATCGCATACTTCCATCTCCACATCAAAGTTCCTCAAGGCGAAGAAGATCAAGATGCTCCAGGATTGGCCAGCCCAGTCACCAGACATGAACATCATTGAGCATATGTGGGGTAGGATGAAAGAGGACGCATGGAAGACGAAACCAAAGAATATTGATGAACTCTGGGAGGCATGCAAGACTGCTTCCTTAGCTATTCCTGATGACTTCATCAATAAATTGTATGAATCCTTGCCAAACCGCATGGATGCAGTCCTTCAAGCTCATGGAAGTCATACAAGATATTAAATTTGGATCTCACAGCACCACAATTTAATTTGCTGACATATTTTTGTATTTGCAGTAAATTTGTTCAATTTCTGTATAGGCGACAAAACTTTTGTCTTGCCAAAATTTGACCTTTCTGTCTTGATTAAATTATAAATATTTTTTTCTGTGAAAATTATTTATTTCAGTGCATTAAACATCATTTGGGAGGGTTTTAGCTTTTCATATGAGCTATTTCTAACACCAATGAATTAATTAAAAGTCAGGTTAATATCAGGTATTTCTAGAAAATAGATAAGCGACAAAACTTTTGTCAGGGACTGTAGACTGACGTTGTTTTTAACGTGAAAAATGGTAAAAAGGTGCTCGTATGGGACTTGCAACACAGACAGCAGGTATCCAGACAGGGATGGCGATGTACAGTTTCCCAAAACCTGCCCGAAATCCTCATCTGTCATTTCAGACAATGCTCTAAACAAACTTCATGTCTGACTTGTGTCTAGCTTACTGGTACAGTAATTTAAACCACAGTAATTAACATGGTTAATCATATTTGGTATTTATATCCTTATTTACAAAGCGTGAAGAACAGCACACCTGTCATTGCTGTAGTGACAGAAGATGGGTTTCCGTTTTCGGCTCGCCTTTGCCACTAACGTTAACGTTAAAACAGCTGTTACGGGCTGCGGTGTCATTTTTCTGCCACTGTTTATGCCACTGTTGTGGCAGGCTTGGAGGACTGGCCTGTCATACTGGTAATATTCTGGGCTTTACAGAGGTCCAGGGTATAGATAAGACCAACAGCATGAGCACAGAAACCTGTGGAGCTCACAGCATACTTAATAATGTTACGGTTGTTAGCTAACGCTAGCTAGGATAACTGCATATGACTTTATATATTATCTTTATTGGATTATAATAGTGAACAGAGAGTTAAATACCCAGCTTTATAGGAACAGTGTTGCTCCTTAATATTGTTATCCTCTGTTTTAATCGCCAGATGATGCGGTTGTTCAGTTTTGACCTGTAGGCTATAGCTACGATCTTTATTTTGTTTATTTCATTTCGAGTCACGTTCACATCCTGAATATATCCCTCAAATGCATATTGCAGACATTTCTTTCTGCTTCTGTCTGAAAGCAACATGCCATTTTTCCAGAAATTGTTCACTATTTCCCCACGAATTGACAGTGGGAGCGCCATTGCGGGTATCGAATGCTTGTCGGACATAAAGCAACAGTAACTAAGGGGGCAGGTCTTTGCGAAGGGTGAATTGACAGGAGACTCCCTCAAACGCTATGCTGACATGTCCCGTTCATTAGTTAAAATAGCAATTTTATCACAATTTACAAATAGTTGGAAACATTTGGGATATTGTAGGTCCTCAACTGAACAAAATATATAACACTGGCCTAGTGGTTTTTGGATATGTTACTGCAAAAATACTACATAGTGCACCTTTAATGTACTTTTTACAGACTTCGTAATATTTCCACATAAATTACATTTTGGGAAATGATTGCAAAGCAGTTTGTTTGCAAGTCTGGAATAGGGATTGGCCAAAATAAAAATAAATAAAAAAAAACGTTCAGATTTATGGCTGGTGGACTAGTGCATCTCTATTTTATATTATCATAATTAATATTTTTTGTATTATTGTTCAAATCATCCCCCGGGCCAGATTGGACACCTTTGTGGGCCGTATATTTGACACCCCTGTTTTAAAACATAGTTCATAAATGCTGAGAGCCATTAAAAATGAGCCTTGCAATGCTCAGAAGGGACTGTACAGTTTTCCTCAGGTCTTTGTGTGTCTTTCAGCACAGCTCACACAATTTGTAATGGGAGTGCCATTGCCAATAAGCATATCCAAGGAGATAATGCAGGTCTGGGAAATATTAAAACAGTTTGCAGTGTTGTACTATCCATTATGCAGTTCCAGCTGTGGTTTTCCTTACAACTGGATGACAAAGGTTAACATTATTTCCCTTAATTGTTATTTTCCTGCTTCATCCCATTTCTTGGTTCATTTTCTTCAGCTTGTTAGTTAAGAGTGTTTTGTTTTGTGTTGTAACTACGCTGTCAAAGCATCTTTTGGACTTTTCCTAATATGAACTTTCATATAGGCATCATATTTTTTTACAGTAGTGTTTATATGGATGAGGGAAGTTCATGTCTGGACTGAGATGTCTGAAATCCCCTTCTCCAACAGTTTCTTAAAGTGCGGTAATTTTGTTTCTGCTCCAAATTATCATAGTGAGGAATGTTTTAATAGATTTAAGGAAGCACTCTGAGATATTCAGGCCCTGTTTACACCCGATATTAAGATGCATTTTGGTCGATCGGATCACAAGTGGACAACGCTAAATACAGGTGTAAACGGGCTCTAAAACATGTTGTATGTGTTCGAACAGCCACAAAAGGCCGCCTACTCTCTACAGACTGACCTAACACGTAAACACAGTGTGAAGAGTGCTAGCCAGATCGGATTTAAACTTTGTTGGATGAAGACGAAAACGTTTGGTTTGAAGATGAAAACCGTACCAAGCCCATTCATTTACCCAGCCATAGACCCTTCCTTCCCTTTGAAGAAATCAGGACAGAAGTGGTTGGAAGTGGAAAACAGAGACAGGTTAAAATACTAGGTATAATATATATATATATATATATATATATATATATATATATATATATATATATATATATATATATAATTTTTTTTTTTTTTTTTTTTCATTTTGAAGTGAACTAACCCTGTAAAGAACACAACACACACATCTCCCGGAAATCCTGTAGAATTCAACCAATCAGAAGACGACTTTAGATTGTTTCCTATTTGTGTGCCCTTAAAGGCATTACTATAATCCAAACAATAGATCACCAAGGAAGTTATCACAACGTGCGCGATCTATCAAAGCAAGATGTTTTTTTTTCAACCAGCGCGTCGACTTTTTCCCAGTAAAACAAGCCGTCCAATAAGATTTGAGCTTACCTGAGCCTGAGTGTGAGAGTCGTGCCACTGTTTTAAAAACCTGCGTAAACAGCAAAGTATTTCAGAAGAGAGAAGAGAATGGCTGCTAAGTGTCATCACTGGTGTCTGAGAACAGATGTTTTCTTACATGTTCTTATACAGATTAATTTTCCACTGAATTATGCGATCTGAAGTGCTTGAAGTGGCTGTTTTCTTCAGAGCGCTGTTTTCATTTCCTCATTCTGAGTTCCGCACATGAACAACTGAGAGAAACGTTTCAACAGATGATACATGAAGCCAAATAAATTATGATTTTATGATTATGACGATGCATGTTCTGTATGTGATTTTCATGGGGTTCTGGGTCATTTTTATAACAATAAAGAATGAGAACTATTTACATGAGGAATGCTAAGCAGGTGTAGCGTAAAAAAAAAGACAAAAAAAGACAAATAATGCACGCCTACAGAGTATTGAATCAAAATCCACTTTAAATCACAGTCGATGATGGTTTATGTGTATACCAAACTTTATTTATCTTAATTTATTGCTGTATGTTGTGCAGCGGATGAAGTTAAAGGCAAATGGAAAAACATACGGGAGCTACATGAGGAAAATGTATTCTCAGACAGCGCCACCTATCGGGCAGGTGTGAATTAGCCAAAGGCGATTAATAGTGTTTGCGTTCTCTGTTCATCTGCAATCCGCTCAGCTTTATTGTGTTGTGTGCTCAGTGTGAAAGGGCCTTTATATATCAGACCAGTGTTCATCAGGGTAAGACTAGAGGTGCTTTCACATCTCTAGTTCGGTTCATTTGGTCCGAACCAAGGGCAACAATTATACATTGTTGCATTTTTCAGCTTTTTTGGTTCCTTTTCACACCACACCGATTGCCTTGGCCCGAACCAGTTGAAACGAACCAAAACGCAGGCACATGACAACATCCACATCACTCATTGGCCATGGCGTATTTCCTAAACTGCTTTTCGATTGGTCAGAATTTACGTGTGGAAAAATTCCAACAGAAGAGGCAAAGCCAGCAAACTATAATAACACTATGGAGAGACGACTGCGCGGGCCAGTTTTGTCCCTGGCCATAATCTACTACACTGTGTGTATTTACCACAGTATGCAAACAATACATTTCTATAATGAAGCGCGGATGCGACGTGAAAACAACGCTCTAATGCACTGCAGACGGCAAGCGCATCACTCGTCACTTCAAGCGGAGGCGTGCATTAATTATTAACTCTTGACATGCTCATCTTCCCGAAAATATTTCCAACGATCTATCAGGTAATGTCATGCACACAATGTCAGCGCAGCTAACTACGGCAGCTGGTTTAGTCCAAAAATGATCAGTACTTTTGCAGTTGGTTCTGTTCGAGGTTTTAATGACCACAGAGAGTCAGAACCTCGGTTTAACGTCTCATCCGAAGGACGGTGCTCTTTGACAGTATAGTGTCCCCATCACTATACTGGGGCGTTAGGACCCACACAGACCACAGGGTGAGCGCCCCCTGCTGGCCTCACTAACACCTCTACCAGCAGCTACTGGTTTTCCCAGTTGGTCCCATCCAGGTACTGACCAGGCTCAGCCCTGCTTAGCTTCAGTGGGAAGCCTTGGGCTACAGGGTGATATGACTGCTGGCTACAAACGTGTTTATGTGTCACAAATGTTTACACACATTTCTCACTGATTTAAGCGATGAAGACGATAAATAAAAACACAAACGCTCTATTGATATTGAACATTGTCTCCAGGACCATGGCACAACAAAAACAGCAAAAGCTCTGAAACCATCAGGATATTTGGGTTTTGTTAGGCGGGTACAGACAAATAACAGCTTACTGCAAGGTATTCATCACCTCAGGGCACAAGCGTATTTGGACAACGGCATTTGAAAAGGGAACGCATTGTGAGAAGGGCTCTAGCAGCTATAAATGCCACTGAGGGGCAACCAAGGGGCAAGAGTGTTTAAGTGTTTTATGAAGACTAGCCAAGACCTACGTCTACACAGCCACAATAAACATCTCATCTTACAACTCCACAAGCCCTCACACTGAGGTGAAAAGACTTAAGGAGGTGTTTAAACCGCAGACCAGAGTGCCATTCTTCATGAAAGTCAGTGGCTGGGTGCTGTTTACTTAATTCTATTGCTTATTATCCTTCTTGTTCATTAAGAAATAATACAGAGCATCACTATAAAGGTTTCACACAAGAAAGAATTTTTCAATTACTTCCCAAAAAAATCACAAAGCCTCTTGTTTTCACATATGAAGCCCAGGATGGTGGTCCTTCGAGAATTTGCTGGAGTCGGACAAAAGCAGGCTAAAGAAATACAATCAAAAGGTTCCTGCAAAGTGAACTGTGATTTTTGAGACATAATAGATGCATAGCAATGTTGAAATGCTATTTAATTTTCATCTCGTTTTTAGTCAAGCACGAAGAAGAAGTTAAAGAACTGTTTTCATGCATAATGCTTTCACCATAACTCAAGGTTTGGCTTCATTCTGAGGCCGTATTGTGTTATTAGAATGTCATCCAAGTTTTGATTTAGGAGTTACATTCAGATCATCTATGATGCATTCAAGACGGAGGTCGTTGTCTGATAATCTGCATTCTTTGCTGTTTTCATCTACATTAAAACTAAATACTGCCATTTCAAATAGCATGACAGCACAAGATGAGCCAATAACCAGAAATGCAAAGTCTTTGAGTAGAAACACAATAGTGGTCTATTCTCGTTTGAGAAGGTGCAGACCCTCGCCTGGAGTTCATAAAGTTTTGATTTATGATTAATCTTAGTGGGGGAAAATGCAATAGTGGGTTTATTGCGCTATTTTTTCTCATACGACCACAAATTAGCGTCAGTGTTTTTGTGGTATGTATACTGGTTCATGTCATCAGCTTCCATTGTTCTGGGAAGGTTTGCCACTAGATGTTGGAACAGGGCTGTGGGAATTTGCTCCCATTCAGACAGGAGCATCAGTGAGGTCAGCCAGTGATGCCGGAGCTTGGCTCGCCGATTCCATTCATCCCAAAGGTGTTCGGTGAGACCAGACACAGCTAAGCATTTCTTTTAATATTAATAATAATAATAATTCATTACATTTATATAGCACTGTTCTAGGCACTCAAAGCGCTTTACATAGAAGGGGGAATCTCCTCTACCACCACCAATGTGCAGCATCCACCTGGCAGCCGTATTGCGCCAGAACGCACACCACACACCAGCTGATTGGTGGAGAGGAGACAGAGTGATGAAGCCAATCAGGATATGGGGATGATTAGGAGGCCATGATGGACAGGGGCCAGTGGGCAAATTTGGCCAGGATGCCGGGGATACACCCCTACTCTTTATTGAAGGACACTGGGATTTTTAATGACCACAGAGAGTCAGGACCTCGGTTTAACGTCTCATCCGAAAGACGGTGCTCTTTGACAGTATAGTGTCCCCATCACTATACTGGGGCGTTAGGACCCACACAGACCACAGGGTAAGCGCCCCCTGCTGGCCTCACTAACACCTCTACCAGCAGCAACCTGGTTTTCCCAGTTGGTCTCCCATCCATATTTTCTCCCATCATTTTCTTGTAAATCAACATTTACTTGAGAAGCAAAGTTACTTGAACTAAAGTTACTAAAGGGTTAGTTCACCCAAAAATGAAATTGATGTCATTAACTCCTCACCCTAATGTCGTTCCACACCCGTAAGACCTCCGTTCATCTTCACACACAGTTTAAGATATTTTATATTTATTTTCAATCCTCAAATAAAGATTGGAACGGTTATGAATCAGGGTATCATGATTCATCCGAAATCATGAATCGATTCACTGATTCATAACCGTTCGAATCTTTATTTGAGGATTGAAAACAAACACGGAAGACAATGCTGAATAAAGTCGTAGTTTTTGTTATTTTTGGACCAAAATGTATTTTCGATCCTTAAAGAGATTCTAATTAACCCACTGATGTCTCATATGGACAACTTTGATGATGTTTTTATTCCCTTTCTGGACATGGACAGTATAGTGTGCATACACTTAGATACACTGTCGGACTAAATATAAAATATCTTAAACTGTGTCTGAAGATGAACAGAGGTCTTACGGGTGAGGAACGACATTAGGGTGAGGAGTTAATGACATCAATTTAATTTTTGGGTGAACTAACCCTTTAAGTTGGCATGGAAGTTGTGCTAGTCTTTTCTTTGACGTCACTTTGCCACCCGAACACAGTTAAGCATTTCTTTAAAGGGTTAGTTCACCCAAAAATGAAAATTCTGACATTAATTCCTAACCCTTATGTCGTTCGACACCTGTAAGACCTCTGTTCATCTTCAGAACACAAATTAAATTTGCTTCAGAAATGCCTTCATTGACACCAATGTCATTATTTACATAATGTCTACACTTAGAAAGTATAAGTGCACGTGCGGAACTCAGCACTGGACAAACACTCGAGCTGTGAGTGGATTCTCACTTCAACTGTGATTGGCCATTGCGTTCAAGAAATCAACAAACATGTTTGTGATAAGCTACATTACTCACGAAGCAAAAACATGCTGGAAATTGAATCATTTTACAAGCGCAAGTACAAATACTCACTGAATCTTTTGCTAAAAAATTTTTTGCACATAATATGCTATTATTACAAAGAAAAACAATTTTTAGATTCGTAATTATGGACAGTTTTTCCCTCTAAAAGCTGTCAGTAGCAGAAGCAGCAGCGGCAGTGGTTTGAGTAAGAAAATTACACGCTGTTATCAAGTCTGATTTCCTCTGTCCGGAGGGGACACAGTGATGTCCAAGGGGGGGGCAAGAAACTTAATGTCTACATGGAAAATTCTACAGGGACAAAATGTACCCCACCTCTGGCAACAGGCCTGGTTTTGTGTTTTTTGTGGCATTCATGCTGAAAGCTAATGCTGCCTCTTAAGCCCCTTTCACACTGCACGTCGGACCCGCAATATTCCCGGAACATTGCCGGATCGCCTTCTGTGTGAAAGCAACCATGTCCCGGGATTGATTACCGAATTCGACCCGGGTCGGGGACCTAGTAATATTGCGGGATTCGACCCGGGACGAGCGCTGTGTGAACAAAAGCCGAAACTAATGCCGCAACGTGTACGTAGTTATCGTGCGACTCCTAGATCTTGTTTTTTCAATAATACAACCCTGCAGTGCCAGAAGAGCTCGTCGGTGTTTTAAACGCAGAGAGTGTTCGTATACGTAAATTAAACAAGCAGAAATGTGCGCAAACTGGACACAAGTCGAGACCACGGAGCTCCTTACTATCCGCGCTGAAGCTGAGATCGCTCGCCATTATACGTCACATCCGGATGTCACGTGTCAACTCGACCCGGGACCGTTAAGCGTTGTGTGTGAGTGCACATATTACGGTATTTCGCTGGCAGTGTGAATGGGCTAAATGTAGCGGCCCGGGAACAAATGCCGGGTCGCAATATCCGTGTATTTGCCTGCAAGAGGGAGGGGAAGTTATTTTGAGTCAGTATTATGAGGCACAGAGAAATCATTTATAACCTGTTGTAATTATTAATGAATTATAAATTATTATAATAAACACTGCAACATTGCATAAAAACAAGAACTGTCCACCCTTTCATGATGACTTCAAGATATTAAGTCTTGATTTTTAAAAAGTCAAAATTAAGTGAGTTTATGCTTAAAACAAGACAATGGCGTCAGAAAAAGTAAAAATAAACAATAAAAAAATAATTTTGGAATAACACCCAAGTTAATATTTCTTACCCCACTGGACATTTCTATAGTCACTTAATTTTAATAAATTTTTCCATATTTTTGCAGTCTAAGATTTAACCCCTGGTATTACTTCACCTGGTCTGGTTATCAGAAGGTCCACTTTGGCCACGAATTTATAGAAAAATATGGTTGGCCTGAATTTTAAACGCTTAATAAAAGCAGAACAGCGGGATTTATCAGACAAGCAGGGAGCTGTTGTGCTCTTAACCACTGAATAAAGGCAACAGACAAGTCCAAAGTAAGCTGTACGGAAGATGATGAATTGATTTGTAATTTACTCGTCAAAGTTTTGACAGAACTGTTGACTACATCTGCTCTTGCTCTTGCCAGTAAAATAAGAGTGCCAGTTACTGCAAAATTCAGCAGCCAAAAGCAACAGTGTTCGATTCAACAATTGAAACCAAGAAAAAAATCCATATAAAAAAATTAAAAAAACATTTACTATCAGGCAAAAACCCTGCCGTCTTATTTGGAAATGCCTCCCATATCATTTAATAGAAAGCTGAGCATTTCCTTCAAGCTATTCACGATTTGGGTCTCTAGATGTTGAGTCATTGACATACAGACAGTACATTTTTGCAATCTTCTTTTCAAAGTTGCCCTTTGGCAAGTGCAGTGTTTAAATTATATGTTTGTAATAATGGGGCAGAAATAAAGCTGGAACAGACAATCTCAGCTTTGACTCATCGCTGAACAAACTTGATGGTATTCCATCATTATGAGTGTATGCACGGCACGAGAGATAGTTGGCTCTTGTTAAAGTGTAAAGATCTCTGTATAACTCACTTGTCTTAACAACAAGTCTTTACCGTTAAACATCACAGCAGTATTTCTGCACATAAAATTAGTTCGTCTTTGCATAACTGTTTGTTATGAACCTGTTGAATGAATGTGTTTTCACATGTCCTTCTCCTCTAGTGGAATGTCTTGTTTTGGAGATTATATAACTGAGAACAGACTTCTGTTTCCCACCTCATTCTGACTCATAAATTCATCACACTGGATGAGATCCAGGACTGTACCACTGCACGCAACCTGGCAAACCATCCTCTGCCACAAAGCATTTCCTGCCATGTAAACTAGCAATACTTTTTATTCATTTAGTATTGCTAAAACGTGACTACACACTCATTCTGCTTATTTTAGATCATTTCGAAACAACACAGCGGAGAGTTTTATAGTGGCCAGCTGTCTATTAAATGTTCACCGCTAACACAAGAACATTGCAACAACCGTAAATATGCTGTGAAGACTAAAGAAACACTGCCACCTAGAGTCAGAGAATCTTACAGGGTTAAGAAGACTTCAGTAAGGAAGATGATTAACATGGTTAATAATCACTTTATGCATGTGTGAGGTCTTTAGTTTTATTCCACAGCATTTAGTAAACCAGGTTAGTTTCTCTATATATGGAAAAGGATGTGTCGATCATTAAGCTCAATGTCCTTTTTTCTCTCCATGTGTCTAATTCCAAGACTTATAGATCTATGCCTTTCTCTTTTACACCACAAAATACTCTAAAAAAGTGGGTTTTCACAGCAAAGCCATAGACCTTTTCATAGGCAATTCTTAAGAGAACCATGTTCTTTTCTTAGTGTGAAGAACATTTGGTAACACTTTAGAATAATGGTCATTAGTTATCATTAGTTAATGTATTAACCAACATGAACTAACCCTGAGCAGTACATTTGTTACTGTATTAGTTCATCTTTGTTAACGTCAGTTTATAAAAAATATAGCTGTTCATGGTTTGTTCATGTTAGTTCAAGATGCCTTAACTAATGCTAACAAGATTTTAATAATGCATTAGTAAATGTTGAAATTAATATGAACAATGATAATATTTCATAAGTGCAGTTCTTTATTAGTTCATGATAACTAATGTAGTTTACAAATGATAACTAATGACCATTATTTTAAAGTGTTACCGAACATTTTAATCATCTAAATAAGCTTTTTCCACTATAAAGAACATGTCATGCAAATATGATGATGTCTCCATGAATTTTAAAGGTTCTTCATAGAAGCAGAAATAGCAATAAAGAAGTATTATTTTGGTAACACTTTACAATAAGGTTTCATTAGTCAATTTATTAACTAATATGAACTAACAATGAGCAATACATTTGCTACTGTATTTGTTAATCTTTATTAATGTTAGTTTATAAAAATCCAGCTGTTTATGGGTTGTTCATGTTAGTTCACTAATGTTAACAAGATTTTAATAAAGTAAATGTTGAGATTAATAACATAAATAAATGCTTTAAAAGTGCAGCTCATTATTAGTTCATGTTAACTAATGAACCTTATTGTAAAAATGTTATCTTTATTTTTTTAAGAGTTTATAGACCTTATGAGCCAGACACAAATGCACGGCCATTTTTTTATTTTGTGTTCAAAGCTCTGTATATTTATATGGCATCGCTGTCGAAGAGTAATTAGTTGGCAAAGAGGATTTACTTATTGTAGATTCAAGAAAAGTTATTATGAGCGCTGTAATGTTTAAAGCCACACTGTAAAAAATTAAAATGGAAAATGTATTGGTCATTTTCTGCCAGTACATTATCAAATAATTTTACGGAAATATCCGTTAACCCTTAAAACACAAACTAATCCAATGTGTAATTTAAAATACAGGTAAAACACCTGCAAAAAACCAATACGGAAAATCCTTTCATAGTTATACAATACATTGTGCCCTATTTTTGCACTTTTTTACAGTGCAAAGTCATAACTATCAGTAGACTGAGCACTTTATTCATAAATCCGCAAGATCTTACCGCATGCTGTGGAAATATAAACCAGAAGACTGAACACGATGTGCCCTATTTTAATGATCTGAGCAAATGATCTGAAGCTCATGGCACAGGCCCGCTTTTACTAGTTTAACGACGGAAAAAACGGTCGGCACGCCAGACGCATAGTCCAAAAGTCCCAAGTCATGGGTGTGTTTCGTACATAACATGCAATAAACCAATCAGATGGCAGATTCGTTATTTACATGACGGAACATAGACACCCTCAACCTGACGAGTCATATACATGTGTGTATTGCCACGATTGGTCAAATAATTAGCCATTTTTCTTCGTCATTCCTACAAATAGGTCATTCTGATACATCCAATCAGGTCATTCATTATGACATGCAGGCATTTTTATCTTTACACAATAATAATCCTTTACATTATAAAAAATGTGTGTGCTGCTGCGTGTCCCTGTGTGTGTAATAAGCAGAGTGTGAGTTATGTACGACCTATAGGTGCATATTACTAACATGCCCTTTAAATAACCTAACAATATACTGTGCTTTTGACTTTAGAGCCGGTTTGTGTTGGTCAATGGTGTGGTTTTCAGTTCCTCACAATAGCAACACACCAACAATGCTCCTGAACACTCCTGGTTTAGATGAGACGCCCATGGGGGAACAGATGGGAACGAGTGCATTTGCTATTTAAACCTGGCGCAGGACGTGATAATGAGAACTGCGTCAGGCTGAAACTAGCAAAACACACTTGTGTCGTGCCTGGCGTCACATTGTGTCAGGTGTATGATAGGGCCCAATGAGCTCAGCGCAGAAAAAGGGGCTACAACTCGGCTAACTGTTAATAAACGTATAGGCTACACTATTTAAGTGGACAAAGTAATCATTTTCCCATGTTTACAGCATGAGGAAACAGTGTATCAAAGTCATAAAGCAAAAACCATAAAGTCATGAAACATTGCGTTTATTAAGTAAAAAACAAAACATTTTCAATGTAAATTACACCAGAAACAAGCATGTTATTGAGTTTTTAGACACTGCCGACAAGTACTAAATTTGATTTTTTTGCTTTAATTTTATTCATTTGATTTTTTTGCATGGGCTCTTCAACAGTTCAGTTTTGTTTCTCATTCCACAAAACACAAGCCAGTCACCAAAACTCGACCGAAAGAACAAAAGAAAGAAGAGACACCTTGCATTGGTTTGAGTTTACTCCAGTTCAGTACAAACGTTTCCAGTTTAAGACAGCCTGAGGAACATCATCTCTTAAGGAGGCTGTTAATTGCCTTCATCTCATCATTGCTCAGAGGGGCGAGGTTATATCCTATCAGCTCAGGCTTACCTGTGTAAAAAAATCAATATTATTATGCTCCCATATGTACTAATATTTCATGTCAGTAAACTGACACATTTTTCAAACTGGCAGGTATTTACTACAAACTGACCTGAAAAGATGATGTTATATGCAGTGTTGGGGGTAAATCAGTAAAATGTGTTAATGTTAAAGGGTTACTTCACCGCTTTGTCATATTAAACTATGTTATTCCCTTAACTAAAACGAGTTGATACATACCTCTCTCTCATCTCAGTGCGTGCACTTAATCTCTCTGACGTGCGGTGATGATCTGATAGCATTTAGCTTAGCCCATTAAGCCCAGTTCATTCACTATGGAACCAAACAGAGATCAAGTTAGAAGTATCAAACACCTCCATCTTTTCCCTATTTAAATACAGTTACACGAGTAGTTGAACGATCAAGTATGGTGACAAAATAAAACGTGGTACTTCTCTAATCGGATTAAAAAGGAGAACTATAATGTATGGCGGAATAGCCGAAGTACTCTCAGAAGTGCTATTCCGCCATACATTATAGTTCTCCTTTTTAATCCGATTAGAAACGCGCCACGTTTTATTTTGTCACCATACTTGTTCGTTCAACTATTCGTGTAACTGTATTTAAATAGGGAAAAGATGGAGGTGTTTGGTACTTCTAACTTGATCTCTGTTTGGTTCCATAGTGAATGAACTGGGCTTAGGGAGCTAAGCTAAATGCTATCAGATCATCACCGCACGTCAGAGAGATTAAGTGCACGCACTGAGACGAGAGAGGTATGTATCAACTCATTTTAGTTAAGGGAATAACATAGTTTAATATGAAAAGGCAGTGAAGTATCCCTTTAAACTTTCTTCAACTGTGTCCTGCAGTCCAGAAATGCAGCACAGCTGAAAGGTTTGTTTGAGCGGCGCCCTCTACTGTACTGTACTTCAGCATAAAGGCTAAGTAATGCAATTAGTTACTTTTTAAGGGAGTAACACAATATTCTAATGCATGTTATTTTTGAGCAAGAGTGTGTGTGTGTGTGTGTGTGTGTGTGTGTGTGTGTGTGTGTGTGTGTGTGTGTGTGTGTGTGTGTGTGTGTGTGTGTGTGTGTTTAATTCTTACACATGGTATTCTAATATCTTGTGCATGTTATCACTATTGTAATTAATTTCTATGTAAAGCACTTTGAATTGCCATTGTGTATGAAATGTGCTATATAAATAAACTTGCCTTGCGTGTGTGTACATATAAATATATATACACAGACATACACACACACTAGGCTACATCATCATGTTGTGTGTGCACTCTCTAGTCGTGCTTTTGTCAGTTTTTTGCAAAGTGAGGCACACATACTTGATAATGTCAGATTATGTTGTTAAAACAACAATTATGATATTATCTTAGACGATATATATTGTACACCCCGTGCCAAAGTATGAATAAATAAGGATGTTAAGGCAACTCTACCTTGTAGCTCATTGAGACGATTTACTTTTGCTTTTAGACGTTTGCGGAGGTCAGTTATTTCCTTATCAAGTTGTTCTTGGTCTGTTGAGAACAATATAACAGAAATAACAGCAAAAGGCCAGAGAACACAGATAATGCATTATTCAGACTAAATTATGGTTGCTCACCTTTAAGGATCATGGATCTGGTGCTCTCCTGGGGGAATTTGATGAACATATTTCCAAAACACACCTTAACATTATCTAGATTAGATTGGATTACATGTTATTGTCATGTGCAGAGGCAAATCATAAAAAAAACCATCTAACCAGCATAATATTATGGTGTAAATGGTATGAGGTAGAGCCTCCTGAGATCCAGCCATTCAGTTTTGTTTCTAAGTTTCTCTGAGATCATCATATCCACATCAGCGTTCATATTCGGTATCATTTTATAGGGCTCTTATACCAACACATAAAATAGATCAAATGTGTTTGTGGGTGACGGTAAAGATAACTTTCTCTTCTTGGTTAAAAAAAAAAGTCTGACATCACAATAAAAAGAAATATAAATGAAGACTAATCTTATAAAATATATTTCCATTAAGATATTCTTATGAAACTTCAGCAATTGCATGCTTACTGGACTTTTTTTATTGATATATTTACACTTACAGATGACGTGCTGCTAAGCCAAAACCCCAAACGCTGATTTGTGAAATACAACATATACCGTAAGCTGGGCTGTGGGGTGAGATCTCGTTTTTTGACAGGCCGCATGTCATAATAATAATAATAATAATAATAATAATAATAATAATAATAATAATAATATGAAAAATATTTGTAACTTGCCGTTTGAGGAATGATTTCGTAAAGCGTTGAGTGCTTCACGATTTTTGTTTCTCCGCAAATCCAGATCCACAATCTGTCAATATTTAAGCAACAATTAATTTACCCTGTTCCATCGACACTTCTTCTGATTCTATTTACATAATTACAATGTACCTGTTGTTTGTCAGCAAGTATGTCTTCTGCAGCAACCTCTACTTCAGTCAAATGCTCCCATATTTGCTGTGCACTCTCGTCCATGCTTGATTTTGTATAATGTGCGCCACAAAAATAGGCTCGACTGATCAGGGAAACAAGTTCTGCTCAATTTCAGTTCCGCCTGTAGCCGCTGAATTCGCAACCGCAACATCATTCGATTTTCAAAGATATGGAGAAAATAGAAAGAGTAGTGTGTTAGTATGCGGTTCCAAATGCAGCAAATTTCCAGGGTTTGTGCGAGCTTTCTATAATAATTTTTGTAGTCTTGGCTACAAAAAAGCATTTTAACATTTCCGCCTCACTGAACCTGAGAAATATAGTTCATTTCAACACGTCATTCCCAATAACTCACTGATTTCGTTGTCGTTTCTCAGTTTTCGTTATATCCGTGGTGTGGACTGCTATTCTTTTATATTTAGAGAAAAAAGCTGGAAAAAAAACCTAACACTACAGTAGGCTATTAAACATTGGTATTTCTGTATGGTCTCTGATAATGAACTAAAAATGAGTATTTTATTAGGTAATTTACTATTATCATGTAGTTCCATTGATGTTTTAAAAATTGTACACAATAAAAAAAAGTAAGACATTTATTTTCAAATTAACAAAAACCTTCATCTGGTGTATATGGAGTTGACAAAAACGGACATGTTTACAAAGGTCGGGCTGGGGTCAAATATACATTAGCCTAAACAGAATCAAAATGAAACATTATTAGAAGAAGTCCCCATATGCAAAACACATTGAGTTTTTTCCACCTTACGTGATTTACAGTGGAGCAATTTAGTTTTTTCCCTTAGTTAACTGCATTAATACACATTTTATTTATTAATAAACAAGATTTATCCCACGACTGCAGAGACTTCAATAATGCTTATTTAAAAATATATATATACTTTTTATTTATTTTTATTTTTTTACATGTAACTTTCAGGACTGTGGCCTAAGTGCTCTTCGGAGTGCCCATGACACTGCCTGATTTATTCAAAATTATAACAAATCCTGATGGAGTTGACACAAAGTGAGGAGCAGACACACATTTCACAGCCATTCTTTAATGGAAAATATAATTCAAGATTTACTTTTTTTGTATTGTTTGATATCTTCCAAGATCTCCACCTTTTAATGTAACAGTATTTATTTTAATTTGTTTGGCAGTTTTACATTGAGTGTGCTTTTAAAATAATAAAATAACTTAAGAACTTACATTTAAAAGTATTTCAGGATATTCAAGCACTAAATGTCCTGAGTATTGCTTTTACTATTCATAATGGACAACTCAAGTTTTGTTCTTTGTTTATTAGTTATATTATTTTATTTTATTTCATACAATAAGAAACGGTTGTAACATCGTGACGATAAAAAACGTATTCGCTAAAATATTGTCGAAAAATTACAAAATACTATAATCACAATATTCTTTTTTAACAATCACAATATTTTACATGCACAAAACATTAATATGCATGTGAATGGGTTATTAAAACATTAATAACCTGTTCACCATGATGAGGAAATCACCATGTGAGCATATGAACAGCATGTTTAAACACATTGTAAAACAAAAATGTAAACAGCAGAACAATCATGAATCACCAAATATTTTGGATGAAAAAAAACTAAATAGAAAAGGTAGCACGAGCTGTAACTCTTGTCTACGTGTATTTCAGTGGTTTTTAGTCAAGAGGAAGACATTAATAAAAATATTATTTTAAACTATTAGATCCAGAATTCAAAACCACTGAACAAGCATTGGCCATGAATGCCATATCATTATAGCTACTTAGATAGAAGGAACTTATTTTATTCAACAGCAGTTGGTAAGAAATGACTCTGTCCTCAAAACATCTGGAATTGCTTTAGATATGGCTGTTACAAACATGTCCTCACTCCTCCCATGTCAAGAGGAGCTTTACAAACATATTTTATTTATAGTCATCACATTCACTTTTTGAATCAGGCACAGAGTAAGAAAAATAATAAGTTATACTATGTAAGATGAGTTCTTTTGCTCACTGGGACAGTGGAGTTGAGGGTAATGGTGTGTTTCAGCTCCAGCATGTCATCTCTGACTCTAGTGTGTGTGTGTGTGTGTGTGTGTGTGTGTGTGTGTGTGTGTGTGTGTGTGTGTTAACTAGTGTTAACTGTGAAACTATTCCTGTAATTGAATTATCTGTGCAAGCGCTGCACACATATAATTACTGCTGAAAAAAAACTATAGTTTATTTTTTGTTTATTAACCTGCTGATAAAAGATGCCTTAAAGATAATTATGTAGATATATTGCTATTACAAACAACACAAGAATATATAAAAATACTAAAAAATAAGATTTGAAACAAAAATAAACATTTAGGGTATAGCATGCGTACGGCGGTACTAAAACACATCTTAAACGTAATTTTTGAAATAATGCTGTCATAATCAGGAACATGATTGTACCGACTTGAAAAGGCTTAAAACCCTGTTCACACGAAGAACAATAACTATAATGATAATAATGATAAAAATCATTATAAATATAAAAGAATAGCAAGAGTCCAGTCCACACCACAAAGATAACGCAGATGGCGCAGAGAATGATATCCTTGGAATCGATTCAAAACTATTTTTTTCCAGCTGATGAACTATAGAAACACTGACAGTCAATCAGAATCCATCTTGCTTTAAAGAGCTTGAAAATTTAACAGTGCAGTGTGTAGTATTTATGAGGATCTATTGACATAAATGCAATATAATATACACTGCTGTTTTCAGTGGTGTATAAAAACCTTACATAATGAACCGTTATGTTTTTATGACCTTAGAATGAGCCGTTTCAATCATCATACACCTCGGGTCCCTTACAGTGAAGTCAACATTTTGTGCCGTCATGTTTCTACGGTAGCCCTAAACGGACAAACTGCTCTAAAGAGCGCTAGATACTCTCTGCTGACGACATCTTTGTCCTGTGTCAGCCACCGTAGTTTCTCAGGATGGGTGATTGCAATTCGCAACCTCACCACTAGATGCCACTAAAATGTACACACTTTAATTATTTTGTGATTATGTCAACTGCTTTAAATGCTTGAGCTCTTTAAAGAAGGATGCATTCTGATTGGCTGTCATTGTTTTTATAGTTAACAGATGAAAGCGATTGCAACAATATCGTTTCTCTGTGCAGTTTTCATTATATCCGTGGTGTGGACTGCTATTCTTTTATATTTAGAAAGATTTTTTTTAACTTTGTTACTGTTATAGTCATCTTCCCTAGTGTGAATGGGCCTTTAAGCATCCATAAAAAGACTGGGTCTCATTCGCAAAAAACTGCACAGATTATTTGTATTTATATGCACAGAAGAACTTCTGAATTTTTCATTATAAAATATTCTGAATGAGTGCTCGCATGACCGAGGTGAGTAATGTGTCGAAAACACGGCCAGGCCATGGCTGCATCTGAAATTGCATACTTCCCTACTATATGAAAGAGAGAGAGAGAGAGAAAGAAAAAAAAGAGAGTAGGCAAAGAGTACCCGGATGACCTACTACTTTTGGTGAGATTCTAAAGAGTGATGGACACTTTAGTTTACTATCCCATGAGGCCACTGGAGAGGATTTGTGAATGGCAGTGAAGCGACACAACTGCTAGGTCACGATAATGACAGCATGGCGGATAAAGTATATCCAGATTACATTTATAGCACACAGTATTACTTAGTCAAAATAAGCACCGACTCAAGAGAATATACAATTTGGGATGCAGCCCAAGTTCATAGAAGAGCTTTCCACACTCCCTTCACTGTCGTTGTGCTCAGCAAACATGACACTCTCTAAAGACACGCTTTCAGAGATTACAGACCTCTGACTGGCCAGCTGTACATGCGCGCATCTGTGTGTGTGTGTGTGTGTGTGTAACAGTTAGAGAATGAGACCCATGCCATTAGATAAAAATCTCACTGTGTTTTAAATGATAAATCAGTACTGTTTTAAATGAAGACAACTTTCTGTTTTGCAAATCATAAGTTTAACATTATGTTCATAGATCATAAGTTAATGACCTGGCTTCATACATTCACTAAAATAACAGGGACGTGTTGCCTACTGTAAACGTCATTACACAAATGTCTCAGAAAATATGCAACCTGGTTTCATAATTCAATGAAATTCATTCATTTTACAGTAAGTGTTTTCCAGGCCACTGGATTGAAGTTACATCGTGACAAATTCGACGTGTTTCTGCTTCCTGGTCAGTCGACTAGTTGCAGAGTCTTTGGATCGCTGTAAACCATCTGAACTTGCAGCACACGACACTTTAGAGTCCTGCTGTGTTTTATCACAGCTCTTCCTTTGTTCACTGCGTCCTCGTGCCCTAAAGCCAGCCTCCCTCACGCCCCCACAGGAATGGCTCCTTTCCCCCGGCCTTCTCTTTTTCACATCGCCGATACTGGCTGTTGTATCTGCAGTAGAAGCTTGGTCAGGATTGCCTGTGGAACCAACAGGATTGCGAATGTTCCCGACAGCTTGCATGCGCCTCATGTGGCTGCTCTCACTCAGAGGGTCACTGAGCCTGTGCTCGCGGGACCTGCGTCTGGGCTCCATCTGATGAGCCCTGCTCTCGCTGCTGCTCCGTTTAGGCAAACCCGACGCCTGGCGCTTCTTCTCCAGGAGTGGACTCAAGCGTGTGTGGTGATGGTAGGCATAAGAGCGGCATGATCCGTTCAAGATGGGATACTGATTCTGGCAATGTAGACAGGTACAGCTTGAAATCTGAAGGGTGGCCAAAGAGGAGAGTAACGCCAAAGGGAACGCGCGCTGACACTGGAGGATGCATTTAGGAGAGCTGAGGCTGAGATGAGAAGACGAGTGAGGCAAATGGCGAGCTTTAGGTAATGGGCCGTTAGATTTGCTGCCGTCTTCTTGGACGCTTTGGATCTGATGCCATTCCATCTGCAACAGCCGGTCCAAGTATCTCTCGAGCTGCCCGACGGGCTTGGGTCGAGGAGCGCCCTTGCCGTCCGTGTTCAGGTACACCGCTAACTGTTTGAGACTCCAAGAATTGAAAGGAGGCGGTAAGAAATCTGGATAGCTTCCTCTGAACTTGTCCTGTCCGCATCGGGAAGGATGAAAGTCAGACGGATCTATGACCTCTGCACGCAGGTTGAGGTCAGGCGGAGCGATCTGAGCGGGAAGCACAGAATATCTTTCTGAATCTGAGAGGTCGCTGGCGCTGTCCTCATCTCTGGCTTTACTTTGCAGTGTACAGCCCTCATCTTCATCTTCTCTCAGCACTTTTACAGGCCTTGCACTTGAACCTTTACCTCTGCCACCGCTCTCTTTTGCACCATCGCTGTTTTGTCTTTGTCGTCGCTCCTTTTGTCGGTTTTTAGAAGTCGCATGAGATTTGATCTTTGTGTCGTGTTGCCTTGAGGAGCCAAAGGAAAAGTCTTAGAAAATGATCTGTTTTACAGTGTTTAATTATTGACGTGTATAATGTAATGCATGTATTTATTCATAGTTCTTGTCTTATTGTAATAATTAATTGTAGATTGTAAAATACAGCCATTATTGATCTATGTGCCATATCTTACCTGTTTGTGGTGTTCGCCATGATCAACATTTTGTCAGGTCTTGTCCTTATTAACCTTTGCTGCGAATCCTGTAGAGAGAAAGGAAAAAAGCTCGTACACTTCCCAGGATGTGTTTAATATCTGCCCCATTATGCTCTTTTAATGGTTTCTAATTTAGTTTTGGTGTCTCCCTCATGTTTCCCCATCCAAGGTTAAAAAACATTCTCATAATATCCTGCTGTGATTGGTTGACCTCTACAACCCGTGTGTTGGAAACCAAACGCCCATCAGCATATCTTAATTTCAGCTCTTCTTCAGCACTTGATACACAGTTATATAAACAGTATCAATGGTGTCAGTTTAAGCCTATCAATCTCATCCTTTGGAAGTGTATCAAAGGTCCACTTTAGACCTGGTATTAAGATGCGTTTTGGTCGATCAGATAACAAGTAGACAAGGGAGACGCATTCCCGTTAATACCTGGTGTTTTAATCCATCTCTTTTGTCCACTTTCATCCACTTCTGTCCTGATTTCTTTGAGGGGAGGGTCTATGGGCGGGTAAATGTATGGGTTTATTCAGATCTATCCATCTAATGGATGAAATAAGCTCACATATTTTAGATATGAACACGAGATGATGGAAAAACACATGAACAGCAGCTTTAGTTTCTGCTCTGACAGCAGCAAGACTACGCCAAACGCTGTGAGTGTGTGTTAGACATCAGTAATGGTGAGAGAACGCTGTGATTGGTACATTTTTTTGGCTTCAAATCGAATTTGGGTCTTTAGCCAACAAAGCTTTAAATTAGGTCAGTGTAACTATTTTAGGCCCATTATGTTTACGCATTAGGTCAGTCTGCGGAGAGAAGACGGTCTTTTGTGGCTGTCCGAAACATATTCAACCACATGAGAGTTTACACAACGAAAACAATCCTGTCAAATGTGTTTTAGACTACCGCTGGAATTGGTGGAAAGTGGAAAAGCTCTAAACTTTTTAGACCCCATTTACACCTGTATTTAGTATCGTGACTCGTGAACAACACAAACCAAACTCGTCCAGTCTCAACTTCAACAACAGCGTTTGAGGGGCAAAGTAGTCGAGTTTTGTTCAAGATAATTAAAGCAACAGATTTTCAAAAACAGAGAAATATGTAAAAGTATGGTATTTGTGGTAAAAGGCGCCCCTGCTGTTGGGACTAAAGGCACCATATTTAACATGATATAAATTAAGGTGGACACCCACCTTAGATATAATCACTATATTTATAACAAAACCATCATATTTAAAAATATGATGTTAAGCATATCATAAAATATGGTTTAATGTCACTACCATAAATCTATATTAAATTATGGGATCTCCTTATGCTTTCAGAATCTTTACTTTTTAAAATTATTTTGTTTCTGTATTTTTTTTATATATATAATTCTATATTAACATATTTTAATGATAGTCGCCTATATTGAACAAAAATGAATTGTATTTAATAAAACAGAAAATAGTTCAAACTATGCTAAAGTGATTGTTTTGAACAAGTATTAACTCAGACATGATGAAAAACATGTTCTTTTAGCTGAAGTGTATCAGTGTATCTTTTGCCTGTGCTTTTACCTCTGGGGTAAAAGGTCCTCCTCACCACCTCATACAATAATACGATTTTTAAACGAAATTATTTATTTAAACACAAATGCTGTTGCTCAATCAATGTTTAATACAAACAAACATGTATATTTTTTCTGCAATCATAGACTATAGGAGTAATGAAAAGCAAATGTTGTACTCTATGTGGATGCCTTGCAGAAGTCCAGTATCAACAAAGGCACAGGGAAAAGACGGATAAAACATGAAAAACAAATAAATTATTATAAAACTCCATATTAGCCTATCTGCACTCTGATCTTTGAAACTTTGCAGACCTTTTACATTCACAACCAGCTCTATTACACACAACGTGTGCGGTAAATTTTATTGCATAAGATTGCATTAAATAGAATTATTATTAAATTAAAAAGTTTACACACAAAAATTGCTGTTGGATGGGCTACTCACAGGTTCAGATGACAGGCTGATGCCACTATTCGGTGGTGGACGCAAAGGCACCTTTGTGGTTTTCTTGCTTTCAATGAAAAAGTAAGGTTGGTCAAGATCAGAAATAAATGGATGATCGCTGAAGTACAGCCCATGCTTTCAAAAACCAATAAGAATTTGGTTACAATTTTAAAGATGCTTTGCCACTTATTCAATTCATCATAAATGCACGACCTGACAGATAAATAACACATGACCTGAATTGAAGGAAGGTTTTGTTTATTCTTATTACCTTGGTGCATGTCCCAGAGCTTTAGTTTTTGTTCCATCTAAAGCAAGACGCTTACTCTGACTATTGTGCACGGTGCTCTCCAGTAAGACCGTTCCCCTCACTGGCATTTCTCAACGATCTCCTAAACGGATGAATTCTCTTAGCATTAAAGCCACGGAGTCTTTTGATTTGACGGTTTGTCCATTTTTCTCGTTGATGTGAGGTTCACTCCCACAGCTCCTTTAATCCTCTGTGCATCAGTAAATAATTCAGCGACGACCGGATCAGTCTGTCTGTAATGAGATGCATCAGTCAAATTAGGCGTTCTGCTCGATTCTGTCTCGTGCACTAATCGATATGGGGTTAGTTGTCTTAAGCCTGTAAATGAGGATATTTACGCAGGCGTGTATTCCAGATGTGAGGATGCTGAAGGGCGCATTGTTATGTGGGAAATGTAGTTATAGCCTGCCCTACAGTCAGAGTGCCAGGCTCCTGTATAAGCGAGCGACGCGCCCAAAAACAAGCCCAAGCGCGATATTAACTGTGGTCCTCGTCCGTTTCGCATTGCTCTCGTGAATGGAGATTGACGTGTTAGCGCTATTGCATTGTTTATGGACAGGCAGGACGTGAGAATGTTTCATCTCATGTACAGTGGTCTAATAATAATCATTGGTGTGGCAGTTTCGACTACACCTCCCTATGGGATCAGTAGTTAAATGTCATAGGCGCTTGATCTCTGCGTATATTATTACAGTCACTCTAAGCGAAGAGGTCGTCTCCACTTTAAAATTAATATGTTGTGTGTTTATTAGTTTTACCTGGACATTCCGAGGGTATTCTTGGTAAAGTTGCCGTAACTGAGGTAAGAACCTGTCGCCAGATCTAGAGACGTCAACTATTCACACAGGTGTTTATGTTTTAAGGCGTAGGTGAACATAGCCTAATGATGAAATGAATAGAGCTTACATAATGAAATGAATCATAAAATATAGAGAATCAGATAGTAATGTGAAATGGGATATGTTGTAAATGGACACATTTGAGAAGAAAAAGAAACAATTCTGGTCAAGCTCGGATAAATAATTTTAACAGTAGTTAATGAAATGGAAGATTAAACCTATCCACCCATTTTGGTACAGATTCTATAACTGATAACTGATACATTTAACTTTTCACTACATTATTAAAAAGTAAAGATTCTGAAAGCATTGAAGGACATCCCATAATTAATCATGTTATAAGTAGCCTACTAGTACTACATTACTGATACTCTTTACATTTCCATTGTCACTGAATTATTTTTATTATTATATATTTTATTTCTTGTGCTGATTTGCTAAAACGTAAAAAATAAAAAATAAATGCTTAACAGGTGAAAAACTGATTACAGGGTGGAAGTGCAGTGTTGGGGAGTAGTTACATGTAATTAGATGATGTAATGTTACAATCACTGAGGAAAAAATGTCATTAAATTACAGTTACTTGAAAATGTTAATGATTACAAAGGGGGTTACATCTTAATATTTTCTGTAAAAAGCTATGATATGTTGAATAATATTGTGTTGCCTCCTGCCAATTAAAGGCCATTAATAAAGCGATGTTATTCTGATGCTTTTGATTGTTACCCATTTTAATTTCGCAGCGCACCACGTCTGCCAGATACGTAAATATTTGCTGAAATCTTTAGGCTACAACCTGTCTGAGAGTTGCCACCAAGTGATAAAAAGGCATTTTAGTGCTGGAAATGAGAAGAGCAATCAAACAGTAATCAAATGTAATCAATCAGTTACATTATTTTAATAAAGTAATTTGAGTTTAAAATAAAGTTTGATGGGTGGGTGGATAGATGGATGGGTGGGTGGGTGGATGGATGGATGGATAGATGGGTGGGTGGATAGATGGATGGGTGGGTGGATGGATGGGTGGGTGGGTGTTTGGATGGATGGATGAGTGGATGGATGGATGGATTGAGGCAATACATTGAGGGAAAAAAACTAAATCCTTGATTATAACTGTTGAAATAAATGTAATTATTTAAAATATACACACACACACACACATTATTTATATACTGTACCCAACAATGGAAATAAAACATACATATAAATGTTGTATTTTTCACAAAACTGGGCACAGATGGGGACAGTAGAAAAATTGATGGTTGTTCAAAATGCTGTTTTTTTTTTATTTTTTATTTTTTATCAAGTTTTAATTGTGTTATTTATGGCTAAGACAGTTTTAAAATTGATATTGTTCAACATATTAAGATAGTAAGATCCTGATGTTTACACAAAAGGCTCCGAATCTCGAATGACACCTTTACATCAACATAGCAAAGTCTGTTACTGAAAATTGCCTAAAAATCTTTTAGTTCTGGCAAAAGTTTGGATATCTTCTTTTTATATATAGAACATGAGTGAACACAACAAAATGCAACAAGTACCCTAGATATCAAGTTTAGATTTTACAGATGTTTTTCCATCCTGCGATGTGTTGTAGTTTGCTATGTGGTAAACTTTGTGTGTTGTAATATGCATCCTATGGAGAAGATTGCGTTGGATTTTACTATGACATTATATCGAATATACAGTACCGACAAAAGTAACTATTATATTGTTTTTGAAGGAGGTCTCTTATACTTATCAAGCCTGCATTTATTTGATGAAAAATACAGAAAAAAACTGTAATATTGTAAAATATTATTACAAGTTCAAATAATGGATTTTATTTTAATATACTTAAAAATATGATGTATTCCTTTGATCAAAGCTGAATTTTCAGTATCATTACTCCAGTCTTCAGTGTCACATGACCCTTCAGAGATCATAATGCATTTTTCAGGTACGGAGCACCACACATGACGTGCACGGGGGAAAAAATTTATTTAATCGTGCGCACGATTTACTAATTAATTCCCTCTATTCATAAACGGTGGGCACAATCTATAAATCAAAGGAACAAATTAGTAAGCCATATTCACGATTTAGCCTATTTTTTTTCCTGCATGTCATGTGCGGGGCTCCATATTCAGGAATCTTTGATGAACAAAAGAGAATTTACTTAGAAATAGAAATCTTTTACCCATGTCAGCAGTCCATTTTTGAGTAGGAATTGCTATATCTTCTGCATATGTTCTCCTTTTGCTCATAGTGCGTGCAGTGAGAATGGAATCCCATCCGCATGGGTCTGGACCAGCCTTGCAGTTCACAAGCGGTTTTCATGAAGTATCAAGACCTGTCAAGACCTTTCATCTTCGGGACATCTACAACACCAAACCGCTTCCACAAAGGACTCCGGTGGCAATACGGCCTCCCAGCCCAAAACCAGGCCCACCTCAGGAGCCCGGCGTCCGGCGTGGGCCGTCCTGCGAGCCGGAGCCAAAGCCCATCATGAGGAGACGGGCTAAATCTCTGTCCTCCTCCACGGACGAGCTCGTCTGCAGGAACGTGCAGGTCCGCTTTGTAGACTCCTTAGGGTTGGAACTGGAAGATGTGAAGTTCTTCAAGGCCAGCGAGGACCCTCAGGTGCCGGTCCACGTCATCACGAGACTGCTGGCGAGTTCTGAGCTGGCCTCCAGGAAAAAGCTGGAGCTCTCGCTTCCCTACTTCCAGCCGTCTTTCCCTGACAATATGTGTGCGGAGTCTGGATTCCTCAAGCGCTTGTGCCAGCAGCGGGTTTGCCTGGAGCAGATGTTTTACTCCGAGCTGGGAATTATAGGCACTGTGCAAGTGCTGAACCTGGCCTACGAGAAAGAGGTTACGGTGCGCTACTCGTTCACAGACTGGAAGAACAGTGCGGAGAGTAAAGCGAGCTGGCTCTCCACCGTCCGCAGAGACAGGCTGGATCCAGAGTCGGACGTGTTTCGTTTTCACCTGCCTGTCCCACCTTTCATCATGCAACCAGGTGCCACGCTACAATTCGCCATCTGCTTCCGGGTCAGAGGATCGGAGTACTGGGACAATAATGCTGGCTGTAATTATAAACTGACCTGCCAGACGTACAAACTGACGGTGCCCAGAGAGTGCACTGTAAAAAAATACCCATCAAATTTACGGTAAAAAACCGGCAGCTCTGGTTGCCAGAACTTTACCGTAAAAAATACGGCAGTAACGTTTTAGGTTTTACGGGACAACAGAATATAATTTAAAGGTTTATAATGTGGTAATTACGGTTAAAAATGGTTTATTTTACAGTTAAAAACCCTATAATTTGAAAGTTTATATTGAAATAATTATGTGTACACAGTACACTATAAAACAATAATGGTAAAAAAAATTTTTATTGAACTGAAATATTAAATTACCAACTTATTGAAATGCTAATATCTGTTATTTTCCTTTTATATAATTTGACAATCACCAATTATAGTGGTGATGAGAATCACATGATGAATCAAAGCTCATCACACGCAGCTTTTGAAGGGACAATATTAACATATAGAAGGTGCACACACAAACACTAAACACCAAACACCATCATGGTAACACACATGATGTTTTAAAAATGCAATAAACATTAATTTAACAACATTAGATGTAACATAAAACCTTAATGAACATATGTGATTAGAAAAAACTAAGAAGAAACAGTTAATTCAATGAAAATGCATCAAATGTGAAGTGTCACGTGGGGAATTCTGGGAATGTCAATTTACGTTTTTTCACTGTTAATTACACAATGACCTGTTCTTTTTCACTTCGAAAAACTGTACATTTAACGGTGTTTTACTGTAAAATAAAATAAAATGTATAAACCTTTAAATTATACAGTTTTGAACTGTAAAATAAATGGTTTTTAACCATATTTATTACATTATAAACCTTTAAATTATATGCTGCTGTCCCGTAAAACCTTAAACGTTACTGCCGTATTTTTTACGGTAAAGTTCTGGCAACCACAGCTGCCGGTTTTTTACCGTTAATTTTATGGGGATCTGTAAAAAGTGTAGACTGTAAAAAAAACTACAAAAAACTGTTATTTTTACAGGAAAACGCTGGCAGCTGTGGTTACCAGAGAATTATGAAACTATGCGCACTAAGAAATTCAAAATTAAGTCTGTGGTTAGAGGAGGCACTGTTTTTTTTTTTATTAAAAATAAATAGAAAACCAGTAAGTATTACATTAAAATGTAAAGCATAAGATATATGTATGTAAACTGCATATACATTTTCAATGCATTTGGATTATTTTTACATAGACAAATTAATAAACTGAAGGTGATTGATAAATACCAGTTATACGTAAATGAAACAGTTAGGAATTATGTAAAAGTACACAGAAAACGCCTATGTTAAATGAACACTTCCTAGTGTTGATGTGTGTGCTCACTAATGAGTTAAAGTACCATTGAAGCAGTGTTGAAGTTAATGAGATAATTAATTGATGATTGAACATTAATGATGAACACCTGATGATAATGAGCAGAATCACTGAAGGACAGAGAAACACGAGAACTACGACTGACTTCAGCCACAGCTTTAGATGAAATCAACTGAAGATAAAATAAGCATTACAAACAGCATTACCAGCTTCACACATTACTAACCAGACTGACTTTCTTGTTGTAATTTCTGTTTTCATTAAAATAATAGTTTTATATAAAGTCACCATGATGGTGAGCAGTGTTTGCTTTAGTTGGGCTCTTGACCCTTGACTCTCCAACATTAGTTTTCTGGCTGCTTTAACTGTGTTTGTAAAGCACTTTTGTTATGGCATGGAAAGTCAAAAAACCATGGCCAGGTGATTTGGCTCTTTAATGATGATTATATTAATCATCATGTAGTGGCTGAATCACTAAACTGATTCAGATTCTAATGCTCTGGTTATAGAGGTAATCTGTTAATTGTGTAGCATGCGTAATAAAAGCCTTGTGGTTTACATTATAAACTCATGCATCATTGTGGCAATCAAACAATTTGCAGGACCAAAAAAAAAAAAAGGTTTAATCTACGGCATTGTTTAGACAAACACAGACATCAAGAATCAGTGTGTGCATCTCTACAATGGTGACAAAAAAATAAAAAAGATAATCACAATTCAGATGCATAATTTATTCATGCCGCAATGCATGCTGGGACCCATTGGAGAGTTTTGATTGGTGGTACCCAGCATGCATTGCGGCATGAAGCTTTTCATTGATTGTCACCATTGTTGAGATTCATACACTGATTCTTGATATCTGTTTGTGTCTAATAATTGCCATAGATTAAAACTTTTTGTGCACTATTTTTTTTAATTCTGCATATTAGATTGCCACAACAGTGCTCATGCTATAGAATCAACTGGCCACTATTATGATTAAACAAAATTAATAACACATAAACAGAGTCTTAGACTCTGAACATGACCACTGATCACTAGATGATGATTATAAAATCATGAACAAAGAGACAAATCATCTGACCATGTTTTTGCTTGGCTTTCCATGCTGTAACTAAAGTGCTTTACAAACACAGTTAAAGCAGCCAGAAAACTAATGTTGGAGAGTCAAGGGTCAAGAGCCCAACTAAAGCACACACTTCTCACCATCATGGTGACTTCATATAAAACTATTATTTTCAATAAAACAGAAATTACAACAAGAAAGTCAGTTTGGTTAGTAATGCATGAAGCTGGTAATGCTGTTTGTGGAGTTGTTTAATCCTCTGATGAGATCTTCAGAGATTTAATGTCTTCTTTTATCTTCAGTTGATTTCATCTAAAGCTGTGGCTGAAGTCAGCTGTAGTTCTCGTGTTTCTCTTTCCTTCAGTGATTCTGCTCATTATCATCAGGTGTTCATCATTAATGCCCAATCATCTCTTAATTATCTCATTAACTTCAACACTGCTTCAATGGTACTTTAACTCATTAGTGAGCACACACATGAACACTAGGAAGTGTACTATTACATAAATCTTAACTGTTTAATTTACGTGTAACTGGGATTAATCAGTCACATTCAGTTTATTAATATAATTAAATAAATCTTACCTGTTTCATTTATAAATGATTTACAAATAAGATTTTTATTACTGATTCTTAGATAGTGATTCTTAGTAAGTTGATTAATTTGTTTGTTAAAATTAAATAATCCAAATGCATGGAACATTTAAATGCAAATCAAATACATGTTTAGACATTTTTAAGTGCATAAACGTGTAAAGTGACTTACATTTTTAAAAACAACTGCCAAAATTTTTAATTGTCACAATATTTGCATGTCAAATTAACAAAATAGTTTTTACAGTATTTTCTCAAAAAACGTACAGGTTTTTAATACCAATATTTGTAGTTGTATCAAATAAAATGTATTATAATCACATGTTGTAAATATAACAAAATATTCTGTTTAATAGTTAACAAAAGTTCACTGTGATTCAAACAAAAAATATATGATTTTGGGTTTTCTATACTTTTCTTTTGGGATTTTACATTGTTTTTCTGTAAATTTCACGGGCATAAGGTTAGATCTATTGCAGTTATTCACCGTATATAGTACGGAAAATTTGTGTTAACCAAATAACAGTTTTTAACTGTAGCATTTTTACAACCTTTGACCGTTGAAATCACAATCATTTTTTACAGTGTGTGAAGACAGCCTGGTGCATTTCATTTGACTCTCACCTCAAGTTGTTTCAAACCTGTATGAATTTCTTTCTTCAGCTGAACACAAAGGAAGATATTTTGAAGAATGTCAGTAACCAAACCGTTAACTGGAGCCATTGACTTAGAAAAAAAACATACTATGGAAGTCAATGGCTCCAGTTAACTGTTTGGTTACTGACATTCTTCAAAATATCTTCCTTTGTGTTCAGCTGAAGAGAGAAATTCATAAAGGTTTGAAACAACTTGAGGGCGAGTAAAGGATGACAGAATTTTCATTTTAAAGTGAACTATCCCTTTATAGAGCCAACTTTTTTGCACAATGGCTCTAATATCAGGACTGACTGCCACCCAAGAATGATTCGCTTGCAGTACATGTTCAGTTCTGTGTTATTACTGCAGGAGGAGACTTTTATCTTTAAATGTCTCTTTTTTATAATAGAACAATCTTCATGGACATTCTTTCAATCCCTTTAGAACTCAAACGCTCGTCCGCCAAGATACTGCACGTTATAGCGCTATTATAATCATTGTTTTCATTGTTATTTATGGCTATTTTCACAGCTATCTCTTTAAGAGTAGGTTTTGTTCCCAGACAACAACATAGGGCCCTATTTTACCTATCTGAGTGCATGGTCTGAAGCTCATCCACTCATCCGCTAGTTTTAAGATGGGGAAAATGGTCTGCGTGCCGGGCTCATGGTCTAAAAGGGTCGTCCCTAGTCTCTTAATGAGTCATGGGTGTGTTTTGGACTTAACGTGCAATAAACCAATCAGAGTCTCATCTCCCTTTCCCTTTGAAAGCCAGTTGCACTCGTGCCATGGCAGATGTGCTATTTACAGAATTTGCGAGCAGAAAGATTGAACACTTTTGTATTTAATATTTAAACGTGTGTGTGTGTGCTTCTGCGCGTCCCTGTGTGTGTAATAAGCAGATGTGGGCCGGATCTAGGCGACACTTTTTTTCTGTCTGGGTTGTATAAAGATTATTTCTCTAAATATGTGATTGATTTTCCTGCATGTCTTCTACATGTATTTGGATTTATTTGGAACTAACACAAACATTGAACAATTGGGGATTAACAAAATTTAATAAATCTTGTAAAAAATATACATTGTTCAAGTTCAAGTTCAAGTTCAAGTTCAAGAGTTCAAGAGTTTTATTTGTCACATACACAGTTATACAGAATACAACCGGCAGTGAAATCTAAACAGGTCCGCTCCATGGACAGCAAATAACAATTAACAAAAAAAGCACAATAAATTATAAAATAGGGATAGGATAAAATAGGAATAGGATAAGGTGCTATATATATATACATATGTAGAATTATGAATAAATCAAGTAAAAGAAATAAGAGATGTGGAATAAAATAAGTGAGATAAAGTAAACTGGAGACTATAAAAATAAATCTGTGGATAACAGAAGTGCAGGAGTGTAATGTGCAAACAGCATTATAATGAGTAGTGACATGAACACAAGAATAAAGTGCAGTGCAATATCAGTATGTGATATTAATGCATGCTCATTGCTCATGCATTAATATCAACTCAACATAACTCTAATTTATAAAGCAATTTCAAAGCCATAAAAAATGGACCAAAGTGCTATACATGTAACTATAAAAATCATTGAAACATAGAATAACAACAATGCACAAAAACAATAATTTAAAACACTCACATTTACATGTTCGTATCAGACCTGAATAAGAAAGCCTGATAAAATAAGTCTAAGGTGCAGTGTGTAGTATTTATGAGGATTTATTGACAGAAATGCAATATAATATAAATAACGATTGCAATGCCTAAATTATTTCACCCCATACAGCAAAACAAGGTTATTTATGCTCTTAAAGTTGGCATATTTAGAGAAGGGTACATTTGAGGGATCATTGTTTATGTTCCCTTGCATTGCTGCTCTTGCTGACCTTTGGCCGACAGAGATTCCTGGCATCTGAGGAAGGCGATCAATGCCCTCCTGACTCTACAGCTGTTAGGCCACATGATCAGGGCCTTTCTAAAAATACCCATCGCCTTTAAACCAATAGCAAAACTACTATAAGCACACCTTCACCTTTTCTATAACTCAAGTAAACAAAAGCACTTTTTATGTATATCTAAAATTATTGTCTTTTTTATGATTAAATGTGTGTGATTTTTTTATGTATGCGTTATCTTTCTTCAGTTGTATAACAATTAATAATTGTGAACAGGGGTGTGTTGACATTCAGAGAAAGCACCTCCGATTTAACTTTATTGTCCCCAGGCAGAAACTATTCTCCACAGTACTGCACTTGTTTAACACACACAAACACAACATAAAACAAAAGACATAATACAGGGGAGAAAAAATGAAAATATGATGTTTATCTGCTTACCCCCAGTGCATCCAACACGTAGGTGTTTTTGTTTCTTCAGTAGAACACAAATGAAGATTTTTAACTCCAACAGTTGCTGTGCCGGTCATAATGCATGTGAATCGGTAATGTTCTATGAGAGCAAAAAAAAAAAAAAAAAAAACATGCTTAGAAAACATGCACAAAGAGCCCTGTGGCTCATGACGACACATTGATGTCTTAAGACACAAAGCGATCAGTTTGTGTGAGAAATCGAGCCGTGTCGTCATTAGCCACAGGGCTCTTTGTGCATGTTGTCTAAGCATATTTGTTTTTTGTTTTTTTTCTCATAGAATTGTTACCCATTTACATGATGACTGTCACCGCAACGGTTGGAGTTACAAATCTTCATTTGTGTTCTACCGAAGAAACAAACACACCTACATGTTGGAAGCACTATAGGGGTAAGCAGATAAACGTCACATTTTCATTTTTGGGTGAACTATCCCTTTAAGGTATGTGATGGGATGGCTGATCCCTTACGAAACAAAAATATATTGCAATATATTTGAAAATATCATGCAATATATTCACATATATGGGATTTATATTTTCCAATATATTGCAATATATTGAAAGCGGCAATCATTTGTATATTTTGCAATATATTGCATGAATATATAATATATTTTTATAATACCATCAATATATTATTCCATATATTAAAATATATTTCAAGAAAATATATTGGTAAATATATTTTCCTTTCGTAAGGGGGGGGGGGAAGAGAAGACCAGGCCTCTTCCAAAGCCGTCGTCCTGCACCTCACCTGCGCCTTGAGGACAGTGGGGCTAGACACTCCTGTTCTATTGAAATTGCAACGCGTGTATTATCTGTTACATATCTCTGTTGTTAAGTTCTGTGAGGTTAAGCGTTGAAAGTCCCAACACTAGATTGGTTAATTTGATCCACTGCTGTGAGCAAACACTAGATGGCGCTGTGAGTCAGGCTGCATTTCTTCCACAGATGATTGTGGGGAACGGACAGAACAATACTATTTTTTTCTTTTTAGTTGGCTTTATTTTTTTTAATTATGTTGGACAATGTGTATCACAATATTCTGTATCACAAACTGTGGACTTATTTGCCAGCTTATGTGTGTGAAACAAACTAATGGACCCTTTTCACATTTCCGGGGTTCTCCGAAGCAGAAGTCATCATAGTTGGGTAGGTGAACCTCGGCAGCAAATATATCATTTTTGTATTCCTGCAAGTAAGATCAGCTGATATGCTTGTGTTTAATGCCCTTACTGAGAAATATCAACCCTGTGCTTCAGTGGCTCAGGCATCCATTTCTTCCGATGAAAGGAGGCTGACCCAGTTAAGGAGCTAATCTCGTATGCATGAGATTTAAATACCTTCATTAATATTAATAATGATGGGTTGTCGTGCAAATAACTAAGCGCAATAGCCACATACAAGAAGAGGTTAGATGCAGATCTCATTAAGAGTGATTGTAAATGGGAGGGAGTGGGTCTTGTTAGGGAGACGGATGATAATGGTATATGGCTGAGAACGCAAACCCATATTCTACATGTAGGCCATGTAACTTTTTATGGCTTTATTTAGGCCAGCCGTTCTGCAGAATGGGTTAAAAAGTCAGAGTTGGAAACATCTTGAGAAAATATTTTTTTTTTTCTCAAAAAAAAAAAAAAAAAAAAAAAAAAAAAAAAAAATGATGTATGCAAGTTTTATAAAATCCCAGGTAAACATTTCTAGTAATTCTGTTAATTCTCACATTGTATTTTCAGAAAGTTTTGGAATATTTTTCCTCTCAAATTTGTCACTACCAAAACACAATAATATGTTTATATACTTTATTATTTGTATACTTTATTAACAAGAGTTATATTGACCTATTAACATTTTGTTTACATCAACCTTGTAAATATATATGTTTGCTATTTTATTTTTGCAGTTTTCACTGGTAAATCAATAACAATTACAATTTTAACATTATTTCCAGTGTAATTTGTTGAGATTTGTTGTATTTTGAATCCGATCTTTCTTTTTAAAGGCATTAAGTTGCTCGTACTGATTTCAGAGTTAAGGATTCATTAGTTTGAACACACATTGAACCAAACGCTAACATCTATAGCTGATCATTCAATATAGTTTATTTATGACAGAGCATCCCATGTTCTGGTCACAACTGCACATTTCTGGACGTGACAGTAATGTTTTGGTAGTGACCACATCACATTAGAGAATTTTAACTCACACACTAAAATACTAAATACAAACATTTTTGGTTGTGGGAGAGCAGTTTGCACCAATTCTGTAGAATGGACAGACATCGACGCGGAGGATGTGACAAGCACTCATCATTACAAGCTCATTGTGTTATATCACACGTCAGTCACTCCTCACACCATTCATGCTGTCACCAATGTGATGGACATGCTGAACGTACACTGTTCTGCCAGCAGACCTGTGAAGCTGATGCAAATACAACTCTACTGAGAATAGATAATGTGTGACTGTTGAAATATTAAACATATCTGATGCTCTTACATAACCAGTGTTGATCTGACACAAAGGTGCTTTTGTCATTCACACATTGGGCCCTATTTTAACCGATCTGAGCACATGGTCTGAAGCTCACGGCACAGGTGCACTTACGGCGTGTCCGAATCCACTTTTGCTAGATTAACAATGGAAAAAATGGTTGGTGTGGCAGGAGCATGCTCCGAAAGGGTTGTCCCTATAGTCTCTTATTAAGTCATGGGTGTGTTTTGGGTGTAACATGCAATTAACCATTTAGAGTCTCATCTCCCATTCCCTTTAAAAGCCAGTTGTGCTCACACCATTGGGGAATTTGTGAGTGGAAAGACTGAACCATGGTCTAGAGTGAAATCCATTTATTTTTAATAATCCTGCAATATCTGCCTTTGATCTCATTGGTGTCTGGTCCACTATAAACGAGAAGTGAGAACTGTACTGTCTTTCTTACATCTCAAAGATGTCTTATTAAACAGGTTTGAAAATATTGCAGTGCTGAGACTGGCTCAGTTCATTTCCCTGACCTGCTTATACTTAAAGGGTTACTTCAGTGATTTAGCATTAAGCTTTGTATCAGTAGAAATCCGGTAGTATTTTCGAATGATTGTGCGTTCTCCCTTATATCCCCCTGAGACGAGAGATTTGTCTTTTTTATTTTTGGAAAAATGCTCCGATGACGAAAACATCGTCATTTTGTGCCATCAGATGATTTGGCCAGAGGCTAAAGACTACAGCCAGTAGGAGTTATTTCCGCATGTTATTAACCCGCCCATAGGGGGTGTGATCTCACTCACAGCGCTGAGCTCCGGCAGCCCCGCGGGCATTCATGTAAACGGAGCGGTGCAGAGAAAAGTGAGTGTTTCAAATTTTCAAATTAATTCCTATGAAAGGTTAAGCTTCCAAAGGCATGAAATGAAGAAGTGCCAGACTGAACCGAGCTGAGAACGACTGCTGCGCCTGCGTTTATCTCAGCTCTCGTGATGAATGTAATCTGACTCCTGCTGCGTTTGTACCGTGACTCTCACTCCCTCACATTATATTGAACAGACACGTTCAGTTTTTAATTGTAGTGTCTGTTCACAAACTGAACTAAATAATTTTATTATTATGAAAATGAACACAATGATAGGGGCGGTGCCGCGGTGGGCAAGTGATCCAGTGAACCGGTAGCAGTGGATTTGGATGCGATCCAGGGGTCGTCTGCGACAGCTATTTCCAGCCATGGGCGAGGCTAGCCCCTTTTTAGGGGTGCTTCAGCACCCCTACAACTTGGAGTAAGAAATTGTGTTATTTAAAATTTTTGGTAGTCTTTTACACGGTTAAATAATGTCCAAAACATACGCCGTAGTTTGTGGTTTAAAATGTGTGTGTTAAGGAGGAAAATGAAAACATCCCCACATAGCAAATGGTGTCATCCTCTTCTCTTCTTCTACTTCTCCTCTGTACCTGCACCGCTCAGCACGACTGTCATCCAGCGCGAAACACACGCAGGTGAGAACCTGCGATGTAGTGTTGTGATTGGTTGAAAGCTGTGACACTTCTTTCCTTTTACCTAGAGTTGTTCCGATTTTGAAACCATATCGGTGAGTACTGGAGTCAGTATCCTGAATCACCATGGTGGTACACCTATAATAAGTATTTATTCTCTGACTATTTTAGTCCGGCGGATCGCCACCGCTGTGGAGTAGCAAAGGACCTGGGTGGCTCGTCCATAGTCATAAAACTATGGTTTTAAAAAGTCATAAAAAATTGGGTGCTCAGCACCCCTAAAGCTCTGACCCTAGAATCGCCCCTGTTTCCAGCCAAAAGTTGTGTAGCGTGAGCTTGCCTTTAGTTACCAGAGTGAGTGAGAATTAAGCCGCTAAATCTCCAAATTCCAGGGAGTCACCCGTTTAAACAAACACAGAGCAGAGAAGAGTCTGCTGGAGAAAAGGGAACGAGACAGAGCTTGTAATAAAACAAGAATCAACATTACCATGGCTTTACGAAGATGGCAGCAACTTAAAATGATTTGATATGTTATAAACGTGACACAGAGATGTTGTTTTTCTCAACAGGTGAGCAAGAAGTTTTAATAAACAGATCAATTGTCATATACAACTGAACTCTAACTTAAAAACATTGTCACTGTAATTCATTTCATCATTTCATTGTGATTGCTGTAGCGCTGTATACTGAAATGAACCCTTTAATTAGTAGTGGATGTTTTATGAGCAGTATAACACAATTATCTGATATAAAGTCAGAACTCTGAGATATCATGCAATTGCAACTTTATAACTTGGAAATATTGAGATAAAAAGTCACATCTTTTAAAAAAATATATTCTGTGTTGGAAACAAACTTCCATATACTTTATTTTTATTTTATAAGTAACACCATTTTTTTTTTTTTTTTTTTTTTTTTTTTTTTTTTTAGTTTGTTTAAAAAAAAAAAAGTAACCCCGATTTATGCATGACATGACAAGTTTTAATATGAACTACAGGGATTAAGTCATTATGGGAGTAGTAGGTCTAAAGGTCTTAAAATTGCCACTGTGTAAAATTACACATTTCACATTGCAAATGAAGGTGGCTGTAAACAGTGTTTGTGTGTCTAAGTGTGTTGTTGGCACTAATAATCTTCTTTCATCACAGAAAGCGATGAATGTGACGCTGGAAAAAGCTTCAATACACATCATGTCATTTTGAAGAGTTGTTTGCAAGATAATATACACACACACACAGAGACACACACACACACACACACAATAAAATCTCCATTAAAAGGAGAGAAGCCTCAGCTTCTTAAAAGTGAATTGTTTTCTGTTAGTCATTGAAGGTGGAATTACATGCACAAAATGTTCCTCTTATCTGACAGACAATATCTTTGGGGAGAAACACACGACGTGTCTCTGTTCCAGCCAGCAGAAAGCGGTCAGAAGAATTTCCAGCCAGATTTCAGTCGCAGACGTGTTTGTCTGTGTAATTGTTTAAATGTGTTGAATGCAGCCCTTGACACAACTACTGTCTCCCCAGAGGAAGAGTTTTATCAGATGTTTATATGAAAATGATTTAGGAGAATCAATTGTTGTTGACTTATAATAAGAATGTACAGATCAGCGGCTGTATTCACAAAACATTTTGTCTTAGCACTAAGAATTCTAGCAGTAAAAGTTCTCAGTAAAGAGTTTTCTCATATAACCTATTCACAAAGCTCCTGAGAGCAGAGAGAAGTCTTAAGCTAAGAGAAAGGGTTGCTATGGATGATGTCATCACGCTTCTTAACTATGACCACAGTGATTGGCTGATATGGAGAGGGGGTCTTTGTTCATTTTTTAATCATATAAATGTTGTAGAATGAGGTATCATGTTACCATATTCAAATAAAGATTTTTTAACTAATGTAACTAATTAAACAAACATGTTCAGCTAATTGTCAGCCTCTTACATGTGTGCATCTCGAGAGATTGCAGAATTCAAGCAATAAATGATGTTTTATAAATAAAGTTCGAGAGGAGCTTATCATACACCGCCTTAGACTCACCGACCTCGACAGCCTTCAGCATCCCTCCACCACCCAGACTCCTTTCGGGGCAGAACTGGGTTTGGGATAAATTCTGAGCTCGCAGCCTCAATCTCCTCGGACAGCACGCCCAATAGGCTTCTTTTACTCTAGCCGATCATTTGTAGAGGTGAACTCGTGAAACAACTGTCACAGGTAATCAGACATTATTTCCTTTCCTTATTTAATAAATTAATATACAGGTCCTTCTAAAAAAATTAGCATATTATGATAAAAGTTTATTATTTTCCATAATGTAAGGATACAAATTAAACTTTCATATATTTTAGATTCATTGCACACCAACTGAAATATTTCAGGTCTTTTATTGTTTTAATACTGATGATTTTGGCATACAGCTCATGAAAACCAAAAATTCCTATCTCAAAAAATTAGCATATTTCATCCGACCAATAAAAGAAAAGTGTTTTTAATACAAAAAAAGTCAACCTTCAAATAATTATGTTCAGTTCTGCACTCAATACTTGGTGGGGAATCCTTTTGCAGAAATGACTGCTTCAATGCGGCGTGGCATGGAGGCGATCAGCCTGTGGCGCTGCTGAGGTGTTATGGAGGCCCAGGATGCTTCGATAGCAGCCTTAAGCTCATCCAGAGTGTTGGGTCTCGCGTCTCTCAACTTTCTCTTCACAATATCCCACAGATTCTCTATGGGGTTCAGGTCAGGAGAGTTGGCAGGCCAATTGAGCACAGTAATACCATGGTCAGTAAACCATTTACCAGTGGTTTTGGCACTGTGAGCAGGTGCCAGGTCGTGCAGAAAAAATCTTCTCCATAAAGCTTTCCAGCAGATGGAAGCATGAAGTGCTCCAAAATCTCCTGATAGCGAGCTGCATTGACCCTGCCCTTGATAAAACACAGCGGACCAACACCAGCAGCTGACATGGCACCCCAGACCATCACTGACTGTGGGTACTTGACACTGGACTTCAGGCATTTGGCATTTCCTTCTCCCCAGTCTTCCTCCAGACTCTGGCACCTTGATTTCCGAATGACATGCAAAATTTGCTTTCATCCGAAAAAAGTACTTTGGACCACTGAGCAACAGTCCAGTGCTGCTTCTCTGTAGCCCAAAAGTGTCTTGACCTGGGGAATGCAGGACCTGTAGCCCATTTCCTGCTCACGCCTGTGCACGGTGGCTCTGGATGTTTCTCCTCCAGACTCAGTCCACTGCTTCCGCAGGTCCCCCAAGGTCTGGAATCGGTCCTTCTCCACAATCTTCCTCAGGGTCCGGTCACCTCTTCTCGTTGTGCAGAGTTTTTTGCCACACTTTTTCCTTCCCACAGACTTCCCACTGAGGTGCCTTGATACAGCACTCTGGGAACAGCCTATTCGTCCAGAAATTTCTTTCTGTGTCTTGCATGAAAATCTAAATGAAACCATAAGACTGTTCTGAGCTCCAACATTTCACAGGTTGACCTTAGTGTGAGTATCTGCTCACGGTCCTTTCTGATCCCGTCCCTCCATGGGAATTCAAACCATATCATGTCAGCTATTGAGCATATATTTGCCCCTGTTGTGATTTTACTTTCATATGGGTTTACATAGACTTAATGGGCGCTATTTTATGGATCTGAGCTCATAGTCTGAATCCACTTTTGCTAGTTTAACAACAGAAAAAACTGTCAGCGCTCCAGGCTCATGGTCCAAAAGGGTCGTCCCTAGTCTCTTAATGGGTTCATTCGTATTTTTGCCATAAAGTGCAATAAACCAATCAGAGTCTCATCTCCCTTTCCCTTTAAAAGCCAGTTGTGCTTGCAAAAGACTTTTAACATATTAAAAATGTTTGTGTAATAGTCAGAGTGTATGCACGTTTTCCACCCACCATAGGCTCATATTACTAACACACCCTTTAAATAACAAAAAATGCTACGCTATTGACTTTAGAGCAGTTTTTGTTGTTGTTGTTTGGTCAATGACGCAGTCAAAATGATAACTGCAATGATAAACTAGCAAAAAACACTTGCGTCACGCCTGCCATCTCATTGCGCCAGGTGTATGAAAGGGCCCAATGTGTTGGAGAACAGAATGGCAAGAGTGTGTTAAAAAGAAATAAAGTATAAAACAGAGAATGACATTGCTGTAGTTTCTCTGTAATTTTGGTCTTCATTAAGCTCAGAGGGAAATGGTGTCCGTGTGTAAGATGATTAGTGTGTTCTCTCCCTCAACCCGACACCACTGACCTGTTTTCTGCTGTCCTGCAGACGCTCCAGGACGTCATGATGACGGAAAAACGCCTCTTAATATAGCCTTAATTTCAACAGGCCCAGCTCTTCATCTGTGATTATTCACAATGAATGTCAAACTAAAGCCATGTATTCCCTCCTCATAGTTTGGTGTGTGTGTGTGTGTGTGTGTGTGTGTGTGTGTGTGTGTGTGTGTGTGTGTGTGTGTGTGTGTGTGTGTGTGTGTGTGTGTGTGTGTGTGTGTGTGTGTGTGTGTGTGTGTGTGTGTGTGTGTGTGTGTGTGTGTGTGTGTGTGTGTGTGTGTGAGTGTGTGTGTGTGTGTGAATGGAAATAAAGAGATCTTGTGTTTTTTTTCAAGGACTTCCTGGCAGCTTATGTAAGACTTTTTCATGTGGATCAGTTTGCTGCTGTTAAAAGGAATCGATGCCTTCTCCTGAACTCAAGACATCAGTTTGACAAACGAGGACGTGAGATCGGGGTCTTCAGTGACGTTTGGTAACACTTTACAATAAGGTCACATCACACGAGCTAACAATCAGCAATACATTTATTCAACTTTGTTAATGTTAGTTAATAAAAAAGGTGCATGTTAATGTTAGTGCACAGTGCATGAACTAATGTTCACAGATAAAACTTAGGTTTTTTTTAAAAAATGTGTTCTTAACACTAAGATTAATATTAATAAATGCATAAGAAGTATTGTTCACTGTTAGATCATGTTAACTGATTTAGTATTGATGTTAGCAAATGAAAACAATAATATTAGTCAGATACAACTTTTAATTTAATAATTTAATTTATAGATTTTTTTAATTAAGCCTAATTAATATTAATAAATGTTGTAGAAGTATTTTCAATGTTAGTTTATGTTAATTAATGTAATTATTATTGTAAGCTGAAGGAAATATTCATCAGTGTGTGTACGCAAGTAGGAGAAATTCATCTTTTTTATCATCCATTCACCCTAATGTCCATCCACCCACCCATCCATCCATCTATACATCCATCCATCTATACATCCATCCATCCATCCATCCATCCATCCATCTATCCATACATCTACCCATCCTAATGTCCATCTGTTCATCCATCCATAAATCCACTTATCCTAATGTCCATGTTCATCCATTCATCATCCCTCCATCCATCCACCCTAATGTCCATCTGTTCATCCATCCACTCTAATGTCCATCTGTTCATCTATCCATTCACCCTAATGTCCATCCATCCATCCAAATGTCTGTCTGTTTATTCATCCATCCGACCTAATGTTATTATGTTCTTCTATCATCCATACATCCATTTATCCATCCATCCACCATCTGTTTATCCATCCATCTTAATGTCAATCTGTTTATCCATCCATCCATCCACCCACCCTAATGCTAATGTCCATCCATCCATCCATCCATCCATCCATCCATCCACCATAATGTCTATCTGTTCACCCATCCATCCATCCATCCACCATAATGTCTATCTGTTTATCCATCCATCCATCCATCCATCCATCCACCATAATGTCTATCTGTTCATTAATCACCCATCCACCATCCACTCTAATGTCCATCCATACATCCACCCATCCTAAAGTCCATCTGTTCATCCATCCATCATCCATCCATTCACCCTAATATCCATCCATCCATCCATCCATCCATCCAAATGTCTGTATGTGTATTCATCCATCCGACCTAATGTTATTATGTTCCACTAACATCCATACATCCATTTATCCATACACCATAATGTCTATCTGTCCATCCATCCATCTTAATGTCAATCTGTTTATCCATCCATCCATCCATCCATCCATCCATCCATCCATCCATCCATCCATCCATCCATCCATCCACCCACCCTAATGCTAATGTCTATCCATCCATCCATCCATCCATCCATCCATCCATCCATCCATCCATCCATCCATCTTAATTCCCATCTGTTTATCCATCCATCCACCCACCCTAATGCTAATGTCCATCCGTCCATCCATCCATCCATCCATCCATCCACCCACCCTAATGCTAATGTCCATCCATCCATCCATCCATCCATCCATTCATCCATCCATCCATCCATCTTAATTCCCATGTTTATCCATCCATCCACCCACCCTAATGCTAATGTCCATCCGTCCATCCATCCATCCATCCATCCATTTATCCATCCATCCATCCATCTTAATGCCCATCTGTTTATCCATCCATCCACCCGCCCTAATGTCCATCCATCCATCATCCACCCTCCACCCTAATGTCTGTCAGTTTATCCATCCATCCATCCAATTAATGAAATCTGTTCATTAACCGCCCATCCACCATCCACCCTAATGTCCATCCATTCATAAAAGAAGACAGACATAGTTGTTTGTTAAAAATCCAAAGCTTGTACTGTACAGACAATAAATAGTCCTTGCAAAGGTAAAACATGATTTCCATTCCTCGTACTAACATCTATACAGCTGATATGAAACTCAAGTTTTAGTAGGAGCCCAGAAACGTTTGGGGTGTCACTACAGCACCAACACTGGTGTGGGAAAAAGGTTCGAAAGAGTCACATGCTTGATCCCCAATCCCTCATCCCGCCCCCCATTGGCATCAAAAAGTGACCGTTTAAAACAGTCCATTACAAAAAAAAAAGAAGAAGAGAAAAAGGTAAATGTCTTTTTATTCAAACAGTCTTCCAGCATCCCACGAGAGTCCCCTGAAGAGAATAAAGGTTCGATCATCTACAGACTTGTAGCTCGGCTGAGTGGAGTTTGGAGGGTTTTGCCTTCTTCAGGCTGAAGCTCCAGAGACACGGTCTCCAAGGTTCACTAGCGCCCAAATATCAGGCCCTCCATGGAGCGCCCATGGACAGCCTCCTGAGGTCTTTGACTTCACAGAGATACCGTTAGCATATTCTTCACAGAAGAAACCTTGCTATGGTCGGTGGAACCTGCAGTGCAAAAAGAGAAGACACCTGTAAGTGCTGGTCGACCAAAAAACCCAACTATCATCCATCAAATGTGTATTAATAGAACAGCAGTGTGTGCGTTCTAGACAGGACTGTGCTCGGCAGGACCTTGTTCAGCTATTTGTGCCCACAGAAATGAGGTCTAAAGTAAAACAGACGTAAGCTGAATGTGAGCAAGCATTTGTTACACATGTCGGCGAGCGCTAGTGTGCTGATTCTGCACTTTCAGATCCGTAGAGATACGCCTATATTTAGAACCACCTCCCATATTGATTTGCTGTACTGGTCCCGCACCTGTATCGGTTACGCAAGAGACTACGCAAGTAAGTGGCGACAAGTAATCTATCATAGATGTGATGACTTTTTTGTGGTAAATGGTTATGCAAACATGGAACAAGGCCACGCACAAACACACAAATAAGAAATGGAAACACACTGACCTTGTCAGGTGCTTGCTTGATGCATGAACCTCCATTTCGTTGCTCTTGAACTCGTTCAGCTCCTTGCGTATCGCCGCCTGCAAGGCATAAAAAACAACTATGAGCTCCGGAAGAACAGCCACAGGAGTCAGACACACGAACGCAGAAAGAAGATCGCCAGGCTTCTGCCTGACGCATTATTATCAATGTTGAAAACAGTTGTGCTGCTTCATATTTTGTGAAAAAAATATTTATTTGACATCATAAATGTCTTTACTGTCTTTTTTGACCAATTAAATGCATCCTTGCTGAATAAAAGTATTAATTTCTTACATAACTTATTTTGGCTAATTTGATCATACTGTCAATGCAGCACACCATATAAATATTGTCTGTAGAAATCCATAGATTTTCCCCATGATTTAAAAAAAAAAATCAAATAAACTTATTTATGTATATTGTTTTATTGATGTTATATATATAACATATCAAGATATTGTACATCCATAAAAAATACACTGTAAAAAATATGATCGGTAAGTCATGGCAACTTATGTTTTTACATTATTGTTAGATTCAGCTCAATTTTTTAAGTCAGTTTAATATAATTTAAGGTGAAATTACTTAACCAAGTTGATTATCCTTACAAATTTAGGGCAGCAACTTAAGTTTTTTAAGTTGAAAAGGTAGAAGTAGTTTTTTATAATTTGATCATTTTTTATATTACATTAAAATGAATGACTAAAATGAGTGGTCTTGTGTGTGGTGTCCTGTAGGGGGCGCGTGAGAGTCCATAACACACACACACACACACACACACACCTTATCTGCAGCCGACAGTCTCGTCCAGGGCTTGTCTGCTCTCCTGTCGTAATCCTGAGCTTTGGCCACTTCCACATAATCACTGAAACGGATCAGAATCTTTCTGTCCCGCAGCTCGTCAACAGTGGGCCGCTGGTTGAGCTGGAAAAACGAGAGAAGGAGGGCGATTTAATCAAAAAGCTGCATTAAGATCGGGATTAACTCAATTAAAGATGCAGGTCAGCCTTGTTATCATTAATAAATACCATTATTTATCATAATGATAATTTATCAATCTTCTGTTTCTGCAAAGCCTCTCAAGGCTGTTTCAATGATTTTACCACATAAAGGGCTGTGTGTCACTTTTTGGGGGTTAATACTTTAATAAACATTAATCAGTGCTTTCCCATTAACTTCAGTAATATTTGCAGTGGAGGTATTTGTGATTGTTCTCTTAAGAATTGCAATCTTGTCCAATTATTATCAATAATATTCGTAAAAATATTCTTTTTAAAGGGGGACATAGAGAGTTTACAGGCTCCTGTGCCACTGCTGTACAGTGAATGACTGGTATTACAGCAGTTATAGTGTATTTACTTAAATTGCAGACTACGAGTGCGTACTATATCTGACAATGTCCCTGTCCCATATGGAACCCTAAGCCCTTGGAATCGTCCCCTGAACACCCTTCTGAAACCTTAAATGACAAACGGGACACCCTACGGTCTTGTGGTCAAAACGGACGCGTTCACGAGGCGGCCATTGTAAGTCCACAAGATCGCAAGTGCACGTGAAGTGTGCCATTTGGGACAAGGCCAATATGTGTGTATGTGTGTCTCTGTCAGGGTTCAAGATGAGATCCACACACCTTTCTGTTCAGCCTTTGCTTGATTTCCCTTCTCTCCTCTTGCTCTGTCTGGTCATTCCTCTCTGCAAATCATCCAAAAAAAATCACACATGAGAAGAAGCACACACACACACACTGTCCACAGAGGTACAGACAGATGAACTAAATCCAGTACACCACATGAAGAGCACGATTCACCTGACCTCCCTCCTGTACTACTGCTAAAGTATCAGTAACTTTAAGGTATTCGTTTCTCTTAAAGGTGCAGTAAGATGAAGGTGATTAGTAAGTAAAGGGGATTTCTGTGGAACACTGTTGAAAGTAGATCGAACTACTTTCGCCACAACAAACTTGTAGCCAATCAGCAGTAGGGGGCGTGTCTCATGAGGGGGGAGGAGAGAGTGAGCCAGTCAGCAGTATGGGGCGTGTCCACTAATGATGGGGGGAGAGAGTGAGCCAATCAGCAGTATGGGGCGTGTCCACTAATGATGGGGGGAGAGAGTGAGCCAATCAGCAGTATGGGGCGTGTCCACTAATGATGGGGGGGAGAGAGAGAGCCAATCAGCAGTATGGGGCGTGTCCACTAATGATGAAGGGGAGAGAGTGAGCCAATCAGCAGTATGGGGCGTGCCCACTAATAATAGGGAGGAGAGAGTGAGCCAATCAGCAGTAGGGGGCGTGTCCACTAATGATGAAGGGGAGAGAGTGAGCCAATCAGCAGTAGGGGGCGTGTCCACTAATGATGGGGAGGAGAGAGTGAGCCAATCAGCAGTATGGGGCGTGTCCACTAATGATGGGGGGGAGAGAGTGAGCCAATCAGCAGTATGGGGCGTGCCCACTAATAATAGGGAGGAGAGAGTGAGCCAATCAGCAGTAGGGGGCGTGTCCACTAATGATGGGGAGGAGAGAGTGAGCCAATCAGCAGTATGGGGCGTGTCCACTAATGATGAAGGGGAGAGACTGAGCCAATCAGCAGTATGGGGCGTGCCCACTAATAATAGGGAGGAGAGAGTGAGCCAATCAGCAGTAGGGGGCGTGTCCAGTTATGATGAGAGTGAGCAAAGAGTGTGAGCGAAAGGGGAATTTAAAGAAAGACTGTAGACAGAGAGATGGCTGAGAGACATTACACAAAGAGGAAAAGCTTTCCAGCGCTGTTGTTGTTTTGCTAGCTCTAGTAGCAGGACAGTTTGGTGTGTCTGGAGCAGGTTAGCTGTTGGCGGCTAACAACCCATTCTCTTGTGTACTGTGTGTTCTTCCTTGTGTGTTGCAAGCATTATTTTGCTCCATTTATAGTTATGATAAAAAGGCATCCTGCATTGTGTGTTCGTGCATTTTGGGGTCAGAGCAATGAAGAGAGGAGCGTGTTTGTTTGGGTTGATTTCAAATATCAGCAGTGTTTCTCGCTGTAATCGCTTTAATTCAAAAGTCATTAAATGTCTGCATATTTTAATCAATATATATTTATAAATGTATAAAGATTTTTTGTGGTTGTCTGGGTTAAATATCAAACTCAAGTTAAAATCAAATCTCTTTAATAGGCTTTATTCTTTCATAGCACAGGATAACACTGTTCTCTTCTCCCTCAGTCAAATATATGTGGATTATCCGAATCTGTGCTACGGAGGACTTAACGGCACATGTTGATCCAGTATGATTAAACTATGATAAACCACTTTTGAAAAGGCATTTGTTACAATTATTTAGGACACTCTGTTTTGACTGCATTCTTAAAAATAAGGTTCTTTTTTCCCATTGATAGTTCCATGTACCTTTAATGTTGTTCTTTATAGTGGAGAAAGGTTCTTTAGAATATTCTTCGCTTTAAGAAAAACATGGTTATTTTTAAAACCAGGTTCTTCGATTGCAGTCCTATGTGCTTATTATAGTAATTACAATAACTGTGTAATAACTAGGTATAACCCTGAAGCTACCTCTTAACCATGTAGTTACCTTATATTACCCAGTACTTTCTTAGGTAAAGGTACACATAATGTCAAATAAAGTGCAAGCAGTGTTTGAAAATGTGTGTGAACTTTTGTAAGTTCTGTTCTGTTGGGAGTGAGTGTGTGGATCATGTGGATGTGGAGTCATCTACATAAACAAGCTTCATCACAAGTGTGATTCTATTTACACTAATAATAAAGAAAAGCCTGAAGAGAAAATGTTCTTAAATTTTTTAAGATCACTCATTATTTAAATAAACCTAAATTCATCACACAACAACTATTGTTGCATGACCTGTGTAAGGTCTGTAATAACTAATATTATTGTGTCAAGCTCCAGATAGATCATCTCTATATTCAAGCCTTATTGCAATCTGATTGAATACAGTGTCAAAGAAAAGTGACCAGATACTGCATTATTTCAAAGTCATGTCAAATGTTCTCTTTTGAAGATTTCCGCATTTCTATTAATAATTTTGGATAAATCTTAAACTTAATATTTAACAATATTAATTTTTTTATTTTATTTTTTTGACTGATGAATACGAATCACATAAACGAAATGGTCCAGTCCATATTTTCATTAAGATTTATACAAAATATTTTTTTACTCATTTAAAATTCTTAATTGATATCATGAATAATATCTAAGAATTAACAGTAAAATTATTTTACGTAAATATAAAAAATAATGTTTTTGAGTGTACCAGACGTAACTCTTAAAGAGGACTTTTTTATGGTGTTAAATATAAATAATAATAAAAAAAAAATACAACCAGTTCATCTTTAAACTTTACCACAGGAAGTCTTGCCTGACAGTAGATACAAATATCCACCTTTTTTAAACATAGATCAGTATATATAAATGTTAAACACTACATTATTGCAAAGAGTGACTATGACAAAAATCCATTATAAGTAAAAAACAAAACAAAAACTATTTTCCAGGGAGGAAGAGAGACTTTTCCTCTCATCTGACAGGTGCCATACTCACGTTTGAGGATGTTTCGGCTCTCCAGCTCCTCCACTGCTGGTCTCTGACTGAGTCTCCTGCGGAAAAACACCAAAATCACGTTCTGGACCATTTTCGTTTAATCTCCAAAAGTGTCTGTGACAGTCTCTGATCAGCTGCGCGCTCCCGTGCGTGTCAGTGGGGATCCCGCGACCCGCGCATGTTACAGGCGAACCCTGCGTCCCATCTCGCGTCTAAACATCGCCGAGGATCATCACATCTAAAGCGCTCCCACCTCCACATTTAGTATTATCTGTGCTTGAAATTCCCTGATTTCACGGACGGAAGCGAACGGCACTCGTTCATGGGTGCGCGCTTACTATACGAAAGCCTCATCGACGAAGAAATAAGTAGAAAGTGTCGGTTTGTATTAAAAGGTAATAGAAAAGAGTGAAAAACAGACGAGCGACGAGCATCAGGTCCTGAGTTCTCTGAAGCCTCAGAGTGGTGTGATCCCGGAGATCCTTTACGCATCATTTATAAAGGGGGCGGCGCGTGCGGGAGAGATTCCCACGCGCATCCAGAGCGCGCGCTGGAGGAATATGCTGCAGTCAGGGGAAAATACAACCTCTGATAGACGCTTTAATATCGAAACGCATCTGTGTTGATTTCAGCAGAGATATAGAGCGACAAATCAGAATAATCACTATTGTGCGAAGGGAGGCGCGTTATCGTTTTAATGTCGAACAGAATTCACTTTAGAATCAGATTGTTCTGTATTTCAAAACGAAGCGAGACGTGTTGGGCGGGGCTTTCATATTCAGAAGTAAACATGCATGCAAATTATGCAATCGTTATTTCAGCGACGGTGCGTTTTTATTATATTTACAATGACAAAAACTTCTAAATAATAAAGATGACTATTAAGGGATTGGCTCCATAAAGCCTAACAGCAAAAACATCATGTGTTCGACAGCTGATCTCAGCGCATATCACAGTGTTGACTGTCTTCTTCCATGAACTGTCATTTACAGAGTCTCAGAATGAATCATTTAATTTCATCTGAATCAGCACTGGAAAATATGATCACGCTTTTGTCTGTCAGAGAGGTCTCAAAACGTGAAAGGACAGTGCAGCCCGACGACACTTCATCCGGTGGTGTGCTCGTCTAAGCGTGAGTTGTGATGGTGTTAAAAGAAATAGATTTGACACATCTGTTGCATGAACACAAGACCGATCTTGTTTTGTCAAAGTGTGCTGCTCGGATAACAATGGCTACGAATAGCCACCATAGGGACACTGTGACTGGGGCTATACTAATACAGCTTCACGTCACTTCTTGACTGATAGATTCACATGACATGACGGCTGAAGGATTGTCTGTAATGAACGTTGTGTTCGCCCACTTTAATTGTCACAGCAGAGCATGACGCCATGAATCATAAACAGCTTCATCAACCCAAACTGCTGTTAAAAAATGCAGTTCCAAATTAGAGATGGATATTTTTAAATCCTGCCTGATTGGCCCCGATCCTGGAAATATTATCTGTGGGCAGATTAAACCGTGCTGTGGGGCCGGAAGCTCAACCGTGATACCATATTCACTGAAGCCTTTAAAGACACCATGAAATCAAACTTTACAGTTCTTATATGTGATAAATGAGTTATCACATATAAGAGATATGAACTCTGTGCATCTCATGTTCGTATCTCACAATCTTGAATCAGAATATCTTCCCTCTCGCAGCTCATCTCTTCTCTGATGACGAGGGCGGGGCAACCTGTCACTCACATGAGATCCACCAATAGCAAACCACGACCATCCAATCAGTTCCCCGCAGAGAAAACCAAGCCCCGCCCTACATTTGTTCTTGTTCCAGAAGCGGTTTCAAATGGATGCACAACTTCTGTTTCATGCTGACTTTAAATGCACTAAAAATTTAAATAAAAAATCCACACATAATATTTGGTGAATTTCATAGGTTTTCAGCAACACTTCACAATAAGGTTTCAATTTTTAAACTTAGTAACTACAATAGTTACCATGAACTAATTAAGGCAGGCAGGATGTGAAAAGGTTTACATGTAAAAACCTAAAGTCCAGCCTTTATTTCTGAAAAGTGAATGCTTATGAAGAGCCTCTTTTCAGCACAATCCAACATCTCAAAAGGCATTTGGTTCTTTTGAACACAGACCAAACCCTGGGGTCCCGCTCACTCCTTCCTGACGATCACTACTTCCGCTTATGAAACATGAGGACTTGATGTATATGAAGTGACCCAGCGATGTGTCAGGGCGATAAGCCGTTTACAGGAGCAGCCCCTGATGGGAGTGTCAGTGAGTGGTCGTGAGTCCGCCTGGATTTCGCTGGCTGTCATTGCTCACTGAGCTGTGCCCTAAAGCCCGAGCCTCGTTCCGGTCCAGCCAGCAGAGGGGCCGGCGCTCTGAAGGAAGTTTCAGACCGTCACTGGCTGTATGGGTGGCCATTATGGCTTTGATTGATAGCCAAGTGTGTCTAGGACACCCTGAGGGACAAGGATGCCAGGGATCATTACAGAAGTTTACATCCACGCTTAAGAATAGTTTGAGCGTTTATGTAACTTCTAGGGTGCTTTGAGTGCCATTTGGGTGTCTGACTGCATGCCATAAATGAGATGACAGATGAAGGAACTGAAAGCTTGATCTGGCAAGTATCTGTGCTATAAAAAAATGGTATAGAAAAAAAAATGCTCGGAAATTGCTAGTAGATTTCACAAATGATTGCAAGAATCGGCAAGTAAATGTGAAACTTTGAAGTTGAAAGACTGAAATAGTATTTCCTTGTAAAACCCGATCGTTGTAATGAGCGTAATCTATCCTATTGCAAATAAAAAAGAAATCTGGTCAATTTCGCTGAATATAAAAAAATAAGCAACATCATGAACGTTGTCCATTGAGTTAAGAACTGACTGTGCCATTTGACAGAGACATGTATTAATATTATCTAAAAAATTAAGTAAAATATATGCCATTCAAAAGTTGAGATAGACAGACAGACAGACAGACAGACAGACAGAAATAGATAGATAGATAGATAGATAGATAGATAGATAGATAGATAGATAGATAGATAGATAGATAGATAGATAGATAGATAGATAGATAGATAGATAGATAGATAGATAGATTGGTGCATTTAAAGGAAAAATGCTTAAATAATTATCCCTACATTCATTCAGTTTGTTGAAACCTACTTTTGCTCTGCATTTTATTATTTTACATGCATTAAACATTTGACTCTAACAACAATAGCAATGCTTTCTCTAATCGATAAACATCCACATGAAGATGTGTGTCAAACAGAAAGGCTGTTGAGCTGTTTCTACTGTACACTTTAGTAAATATATATAAATAAAGGCTTAGACATTAAAGCAATTTTATTCCGCGCCCGGTTTCAATAATTCATCAAATCTCCCGTCTGACCCCAGGTCTGCTCTTTAGAACAGAGCAACACATGAGACAAAGAGCTCGGTGTGTCCCTGCGTAACCCGCTTCAGGATCAACACGAGCTGATCTTCAAACGCCTCCACATCTACAGTCACTCTCTCTGAATGTGATCCTGCTCTTCTGATCTACCTCACAAACACATGACCGAAACTTCAATCATTCATTACAAGAAAATGATTTATTGACACAAATGGCCCGCACCTCAGAGAAGATGCTTGGCTTACCTCAAACGCATTCAAAATACTATAGAATGCATATTTATATTGAATCCAGACAGGAGACTAATTGCTTCATGCATTGTTTTTGACCCATTCAGCTCTTTCCCTAAATAGATGTATCCTCATGTGGCCAGAACTGGGAATGAACACAAATCGATTTGCTGTTGGTTTAAAACAATGTCTGCTATTGGTGGAACTCTCTATTTGTGGCCCACATAGCAACTCGGCTCTTTCCAGTCATTGATTTTCCAATACTGAGATTTTCACTGGAAAGAGCTTGGTGGATTGGGGCTATATGAGATACTATGACTATATTACATCTGCATGCATTTCTTGTTGCATTTGGTTCACTATTTTGTCATAATGTACCATAATCTTGGTTAGTTAGTTAGTTAACGTGTCATGAACTAACAATGAACTTTACTTCTAAAGCATCTTAGTTAAAGTTCATTTTAACACTACTAGAACAGGTTTTCCTGCTTGAATGTTGATTATTTCCTCCATCGTTGCAGCTCCTCTCTTCCCAGTCTGTCAGTAACGCTCTGGGCTGCATTTCCCGATAACGTTGTCTCTTAGCGCGCTACGAAGACTCTAAAGGTATAACTTAACTGAAGGTATACCATTTCTAGGTGTGTTCCCCGAACTATACCTTAGGAGGTTGCTTAAGGTATACCTTCTTAAGTGCGACGTAAGCGGGTGCTGTTCGTGGCGGCGGTGCTGAATTGGCTTCTATCGATGGCTCAAGAATCGATTATTTACTCTATGCAGGGGCTGTTTCACTGTGTTATGCGAAAAAATTATGTTCTTTATAAAAGAAACACTTCAGAAATAGTTGAACTTTCATTTATCATACAAAATTGCACCTAAATTTTACATAATTCTGAAATGAGTGCACGAACCAGGAATCTCATGCTCAACCGCACCATGAGCATCACGCGTCATTTAAATTATTACAATATATTTTCCATAGTGTCTTGATTTAATCCACAACCAGGGATGATTGACCATGCAGCAGCTGCATCACATTATTGTGTAAATAACTAATTTATATTATTAGATGGCCTACTCAATAAAAACGCAACACGCAAAACATATAATCAGCTGCTACTATATGGCGGAGAAAAAATAAAGAAAGAGAAGAGCCGCCAACAGCTGATTTTAGTAGCTGAGCTTCGTCCAGTTTGTCTCGACAAAGTTGATCCAACAAGATCTAAAAGCTGCTGAATTTGCTGTCGTGGTAGGCGAAATTTATTTTTAATAGCAGCTTCTGACATGGTAGCCAGGGACTAAAGTTTTCACATATGAAATAGTGCACATACACTAAATGGCTCCGCGGACAGCGCCGTCTTTGATTTAGCACAATTATATTCGCTGCCTCGCTGCCAAAGTTTGACTAAACTCCCCTCCACAATCATTCCCTTTAAATAGGCTCCTAAGCCTTTCCTGTCTAATGGTTTGCCAGCTGATGTACCTTTGGATAATATCATTAAAAAGCTAACAACCATTAGTGTTTGTAATGAAATTTTATGACAAAGAAATTTATGAAATTTCGTATAACAATTTTTTATCCTTGCATAAAAAAAAAAAAAAAAAAAAAAAAAAAAAAACTATTCAACTAGCCTAATTCAACACTGGGTGTATATTACAACTTCGGAATTATATTCGGATAGACTGACATATAAAGAAGCTTTTTTTCACAGTGGTGGCCACTAGTGGAATTAACTTTTAATTGTGATAAGGTATAGCTAAGAGTGGTCCAGACCAACCTTACGAAAGTATGACTTAAAGAAGGTATTCTTAACTAAGTTTGTTTCGGGAAACACATATTAACGTTAAGGGATACCTTAAGGTATAACTTAAGAATGACGTAGAGTTAAGAAGGTTTCGGGAAATGCAGCCCTGGTCAGTTCTACTGATGGATTGGTCATGAATGATTGGTTCATTTTAAAGGAAACTTTAATATGACTCAGGATTAAAGGGATAGTTCACCCAAAAATGTAAATTAGCCCATGATTGACTCATGCTCAAGTCATCCTAGGTGTATATGACATTCTTCTTTCAGACGAATACAATCAGAGTTATATTAAAATATCCTGGCTCTTCCTAGCTTTATAATGGCAGTGAATGTCAGCCCCCAAAAAAGTGCATCCATCCATTATAAAAGTGCTCCACACGGCTCCAGGGGTTAATAAAGGCCTTCTGAAGCGAATCGATGGGTTTGTGAAGAAAAATATCCATAGGACTTCCGGTTTGGAGATGTAAGAGAGAGCAGTAGCGACGAGATCCTCCCAACCACACTCCATAAAAACATACTTAAGCGTCTTCTTTTACCATCTGACCGGTTTGCAACGTGAAATATAAGAACTGAAATCAGTTTAGGAAGTGAAATGAGTAACTCTAAACAAAAGCAAAGCACTGTGCCAGCAGCACGATCAGGCACTACTCTAGCGGGTAAATTAGCAGCTATGGCGGCTAACGATACCACGAGCATCAAAGATACACCTGAAAAAGACAACCCAGATAACTTGTCGATGAGCCAGCTAGTCTCAGAACTGGCAAAACAACGGGCCAGCTTAAAAGAGGACATGGCAAGTTTCATTCAAGAATCAATTAAGCTGCTACAAGTCTCCGTTGACACGCTGCGGGAGACCGTGAGCTCGTTCCAACAGCGGCTCGCATCTACTGAAGTACTGGTTGGCGAAAACTTCGAAAGGCTAGTCTCCACGGAAGCAACGGCTAAATCATTGAAAGCACAGAATTTAGCTCTTCTCGACCAAATTGATGACATTGAGAATAGATCCAGAAGGGCCAACCTTCGTATTATTAATGTTCCGGAAGACGCCGAAGATGGAAAAGACACTATCGGATTTATATCTGGGCTGCTTAAAGATACCATGGAGAGCGTGTTTGACAAACCTCCTGAACTTGAGCGAGCACTAAATCTGGAGCAGGGCAATCGCCAAGACTATTCATTGTCTGCTTCCGCCGTTTTCAGGAAAAGAAAAATATCCATATTTAACACTAAAGTAAAATATCTAGCTTCCGGCAGACCACCTTCCGTATTCATTGGCTGTAGTATTGGTGATGTAATGCGTTGCTGAACTGAATTGTGGGTACCATTGCATCTCGTCACTGGCGTTGCTCGCGGAAGCGCCAAAGCAGGTGTCAGCCAATCAGATCACCTATGCAAAAACCCTAGCGCAGACACTAGCCAGTTGCGTTCATGCAACACTGGAAAAGTAATAGGACTGGCTGCTGTCACGTCAGCACCAGCTTGCAGTCGGTGATGCCGACGCCCCTTGTGAATGCAGCGCTACTATTTAATTCCTGTCTCTATGAAGCCCCTCCTTCTGAAAAACACAATGTGCTCTGACTGGTCGGCTGGATCAGTGTGTTGTGATTGGTCAAACGCTTCCAGCATGTTTGGGAAATGTCCCGCCCCTCACCATAATCGCCGGTTTCAACACACTACTAACCAACTCAACCAGGCCCCGCCCATTTATTCTGTGTGTGAATTATTCAAATTTGGAAAATTGTGATGTGTTGGTTCCTGGAAGAAAACTCAAGACTTGCAAAGAGAGACTTTTTAACTTTGCAGAGCTTTTTCATGCTCAAACATTACACACTAAAGACAAATGAACATGGACAAAATCAAATTTGAATAGGTCCAAGCAATTGTTGGTTAATGTTAGTCAATGCACTAACTATTATTAGCCTTATTAGAAATTGTTACTTTTTCTGTTTACACTTTTCTTGACTCATACTCTTTGAAATAATGTGTATTGATGAATCGTTCCAAATAAGACCAGGGGCCCTATTTTAACGATCTGAAACGCAAGTGTCAAAGCGTGAAGCGCAAGTAACTTTGTGGGCGGGTCTCGGCGCTGGTGCTATTTTCCCGGCGGGATAAATGGCTCTTGCGCCCGCCGCCCGGCGCAAATCTAAAAAGGGTTGGTCTGAAGTAGCTTCATTATTCATAGGTGTGGTTTGGGCGTAACGTGAATAAACCAATCAGAGCGTCATCCAACATTCCCTTTAAAAGCAGCTCCGCAAGCTCAATTATGGGTCGCTATTATTATGGCGTATTTACCAGGCGCACGCCAGGAGCGGTTCACAGCCGAGGAGACTGATGTTCTTATAAGAGCAGTGAAAGACAGATGTCCTTATATATATATGTCTTGCCACTATTAGGCAAACAGGTCTGATCCTTACAATTGAATAATTTGTAAGCTAGATTTATGCCTATTTTTTCACATCTTCGTGGCACACCACAATGATTTCCGTCATCTCATGTGTTATTATTTTTTTAGTGTAACAATTTATGATTTGCAAAAATAACTGTTGCATCTGTGTAGACTAGATGAGCAAAGTGTATGCGCGTTGTGCACGCTATACATTATGGTCAAGCATGCGCCCTTAAAATAGCATAATAGCATAATTGCAAAATAATGTTGTTTTAAGATTATTTTCCAAAACAAGACAATTACTTTTGCTTGTCTAGTAAATGCTTCTTTGTTTTAATAATTTTAAGATCATTGGACTAGAAAAAAGACAAAAAGACAAAGTAAGAAATGCATTTTTTGCAGTGAACATTTTAGGGGTACCAAATACGTAGCGGTTTGCACCAGAAGCTTTTAAGATAATATAATATCTATATAGAACCTTTTCTTCTAAGGGTGTATATTGAGAGAGTAAAGAGGGTCTTTCTTGAAACAGGACAAAAGATGTGCCTGCATTGGAAGCTCTGATGCAGAGGAATGTGGGCACTGATCATTGGTGGTGTATGGTATTGTGCCTCTGATGACTTAATTAGCGAGTGTATTCAAATGTAAATATAGCGCTTTCACTGTCGGATGGCTGTTGTGTGCGGTTGGCAGCATGTAATTCCAGGATCTGGGCTTTTTTTGGAGTTGTAAAGACGATGTCACATCCGGTGCTAGCGTCATGTGCAAAGTCCCTCATGATAGTTATGAAGTCACAATGCATCCCAAGCTTTGGACCGTTGCCTGGCTGTGAAGCGTTACTTAATTTAGCAGAAAGAAGCAGGCCAGAAACACACAGTCAATAATACTGCTGCAGTGCTGATGGGGTAACTGGTGCAAACCGGCACAACTAAAGGAAGATGAGATGAGCACAGGAAAGATATACGCTCACACCTTGTTCATGTGATGTAAAAATATAAATGTCACTAAGAAACACTAATTACAAACATGTAATTTATTGCAAAATGGTCATTCGGTGCTACAGGAGGGCTGTTTGCGCCTTTGCTTTGTAGGTTGTATTGTAAAGAGGTTTTTTCTAAGGAACTGTGATTAATATTTCAGAGAGACTCCCCTACAGTGCCACACATCTAGCCATTATTGACTGGCCGCTGTTGCCTAGCAACTCCAGCTGCCATCGAATGCTCTGGAGAGGGTAACGAGCCCGCCGTGCATTGAGAGCGAGTACGAGTCGTGATGTTGTGAAGTGGGCTATAAATGGCTGCTTCTTTAAATAGCCACTGACTTGGTTTTTACACTAAAGTCTTAGGTGTTTTCTGGAAGGAGGAATTATTTCCTAGCATTCTACAATACGTGACATCCATGCAATAGGCAGCAATCTCATTTTGATTCGTTTTTTTGTCTTCACGAGACACTGCAGTTTTCAAAGCGCACTGTGAGATATAAGATATATAAAATATTCATTCTTTCAGTTTAAACAATGAGATTATGTAACGGGTTAATGTACAGTTTGCTGATGCCTGGGTCATCAGGATCTGATCTGCTTAAGAAATAAATAAATGGGCATGAAATATTTGTTTGAGTTGAATCATTTCATAATGCAAGAAGAAGAGCGTATACGGAGTGACATGGGAGACTATTACAGGAAATCATTTGTGATGGTTTGTTACACAATTAAGCAGGATTCCAGAGAAGCGTGAAATAAGACCGTGTTCTGTTTTCTGTTCTCAAAGACATTCATGAACACAAAACAACTCGATTTTGATGTAATTTCACAATGGTTATATCATCTACACTGTAATAATGTCTTAATAAAGAAGTGCTGTCAAATCGATTATTATGTGTTATATATGTGTGTGTGTGTGTGTGTGTGTGTGTGTGTGTGTGTGTGTGTGTGTGTGTGTGTGTGTGTGTGTGTGTGTGTGTGTGTGTATGTGTGTGTGTGTGTGTGTGTGTGTGTGTGTGTGTGTGTGTGTGTGTGTACAGTATATACACTGTAAAAAAAAGGGCAAATTTTGAACTTTTGCAGTACAATCGACATTGATGTTTAAGTTATTTCAACTTAAATTATGCTAAACTGACTTTAAAAAATGAGTTAATGAGTTATCTTGTATAACTAATAAAAAAAAGTTTTCCATTTCTTAACTTATTTTGATGAGTTAAAACAATGTAAAAACATATGTTGTCATAACTTATTGAACATATAATTTTTTTACAGTATATATATATATATATATATATATATATATATATATATATATATATATATATATATATATATATATATATATATATACACTGTACAAAATGTCACAATGTCATGTTTAATTCAGTGTTAATTGCTGTTTCTTTGTAATTAATCATGAAATTTACTAGCAATTTCTGAGTAAAAATGTATTCTACACTGTAAAAATTATTTAGAAAAAAGTAACCTGGTTGCCTTAAAATTTTGAGTTCATTGAAATTAAAATTTTGAGTTAATACAATGAACAATTTTTGAGATTCGACAACCTTTATTAAAATATTATTAAAAGATTTTGTAAGCATATTGGGTAATTGTGTGTGTTTTATTTCTGATGACGCGGTGAAACATGCTAAATAGTGCTGTTTTTATGATTTATCACATTTTTATGTGGTTCAGATACAAAAATATTTTTTTCTATTTATTATTTGATCTATTTATTTAGATTTTTCTATGTATTAAACAAATTTCCTTCATTGTATCAACTCAAATTTTTAATTTCAATAAACTTAACATTTTAAGGCAATCAGGTTACTTACTTTTTTAAGTTAAACCAACAAAAATCAACATTACGGTAACACTTTATTTTACAGTGTCTTTACTACACATTACATGTAGTTACTCTAGTAATAACTACACATTATGCATGATCATCCTTACACTAACCCTATAGTAAGTAGTTTATTATTATTACTCAGTACTTAAATGTAATATTACACTGTAACAAATATCCCTTAAATAAAGTGTATTTACTCACAATTACCTTAATAAATAAACTTGTATAATATCTTTGTTTTCTGTGGAATAAAATATCTCTTCGAGTCTTGAGTCTTTACACTAATGTGTAGTGAGCACACAAAAAGCGAAATCGTTGAATAGCAACTCAGATTTCTTTCTCTTCCTTACACAAATCACAGGTAGTCCCATGTCTAATCATCATATACTAATAACCCACACACACAAAGAGATTCAGGAGCACATTAACTTATCAACACTGCCCCTCGACTTTTATTAATAGATAAAATGCTACTGAATCGCTACAGCAAGGAGGCGGTAACGTCACTGTTTTTGAAGTAATTCAACTCACAGCTTCATTGCTAGAGAGACGCTGAACAGACCATCATTTGAACCCTTCCAGTCAAATTAAGCACTGCAAACATCAATGAGAGCTTGAACTTGTCAATGCTGGCAATGCTTTGCATCAGATGTTTCTTTGCCTACACATTTAAGTTTTTAAATGCACAGCTAGCGATGGATTTTCCTTTACTTCAGCCTTGATAGAAATGTGTTTACCACACTCTAGAGGTTCAGTGGGGTTCTATTAGGGATTTTGACTTAAAGAATTGAATTTTAAAGAACCCTTTATGCCAAAAAGGATCTAAGTAAAGAGAAATGTCTTAAATCCATAAAATGATCTCACAATAGGAACCCCCACATCAAACCTTTTCTTATTTATTGAACTGTTGTATGTAAGAAATAATGGAAACATTTACATTTTGGTGAACTATCCTTCAGTCACACACAGACCTGCTCTTTTTATAGCTGTTGTATGATCAGGACGGCAATCTAAGATTGCAGCAGAAATCTGGTTTTGTGGAGCATCTGTGAGTGGGCGTCTTGTTATTTTAGCACGAGTCGTCGCCTCAAAAGCAAACAGCCAGCTGTCTTCATCTCCCGCTCTCCTTCACGAGCTCGGCTCTGCTCATGTGAACGCGTTCATGCATAATTCATCAGCTCGCCTGTCTATATTTAGCTGCGCTCGAGAGGCCGGCATCACTGTTTGAGAGGGCTATTGATAGTAAGGTCATCCCGGGAGGGGCTCAAGGATCTGCCGTCCAGACGGGTTTCAGGAACGACGTGAGATCGTTACGGCAAGCCAAGGTCGGTGTGGGTCACTACGACAGGATTGGACCGGAAAAGTGGCGGCACGGTGGGCTGCGAGGGGGCTGAACCCAATCTCTTCCCTCCTGGAGGTAGCAACAGTGACGTAGAGGATTGATCCGGAGTCCTGCTGCAGTTTTTCAGTGCGACTGACAATGCAGCAGGCTTAAAATAGCATCAGAGAGGGATCCCCCTTCCCAGCCAACCCACTGCTCTGCACTTGGTGCAGTCTGACACAATTCAAATGCTGATGTGCAGAAACAATGTTACACAAGAACACACACATAAAAGAAATTATACAACAGAGATTGGGAAGATCATGTCAGTTGATTTGAATGACCAGACAGAGGTTTATTTCCTAACCAGGCTACAGTAAAAGGGTAGAGTTCCCTAATATTGGCACAATAAAACATACTCCTAGCTTCAACAGCAGACCATGCATTTGCTTTTTAGGCGGTTATGCAACCATCAGAATGTCTAATTGAATGCGCAAATATGGCCGAAAAATGAGTTCTCAATGCAATTTTCATGATGCATGATCATTGTGACTGTAAACCATGCACTGTAAAAAAAAATGTTGGGTAAGTAACCGGTTACCTTAACATTTTGAGTTTATTGAAATTAAAAAATTTGAGTTGATACAATGAAGGAAATTTGTTTAATAAATAGAAACACAAAATATTATTGTATCTGAACCACATAAAAAAAAAGATAAATCATCACAATAAAACACACACAATTACCCAATATGCCTACAAAATCTTTTAATAATATTTTAATAAAGGTTGTCAAATCTCAAAAAATGTTAAACTCAAAAATTTTATTTCAATGAACTCAAAATTTTAAGGCAACCAGGTAACTTTTTTTTCGAAATAATTTTTTACAGTGCATCATTGATTTTTTTTGTTTTGTTAGTAATTTATTGATACGCATATGGATATGTGCTCGCTCTTTGTCTAATATATCTACAGTATTAACAGATCATTTTAATAACTACTAATGCTAGGAAACACTAACAAAATTCAGTTTACTGAAAGCAGGTGGTAATAACACATGCACTGTAAAAAATTACATAATCACTAAGTTATGACAACATATGTTTTTACATTGCTTTAACTCATCAAAATAAGTTCAGCAATTAAAAAAAAAATGTTATACAAGATTCAACTAATTTTCAACTAAGTCATTTAATTTGAAATGACTTAAACAGTATTTAAAAATGTAAGGCCAGCAACAGTTTTTTTACAGTGTGATCAAGTCTGCTATACTGTAATCTCTAATAATATTTACATATTTGCTTAGAATGAGCTGTTTTTTGTTCCATTGTAAAAGGATATATTTTTTTCATTGTGCATTGAAAATGTGGATGATCCTGTAATTCAAGCTATATCATTTAATCTGCTTTAATAATGGTGCCAAATTGCCTCAATTATAACTAAAGATTAATTTACTTCTTTTTTTTTTCTACTAGCTTTCCAATAAAGGTTAATATATCAATTTACATTCGGTGCTGTATCATTTCAGTATGTACCAATATGAACATTTTGGCTGATACCAATAACCTATACTTCTCTATTGAAAGCCGATAACCAATATATTGGCTGATAAATCTAAATAAAAAATGTTATGTGATTTTTGAGAGCCTGATTACAAAACAAAAGTCCATGTTCCAAAGACACAATTATAATGTTCTCATTATATACAACATGTATGTATGGCTGCATGTTGTGATTATAATCATATTTCAAGCTAATTAAAACCATCATTGTGAACAGTCTGAAGTGTCTCAGCTGAAGATAATAATACATTTTACATGTCTCTTAAAGACTTTGTGTTCAGATTTGCTAAGATACCAAAATTCTCACTATTTGAACTTTGTTCCAAGACCGAATGACTGATACCAACATAACTAAGAACTCAATTAAGTCTCTCAAGCTATTAAACAACTTTTCAGCTATAAAAAAGTCCTCTTGGTACTAGAGCAAATTGTTCAGAGGAGCATGCGGCTGAAAAACAAGGCATCAGTTTTCTGTTGACCGGTCATTCTTGTTAAAGATGATTTCCCAGCGCTGGACAAAAGAGACGATGTGTGTCGTCCACACACTCCCCTGCTGTTGTTGCGAGCGGGGGCTCCACACCTGTGTTTACACACCGCACATGGAGAGCTCCAGTTACGCAGCCGGTCTTCTGCTTCTCACAGGCTGACTCACTGCTGAGTGCTTGGGTCATGAGAGCTGTGCACTTTTAGTTCACATAAGACCTTGGAGTAATTAAATACCAGCATAAACTTCCCCGCATGTATGGTCATCCAAGCATCCCCTTGTGTTTCTGTGTGTGAATCATTGATCTACAATTCACGGATCTCCCACCAACCCAGTAACCCTCTGTTACTGTTCGTGTGTCGGTCAACAATATCATTTTTTTATTTCAATAATTCTAATCCATTAATTCACTTTTTGAGCATATACCTGAAAAATTTCAAACTTAAATGGTCATGAATCTTCAATGCTTTGGAACACTGACTTCAGTTTAGTCTCTTTTTAAAGGGTACATAAGACACACACACACACACACACACACACACACACACACACACACACACACACACACACACACACACACACACACACACACACACACACACACACACACACACACACACACACACACACACACACACACACACACACACACACACACAGTTTCTGCCAGTCTCATGTTAACCTAGAGTACCTATGTATATTCCATCCTTCCTTCATATCTCTGAAGAGTCTTTCGTTTGATCACATTTATAAAAGACAGATACGCTGTACCGATTATTTCCAAAAACAGCTGAGCTCGTGCAGGCATGCAATGGGCGGAGCTAAAGAGTCACAAGTGTGCGCACACACACACACACACACACACACACACACACACACACACACACACACACACACACACAATACATCCGGGCATTATCCCTGGATAACTTGCGATTCACTATATGTTCGTGTCGTTTGCATTATATGCACTAAAGTACCAATTGCCAACAAACCAGACGAGTGAGTTTGATCTCACTCACCGTCCGTGGTTTCGATTCATGACCGAGAACAAACACAATTGCAGAACTCCTCCTTAATGCTGGGCTTTTCCTCATATTTTCCTCATAACCAAAAACACACTTCTATAGTGACAGTTTTGATTTTGTGGTCTAAAAACTAAATGACACTGCTGACGGCTCCCGTAACCTGAACGAAACTCGTTGATGGATGTACTCTTGCTCTCGCTCTGGTCAGTGTGCGCATGCGTTCAATGCTTTAGATATTTTCAATGTTTTTTTGTTTTTTTTGGCCATGTGTAAAAAAAAGTAAATGAAATAGCATTAGACCCCCCCTTTAAAGAAGACACTTGCCAGAGTATTGGTGAACTGAAAATGTAAAAAAAAAAAAAAGTAAAACTTGAAATAAGTTACTGTTATGAAAAATGCACAAAAATAGCATTTTCGATTTTTATGTGAAAAATATATTTTTCAAAACATATTTTACTCTAAAACTGATCAACAAAATCATAAAACTAAAAAAGGTGTGTTACAAATTTAAGGTTGATATCTAAAAAAAATAGCTTTCAGTAAGATTTAGTTTGGCCACAGCACCAATAGGGCTGGACCAAAATATTCAAATATTCATTTGGTGGGTTGGTATTTGATTTTGAATTCGAATATTAGTGTTGTTTTTGTTTAGTTTTTTCGTTTTTTTCTCACATGCCTGGCATCCCCCTCGAAGCAGTTCTCATTTGCGTTTGAATGTTTACACTATAAAATCTGGCGAAATACAATACTTTTAGTTTTTTTTCAATTATCTGAGAATATTCTCTGTCTAGAGCACACAACTGCATGAGCTTATAAGGGCGAATCATCCAAGCTTGCATTTTGGGTGAAGCTGCGTTGGTTTGACATTGTGGAAAATTGAATAATAGAATCAAAATGTATTAGCCTTTTTACCCATTAGATATCTGACAGTGAGAAAATTTCCCTCATGTCACATTATAGTGTGTGTGCTGTGTGTGGCTGTGAACGGACGACTTTTGGTTTAGAATTAGTGCCAATTCAGGAGTGTGTTGCTTGAATGGTGGGTTTATTAACCTATTATTCTTAATGAAAGACCCAACAACAAAACAGTACAATGACAAACTCACTTAAATAGGAGCTTTTACAATTGGCTTTGCAACCAAATCTTCTCGTCAGTCAGCTCCTCAGTCTCGTGATAACTGAGATCTGACTCCTGCTGCTGATCTGTGCTGCGGCTCTCGTTCGGCTCACGCTGCACGTTCAGGTTTTAATTGTATTTAATCTTTTCTCTTACTGAACTAAAGGATTTTCACTAATAAAATATCAAAATGACGGTGGGTGTGCAAGTGATGTAACCAGTGTTATGCCTGAACACCAGTAACACAGACTATCTCATTAAGACTATTACCCGTTATTATCAATTTTAATAAATCTACTGCGAAATATATGTGCTTGTTACTGGGACGTAACAGACCTGTGTGTTTTGTATCCGATCTCAGAGCATTTAAGCCCTGCCCGTGTGAGGCGCGCCACTTTTCGAGATTTCTGCCTTTGTTAGAGAGAAGAATATGTTCAACCCCCTGACTCTGAATATTCAGTGTTGATTACTACCGAAGGTTCGAAGCTCAAAAAATGGTATTCGGACCAGCCCTAAGTACCAAACGCTTCCACTGGATAAAATTTGCCTCCCATTCAGTCCCAATGGGCTCATTTTTGATCACAAACAATATGAGCATGATTATTTTTTTAAGGATCATTTAACATTTCTAAATCATGTCCATGATTTTGTGTGTGTGTGTGTGTGTGTGTGTGTGTATTCATACAGCAATTGTCAAAACGTTACCAAGTTCCGTTAGCCTAGAAATCTAGACGCACGTTAGCGGCAGCAAATCTAATCTGCCGCGAGTGTCGTCTAGCAACTCTCAGTACACTTCTGAGCTGTAAACGCCAAACTCTGGTCGGGCCAATCACATCGTGTATAGAGCCGGTGGGCGGGGCTTAACATAATGACGCCAGAGTTGCGTTTGCATGCTTCTAGTAAACACAGAAGCTGACGAACGGCGGTCTTTCGAATCAGCTTTGACCGCGACTCTGGAAGACTTGGAGTTAAGCTTTTCTCTGAGAAAAGAACAAAGAACGGCACTGAAGTCATTCTTAAGAAGAGAAGATGTGTTCAGAGTTTAGCCGACCGGATACAGCGAATGTTTAATCTGTCAGCGAGCTCCCCTTCACCTTCGTTGCTCTGGTTGGTTGTACCGCTATCCTATCGCGTGCAGAGGGAGTTTGAAAGACAACCGTTTATCCGCCCCTCAGATTGAGCTGTCAATGGTGAGTTTCCAGACCAAACATCTTGATGTGGGTCAGGCTTGTCAGGCTATTGCTAAATATGATTGGATTCCAATTGCAAAAAAAATTAATAAAAACTAAAATTCAGATTTGGACTGCTAAACAAAATGCGCAAAGTGATGGGTCACCAGGACCGGGTTTGAGAACTACTGGTGTTGAATGACCACATGACCTACTAAAAATCATACCTAATAATGGCTTGTCAGGATAAAAATCTGTTTCCTTTGTTATACATTAGATCAAAAACCGGTGACCTAACAGCACCAGAGGGATACAAAAGCTAGATTTTCTAGTACAAATATCTAAAAGTTCTTAAATCAAGATGAGAAGCAAAATGACGAAAGATATTACGTTTTGTTTTATGAAAAAAAAAATCATCAAAATGAACTGAGAAAACAAGAAACAAATATCTGCCAGATGGGGTCAAAAAAATACACTTATCCCAAAGGGAAAACACGATTATTTTTCTGACTCCATTGGCAGATATTTGTTCTTGTTTTAAGCAAAAACTCACTAAATGTTTATTTTACAGTAAGATTTAATATCTAAATTACTTTTGCTTCCCCAGTATCTTGGTTTAAGAATGTTGAGATATTTTTACTAGAAAACAAGACTGAAAATAATTTGAAACACTGAGTAAGAAAATATTTTTTGCAGTGCAGTCCCCCCCACACCATCATCTGATGCCCATCATGTGTTGATTTGTGTATAACTATAATGAAGTTCAGTGAAATGTAACACCCTGGGGCAAGACCTGACCTGGGATCAGTTTCTCTTATCACCTCAATAAAGTTCATCCGCAATTGTGTCCAGCATCGATCTTCAAGCGCTCGGTTGCGTAAGCCGGTCCGGTGGAGGCCTTACATAAGCTGTTTGTGTGAGGCCTGTTTCAGCCTCCCAGTAGGGTGTGAGTTACCCATCCGAGAGCGACTGTCAGCGCCTCACAGAACTCACACACAAACTCCAGAGGGGCTCCCTGTATAGTTACACCTGTAACAACATGACATAGGGTAACCCTGCAGCCTAACCGTGTTTATGAAGGCAACGTTTCAGTTCTGAACGTCCAGATTCCAACAACGGATTGTCAACAATGGAGAAAAGATTATAAACGACCACTGGCATTTAGGTCATCGCTGAATTTCCCAGAACTTCTTATGATCTCATATTGTTACTAAAGGTGTGGTCACATTTACTGTTGCTCAGTGAAATTTTGCAGGATCGAGGGTTTTGCATAAATTGCTCATGTGAATTCAAATCTTCGACCCGTGTCAGAAGATTTGGCACATAATCCTGCAGTGTGACTTCTCCTACGACGACGTAGTTTCTCGGTTTTTCAAGACAAACTATGACCAAAACGAGAGCTAGAGATTTCTTTGTAGCCAGCATTTCAGTCCCGCGTGTAATGCAGCTCACTGTCACCGAACACGTCATTCATTGATGATATAAAACTCCGGGTGAGTTTTCTTGCACGCGTCCGTTTTTAGCGCGCCTTCACTATCGTGCAGTCTGACATTAATGCCAACTAAGATCTTACAGTGTGACATGGCTTACATCGGTGATCATGTTTGTACAGTCTGACAAGGGACATTCGCAAAGGATTTTGAAAAATCGCACAGTGTGCAGGACCCATAAAGCTATAGTCATGTCCAGTTCTTGAACGAAACACTCTTATTAGTGAACTTGCTCAATCAGTTCACCAAATTAGACAGAACCGTCTGAAACAGTTTGCGGCTCAAGTCAGCACAGATCAAGATACTCAATCAAGCTCACTTTCAGACGTGCCCCACAGTCACTCTATCTCGAAATGAGCCAGGAGAATATGATCCTATGATGCCGGTTTTTGCCAACTCTAGTTATCCCAACATTTCACTGAACTAGGGCTGCAACAACAAGTCGATAAAATCAATAATAATCGATAATGAAAATCATCGACAATGATTCTCATTATTGATTAGTCAAGTCTGCCCTCTAATCTTCCACCAGTCGTGCCAAATTACAGCAATGAATAATGCATTTATATGGACAAAATGCATCTGAAAATAGTGGAGTGTGAACAGAGCAAGCTGCCGCAGGAAAAGTGCATGATCAACTCACCCAAAACATGAGGATTATGTATTGTAAGCTTCAAGCTAATTCATTAGCATTTAACATATTGTGCTTTGACATATGCGTGTGAGTCCTCAGCGCAAAACCTTCACACCGAAAAATAGGGTGTCAAAATTGTACCTTTAGGGGTAAAAGGACATCCTTGTACCATTTTTTTTTACTCTTAAAAGCTGCATATTAGTGCCTTTGAGTACAAATGCGTACCTTAAGGTACTACTATGAACCTTTTTGTGGTAAAAATGGTACAAGGATGTCCTTTTAAGGGTACTGCCCCAGCGACAAGCTGTTGTACCCCTAAAGGTACAATTTTGACACCCTATTTTTCTGTGTGTACAGGTTATATTCTTATCTGTAACTGTTGTAAAATGTTACTAATTCACGTAAGTATTTCCATTTTGCATGAAAGTGCGTTTTGGCAGCTTTCTGCGTCAAGCAGACAATTAATATTCAGCGCAAAAACATTCATTTAGTTGAAATATCTGCTGTTGGAGGATATATTTAGGTTTAAAAGCCAAACATGTAATTAAAGTGTTTTGAGAGTAACTATAAAGGAATATCAGCATGTAGGGTAATTGAACATCCGAAATGTGACACATTTCTTACAGCCTATTTAAAGGTTTAAGAAATTACAGTAACAGGTTATCCACACGTGTGTGTGTGTGTGTGTGTGTGTGTGTGTGTGTGTGTGTGTGTGTGTGTGTGTGTGTGTGTGTGTGTGTGTGTGTGTGTGTGTGTGTGTGTGTGTGTGTTCCTGCAGAACATTCCACTTATCTGCTAACACTGAGTTTGTTTTTGTTAGTTTTTGTGTGTTTTTCTTTAACATCATTTTCATGTAGGGATTTAAATTTAACCATAGCTAATTTATATATATTCACTATGTCTATTTTCATAGCACAGCTGGCACATTTGTTTGAAGGACAGCTTTGGGCAGGACGTGGAACAGTGTGTTCTGTCAATAAAATAAAAAAGGGTTTTTTATCAGATTCATCGATTCATCGAAAAAATAATCAACAAATTAATCGATTATAAAAATAATTATTAGTTCCAGCCCTACACTGAACTGAAGAGTCTTTTTGGCATAAACAATATGCGTATATGTGTGCTGAGGGTTTAATAATGCGTAACATTTATGTCTCTGATGTCTTTTGCTGAGAAGAAATGTAACAACTAAAAAGGGTTTTGGAAATACAACACACCGAGAAAAAGGCTGTCAAAATTGTACCTTTAGGGGTACAACAGCTTGTCGCTGGGGTAGTACTTGTACCTTTTTTACTCCTAAAAACTGCATATTAGAGTAAAAATATGTACCTTACTACTATGAACCTTTTTGTGGTAAAAAAAAAAAGGTACAAAGATGTACTTTTAAGGTACTGCCTTAGCGACAAGCTGTTGTACCCCTAAAGGTACAATTTTGACAGCCTTTTTCTCTGTGTGAACAGTGATATGAAGACAGTGGTCCTCAAGTCAAAAGTTGGTTAATGGTTGCAAAAGTTCTCGAGTCATCAGAGGAAACAGTTCAGACTCGGACATGAACCAATGAAAACCATTGAGCTGCTGATGCGAGTGTGTGTGTGTGTGTGTGTGTGTGTGTGTGTACTATTCACTATATATGCTTCAGGCATGTAAAACATCCACGTTTCAGGTCAATTGGTGCTTTAATAATAGAAGTGTACATATGTGACATCATTGTGTGATTATGTAAACAAACTGGTGAACTGGTTCAATGAAATGAAACGGAAAAATGGACTTCACATCACTACAATGGACCATGGACCATTTTTCTCAGGGAAATTTAAAGTTAAGAGATAGTTCACCCAAAAGTGAAAATGCTCTCAGCATTCCCTCACCCTCATGCCATCCCTGATGTATATGACTTACTCTCTTCATATAAACACATTGGGGACGGCATGAGGGTGAGTGAATGCTAAGATCATTTTTGGGAGAACTATTTCTTTACGAGCCGTCTATAACTAGTGGTGAAGCGTTTGAACAAACCTCTAACTTTATCTCATGCTGCAGTGCATGAATGATTCTTCAAATTTGTCTTGATGAGGAGAGCTGTGCTGTAACTTCACATTAGCAGTCAAACTTACAATTTTAAGAAACATCCTTCTTATTACTGACAAATTCATCACAAAGGTGTGAACTATTGTGGGTGTGTTTATGTAGAAAATGAATTGTGGAATCATGCGACATGAGGTCGAAAGGAAAGCTCTCACGTGGAAACATACCGGGGCACACGAGAGCGAATGTCAGAGGAAAGTGAGACCTCTGCTGATCCTCTTGAGCTGTGAACGCGACTACACACACAGTCAAAGGAGTAGTTTACCTCAGAATAAAAAAATCCTAATCATTTACTCATCCCCATGGCATCCAAGATGTTCATGTCTTTCTTTCTTCAGTCAAAAAGACTACGTTTTTAAGAAATTAAATTATGGAAAACATTCCAGGATTTTTATCTGTATAGTGGACTTCAATGGAGTCCAACAGGTCCAAATGGAGTTTCAGTGCAGCTTCAAAGAGCTCTACACGAGGAATAAGGGTCTTATCTAGCCAAACAATCAGCCATTTTCTAAAAAAAATATAATACCGTATATGCTTTTTAACCACAAGGCTCTTCTTGCTCTGATCTGCGATGCGCACACATTACGTAGTCACGTTAGAAAGGTCAGGCTTGACATAGGAGGAAGTAACGACCCAGTGTTTACACACCAATCGTGCAAATACTTAGTCAAAAGACCTTTACCAAAAAAAGGTAAAACAACAATATCGGACAATTTTGAAGTTGGAGGAGAAATTGAAAAATGAGGGGGGAAGAGAGAATTTATGGTCCTACCGCTGTAATTTCCTAAGTCAAGCGTGATCTTTCCACCGTGATGTTGTAATGGTGCATCGCAAGCAGATAACTGTGGTTAAAAAGTATATACATATTCATATATTTTTTTTAATTACTGAATGTTTGGCTAGATAAGACCCTATTCCTCGGCTGGGATCGTGTTGAGCTCTTTGAAGCGGCACTGAAACTGCAATTTGAACCTTCAACCCGTTGGTTGCAGTTGAAGTCCACTATAAGGAGAAACATCCTGAAATGTTCACTTTAAAAACCTTACTTTCATTTCGACTGAAGAAAGAAAGGCATGAACATCTTGGATGACATGGGGGTGAGTAAATGATCAGGAAATGTTCATTCTGAAGTGAACTAATCCTGTAACTCATCATGGCTCCATGTGTAGTTCTGCTGCAGAAGACCAGACTAAGGCCGCTCAACAACATTGAGTCATCAGAAGTTTTATTTGGGATCATTTATTTGACTTTTTCAAAATATTACTCTGACATGTCAACCAATGGTGTGAGTAGGGGTGTGTAATATTGTAATTTTTTTTTTTTTAAATGACGTGTGAGCTGACATAGCGTATGTGACTTGCTTTGCAAAATCCAAATAAAATCAGGCCTTGAGAGAAGGGGTGTGAATCGCCACTGGTCTCACGATTCAACTTATGGAAAAGGTGTAACTGATGATGATGTTGGACGTAGCGTAAGCATTTAAAACTGCGAGAGCCGTTACACTTTCTTCATAAGTTGAATACTGAAGGCGGTCTGGCGGAAGCTAAATATTTGACTTCATAACATGTTAAATATGATATTTTTCTTACAAAAACCCATCGATTCACTTCAAAAGGTTTTTATTAACCCCCGGAGCCGTGTGGATTGCTATTATAATGGATGGATGCACATTATTGGGCTTTAATTTTGGGCTGCCATTCACTGCCATTATAAAGCTTAGATTATCCATGACATTTTTAATTCAACTCTGATTGTATTCGTCTGAAAGAAGAATGTCATATACAGCTTGAGAAGGAGTCAATCATGGGCTAATGTTCATTTTTGAGTGAACTATCCCTTTAAGTATTGACCATGCAACTACATTTTCTTCAGAAAACATTCAAATCTAGTTTATACTGTATACTGACTGAAGAACTGAACATACTACTAACTGAACTGTGAAGCTCAGGAGACGTTTGGTGGGTTAATCAGAAGAACAGTAAAGCCCCACTTTTGTAGTAAAAGCTTCCATTAGACTTCCATTCTCGCTCTCTCTGCTCTGTTCTTCTTACTCCAACAACTCTCCAGTTGTTTACAACCACTGGGATTACAGACAGTGTTCTCCATTAATATTTGATTAGTTCACTTATAATCACAGCTGAGGAAGAATACATTGGAGCCAAGCACACACTGGCAGAAACTGATGTTTATAACCCATTCACTGAGGAGGCATAACCAGTTAATGACTTAAGTAACTTTACCAAGAAACATAAATTACAAACAAGCCCATCTACTGAGGATGCTTGAATTATGTAACCACTACACACACACATACACACACACACACACACACACACACACACACACACACACACACACACACACACACACACACACACACACAGGAATCCACCTTTGTGACAAGAAAACAGGAAGTGAAATTCAAATTCCACTGCAACACAAACATGAATTACTTTTGTAAGAATGAGCAGGCTTGCTTCCTTTCCATGAAATGGCTTTTTAAACCACTTACGGTAAGCAGATCTCCTGTTTTGCATGGGGTAGTCCTGTATTTCCCAGGAAAAACAGGACATCTGGCTGAACTAAAAGCTATAGCCTAAAGCTCTCTGTAGAGACAGATTTAAAAAAAAAAAAGAAAGAAAAAAAGGTTTGTCTGGATCCCTCTCTGTGCAAATCTTCAAAACCCTAAAGTATTGAAACCATCCAGCCCACTGTCTGATGTTGATTCATTTGAAAAAATATTTTAATTGATCCTTTTTCACACGACCAAAATCTGAAAGGATCTCAGCTGGAGAACCGTTAGTTCAGAAAATCTCCAAAGCTATCCATAAAAAAGCCCTTTCTGTCATCAAATATAATAACACCCATGCGCTTACAGTCATTGACGTTTCAGTGGAACTGGGCTGTGTTGTCGAATGAGGCCAAAACAGGCCTTTTTAAAACTAAACTATGTATTTGGCACTGAATGATGTTCTGAGGGCTAAAAGCTCTCCATTCAAAGGCTCCAATACAATTTTGAATGGTATCATAAAATCTGTTACATCAGCAGCTGACTGACCCTTGGATATTCCAGCAGGACAGGGAGCAAAAGCACAGCTCAAAATCACACAAAAGCTAAATTTACACAAAAATGACTAGAGATTCAGAGTTTTCACTGCAAAAAAAAATACTTTTCATACTTAGTATTTTTGTCTTGTTTCTAGTAAAAAAATTGAAAAATTCTTACATTAAGAAACATTTATTAGACAATTAAAATTATTGTCTTGTTTTGGGGAAAAATAACTCCAAATTAAGAGAGTTTTTGCTTAAAAAAAGATAAATAATCTGCCAATGGGATGAGAAAAATAATTTTGTTTTCTGTTTAAATTAATATTATTTTTCTCACCCCAGTGGCAGATTATTTATCTTATTTTAAGCAAAAACTCTCTTAATTTTGAGTTATTTTTTCCCAAAACAAGACAATTACTTTTGCTTGTCTAGTAAATTCTTTCTTGTTCTTGCAGTTTTGCCATGCCCATATCAGTCCACCATAGAAAAACGGGGCTGCTGGAATATTAGTGTGTGATCATTTGCATGGGTTTCACAGAAACAGAAAACCTTTCATAACTCCCCCTACTGGTTTATATGTGCTGTATACACACAAACTGTCACATGTTTGTATATTCTGTCTCTGTTGTGTTTTTGCATTTGTCACATGTTCTTTTGTCTTAGTTTCCTGCCACTTATCTGTTTCCTTGGTTACCCTCGTTAGTCTAGTTCTGTTCAGCTGTTTAGTTTAACATCATCATCCTCATCCTCATCATCTGTATCACCCGTGCCCTACGTTTATTCAGTCATTTGTGTTTGTATTTAAGTTCCTCTTGTTCACTCACTCTTTGGCCCCATTTACACTGTTTGGTTCAAGTGATCCAATTCTGATTTTTCCTCTCATGTGGCACAGATCGGATATGACATGTGAATGTGTGAGCAGGAAAAAACGTATGGATTCCGATATCCTCAGATCGGATTCAGGTCTCACCCATATGTGGTAATAAATCGGCATATGTATGTATTGTGTCTGCCATGTAAGCGGTCAAATCAGATATTCCCCAGTAAATGCAAGTCGTACGTCATTGAAAAAGGGACGGAGGCGAATTACGTCAACTCAAGTAGACACGAACTGCGATCAAGGGCTCGCCTCTTTTTTCCGCCTTACAAGAGCAATTTTATGTTGACCTTTAAAGATGTGTGCAAAAGTGCAGACAGCAAAACTATGAATAATCATTTTGTCTGCGTCCGTTGCATATCACGCCGTTTTACTTCCTTTTCTGGTTAAGAATGTCTTGGACTGTTTCTCAGTGTACAGTGTGAACGCAAATATCGAATAGAGGGTTGCTTTTAAAATATAATGTTATCGAGTCGTTGAAAAAGTCGGATATAGTCACCAAATCGGTCACAAAATTGTGCATCAAGACCTGCATTGTAAATGTGGCCTTTGTTCTGCCCACACGTGCGCACCCCTAGGAAGAGCGAAAGCATTCAAAGTGCACGGTGCCGGGTTTTGCAGTCAGCGAAGGCAAACATGGCTAACAACAAAATCTGCCAACTATTAGCCCTAAACAATAGCTTCTCGGGGGGTTCTCCGGAAAAAAAATGGCGTTTGGGGGGTAAAATATGTGTTATTTTGGCAAGGTTGCCTTCTAAAATTTGCACTCATGGGTCTATATAACACATAATAGTCACTTATTAGTTATACAAGATGTAACTCATTTTTTTAAGTCAGTTTAACATAATTTAAGTTGAAATAACTTAAACATCCAAGTCAAATGTACTGCAAAAGTTAAAAATTTGCCATTTTTTTATTTTTTACAGTGTATCGGGATTTGGAAAGTTCAAAAGAACAGCATTTATTTAAAATAGAAATCTTTTTTAATATTTTAAAGTGTCACTTTTAAATCAAATGAATGCATCCTTGCTGGATTCAAAAAAATAATAAAATATTGTACTGACCCCAAACTTTTGAACAGCAGTTCACATAAAATATTTATATATGAAACGGTCACCCACCTTCCCAGCTTCAATACGACAGGAATCTGGAATAAAGAGACTCACTTGGCGAGCTTCATCTCGATCTGCTGGCGGATCTCCTGCCGTTCCTGATCACTGCGCACGGGGAAGATGTTCCTGTCCTCCAGCTCCTGTTTACTGGGCCGGTTACGCAGCTTCACCGCCAGGAGCTCTTTTCTTATTCGTCGTGGAAGTGTACCTACACACACCCAAACACATGTACACATGATCATCAGTGACGGTGAAATGGACCGAAATAACACATCTGCACAAACAAGGGTCAATAACAGGCACGTTCATGCCCCAGAGGTTGGTTTTAATTAAACAAACCGGTTTCATAACAGAACGTGTGTGTGGATATATCAGTTTTTATGACTGTGTCAAACTTCTTTAGAGTATAGGGACATTTTAACTACAACCAATAATTTTTCTCCTAATATATTGCTTTCAAAAGTATTTGTTTATCAAGCAGTGTCAATGAAGAAATACGAGATAAGTGATGTGTGAAGGAAAAGATAAATCAGGGTATATATCTCTTGTCAACAGAATGTGTGTGTGTGTGTGTGTGTGTGTGTGTGTGTGTGTGTGTGTGTGTGTGTGTGTGTGTGTGTGTGTGTGTGTGTGTGTGTGTGTGTGTGTGTGTGTGTGTGTGTGTGTGTGTGTGTGTATTTTCCAGTCAATCTGAAATTTGACACAAAAGTTACACAAAATGAAACAAAAACGTCCTTTTCCCCGTCGAATGTTCCCAAGCATCTCCCGCTCATGCCCCGTTTCATTCAGTCCCAGTGTTCCTTCTGTTTTTGCAGTGTGTCTGTTTCTCTCCGGCCCACATGTCATGACAGCAGACTGCATTAGAAGTAGGACACCAGATGTTGCTGACAAATCAAGTCTAGAGGAAGAAAAGCCTCTTCATTTCTGGCATGTGGACTATTCTGATTGCAACAAATGCAAAATTATTAATTAGGGATGCACCAATCATTTTTAGTACTTGCCAATACAGAATGTACTGTATACCTGTATTTGCATTGCATTTTATGTTATTTTTTAAAATATTTGACAGAGGAACCAAAATAATCAAATGATTTGGCTCAGCAAATAGATATTTCCCTCTGTTATTTTCATGCCAGTTAAAATGTACTATAGGAACAACTGATATTCATATTATTGCTCTCATATCCTGTCTATAAATTAATAGCACAGTGAATATTTAGAGCTTTGCCAGCAGGGCTTAAAGGACAACTCCAGTGAGAAATGACCCTAGGGGTAATTAACAGATGGTTACTGAGTAGATCGTTCGCTAGGATGCGTTTTCATGAAAATCGAATGTAAAGAGTTTTATCTCTAAAAGCAGATTAGCTTATAACCAGTGTTCGAACTATACTGTGGCCTTTGGGGGAGCCCCCTTTTAGGGGTGGGGGGGGGTGCATCCCTATACACAAAAGAGGACGTGTATATTCCTTCACACACAGACGAACTCGTCAATCTATTGCTTAATGCATTGCGGAGACTCTTAATATACAATTTACAATCATTGAAGAACATCTTTGATTTTAATGAAGGAAGAAAAAAACAAGAATTGATAGGTCAAAAAGTCCACAAATCTATAAACAAAGCATCCGGCTGTCTTTGAGTTCACATGAACAACGGTTGAAGTTACTCGTCAGGCTACAGAAGAATACCAAAATTCAATCGATAGTCGCGCAGACCTATATCAACCCAGCCACAACACATAATTGGGAATAACATGCCTTAACACAGAAGCGACCACAGAGGCTTGAGGTCAGCCTCTTTTTCTGTTCTTCCAGAAATCCAAGATCAAGAAGTGGATATTCGTTTTTGTTTTTTCTACGAATCTTTGCGTTGACATGTACTAAACATGAGTGGAATTTGCACCGCAGTGCCACCACACCTCGATGGTCATGACAAGAACGGCATGTATAGTTATCTTTATTGAAGTGAATTAGATTTAAACTGCCGTCATGCATGAATTAATTATATATTTTTAGCAATTTTACAAATAATAATCCACAATGATTACATTACATAAAAATGAAATTGCACCTCAAAATAACACAGTGTCAATATTTTTGAGACCCCCCAAAATTTCACAAATCACGTTTTCAGGGGAGCCCATGTCTTATTTAGGGGAGCCGAGCTCCCCCTAGCTCCCCCGTAGTTCGCACCCTGCTTATAACGCTTGTCTATGGGGCACAGGGTAAGTGAAATTAAATCGCTAGTTAATACCACTAACAAGGCTCAAAATAGCCTCACACTAACACGGTAGCATAATGAGGGTCCCTACATGCAAACCGAAGCATTGAGAACTTTGTAAGTGTACAAACAGTTTAATAAGAAGATACTTTATAAAGACAGTGCATTACACGTTCATGGACAGGCGCCATCTTGGAAAACAGTCTCGACTAGTCGAGTGACGAGCGCTGTGCTAAGCGATGAACTGTGACTGAATCTCATACGGTCCGTTGTTTCCGGAAGAAACACTGAACGCAACAGAGAAAATAAATAAATAAAAATAAAAATGTCCATATTATTACATTTCACAAACTTAATTCCTATCGACAAGCTCACTTAGAACAGCGCTCGTGAATCGATTCGTCGAGACTGTTTTCCAAGATGGCGCCTGTCCGTGAACGCGTAATGCACTGTGTTTATAAAGTATCTTCTTATTAAACTGTTTGTACACTTACAAAGTTCTCAATGCTTCGGTTTGCATGTAGAGACCCTCATTATGCTGCTGCGTTAGTGTGAGGCTATTTTGAGTCTTGTTAGTGGTATTAACTAGCGATTTAATTTCACTTACCCTTTGCCCCATAGACAAGCGTTATAAGCTAATCTGCTTTTAGAGATAAAACTCTTTACATTCGATTTTCATGAAAACGCATCCCAGAGAACGATCTACTCGGTAACCATCTGCTAATTACCCCTAGGGTCATTTCTCACCGGAGTTGTCCTTTAAAGATAATCTTTTTCTATTGGCCTGGATGGGTTAGTGGTTCAAATTTTGAGATACCAGTGAAATATCACAATTTTCAGGTAGGCTTGAGGGTTAGTTCACCCAAAAATTAAAATCCTATCATAATTACCCTCACATTGTTCCAAACCCAGAAGACCTTATAGACTTTAGATCTCCATATACAGCAATTGAATTAACCCTTTCAAGGTCCAGCAAGGTATGGTTAAAAAAGTCCATGTGACTCATTCAGTCTTAATGTTATGAAGCGACAAGCATACTTTTTGTGCGCAAAAAACAAAAATAAAGACTTTATTCAACTATTTCTTCATGTCTGTGCCAGTCTCCCAGAAGTTAACGTAGTAAATACACTGCAGCGCTTCCGAGTTCTGCGTCAGAACGCCGGCTCCCCATTGGTCAGCTCATGCATCAACATCACACGTGTTGTGGTGCTCACGTGAACAGCGTCGGCCAATGGGGAGCCGGCGCTCTGATGCAGAATTTGGAACTGCTGGGAGACTGGCAAAGACAAAATTAACATACAATTTTTGTTTGCTACACTGTAAAAAAAAAAAAAAAAAAAAATGTTTCCAATTGAAAATTTTCTAGGAACTGATCACATCTCAATTTTTCACTTGGCCAAATAGAATTTCTGTGAATTGATGCAATTTAATAGCCTAGAAATCTAGACGCTACCTAGCGGCAGCAAACTTAATCTGCCCGCAAGTGTCGTCTAGGAACTCTCAATACCCTTCTGAGCTGTATTCCTCAAAATCTGGACGGGCCAATCACGTTGTGTATAGAGTCGGCGGGCGGGGCCATAATGACGACGGCCGAGTTGTGTTTGCGTGCTTCTAGTAAACACAGAAACTGGCGAACGGCGGTCTTTCGAATCAGCTTTGACTGCGATTCTGGAAGACTTGGAGTTAAGCTTTTCTCTGAGAAAAGAACAAAGAACGGCACTGAAGTCATTCTTAAAAAGGGAAGATGTGTTCGGAGTTTTGCCAACCGGATACGGCGAATGTTTAATCTATCAGCAAGCTCTGCTTCACCTTCGTTGCTCTGGTTGGTTGTAGCGCTATCCTATCGCGTGCAGAGGGAGTTTGAAAGACAACCGTTTATCCGCCCCTCGGATTGAGCTGCCAATGGTGAGTTTCCAGACCAAACATCTTGATGTGGCTCTGGCTTGTCAGGCTAGCAATTTAATTAACAGAAATACAATTTGGCCAACTGAAAAATTGGAGACATGATTTGTTTTTACAGTGTAGACTAATTTGCCAGAACTTCACGGTACTTTAGACCACGATGGAAATGCAGACAGCATCAGGTCTGGGGAAAAAGATCCTGGTACAAATAGTTCCGGATAATGTCGGTGGAAATCCTCATTCACGACTCCTCAGGAAGTGGTGCAATTAGAGAACTGAGATGCCCTTTAAGACGGCTGAGTTCGATTGGCTTACGGGTAACGGGCTGGAGGACATAAGAGCAAGGAAACAAGGAAGCAGCAATTTAAGTATTGAGAAGCACCCTATGTGTGCCACACAAGCCTGCAGCACCCCTCTCAGATACTAAAGCCTCCGCGCCTCGGTCGCCCCCCAGTGGCCGGTCCCAGTATAGCCGCCCCTTTGTGTTTTCTAATGGATGCGAGGCAAACTAAACAATCAAATTACACTTCAAATATTTTTTCCACAAAGTTAGTTTATGTCATTGTAGGCAGTTATCATCACGATGAATTCATTTCAAGTATTCGTTTTTTAAATAAGTTTAGTTTTAGTTCGTTATTTGATGCTATAAAAACGGGTGTGTGACGTCATGATTGACAGCTGAGGTCGACGTCTTCTCTGAGTGAAGTTGTCACTGAGGCACTAACAGACTTTTTTCTGGAATTTTGGGAGCAAATTGGAGCTTTAGCTTTAATTTCTACATTTTCAAAACTGTTTATTTCACACTAACATAATGAATTGTTCTGCATCTGTGAGAGTGTGGGTGGGCTTTTGATATCGCGGCTGTACTTCTGCTCTCTACTCCGCAGACTCGGTCCCAAGATGTCAGTGTCGTGCGGAGCGCCTGAAAGCTTCAACTCTGGCCAGGGGAAACAGATGAAGTCACATCATTCATATTTTTTTACGGTGTATGATGCCACACAAGTCCTAAAAAGTGCAGCCAAAGCTTTTCCATTGCCCCCTGGTGGCTGGCGGAAGTATAATATGTCTTAAACCCTGCCCTCTCCATGTAATCGATTAAAACACAAGCCTAACTAAGAAATCCAATTTCACTTCACAGAACTTTTTTCCAAAACTTTTTAGGTAGTTCTCATGACACAGACACATGTTTAAGTGTTAGTTTTCCCAATAAGTTTGGTTTTAGTTAGTTATTTGATGCAGGGCGTAACATCATGATTGACAGCTGTGCTTGCGAATGAGTCTGTGGGAGCGGGAATGTGGGCGGGACCTTGATGCTCATAATCGAACAGCATAATCAGCAACGACCGCTCCTGGGATATTTTTGCTTTGTTTTTCTATAGTGTAAGGAAGCAGAGATGCGTCGTCCATCTTTTTGTACAGACTATGGTACAAAACATGACAAATCCCAAACAGTGTTGTTATTGTTAACCGAAACTAAAACTATTATTAAAAATCTTTTTTGTACTAAAAATCTCAAATGTATGTCTACGATCAACATGTGATCTAATCCAAGGTCAAAGAAACACACCAGAGATGACCGACTGGTTCCAGCTGTCTTGGTCGCTGTAGTATTCCTCCACACGCATGTTCTCCTTGTTCTCTTCCGCCTCTTTTTTGTTCTCCACCTCTCCGCTGTGCTCATTCTCAGTGCTGGCGGTACGGGACAGCCGCCCATCCGAGCGCCGTTTGGGTGAACTACGGATCTCCTTCCCATGGAAGCTACGTGAAAGCAAGGAAGAGCATGTAAAGGATTTATTGAAAATAGGAAGATAATGCATCTGAAGTCCCTGACTGTATCTGACCTTGAATATGGTCCTACCTAAGAGTTAAAGGGATAGTTCACCCAAAAATGAAAATTATTCTATAATTTACTCCCCCTCAAGCTATCCTAGGTGTATATGACATTCTGATTTCAGATGAACACAATCTGAATTATATTAAATAATATCCTGGCTCTTCTGAGCTTTATAATGGCAGTGAATGGGAAATAAGATTTTAAAGCTACACTGTGTGATATTTTCCCCCATCTAGCGGTGTAACGGTTTATGACCATCCAGAGAATAATAGTTTCTGTTCCTCTATATTCCGATTTCATTTTAACTCCTACGGTGGCCGATTTAGTCCAAGATTAACATAGCAATCCCCCTCTTCACATTCGACACGGTGCCATCGAGTGTTAAAACATGAAAGGCGAAGCTTGAATTTACGGGTATGTCCCTCTTTGGCTACTGTACTTTCAAGATGGAGGGGCAACATGGAGACCGGCATTCAAACCCCTCACCTGTACGGATTTTCAAAGGCATATTATAAACTTACGAGAATACTTTATTACTTGAAAGAAGTAAATATACATTAATGAGCACATATATTTTTGAAAGAACTAAGTGTTTTTATCTAAGAATAAACTTAAAAAGTTACACAGTGTAGCTTTAAAGCCCCAAAAAGTTCATCATCCATCATTAAAGTGATCCATACGGCTCCAGGGGGTTAATAAAGGCCTAATAAAAGCTGAAAGAAGAAACTCATATGCACCTAGGATGGCTTGAGGGTGAGGAAACTATGGGGTAATTTTAATTTTGGGTGAACTATTTCCTTTAAATGAAGTTAAATGCACCACGTTTATGCCTTAAAAGTCAAACTACAAGAACAGTTCACCAAAAAATAATGTAAGTGATGGAGTAATAATGCTGAAAATCCAGCTTTGCATCATAAGAAATTACATTTTAATATTCAGAAAGAAAATTGTTGTAATAATATTTTGTTCACAATATCCTCCTGGGATCCAGTAATAGGCTTTTGTAGTATTCATTATATTTTAGTGAATTTCTCTGACATCATACACATCACAGTTTTACATCTGGATGTCCTGTAAAGAGCCAAATGTTTGGAGGTTTCACCAGGACAACAACTTCTTCTTGGGCTTTAAAAACGGCTGACATTAATGTTTAGCACTCTTATGGAAATATGATAGTATTAAGTACTTATAATTTAAATCAGATTAATTTTCAAATTGTTTGTTATAAATCAACATCTCAGGAAAATATTATGGGGTTTCTAATCAAAATATGACTTTCTGTTACAAAACAGGGCACTGATTTAATAAATGTCCACTGTAGTGGACGCCAGGACTTAAGTCATGTTTATCAGGCATTATGAAGACACAACAAGTGAATAGGGAAAGAAATTGCATATCAATATTCCTACGAAATATTAGATATTATTATGAAAATTATGCCAACTATTACTCCCATTATTACACTTCTTTTTTTCATTACATGTTGAACCAAGGACACATTAATATGCAAAGTAGATGCAGTGTAATAGATACATTGTATTTAATAGGAAAATCTATGTATGAGCATTTTACACACATATTGCATATAGTAAGATGGTATATCAATGCACTCCATTATATCTTTCATAACATATTTCAGAATCATCTTTAAACAAAGTTTGTTTAAAAAAAAAATCCTGAAACCTAAAAATGGATTGGTAAATTAAAAATAAATCTTATAATTGTTTTTGCCTATACTTGCAATTTAATGTAATTTTATTTTTTAAACAACTTCCTGGTGTCAACTACAGAGGGAATATCATAACATATGAATGGAATATAATTTTTCAACAACAACAAAAAAAAAATGGTCCAGTTGTTTCTTATGATCTAAACTGTGTAATGACATGAAAAAATACAAAATTATAAAAAAAAAACCTGGGTCCCAGCTGTATTTTTTTTTATCAATTCTTAATTATACCACACTTTTGACTACATAGCACAGTTTTATATGGTTCTCTTTAGAAATGATGGCCAGAAAACTGTCCTCCTCACCCATCCTGCCGGTGTTTGGAGGCCAGCGCACGGTGCAGTTCCTCTATGATGCAGCTAGGGGGCAGCTGAGGGTGCAGGACGCCTAAGTGAGGTGAGCCGGTGGGGGTGGAAATCCTGCCCCTCAGGACATCTTTGGGGATGGTGAAGTTCCTGGGCAGTGTGGCTGGAGCAGGCCGGCTCTGATGAGAGTGGGTATCTAACGGGCAAGAAAAACAATTTTGCTAAATTTTTACCCTCCTCTGGTCAGATCTTAGTAATCCGTTATACATGCATCTGATGAATTGATCCTCACTGTCCAGACTGCCCAGTCTAGTAAGCAGCTTCACAGGAAGTTTGGCTGGAGGAGTGTGGACTTCTCTGAGCGGTGGCTCCTCCTTTCTCTCCTCACGGCACTCAAGGGCCTCAGGGGCCCCGACGCTGGCCCCTCTACTCGAGGCCTCTACAGACGGCTTGTCCTCATCCTCACTTTGCCCAAGTTCCCCTTCTGTTTCCGTCATCTCTGTGGTGTCTCGTGCTGAAAAGACATCAGGACAGAAATGTGCGTTCTGTGATCTCTGTCTCCACCTAGTGATCATTCAGTGCACTCATTCTTTCAATATAACAGTTGTGTTCATTTCCCAACTTTAGAGTGTATCATCACACTGTAAAAAAAAAACTTGTCTCCAATTGAACTTTTTCTAGTGACTGATCACATCTAAATTTTTCAGTTGGCCGAATTGAAATTCTGTGAATTGAAGCAATTTAATTCACAGAAATTCAATTCGGCCAACTGAACAATTTAGATGTGATCAGTCACTAGAAAAGTTTCAATTGGAGACCTGAATTTGGCAATGGTGGGTTTTGTGTACTTATTGAAGAGTCTTCTTTCCTTGTCTTGGAATTTACAGAATGGTTGTGAGTTAATATTGCTGATTGTATAGTCACTGGAATAGGACAATATAAATATGTTGCGACTGTCTTATTGATTATAGTAAATGTATTTACTACTCAAATGTATAAAAGGGGGTCGGCGTTAATAAGCAAAAGCTTCTGTCTACTTTTGAGCATCATATCCACGTTCTCTTTTTTTCCCCTTTATTTTAATTTACTTAAAGGGAGGGTGAAATGCTGTTTCATGCATACTGAGCTTTTTACACTGCTAAAGACTTGGATTCCCATCCTAAACATAGACAAAGTTTCAAAAACTAATGTTGGACGTTTGATGGAGTATTTCTGTGTTAAAAATACTCCTTCCGGTTTCTCACAAGTTTCGGAGAGTTTTTTTCGAGTATGGCTTGGCTTGACGTTAATAGGCTTAGAACTTAGGATTCAGGTCCTTGTATGGGCCGTACGGGCTCTTCTCCCGGTAGGGTGTGCGCGGGCGTGACTAAAGCGAGAGAGGAAATGCACGCCCATAAAACCTCTCTCAGATCCAGACGTCCGTGAACACTTCTGTTGCGCCGCGCTTCACTTTATTGACATCAAGCGGCTTCCAACGCTTCAGCACAGCATTCCCGGGAAGGCAGCGCTGCATTTGAACCGATTTGAACGCAGAAATGACGGGAAGCTTCACAACATCGCTTCAGTCGCGTCGCAAAAGTGGATCTCCACCGTTCACTGCTGTCAGGACTTCACCAAATCATACCAAAGAAGTGTGTTTTTGACGGAGCGGTCCCAGCGATAAAGGTTCGGTCCTGCTTTGGAAGCAGCCGGTGAGTTAAACTGCTTCAAATGTCTGTGCTGTCGGCTATCGTCGCGTGAGTAAACATCAGTAAACGACACGATCGCGTGCTTCGTCATTCAAATGCGCTAACGGACTCCATTGCTGTTCTCTGTATAACGTTACACTAGTCTGACGTGCAAAACCATTTTGCTTGCTACTGCTAAGGTTTAGTCGCTTACAATAGTCCATAAACCGAATCATGTCCTCATAAACTGCGAGTAAACACACACAAATGTTGACAGGCCACTAAATACAGTCCATACCACAGAGACGGACGTCCTGCTGCTGCTGTTTCTCCTGTTCAATTTATTTCATCCTCCGAATGATTCTGGATCATATCTATTAGCTGAGATCGATAGCCATGGGTATCTCCACGCTTGAGGACGTCACCGCTTTGCGCCCTCGTCATTCTTTACCTCCACCCACACGATACGCCTCCAGGCGCTCGTTTTTTTCCGGAAAGACTCGGTACAGCCCATATTTCTTTTATAAATATAATAAAACTAAAGACTTTTCGGAGATATGAAGGATGCAATACTACTCTATAGGTACTCAAGATTGACATGAGATTGACTGAAACTGAGTGTTTCACCCCCCCTTTAATCATTTGTGCATGTATCCTTCTGTTGAAATGTGTTACTATGTTGAATTTTGTAGAACTCAGATGCTCCAATAAATAAAGATGATGATAATGATGATGAACATGCACATACCATACATGCTTATCAATTAATTGTTAAAGTCAACATGAAACAGCACCCCCATTTTACTTCCCTAATGATGCATATTTCTGAAACGACTTTATTCAAGAATATCTTAAAATATATTACAAGGTCTTACGGGTTTGGAACAACATGAGGGTAACTAATGAATTTTGCTAACATTATGAGAACGTTACTTCATAATGTTCTCTGAATGTTCGGAAACAAGGAGTAACATCTATTAAAGGCCAGATCATTTTGAACAAATGTTCTATTAAAGTGCCCCTGTTATGTTTTTTTCCGATATCATCTTTCATATCGTGTGTAATAAACCTGTCTGGGAATGTAAACGTTCTGCAAAGATGTAAAGCTGAAAGTACATGATAAATAAAGTTATTGTCTCCCAAAAATAAGAATCGACTCTGAACTACCTTAACCAGTCGTTTGTAATTTGAATCCCGCTGTTTGAAACGTCCTGCTCAAGTCGTCCTAGCATTGGAGGTTCAGGTTGAATAATTAGTTCTTCTGATGTTTGATATGGTAAACTCATCGTCATCATTACTGTCTTTACCGTGTACAATCTCTAGGCTTTAGGAAGTTTATGGTTATGGCCGTTTGTTTCTGACACATGCTGTAAGCGTTAGATCAATCACAGCAGACTGGGCCGTCTGACCAATCAGAGCAGAGTAGCTCACGGAATGATCTACAGGGCCCTGATATGTCACTAGACATTAATAAATCATGTTAATTTAAAATACTTTTATTACTGACAACAGTAGTCCGGCCAGAATATTGTCATTTAAAAGTGGTTGTTGCAGCACTCAACTGATATTTATGTTGTCATGTTGTGTTTTGGCCTGAAGCTCTGCCCTCCACCTATCGACCAATCACAAAGTCAGTAGTCTTTGGGCATCCGGGTTGCCAGATCTGCTCTAGATACCACAGCTGCAGATCTACAAATGTTCCTGCTGATCCTGTAGCCAATCTGGCAACCTCGAATCAGGGGGAGGGGATAGAGATTGCAGTACCAGTTTTGGCCACAATCTTACACTTCCTTTAAAGTGTTTTTTGACCTTTGATGCATGTAAACCTTTTTTAGGAGACTAGATCATGAGCCTTTAAAAATCGCATAATACACTCTAAAAACTGCTGGGTTAAAAACAACCCAATTTGCTTTGAAAATGGACAAACCCAGAAATTGGGTTGTTTGAATGGGTCCATTCAATGGGTTCGAACAACCCAATTTCTGGGTTTGTCCATTTTCAAACCAACTTGGGTTGTTTTTAACCCAGCAGTTTTTAGAGTGTAGGGGCACGTTAATGTTACTGTTCATAACTTTGAGAAAATCTTGTCAGAGCATCAGCTAAAGTTCTCCCTGTTAGCTGGGAATTACATGGGCATTTTTTTCTATTGGACTAATGGAAGAATAAAGCCAGGAATTTTTATTGATAATGTAAATAGCATTGGTTGTAGTTCAACATTCACTCTGTTGTCATCAGTTTCGCAAAAGACGAATCATTCACTGCAAAAAAGTATTTTTGTCTTGTTTCTAGTCTAAATATCTAAATATGCTTACTTTAAGAAACATTTACTAGACAAGTGAAAATAATTGTCTTGTTTTGAGAAAAAATTACTCTACATTAAGAGAGTTTTTGGCTTTAAATAAGCAAAATAATCTGCTAGTGGGGTAAGCAAAATAATCTTATTTTAACATTATTTTATTTACCCTACTGGCAGATAATTTTGCTTACTTTAAGCAACAACTCTCTTAATTTTGAGTAATTTTTCCCAGAAAACAAGATTACTTTTGCTTGTCAAGTAAATGTTTCTTAATGTAAGAATTTTTAGATGTTTAGAAACAAGACAAAAATACTAAGTAAGAAAAGCATTTTTCTGCAGTGCTCACGAGTCCTGACCTGTAGACAGATTGTCCTCATCCGATCCAAGATCCTCGGAGTTGCTGGCCAGCGGCGCCATGGGCTCATCCTCTCGCTCCTCTGCGTCCGAATCCTCCAGCGTGGGGCTTCCGGGCTCGTCTGCAGTCCCACCGCAGGCCAGGCCAGACTCTGTAAGCATGGAGAAAAGGGCCAGTCTTAACGGCTGTCATCACTTTCTCATAAAAGCCTCAAAACTCTCCTGGTGGTCAAACAGTACGAGGTGATGATCTCGATCAAGCATCCGCGTTAGTTCAGGCAGGCCTGTAGTCAAGCTCCGCTATCAGCTGATTGGAAACATAACAACCCCGCCCATATCAGCTGATCCGATTCCCATGCACTCAACTAGCAACTCTCAAACAGGGCTTACTTACTTACTGTCTTACTTAAAGGGTTAGTTCACCCAAAACATTTTATTGATGTCATTAATGACTCACCCTAATGTCGTTCCACACCCATAAGACCTCCGTTCATCTTCAGAACACAGTTTAAGATATTTTATATTTAGTCCGAGAGCTTTTCTGTTCCTCCAATGATAATGTTTGTTTTTAATCCTCAAATAAAGATTAAAACGGTTATGAATCATCATATTGATGAAATCACTGCTGAAATCATGTGACATTGGCGATCCGAATCATGAATCAATACGCTGATTCATAACCATTAGAAACGTTATTTGAAGACTGAACACAAACAAGGAAGAGAAGACAATGCTGAATAAAGTCGTAGTTTTTGTTATTTTTGGACCAAAATGTATTTTCGATCCTTAAAGAGATTCTAATTAACCCACTGATGTCTCATATGGACTACTGTGATGATGTTTTTATTCCCTTTCTGGACATGGACAGTATAGTGTGCATACACTTGCATACGCTCTCGGACTAAATCTAAAATATCTTAAACTGTGTCTGAAGATGAATGGAGGTCTTACGGGTGTGGAGCAACATTAGGGTGAGTAAATAATGCCATAAATTTAATTTTTGGGTGAACTAACCCTTTAAGTGTAGCTTTAGTTCAGTCTGCCTGCTTCCTGCTTTCTAACCCACCTCCTCCTTAACTGTGTTTAACTTAATCAATGTCGATTGTGTCATTGATGCATGCTCTGTTCTAAATGGGGGATTTACGATGCCTTGGGAGGTTGTCCCCAGATGCTGCTGTTCCCTGTCTTGACTTTGCATGGAGCTCATGGAAAGGATGGGGAATTTAGAACAGAGCAATATCACCAAATGTAAATTTATGCAAAATACACAATGAAAAGTTAACTAAAAGTTTGTCTATGGTGTTTTTGAATCAGGTGGACCTGTCTGAACTACAGTTAAGCTTGGAACATACTCTGCAAGAACTAAGAAATTTGTTCGTTTTCTCGAGTTGGCAAGAACAAGAACAAAGTTCGTATTGGCCAGTACATTCATACTTCACGAGAAAAGCAGGAGCCGAATATCTGCGTTTCTCCGCATTAACCACGCCCACTTTAAATGTCTGACCAATCACAGAATAGTTCTCGGACACCCGCAAGAAAAAAGTTCTGCTCGAGAACAAGCTGCGAGAACTCCCAAACCAGGGCTGAGAGAACAAACTGACGTCATTTTGCTCTCTCAGCCCTGGGAGCGAGAACTTTTTTCTGTGTTCTTGCGGAGTATGTTGAAGCCTTTATGCGTGTACATGTGCTCGGCAGGGAGCGTTTGGCAGTGTTGGTGCAGTGAAGAGAGTCAGTGATGTGGCAGTTTCTCACCCATGCCAGCCTCTGCCAGACCCTTCCTGACGAGATCCTCACGATTCTGCCTGCTGGGCACTTTTCTCTCCAGCGCTGCAGATGCCATCAGAGAGAGTTAAATATAGATCTCACTGAACACAAACACAACAACACTTCCCTCTGTAAATCAATCTCTAAAGCTGTTGGAGAGATGCTAATAATCATTTATAAAAGTTAGAGCGTTCAAAATTAATTAACACAATTCCCAAATTATTCATATATACATATATAATACTTTTGTATAAACATCAATGTAAATATTTACTTAAACTAATTTAAATCCCCACTCCAAATTTCTATATATAAAACAAGTTTGAAAATTAGGAGCATTTAAATTGTGGCCTTAGAGTCAGAAAGGCTTTATAAAACATCATAAAATATTACACAGAATTTAATTAAAAAATATATTTTATTAAATTAATGAATTAGGATCAGTAAGTTTATGTCAAATTTGTGCCATAATATCGATTAAATAAAGAAAACATTTTTGACTAAACAAGCAAACATCTTTTCATCTTTTCAGTTTCTATCCCTTCGCTTTGTCAGCTTGTGAGGGTTTTTCAGTGAGGATTTCTGTAAGTTACATCGATTGATGTCCTCGTGAGTGAGTCCTTGGGCCCTATTTTACCGATCTGAGCTCATGGTCTTAAGCTCACGGCGCAGGTGCACTTAGGGAATGTCTGAATCCACTTTTGCTATTTTAACAACAGAACTATTATCTGTGTGCCAGATGCATGGTCCAAAAGGGTTGTCCCTTGTCTCTTAATAAGTCATGGGTGTATTTTTTGCGTAACGTGCAATAAACAGATCAGTCTCATCTCCCTTTCCCTTTAAAAGCTAGTTGCATGCATTCGTGTCATAGTGGATTCGCTATTTACTTGGAGGAATTTGCGAGAGCGGAAAGACTGAACGCTTTTTAGAGAGGAACCCTTTTATTTTTAATATTAAAAATGTTTGTGTTTCTGCACGTCCTTGTGTGTGTAATAAGTAGAGTGTACGCATGTTGTGTTCCTGCCAGTGGCGGCTACTGGTCTGTCAGAGAGGGGAAGCCCATTTTCGGCCTACATCATAAAATTGTCTATTTATTTAAAAGTAAATTCTGCTCTACGTTCCTTTTCAAGAAAATGGTCTGTGACCCTGTGAATGAATGAACGATCTAAAAAAAATATTAAACTCTGTAAAACTGAAACAAGGAATGTGGTGTATAATTGTGTGAAATGTATGATGAAAATCAAGCAATTTTGCAAAGCAAATATCAAAGAAATAGGTTGCAGCAGTTTTTATTTCGACTGAACTTGAGAAATCCGCGAATAGCTTCAGTGATTCCTTATAGTACAGAATCGCTGTCAGTCAAAAGGAGATGCAGATCCTCCAATCATCACGCAGAAGCTCGGAGTCCGGGCCAGCCCACTCCCCATTCACCCCCAGAGACGCTGAGCGTCCGTAGGCGGGACATAATCGCAGCGTTTATCCAATGACCGTCTAGTTTCGAAGCGCTGAAAAAAAAACGTTCAAAGCAGCCCCACTGAAGTCAATGGACGCCGACCTGCTATATGTAACTGATTCTGAACAAACTCGTCTTTGAGATGAACGTTTTCTAACGCATTTTTAGTCAATAAAATGTTAATACAATAGTACATATTTGACCATTAATTTTGTGACATTATAAGGGAAGTCAAGCTTCCCTTGCAGTCTTAAAGAAATCGCCACTGGTTCCTGCCTACAGGCGCATATTACTAACACACCCATTAAATAACACAATAAATACTTTTCAGTTCCTCAAAATAGCAACAATGCTCCAGAACATACCTGGTTTTCAGACCAGACGCCCATGGGGGAACAGATGGGTGCGGGTGCATTTGATATTTAAATAACGCGGAGCTGGATGTGAAAATGAGAACTGCGTTGAGCTGAAACTAGCCAAGAATACCTGTGCCGGGTGTATGATAGGGCCCATTGTGTCTAAAATGTCTGTTACTCTAAATTAACTTCTTGTTTATTGAGCTACTGTATAAAACAACTTTCACACTAACAATTGTGCTGTCGAGCTGTGATTCAGCTGTAGGCACAATGTCACAGCTACTCCTTTTGATATTTAAATGAATCACACTGTTACTTGAGTGATTTTGCTTAAATTTAGCACACATTAACCAGTCAGAATCCAGAACTGGGAATATTACATTTGATGATTTCCATTCATATTAGTATAAGGAAATGGCATGACAGCAATGATGTTTATTTGATGGGGAAATAATTACCCATGTGATGTTTATAGGTTATTATTCAACATTTATATTTCTGTTTCTTAACTCACCTGTAGATCCCTGTCTCAGTTTTTCATTTTTCTTTTTCCTCCACTTCCAGGGCTTGAAGATGCGGCCCAGGCTGGCCAGCTTACTGTTGCGGCGGATAGGTGGAGTTCGGACCCCGGACACTAGACAACCAGAATGAAGTGTTCTGTGCTGATCCATCACATCTATGGCACAAAACAGACAAGAAGAAATGACGTTTCCATCAGAAACTAATCTCTCGGTTTGTAAAAGCAAGATAATGCATTTTTATGCAGCTGTATTTCTGTGAACGCAAGTTAAAAATGTGTTTCTGTGATCAACAGCACACCACAAAGACACTGCTTCAACATTAAATTAAGCATTTAAAGGTAAAGTTCAGCCAAGAATGAAAACGATCCCGTCATTTACTGCCCCTCAAGCCATCCTAGGTGTATATGACATTCTTCTTTCAGCCAAACACAATCTGAGTTATATTAAATAATATATTGGCTCTTCCAAGCTTTATAATGGCAGTGAATGGTACCTGAGATTTGGAAGCCCAAAAAAGTGAATCATCCATCATGAAAGTAAGCCATACGACTCCAGGGGGTTAATAAAGGCCTTCTGAAGCAAAGCCATGTGCTTTTGTATGAAAAATGTCCATATTTATAGCTTTATAATCTATAATCACTGGCTCCTCTTCTCTTACACCGGTGTTTTGTTTTGCTCTATCCTGAGCACTTTCGCATTCCTCAATATGTCGGGTCAGAGGTCACTCCCAATTAATGGGCTAATTTTAATTTTTGGATGAACTAACTCTTTATCTCCAGCAGCCATCAGGTATGTTTTAGTCAGAATACAATACATCCAGTCCTATTTCTGATTCTAAATGTTCTGTTAACATGAGTTATTGCAACCCGATACACATATTTGTTCACATGTGCATTAAATGAACTTGGCCAGTCGTTGCATTCAAAACCGGAGAAAGCTTCAGCAATATCATCAGAGCTACGGCGAGTATAATTGTCATTTTGTCAGACTTGATTCACATATCTAAATAGAAATCTGACACATTGTCAAAAGCAAATAATTCAGGTGTTTACATGGCAGCCTTTCAATCTGATTAGAAACCAATTATTTGGGTGCATGTCAATAGCATACTGACTGCATCACAAAAATATGTTGGACCCCGTTTACTCCAGTATTTAGTGTCAACCAATGACATCAGACCACCTGAGACGGATGTTAATAACAGCTGCGAAAGAGCCAATGATAATCCATGGGGAGTGAATGTGTGTGTCAGATGGGTGAGCATTACCAAGGTGGAACAGCATGTGGATCATCTCCCCTGACGCAAAACATTAGTTTTAATTTAAAAGATGACAACACATGACAAAGTGACCAAAAAATTATTGGCTTAATATGACATTTGAAAAGTTGTTCGAAACCATAATGATGTGCTTCCTTCCAAAAAGCACAAAAATATATTTTTTTCAATGTTTATGCTGCTCTTTTTCAATGTGTAAGAGCCATATTTCAATATTTCAGAATTTCTATTTTTAGATGTTTTACTATGTATATTTCGTACAATAATTGTTTTTGTTAATTAGTTATTTGGTTTATATTTGTTCGTTCTGCGCATGTTCAGCGACGTCATTTTTTCTCTGTAGAGCACGCAAGCCGGATATTGAGGCACATTCAATAATTTTGTTATTGCAGTGGGAGAACGCAAAGTTTTTGACCGTAAAGTAATCAATATAGCATACATTGGCTTACAAGTATAGGATCTCAACAAATAAGTTGTTGAGAAGACATCACTGCACAAGAGGATTATGCTGTATTCAAGAAATGTGATTCTTTATTGACTTGGAAGAATAAATCATGATAAAGGAATAATGGACTTTGAGTTGTGAATACAAGAAAATAAGATACGCGTCAAAACTTGTGGAATAAAAGACATTCACATGTCCCGTACACAATGAATTAAAATGAATTTAGATGAATACTGATGAGCCTAAAAACAAGACAAAAAAAACACCACAGAAGTAATTCAACATACAAGATGTAAAACAGCACTGCATGAGGAAGAGACTGACATTTTTATTCTCAGAAAATCTTGCCCTCTCTAATTTGTTTTTGCACATTTCAGACTTGCTGTACGTACACACATTGAACCAGGTTTAGCGCTAATTATGCCAAATTCCATTGGTGCTTACTACAGTCACATGGAAAGATTAAGATGTGGCTAATTTAGTGAATAATGACTTAAACTTCTGTTTGAAAAGAGCCCCTGTTGGTCCTACAAAAATAAGTATTAATTTTTTTACATGGTATGCAGTTGAATCCTGTTCTGAGACACAGAGCACTGCTCTATATCGGTCTCACATGGTCTGTGCAGACACCACCACACAAACAACTGACTATTTTAAAGTGCCCTTATTATGCTATTTTAAAGGTTTCTAATGTTGTTTTGACGTCTCCAACAACAGGTTTACATGCATCCAAGGTCAAAACCCCTATTTTCTCCTAATATCCACTGCAGCATCAGCTCTTTTCTCTCAGTGTCTGAAACGGTTCGATCAAGGATTCTTTCTCTCTAAACCCCGCCTTTCTGAGAGCCTGCTCTGCTCTGATTGGTCAGATGGCCCAGTCTGTTGTGATTGGTCGACCGTGTCAGAACCCAAACGCTCATTATCATATCTGAATCTCAGCTCTTGACACACAGTGATACGAACAGTAACGATGGCGTGGGTTTTACCGTCTCAATCTCATCAAAGTGGATTTGCTTTGGCAGCAGAAAACAGCGTCTTCTCCACATGAACAACACCAACCAAACTCTTCCAGTCTCAGACACAACTACAGCGCTCGAGGGGCAAAGAGACGCCGTTCAGCCAATCAAGACCAGAGACTGGCATTATGCAAATCAGTTACAAACCTACAGCAGGAAGTGAGACTGGAATTACTGACAACTCGTAGGAGACAAAAACTCAATTTAACTTTGATCTTTGAAACATTGCTAACCTTTTACATTCACAAACAGCTCTATTAAACATTAAAGCTTAATATGGACACTTTATAAGACAATGCTGTATTCCCCAAGGAAATCAAGTCAGCTTCATATCAACTCCTGCCACTCAAGACACAAACTGCTGCTTGGTTCACTGACGGCCGAGTGAATACATCAATCTATCAGACATCAATCTGTCCCAAACCCCATCAAACAGCTGGCTTGACTCTTGGCTGCGTCTACAACAGCCTTTGAGTAAGAGCTGTGTGTCCAGCATAATGGTTGAGCGACATGCCTCTGCAGAGAGACTCAAGCCCTGCGCTGGAGCAGGAATAGAAGCAGTCTCTGCCTACACAGTCTGGCTGAGACGGAGAGTTGACACCTCAGGAAGAGTGCAGATGAACCGTGGGCAGCGCTGAGAGCTTCTATCTCTGTCCGTTTCTTCCGATTGTCACACCTCAACCGCACGAAAGTGAAAAAGCAACAACAACAACAACACCTGTTTATATCAGAAGGAATAGTGATGGATGTAAAATCATACATTATAATAAACATTTATATAACTAATCTGAAATACTTCCCCTATAAAACTTTGATGTGTTCAACATTTCTTAATAATGATAAATGTGTGGTTATGTTAAGGCAGGTTGCCGTCTTATGCATAAGTGCTTCCTTAAACTGGATAGATTCAACACTAAAGACTTACCCAGCAAGAAATAGCTCTGTTAACTATAGACCCGATATAGTCTGGCTATGAGTTACTCAATTCTGGCTAAAATAACCTTGAATTTAGTTACATGTAGTTTTTGCCAAAATAACCTGCGAGATGCATGATATTCCATCATGTAAGCAAAGTCAACAGTGATTACAAGGCGTTTGGTTTCATCTCTTTGACATGTTCATGTTCTAGATGACTAGGCTATTCTTGAGCTATAGTTAGACGGCTATTTTCAGTGACAGCCCATATTTTTCCTGGTTTTAGCCTAGATGTAAGGGCTGTGTTGAACAGGGCTGTGTGGACGGCTATTAGACGTCTTTTAAATGCAAAATTGCTTGCTGGGTAGTGACTACGAACTATTTTGTGTACTACATCAAGGTCGACGCGACAAATATCTACAGACACTCAAGTCTCACAAGTGCTTAAAAAGGGAATCAAAGTAACCAATGTCCTTCAGAAAGAATCTACTCTTCAATATAACAGATAAATAAAATTATGTTAAAGGGTTAGATCACCCAAAAATAAAAATTCTGTCATTCATTTATTCCCCGTCAGACCTCCGTTTATCTTCACACACAGATGAATATATTTGTGTTTAAATCCGATGGCTCAGAAAGGCCTTCATTGACACCAATGTCATTTCCTCTCTTAAGACCCATAAAGGCACTAAAGACGTCGTTACAAAGCCCATCTCACTACAGCGGCTCTACAATCATTTTATGAAGACAAGATAATAGTTTTTTTTGCGCAAAAAAACCTAAATAACGACTTACCGTATATAGTGATGACCGATTTCAAAACACTGCTTCCTAAAGCTTTGGAGCTTAACGAATCAGTGTATTAATATCCGTGAATTATGAATCGATATGCTGATTCATAAAGCTCCAAAGCTTCAGGAAACTTTGTTTTGAAATCGGCCATCACTATATAAATCGATATTTATTTATTTTTTGCACACTAAAACTATTCTCGTGTCTTCATAAAATGACTGTAGAGCCGCTGTAGTGAGATGGGCTTTGTAACGACGTCTTTAGTGCCTTTATGGGTCTTAAGAGAGGAAATGACATTGGTGTCAATGAAGGCCTTTCTGAGCCATCGGATTTCAACACAAATATCTTCAATTGTGTTCTGAAGATGAACGAAGGTCTGACGGATGTCGAATGACATTAGGGTGAGGAATTAATGACTGAATTTCTTTATCTGGCAATACATAATTAAAATGTAAGTAGTCTGAAAAAGAGAGTATAAAAATCAAGTGACTCTAGACTTTTGAATCTGCAATAAACACCGCTCATTATTTTTGTTCGGGACGAAACAAATGATTGGTTTGGGCGACTGTCACTCTCTCTCGCTACCATGGCAACCACCGCTTTTGCTACAGGATCCGCCCACACATGCGCCACCCCTAGGAAGAGCAATAGCATTCAAAATGCACGGTGCACGGTTTTGTAGTCAGCGGGGAAAAAGGAAGACAGTAGGCCTACATGTAAAGGCAATGCACACAAAGTCTTTGGATAAACAAATAAATCAAACGTGAGTAAATATGGGCGTGGCTTTCCAACGATGGAGAACTGAGGGACCTAAAGGGGCTGAAAAACGACTGATTGCTGGCTGTATTTCTGCTGGACAGGTCATCTTTCATTTTGATTATACATTTTTTTGGTTTCTGTTTTCATGAAGCATGTAGCACTAGCACACGAAGCTGCCTAATATAGCATAACATTACTTAGCATAAAGTTACAATATTATACACTTAGCCATTAGTAGAGATGATAAATACTCAATATGCTTAGTTAAGTTGATCGCTGTTGTGTTGAATTTCACAAAATTTAACCTTAGATAACAAAATGCATGTGTAAAAGCTAGTACACCGCATCCAGGAACTGTTTTTAGAGCTAAGTTAGCTTTAGCTGCTGCTAATCAACAATGCTTTCATCATGGAAACTCTTACATGCAAAACACAGTATATGTTATGAATCTTACACGAAATTCATCTTCATCACAGTATAACTGATGTTATTGGAAAAAAAAAAATCAATGCTACCCGTTTTTAGCTTTGCCTTATAAATATAACTAGCTCGTTACCGAATTAAACAAAAATATATTTTAAACTATAGTACCGTTATTCTAGCTGGATAGTGAGTACTAAAAGACATCTTATTTGTTTATATTCATACTGATAAAGTTAGATGTTTTATTACATGTGATTCTGACATGATGTGACTACATGCACACCACTCCTCAGGTCAATAATGCGTCTTACAGCTGATTGGTCGGTGAGGCGCGTTCATGTGTTTTGGGGGCGTGGCTTTGGAAAGAGCCCAGAAGGGAGAAGGTGGAGCGAATGGAAATAATGAGCTGTCTTTAAAACAGTCGTGAGACGTCTACAGACACTCAAATTTTATACTTTCTTTTTTAGAGTAGTTACATTTTAATTATGTATTGATATATAAAGAACATTTAAACAAATTTTGAAAAAAAAGTTTTTTAACCAATTCTTACCTACTCACCCTTTAAGTCAAATTAAATAGTCACGGCCTACTCGCACTCAACAGTTTTGCCTCTTCAGCGGCTTCAGCCATGTCCTCGATTCAGATATAAGACACTGCGATTCACAAATACCTGCATTCATATTCATGTAAAGTAGCCTTTGTTGTCAAGTTTGGGTGAGTAAATGCAAATTGCACAAGATAAAGTAGCTTTAATGCCCTGTAAAATGGGATATCACTTCTTTTGTAGCAGAAATAATATTCTGTAGAAAAAGTTGCCATGCAAAATAATGCATTACTCATCACAAATGTACTGGAGTGAAGAGTACATATACTTATTCTCCTGAGACTTATATTACATTTGTAAAAAGGGGCATAATAGGCAAGTACAGTAACTAATTACAGTTACTCAAATACAGCACTGAGGATGGATTCATTCGACAACAATCTGGCGAAGGTTTGTAACACTCAAACCACCATTTCCTGTAAAGCTGCTTTGGAGCGATATTTATTGTGAAAGTGCTATACAAATAAAGTTTAATTGAATAGCAAAGAATTGCTGTTGACCAAATAAAATTGCATTTATTGAATTTATTATTTTCTCATATGCTAAGGATGGACTTGTTCTAGTAACATAGAAGTTCTAAACATTGAAATGCATCAAATTAGTATAAAAAATGCGATGTAGTTTTTAGCTGGAGCGGTTAAATATTCTCACAGTATGTGGATGGAGCATCACTGTAATATTAATGGCGGAAGGGACCACATCGCCCTCCAGCTGAACTCGCTGTACAAAACACTGATTCTGTCGACTGCAGACTCCACTCTCACCTGTTAAAATATCCATATGCAAAGCATTTGTGCTTGTCTACAATTATCCAGTCTAAGAAAGCCAAAAGATCGACGCTGTGCTGCGTATTATGCACAACAAACTGCATATTAATGTAATGCAGTTACATAACAGCTCAGCAGTATTGCTATCGCGTGAAACGTTTCTGTAGAGAGCAGAGGATCCAATGCAGCTTGTATTTCTCTGTGCTGTCAGACCGAACCCAGACGGTGTAAAGCAGGTCAGCTGTTCGTGTCTTACTATACCAGCGGTGCAGAATCCAGGTCAAGCCTTTTAGTTTCTGCAGCTGAAGCACGAGCCAGGGTCAGAGCGCCGTTGCCATGGTTACTCCTCCGGTTGCTGCAGCGCGGCCCCTTAGAGGCGCAGCATCACTAACGGGGGTTGCTGGGCGGACGGGGAGGCTGTTGCCACGCAGAGCGCCTAGAAACCCACGAGAGCCAATCAGAGGCTAGCGACGCGGAACCCACGGCAGGCATCCCTCTATTTATAATTTCTAGAAATTGTTTTGAAAAATCTATCATGGGATGCTAAGAATTAATGTATCATGTGTAAACACATATCAAGACTATCTCTCTCTCTCTCTCTCTCTCTCTCTCTCTCTCTCTCTCTGTAGCTGCATGCTTGACTGTTTCTTAACATCTGCACAAGATTTCTACTCTTATTAGACTGGGAGAAAGTAAATCAATAGGAAGTTATTCGATAGCAGCCTGGCCCATGAAAGCAGGGTTGTCCTAAATAAAAGGGTGGTTGATTATGATTTTACTTTTCTAACTTTAACTAGTGTGTAATGTTGCTGTTTGAGCATAAACAACATCTGCAAAGTAACAACGCTCACAGTTCAACGCAAAGGGAGATATTTTCTTTTACAGAAATCGCCTTTTTAAACGTGGAGCAGATTACAACGCCTTCTTCCCAGGTTGAGGACATCACTTACCCTAAAATTTACATTTAAAACCTGCCCCCAGGAACATAACAAAAGGCCATTTTGAGAAGAGGAAGAGTTGTTGTAGTGGATCACATTAAGGAGTCGCTCAAACTGTCACATCCATCTTTTCACAATACACTATATGTAACACAAATGCAGTTGCATGTCATAAAAGCAAGATGATAACATTAGGTTATTTCCGTAATTAAACTAAACTATACCTGTTCTATCTTTATGCATCAGATATTCTCTGGCTCATCTTACAACAGTTCCCACATGAGTGATTTATAGATTACCATGACAGAATATGCTAATCAATGACTTGAAGATAGTTAGCTCATAAATTCATCAACTTACCTTTCAGAAACGTCCTGAGTCTCTAAATCATTGTCCGAGTCCGGACATTTTCAGTGTGTGTCTGCGTGAGGTAATCGGAGCTGCTAACACAAGCTCTTGAAGCTCCGCCCTCTTCTATAAAGGGGGCCGGAGAAGCAGCTCATTTGCATTTAAAGGGACACACAAAACAGTGCATTTTTGCTCACCCTCAAAACGTGACAATTTTACCATGGCATAAAAAAATGATCTGTGGCATATTTTGAGCTAAAACTTTACACACACACTCTGGGTATATCAGAGACTTATTTTACATCTTGTAAAAATGGGCACTTTAGGACCCCTTTAAGGCTTCAGTCTCCCACACATCTCACCAACCCATTACAATAGTTTGTATGCTTTTTACAAATAATGCAGTAGTCTAGTAATATTTGAAAATGTTTCTGAAGTAAGAATATTAATGAATGATATTAGACGCTCGATGATAAGTCGTTTTCGCTTTTCTGGCTTGCTATAGTTCAAGGTTACAGTACTGACAAAACATAAGGTGGATGTAATTTCTTAGCCTGTTGCTTTATTATAGATAAAGTACATTAAATGCAAGCACATTGTTCACACGTTCTCCTTACTGTTTTTGATTGTAAGGTTACTGGTTACAATAGACTAGCAGAGGTTATGATATTTTGGAAGAAACTGAAAACTTTTGGTGAACTGGTAACACGTTAGAATAATTGTCCCTAAAGTAATGCAATAGAGTATTACTACATTAACAAAATTAAAGCCACAATATGTAATTTTTCACTGCTAGAGGTCACTTATTCAAAATAAATGTGTAGCTTGATGACGCCTTCATTTCGCAGAGCTTTTATTCTGCCACAGATGACTGCTTCTGCTGCTTTCACCCATGTTTTATCATATTAGACACATTATTTGAGTGTGTTGAAAGTTATGTTTTAATGTTACTCTGTGCGTCCGCTCGGCGGCTGCTGAGACACTTGTTTACACTGCAGTAACCTAGAGCGATATTAGGCATGTTAAAACATGAAACATCGTGGTAAATCAAGAAAACCAGATTTGAACAATAAGACTGGAGAACAATGATTAAATGTTCTGGTTAAAAATTGCTTAGGCTATTTCTTTGGATTTAAACATTATTGGAAACATTTGGGATAGCCTACACAGGTCAACAAAATATATAACATTGTTATAGTGTTTTTTTTGATATTTTAGTCCAAAAATCTTACATATTGTGCCTTTAACTAATCAGTAATGGCTTAATGGCAAATTTAAGACTGAGATAGTAATCAATTAGGCTTGAAGTTAACAAATTATTAAAACAATGACCTATTAATTACATTAACGTCTTTCTTCGAACAGTGATCTGGATCATTATTTTAAAGTAAAACTTTTTTATTGTTAATAGTAAAATTGGTCCATATCACTGCAGTGAAAATCAAGGCGTTTTAACATGAACTGCTTTGAGTGAAAGAAACAATGTAAAATTAAAATTAAAGTTTTTTTCGTCAAACGCACATAACAGCATTCACAAACGCGGTAAAGTAGAAAATATATTTCATAACAAACGCACTCACGCGTTATTTCAGTAACTTCCCGCAGACGCTCGAGAGTTCAGCGCGCGCTGCCGCCGTTACAGTGAGTGAAGACCTCATATGGTGGAGCCTTTAGGCGTGGACTGTGAGTGTGACAGCTGGACTTTGAATCTTCGCTGCTTCCATGAACACATTATGAACAGTAACCAAAAAATCTTTATCCTTGATGGAAAGCGAGCGGTCATTCCCGCATCGCTCGTCAGCAGAATCCCTCACGTGCGCGCGCTCGCATACATCATCATCCCGCGCGTCCTAACTGCTGAACCCGCAACACCACGCGAGGACAAAAAGCGTCTGTCATTCAATATCATTCGCAAAAGCAGCATTTTATTTATAGAATTGCGTTTATAATAAATAAAACAGTCTTATTTGCTGGGGGGAAACTTTGCAGAAATGTGACATATGCTTTCACACAGAGGATGCCAATGTGAATGTGCACGCGCATGTGACAGTTCTTGCGTTGGAGGAGAAATATCCACAGTGTTAATCACCTTTCATTTTTAAAGTCAATTTGTGGCATATTCATTAATGCCTTAGCTACAAAACAGCTATTAGACATTTACACCCTTACAACTGAGTTCACTGGTAAATAACTGATAAACACTATTTCTCTAGGTCACGTGGTTCCCAAAACCTGTCCTGGAGGACCACCAGCCCTGCACATGTTGTATGTCTCCCTCATCAGACCCACTCACTTCAGGTCTTGCTATCTCTACTAATGAGCTGATGAGTTGGATCAGGTGTGTCTGATGAGGGAAACATGCTAAATGTGCAGGGCTGATGGTCCTCCACCTCCAGGACAGTTTTGGGAACCACTGCTCTAGGTATTTTGATGGTTTCCCTTTTGGGAGTCCCATAGGATTGCTTTTGGAAGCATGTTCAAAACAGAACAAATGGCTTAATTTCAGACTCAGATGTCAGCTACGGATCCTCAGTCCAAGACTGCTTGTTCTACATCACTAATGCTATTGAGCGCGATCTGATGGACACACATCATATGACTTACTGTTGAAGTGAGATTATGGCATTTTTAAGATTCGAACAGGTTTGGAAATACATGAGTAAATGGCGGCCGGATTTTCACTTTGGGTTTCCTGTCCCTTTAAATAGAAACAGCCCTTATAACCTCACCATCACAGTTACATTATTGAAGCAAATAACAGTGTGTTGAGCATCCATGAGAGCCTATGAGTGGCTGACGGTGTTCAGGAAAATGTCAAGAGCTTTGTTTGCTGCCTTATGCTTCCATCCCTCTTTGTGAGCTTTCATGGGCTTGTTAACAAATTGGCAACACAAACTAGGTCATGATGTAAAATTGATTAGTTGTGGTCCAGTTTTTAAATGTTTCATCATATAGATCTATGTTCATAATTGCCATGTAATAGGAGTCCCATTGAACGGGTCTCTTTTATCTGATTGTTTATGGTGATATCAATCAAAATCTCTTCTCGCTTTCAGAACCAATATGAACCATGATGAAGTGAAGTTAAACAAGAACATCCCCAGAGTGAGTGTAGCGGTAAGTAACGCCACATTAAAGAGAGAAAGTCTCTCCTTCTCTGAGGACTTGTAATGGAGATCAGTCAATATTTAGAAATATTGTATTACAGATGCAATCGATTTGCGGTCGTGCAGCGTAAATGCTGTTTAAAGTCTGCCGTGTTTGCTGGGCTCATGGGAATGGACTCAAAAACATCAGAGTATCCGTGCGGCATTAATCAAAGCATCACAATACGGAACTGCAAAGTGCTTGATGATTGATTTTTCTCTGCGCCAAAGCAGCACTTTAAACGTATAGAATGCAAAATATTTAAGGCCCATTACTGTTAGCAGACACAACCGCAGTATAGTGTTTACATTTAGCATTAAATATGCATAGGCACTTGCTACAGGAGGGTAATCAGTTTCTTCTTCGTCTTTCAGGCCAGTTGTGCTAAAGGAGGGATGATTATGGGATGCTTATTTAAATAATGTAATCAACTCTGATTGCTTCAACTTGTCACCTACACAGTACTTTTTATCATATAAGCCGTGTTTTGTTTTTTGTCTATAGGTTCGGTGTGAAAAATGACAGCAGTATACTTCATAAAATGAACTCATGAAAGTATACTTTTTTACAGCAAACAAATCAGTTGCTTAAAAGTCCCGTTCTTCGCGATTCCATCTTTCAAACTTTAGTTAGTGTGTAATGTTGCTGTTAGAGCATAAATAATACCTGTAAAATTATAAAGCCCAAAGTTCAATGCCAAGCGAGATATTTTATTTAACAGAAGTTCCCTTTCAAAGCCTACAGCGAACGGCCGGTTTGGACTACACCGCTGCACTTCCTGCTGTAATGACGTCACTAGAACCGTTTGTTGACTAACCCTCCGCCCGCAAGAACACGCAAAATAGGGGGCGTGGTCTCGTTGCTCTCCCACGTGTAGACGAGCGCATTCAGCGCTTGCATCTCTCCGTTATGGTAAGAGGCGGGACCTTTCCGGGCAAAGTGCGCTAAGCTGCTGTCCAATCACAACACAGGAAGCGCTGGCCCAATCAGAACTCGTTACGTGTTTCTGAAGGCGGGACTTCATAGAACAAGGAAATCATCAGGCCGTTTTTAGGACAGAGAAAACAGCGGTGTACAGATAAGTAAATTGTGTGAAAAATACTGTTTTTACACGCGAAACATAAACTCATGTTATATTGGACACTGTAAACATAATCAAAGCTTAGAAAACACTCGACGAATGGGACCTTTAATTATATTTGCTTATTATATATGATATACACAAAAAATGGGGTCAAAATCATTTTGGCATTAAAAGTGGGACCAGCACAATATTAGGTTATAATGTTATGCCTGATTAGTGCATTTTGTGATAAACATGAAGAGACATCTTTCAAAAACATTAAAAAATCTTACACGGGCAAAACTTTTGTTATATAATAAGGTATGTACTAATATATAATATTGTATATTCAAAATGTATTTGATTTGTTTATTAATGAATTATATTCTATATACAATCGTATTTCATAACAATAATCTACAAAAGTTATTCTTCAAAGATTGTTCATTTTATTTCATACTTCAAAAAAAGAGAGACATATATTATCTCCCCGCCAGCAGAAAGCAGAGGCTCAACAGTCTGGTGTGTGGTAATGAGAGAGCACGAGGGATTCCTCTGAGACGGATGAAACAGCCACAGGTTGGGAAAGTAGCCAGCTCAAAGAAAGTGAGCTTTACAGCAGCCGCGTCTGACTCTGAACACAGAGAATGACTAATGACTAAAGCACCAGACACTCAATTCACTTCCACAGGGCCAAACATTCTTACGGAGAAAGAGATGGGAGTTACAAAACTACACTTATAAAATTATGTGCCACTGCGGTTCAGCAAACGGATAATACAGATGCATTCGGGGTGGGTGCCTATAGTGACTGTAACTAATGAACTATGTCTTCTGTGAATACATTGAAACTCAGTTCCACAGATCCACACAGCCGGCTTAAAGTGCACACAACACATTTTGACAGCAGTTGAAGGATTTAGGAGGAAGTAACTACTTGACAACTTGTAGTAAAACGAACCAAATCTAAGAAGTCTGAGGCAAACAACGGCTGTCATGACCGTAATTCAAGTACCCATTCAGCAGCTCAATTAATAACCGCACTCCGTGAGGATGTCTTCACCCCAGGAAAATAAGGAACAAATACTGTGCTATTGACTTTAGAGCAGGTGTGTGTTGGTCAATGGTCAGTGGTTTTCAGTTCCTCAAAATAGCAACACGCCAACAATGCTCCTGAACACTCCTGGTTTAGACCAGACGTCCATGGGGGAACGAACACACACACACACACACACACACACACACACACTCACTCTCTCTCTCTCTCTCTCTCTCTCTCTCTCTCTCTCTCTCTCTCTCTCTCTCTCTCTCTCTCTCTCTCTCTCTCTGATGGGAACAGATGGGCCAGTGCATTTTATATTTAAACAACGTGACGCTGGACGTGAACATGAGAACTGCGTCGGGCTGAAACTAGCCAAACACACTTGAGTCTCGCCTGGCGTTGCATTACGCTGGGTATATGATGAGGCCCTCAATGCATTTAATGTTTTCAGCCCAAGCTAATTCAGACATACATAAACCAACACCCTTTGCATATCACAAGCCTTCATTTCAAGAAATAAAATATATATCAATTAATGAAAATTTAACTATATGACATCAAACTAATAGAAGAATGTTCAGAAAAATATCCCTTTTATTGCAAAAGGCTCTGTTTTTGCATTTCATATGTTTTATTATAATTTTAGAAATGTAAATGCAATTGCCTACTGTAAATCCATTAAACTATAACCATAAGGGTATCAAAACTGTAAATTACTCAGAATATTACTATAGTGCACAAGGCTTGTTTTTCAGATTATTAATAATCTGGCATTGATCTTGTTTTTCATATTTCAAATGCAACCGAAGTAATCATTAAAGGGGGGGGTGAAATGCTGTTTCATGCATACTGATCTTTTTACACTGTTAAAGACTTGGAATCCCATACTAAACATAGACAAAGTTTCAAAAGTTAAGGTGGACGTTTGATGGGAGTATTTCTTTGTCAAAAATACTACTTCCGGTTAGTCATAAGTTTCGGCAAGTTTTTTGCGATCATGCGTCCCCTTTGACGTTAATGGGGGCGGAATTTCCTTGTATGGGCCTTACGGACAATTCTACCGGAAGCGCGTGAGAGAGAGAGAGGGAGAGAGCGAAAGTAACAGGCTACGCCCATCAAAGCGCTGGCTCGTAGGATGCGCTGCACAGGGGATGTGCACATAACAATGTTACCAAAAAAGTGCGTTTTTGGTTGCCAGACCAAGACAGTCCTGCACAGATTCTCCAAAAACCCCGCGGTAAGGCAACAGTGGATGTAATTTGCTTTTCCGGATCAGCAACTGAGTTGCGCGAATGTTTATATCTGTTCGCTGCATTTCGGTGCCGACTGTTTCATAAACAAGGCCCAGCTCGACACCGGATTTTCCGATCGCCTAATGCTGAAGGATGGAGCAGTCCCAACGATAAAGGTCCCAACGTTAGAACCGCAGGCGGTGAGTGAGACTGCTTCAAATGTCTGTGTTTTTGTCTGTGTTAGCCCAAACATGATCACGTATAGTTAATTGATCAATGGAGCATGCGATGTGTAGTGCGTGTACATTTGTTTAGCTGGCCACTATATGTGTAACTTTATGTTTGTGTATTGTAAAAGCACTCCAAACAACAATACACAAAGAGGGGGGAAATATGTTGAACTAAATAAGCGCGCTTCTTCATTCAAATGCGCTACTATTCCGTGTCTTCCTATGTAAACACTAACTAGCCTGCCGTGCAAAACCAGTCCGCTTACTAACGTTACAATTGTCTACACAAACCACGCGTAAACACACACACACACACACACACACACACACACGTGCACAACTGCACTTCTCACATGTACACCTTCAAAGACAAAAATACGACAATATAATTCAAGTATAAATATGTAAATAACACAAGCCGCTAAGCATATTATATAGTTAGTGTATAACTTGTACCACATAGAGACGTCCTGCTCTAGTCGTTTTTGCTGCTGCTCCTGTTCAACTGCAGCCTCTGGGTCTGATTCCGGATCATAGATGTATGGCTGTATCTGATTAAAAGCCATATTTTTATTTTGAATAAAGTCTTTTTCCCGCTGTTAGGGATGACACAGCTTTACGACGCACTCGACTCAAACACAATAGCAGCGGCGTGCACACGTCATTATTTAGCTCCGCTCACACGATACGCCCCCACCCGCTCGGCTTTTTTCGGAAAGACTCGGAACAGCGCATCTTTCTTATATAATTATAAAAAAAATAAAGACTTTTCGGAGATATGCAGGATGCAATGCTACTCTATAGGTACTCAAGATTGACATGACACTGACTGAAACTGAGTGTTTCACCCCCCCTTTAAATTACATTTATGTAGAGTAATGTAAGTCCTACTTAAGGTCCAATGTGTAATATTTACAAAGATTTATTGACAGAAATGTAGTATAATATACATAACTATGTTCTCAGTATAAAGACCTTACATAATGAACCGTTGTTTTTATTATCTTAGAATGGGCCGTTTCTATCTACACACACCGCGGGTCCCTTACAGTGAAATCCATTTGCCATTTTGCGCCGTCATGTTTCTACGGTAGCCCTAAACGGACAAGCTTTTCTACAGAGCGTTAGTCACTCTGCTGTCTGAGACGACCACATCTTTATTCTGTGTTGGCCACTGTAGCTTTTCACTGTGCTTTGAAAGGCAAACATGTCTCTGCAGGTCTGCTGCATCACATCAGTGGGCGTGGCCATACACAGAGGGACGTTTTCAACTGTTACCTGATTTGCCCACGTCACAGTGTGGGTAGGGTTTAGGGGTGGGGTCGGGTGAAGGGAATCATCTTAATTGCGTGATTTATAAACACCCATCAGTTCGCAACCTCATACTCTTGAAAGGGAGGGGTGAGGGATTGCATTTCACAACCTCACCACTAGATGCCGCTAAAATTTAGGCAGGTCAAATAAGCATCCTTACAGGTGTCATAAAATGAAACTTTGACTTTTGTAGGTTTTTTGCATTTACTTACATTTGCATTTGCATTTTACAGTAAAGCTAAAAAGAAAACATGCAGCCAGTTTGTTATAAACTGTCCTGTGTCAATTTGGAGTCCGCCCTCTTCCCAGCCCGTTTTGTACACAGATAGCGAAGCGGCTAACTAAGGTGCCATTCGCATTACTACAATTTAGTTTCATAATGAAGCGATCCTGGCATGCCACCTGCTCTGTGTTAGGATGTACAGATGTCCAGCTTCAGAAGAAACCAAAGCAAAATGGCTTGATTTTATTTATGAAGGTAATGTCCCAGACAGAGTGAGAGTGAGAGTTTTTCAAACATTGGACAATACGAGGCTGGACTCGCATTAAAGTTGCTTTTAAAGGGTGGACCTGTGGGCCGACCTACAATTCCTCAGAAAGATGTAAGTTTTTTTTATATATATATATAATTGTGGTTGTTTGATTGTTTTGGTCATTGTTAGCAAACGCTAACATCTACGGTAGTTGCTTTTACTTGGAGTGTCAAACATTATAGGCCTAACTTACAAAACGTGTGCTGAAGTTAGTCAGTTGTAACAGTCCCACAATTTGGTTGGCTAACATTATTCGTAAGTTTTGCAGGTATTGTGAAGAAGCAAACAAGGACAATAGCGAAAATGGCAGATCATGGATAGACGCTTGTATTTCAGAGTACATCACAGCTCCTGCATACAAATGATGTAGGCTTCAAAATCAGAATTTGTTTGACACAGGTTCAACCATATACGACTGGATGCCTAATCTCTCCATCGGTCATGCCGGACAGTAGAGATGCAACAGCCAATCAGAGCAGAGCTCAACATTATTATTCATGAACCTTCCAGATAAGGTAATAACAGCCCATTTCATTCTAGGGACAAATCCTAGGGTTGTAAATGGACATGCAAATCTGGAGAATTTTTGAACTTTCCTGAGCCACATACCTTATATGTAGATATCAGAGAAAAATTTCAAATATTGTATCAATGCATTCTATGGCACCTTTAAGTTCAGCCTAATTGCATTTAATATAAATTTCAAATATAATACATTTTAGTTTAGTTGTAAATAACATGCAATGAATTGTCTGAAAACATGGCATTCAGATCACATTTCAGTATATTCTTTTCAAAGTATTATATAAGTAATAAGTACTCTTTTTTAAAAGTACGCTAAAGTGTACTTCTTTTTTTCAGAAGGGTTTGAAGACATTTAATCTGCAAAACATTTAAATAATCAGTCATATTTTACTATTGCCTGTAAGTTTGAAGCCATAAAAATCATTCATATGTTGTTGTTTTTCAATAGTGTCTGAATTAGAGCGCAGTCACAGGGGACTGCCATGCACGAGCCCTCGCTCATGACCTCTGTGTGTGTGTGTGTGTGTGTGTGTGTGTGTGTGTGTGTTGTTTTTCTCTCAGTCCCTCATTCTCGCGCTTCCTTTCATGTGTGGGTGAGCGACAGCTACATCCGTCCTGCTGGGCATCAGCATGCTGCCCTAATTACCACCCAAAATGAGGAAAATCTCTCCATTCAAAATGCAAAACATCTTCCATTTTTCAGGCCGTATGGCTTAACATATGATAACGTCACATGATTTTTCTCTGATATATGTGCATGCACCAAAATGACTGGCATGTTCTATGCAATGTATTCAATAGGAAGCTTCTCATTCAGCAGGATCTCGTACAGTTTCGAGGAGGATCAGTTCGGCGTGTTTTGGTGTTATTCAGTTCTGCAAGCATTTAGGTCAATGTGTGAATCATTCATAAAGACGCTCGCAACAGTCACGAGCGCATGGATGATGGCTCTTAACTGCACTCCCTTAGGGCAATTTCAAATTAGCATGGTATGGAGATAAAAAAGCAAAACATAGGGTTGAACGACATATGGGGCTCCCTATGGAGGTCAGTAAACCCAACCCCCCCCAAACACACATGACCTTATGGGATGTTCTGTGCTTCTCAGCTGGTTTTGTTTCAGGACTCACACTTACATTGGCCATCAAGTGGTGACCCAATACAGATCCAAAATAGATAAAAGTAAACAAATATACCCTTAAAATAAGACTGTGGTATGTGAATACATTTATTAAAGGAATGTTATTCCTTGGGAATCTTAGCAATGCATAGTAGAACAGTAGTGATGTTCAATTCATTAACAAAATGTTGTTGTTTTTTATCAAATCCTCAACGCATCAGTTGATTCATAAATCTCTATGCCCTGTCCAAATACCAACACTTGCGATTTTTGCACTTGACTACTTACACTCTAAAAAATGCTGGGTTAAAAACAACCCAAGTTGGTTTGGAAATGGACAATCCTAGAAATTGGGTTGTTTGAACCCTAGTAAACGGCCACATTCATACAACCTAATTTCTGGGATTGTCCATTTTCAACCCAACTTGGGTACACCCAACAGAGTGTACATGGTGTATTTCTTTTGGCCAATTTGGCCAAGTATGAGTGAAGACAGCAAGTGTGTCGAACTTTTGATTTCCTGATGGGACACGCTTATAGTGTTGCAAATTATTATTATTATTTTTAATACTTTGCATTTGAATGTCTGGGCTCGTATTTTTTAAAGCTTCAAAGAATCCTCTTAGCTTAAAACTTTTACATAAAAAAGCTTAGCTTAAGAGTGATTGAGGACTGATCTGAGAGCAACTCTGAGAGAGGAAAATACAAAAAATGTATCTTAGTGAGAATGCAGAGCTGATCCCTTTGCTATATGACAGTCTTTTGAAGTCTTTTGAAGACTGTGCTTGGTTAGTTGTCCAAGAAGGAAAAAGGAGTGCTTTTAAGTATAGGGTCTATATAAGCCTTCACTTTGAAACTACAGACATCATTATTCCTGTTTTACTGTACTCTCCCTTTCTCACATTGTATATATATATATATATATATATATATATATATAGACACACACAGACATACACTCACCTAAAGGATTATTAGGAACACCTGTTCAATTTTTCATTAATGCAATTATCTAATCAACATTATCATCATCACATGGCAGTTGCTTTTTGGGGTGTGGTCCTGTTCAAGACAATCTCCTGAACTCCTGAATGTCAGAATTGGAAATAAAGGTGATTTAAGCAATTTTGAGCGTGGTATGGTTGTTGGTGCCAGACGGGCCAGTCTGAGTATTTCACAATCTGCTCAGTTACTGGGATTTTCATGCACAACCATTCCTAGGGTTTACAAAGAATGGTGTGAAAAGAGAAAAACATCCAGTATACGGCAGTCCTGTGGGCAGAAATGCCTTATTGATGCTTGAGGTCAGAGGAGAATGGGCTCACTGATTCAAGCTGATAGAAGAGCAACTTTGACTGAAATAACCACTCGTTACAACCGAGGTATGCAGCAAAGCATTTGTGTAGCCACAACCTTGAAGCGGATGGGCTACAACAGCAGAAGACCCCACCGGGTACCACTCATCTCCACTACAAATAGGAAAAAGAGGCTACAATTTGCACAAGCTCATCAAAATTGGACAGCTGAAGACTGGAAAAATGCTGCCTGGTCTGATGGGTCTGGTTTTCTGTTGAGACATTCAGATGGTAGAGTCAGAATATGGTGTAAACAGAATGAGAACATGGATCCATCATGCCTTGTTACCACTGTGCAGGCAGGTGGTGGTGGTGTAATGGTGTGGGGGATGTTTTCTTGGCACACTTTAGGCCCCTTAGTGCCAATTGGGCATCGTTTAAATGCACACGGCCTACCTGAGCATTGTTTCTGTTGATTGGTTTCTTAAACATGACAATGAGTTGACTGTACTAAAATGGCCCCCACAGTCACCAGATCTCAACCCAATTGAGCATTTTTGGGATGTGGAGGAACGTGAGCTTCGTGCCCTGGATGTGCATCCCACAAATCTCCATCAACTGCAAGATGCTATCCTATCAATATGGGCCAACATTTCTAAAGAATTGCTTCAGCACCTTGTTGAATCAATGCCACATAGAATTAAGGCAGTTCTGAAGGCGAAAGGGGGTCAAACACAGTATTAGTGTGGTGTTCCTAATAATCCTTTAGATGAGTGTATATACACGGATCAGGCATAACATTATGACCTAATATTCTTTCATTGCTCCGTAGTCCAGTTCTGATGCTCACATGCCCACTGTTGGTGCTTTCGGCGGGGTCAGGGGTCAGCATGGGCACCCTGACTGGTCAGCGGCTATGCCGCCCCATACGCAACAAACTGAGATGCTCTGTGTATTCTGACAGCTTTCTATCAGAACCAGCATTAACTTCTGGAGCAGTTTGAGCTCCAGTAGCTCGTCTGTTTGATCGGACCACACGGGCCAGCCTTCGCTCCCCACGACATCAATGAGCCTTGGCCGCCCATGACCCTGTGGCCGGTTCTCCACTGTTCCTTCCTTGGAGCACTTTTGATAGATACTGACCACTGCAGACCGGGAACAGCCCACAAGAGCTGCAGTTTTTGGAGATGCTCTGAGCCATCACAATTTGGCCCTTGTCAATCCTTACGCTTGCCCATTTCTCCTGCTTCTAACACATCAACTTTGAGGAAAAAATGTTCACATGCTGCCTAATAAATCCCACCCACTAACAGGAGCCGTGATGAAGAGATCATCAGTGTTATTCACTTCACCTGTCAGTGGTCATAATGTTATGCCTGATCAGTTTATATATTATTTTTTGTTTTATTTACCATGCTGTTAATGTTTTACATAATGTATTTCATAGGAAATGAACAGGACACAGTGAGGTTCTGAACTTTTTGACAGACCCAAATCATCACGGCTGCACAGTTTCATTTTTCCAGTTGCCAAACATTAACGTTAATGTAGTGATTACTTCCATTTCTGGAAGTGTCGGAGATGTTAGCGTGTCTCTAATAAGATCGGTCACAAACATGATCCCGGCACGATTTAAATGCGTAGTGTCTTATTAATTCACTCATGCATTCTGTATAACATTTCTTCTCCCTCGATGCGTTTCGTCCATTTTCTCCACTGCTAAAGAAACTCTTAAGTCTCGTAAAAGTCCTCGTCTGTACTCCTAACACTTTTGGACCTTAAGACCTATTTTAACAGTTAAGATGCTTTCTGAATTACTTTTTCCTTTACTAGGATTTGTATTGAATTTTAAGATTAAATTTCCACACTTCTAAGAATGGTCTTAGATTTTTGTCACTAGGAACTACCCTTTGCAGTAAGGTTTTTCATGAATAATGCCCACATTCATTAGTCACTGTAACTAACAGAAGACACTATTTTTTTATTGTGGTGCTTCTAATTAAGTGATAAAAAGCAGATGCAAATATTGATCAAAACACACATATCCTAATCATCGTTGCACCAATTAAAATTGCAAGACTTTATGTTTTACCAAATTATATGTAATATTGGATTAATTTAACTTACATGTTTTTCTCGACATCTCGTGATTTCGGGGCACGAGAGATTCATGATGGGATACACTTAGCCTTGAATACCGCTCTGAAGTATCCGAGATTGCGTGGGTTTAGTGTGCGTTCAGGGCACTGCACTTTGCCATTTTTAAGACATGGGACTTACTTCCTGCCACATATACACGCTCTCAAGTGGCCAAGACCACAAAAGTTGGTATTTTGATAGGGCAACAATATGATTCGTTAATAAAATAAACGTACAGTGTAAGGTTCTCCAGTCGCAAATGGTTATCTGTTCACTGGAGATTAAAGTGATCAGTGACTAACAACTTCAATTTAATCCTTCTCATTTGAACTACATTTACTCTTTTTCAAGACTATTGCATCTTTTTTAGGCTTGAACCTTTCATTCCTTGTTAATTACACAGAAAAATGTGATGAGAACAGTGTGAAGAATCCGTCTTTTGTGTTTCACTAAATGAAGTTAATTACACAAATGAAGTTGAATAAACAATTACAGAATTTCTGATTGTGTCAAGAGCAAAAGTATCACAGGTCAGTTCTTTCTTTTCCAAAACACAGGTAAATGGAAATATCAGGACTGCAACTTGCAATTCTAACTCTGTTCTTCATAAACAGGACAATAAGCCCAAGAAAATAGAGATCAGGCAAGTCCTTCAGGGCGAGGCACGACAAGAAGGGGAATCCATGTAACTTTCAACACAAATACAAAAATAATTGTCTGACAACGACTGAAAGCATTAAATAGCAGTCCAAATGAGCAGGTGATTAGATGCAGGTGTGTGTGATTAGAGTCCAGAGTGTGACATGTCAACTAGCAGTCTATTAAAGCCAGGTGAACACTATGCGATGTATAGTCCTTTTCTATTGGTCCTTGTCCGACTGTACGAACATCCATGACACACTGTAAGATCTCAGTTATCGGTAATATCAGAGTGTCTGATAGTCAAGGCTCGTTAAAAAGACGCACCCAACTGACCCAAGGAAACTCGCCCGGAGTTTTATATCATCAATCAATCGTGGGATTGAAATGGTGGCTACAAAGAAATCTCTATAGCGCTCATTTTGGTCATGATTTGTCTTGATAAATAAAAACAATTTGATGGTCGTCGTAGGAGCAGTCACACTGCAGGACTGTGCGGGAAATCTTCTGACACTGACAAAATTTGGTCTGAGGTAAAATTTGCCACAAATCGGCTGTCGTGAACATGTCAAACTAACGATCAAAGATGTCCGAATTTAGCCTAGGATCAAAAGGAATCTTTTAGGACTTGCAAAATTTGTCTCCGACAGCCAAATCGTGGCTAAAATCGCACACTGTGCAACCGACTTAAACCACGTTTCCACCGCAGGGACTTTGGGGTGGTACTCGTTGCGTTTGACCGCAGGGACTTTGGGGTGGTATTCGTTGCGTTTGACTGCAGGGACTTTGGGGTGGTACTCGTTGCGTTTGACCGCAGGGACTTTGGGGTGGTAATCGTTGCGTTTGACCGCAGGGACTTTGGGGTGGTAATCGTTGCGTTTGACCGCAGGGACTTTGGGGTGGTACTCGTTGCGTTTGACCGCAGGGACTTTGGGGTGGTACTCGTTGCGTTTGACCGCAGGGACTTTGGGGTGGTAATTTTTGCGTTTGACCGCAGGGACTTTGGGGTGGTACTCGTTGCGTTTGACCGCAGGGACTTTGGGGTGGTACTCGTTGCGTTTGACCGCAGGGACTTTGGGGTGGTACTCGTTGCGTTTGACCGCAGGGACTTTGGGGTGGTACTCATTGCGTTTGACCGCAGGGACTTTTGGGTGGTATTCGTTGCGTTTGACCGCAGGGACTTTGGGGTGGTATTCGTTGCGTTTGACCGCAGGGACTTTGGGGTGGTAATCTTTGCGTTTGACCGCAGGGACTTTGGGGTGGTATTCGTTGCGTTTGACCGCAGGGACTTTGGGGTGGTACTCGTTGCGTTTGACCGCAGGGACTTTGGGGTGGTACTCATTGCGTTTCCACCGCTGGGACTAAATGAAGTTCCGGGTAAAGATTTCCCCCTCAGAAAGTCCCTGATCACAAGGCAGTAATTTTTCAAAGTTCAGGAACTTTCACGGGTGGGACTTGAGCACTGAACATGCTGATTGGTTGAGTTTTGATTGATCAACATAATCTCATGAGAATACATGTGTATTTTACATAAAGTGTAGTTCACAAAACAATGTATGTACAATTTCATACACAATGACGTATTGACAGAACTAAATTATAAATTATTAACTTATGAACATCTTAACAGAAGTAATTTGAACGTATTAATGATATATATTAAAATTGTGGCATTCATTTTTTGACTCTAAGTAAGTAAGTAAAATGTATTTGTATAGCACTTTCAACAGATACAAATCACAAAGTGCTTCACAACAAAAGGAGGAATACACAACATTCATCAAAACATTACAGTCCCTAATCAGAACGAGTAACAAAAACAATAAATAGAAATGGAAATAAACAGAAATGCACAAAAGACAGGCCTAACCAACCTACAGTCTAGATAAAAGCCTCTTTAAATAGAAGAGTTTTCAAATGTTTTACAATTTTCCAATGAATTCCACAGCCTAGGATATGGTTGAAATGTATTCAATTGTCAAATCAATGACGTTTTCAGTTGCATTTATTATCTACTTGTTTTCCGTGAGACAAAAGATGTTTTCTCCTATACAGCGACTGCCAATAGAACCATAGAATACACCAAAACACAACATAAATTCACAAAATACATTTATTCGCTCACTGTAATCCAAATCTTTAGAATCTGACTAATTAGCCTGATCTTCACGGTACTTTAGACCGTGATGGAAACACAGACAGCAACAGGTCTGGGGGGATAAAGTTCCTGGGACAAATTGTTCCGGGTAATTTCAGTTAAAATGTGATTCAAATCAGGTTTTTACAGATATGTCTCAGTCTGGATGCTCCTGCAGCTCAATATAGGCTTTCAAATAAATGTAACAATTTTTTCACTCTTAAAAAATTCACACACCAATGCTGTCAAATCTAGACATAGAAATGCCAAAAGTATTAATACTGAGAAGGTCTGCACCATGACTCGACTCGCTTATTTGGAGAGCGAGATTATGTTTTGAAAGCTTCATCACACACACAGGTACACCTACATTATTACCAATCCATGCAGATAGGTTAGGTGTGTCTGGACACACAAATCTCATGCCTAAAAAGGTCTGATTTGAGAAAAAAAATCAAATTTGCCTGCAGTCTGAACATAGCCTTGTAGTTAGTAGTCTAAAGTGGACTTTCGAAATAAAGTGTAACCTTTCTTTTACCGTGGTTTTGCCAATGGTTTTCAAGGATGAGGCCACATGCACGCAACCAGTCCATGTTGGCATCTGTCCATCTGGCTACCTTCTTCACTGTGACAGATGAGTTTGTGAGAAGAGTTTGAATGGATGCACAGCCCTAGACATCAATGACAAAATGTATGAAAAGCCTTTTCTTCTCCCTTTTTGGTGTTTATTTTTCTAAGCTAACTTTGAATTATTATATTGTATTTTATTATTTGCATTCCCCTGCTGTCTTAACCCATTGTTCAGGTTTGCTTTGCATCCTTCGGTTTACGTCTACTGTTGTGCTGGGCTTGGTACGTGCCAGTCTTTTCCCGCCACCACATTTCTCGAGAGCTGTTGGCGTTTGAGCTAATCTGCTCTCTGGCGGCGTGTGCAAATGTCGATTTAATGAAGTGTGGCGCGTCCTGAGTGATGGCTACAGTTCATAATCTCTCTGCTCTCTCAAGCCTGCTTTTGCAAGCTGGTGGTCAGCGCAAAAACAAACACTTCTGCTTTCTCTTTCAAGCTCCAGCTCTTTTAGAGTAGAGGCACCGCCTTCCACTGTCACTCATCCAAACCAGCCAATTGGAGTAAAGGGTTTCAGAGTCCTGGGAAGATGGGGATATCTCGGCATGGTACTGAGTAGGAGGAGAACTGAGAGGTCAGTGATTGGAGTCTGACTACAAGGTTATATTCAGTTTTACAAAGACTGCTGCCAGCATGACAGATTACACTATTCCAGAGCGGAGAACAGCATTTACTGTAGTGTGATGCAGCAAAACACTGCCTTTCAACAGGCATTTACTTAAACCTACAAAGGATTTTTTTAAGTGAATGCAAAGACATTTTCTTCCAATCACATTTGACATATTTTATTGACTGGAAGGTCTCTTGATTACTTTAGTGACTAATTAAAGTTTTATCACAATTTGTTAATATATTGTCTGAATATTTTCTTGTTTAATCCATCTAATTTCCAGACCGCATGTAATATGTGGTTAAGGAAAGTTTAAAATACCCTGGACAGCCAGTAAATCACAGAAAGCTAACGCTATATTACCGTAGAATAGTAATTAATCATTTACATTAGAAACTAGCAAAATAATATAATCAGTTGGCTTTCATAACTTGCATTAGGGATGTTTGATTCTTTGTTAATATCAAAATATCAAAAGGAGGTCTATGAAAAACAACTCATGTTTGATCATTCAAGTTATGGTAAACATTACTTTAAGATAACTTCCAGAAAGTACTAAATTACATTTATTTTTACTGTCATACAATAGTTTGCAATAGGAATTTTTTTTATTTCTTTTTTTAAATATTTTCTACTGTTTTAATTTTCAGTTTTTTTGTAACACTTTATTTCGATAGTACACTTTAGACATCATATTAACTATAAGCAACTTTGCAGTCAGAGGTCACTCGTTCACACATTTACTGTATTCTACATGGTGAATGGCACAATGTGCTAGATAGGGGATAGAAAACAATTCGGTGTAAATATGCTTTCCATTAGGACGAATGAAGTCTGGTTTCAGATTAGTGTCAGTAAACCGCCGCAGCTCCGGTCCAGACACAACAGCTCAGAGCGGATCATGTGATCGAGTCGGTCCAGAGACACGACAGCTCAGAGCAGATCATGTGATCGAGTCGGTCCAGAGACACAACAGCTCAGAGCGGATCATGTGATCGAGTCGGTCCAGAGACACGACAGCTCAGAGCGGATCATGTGATCGAGTCGGTCCAGAGTCACGACAGCTCAGAGCGGATCATGTGATCGAGTCAGTCCAGAGTCACGACAGCTCAGAGCAGATCATGTGATCGAGTCGGTCCAGAGTCACGACAGCTCAGAGCGGATCATGTGATCGAGTCGGTCCAGAGTCACGACAGCTCAGAGCGGATCATGTGATCGAGTCGGTCCAGAGTCACTACAGCACAGAGCGGATCATGTGATCGAGTCGGTCCAGAGACACGACAGCACAGAGCGGATCATATGATCGAGTCGGTCCAGAGTCACGACAGCTCAGAGCGGATCATGTGATCGAGTCGGTCCAGAGTCACGACAGCACAGAGCGGATCATGTGATCGAGTCGGTCCAGAGACACGACAGCTCAGAGCGGATCATGTGATCAAGTCGGTCCAGAGACACGACAGCACAGAGCGGATCATGTGATCGAGTCGGTCCAGAGTCACGACAGCTCAGAGCGGATCATGTGATCGAGTCGGTCCAGAGACACGACAGCACAGAGCGGATCATGTGATCGAGTCGGTCCAGAGACACGACAGCACAGAGCGGATCATGTGATCAAGTCGGTCCAGAGTCACGACAGCTCAGAGCAGATCATATGATCGAGTCTGTCCAGAGTCACGACAGCACAGAGCGGATCATGTGATCGAGTCGGTCCAGAGTCACGACAGCACAGAGCGGATCATGTGATCGAGTCGGTCCAGAGTCACGACAGCACAGAGCGGATCATGTGATCGAGTCGGTCCAGAGTCACGACAGCACAGAGCGGATCATGTGATCGAGTCGGTCCAGAGACACAACAGCACAGAGCGGATCATGTGACCGAGTCGGTCCAGAGTCACGACAGCACAGAGCGGATCATGTGATCGAGTCGGTCCAGAGTCACGACAGCTCAGAGCGGATCATGTGATCGAGTCGGTCCAGAGTCACGACAGCTCAGAGCGGATCATGTGATCGAGTCGGTCCAGAGTCACGACAGCTCAGAGCGGATCATGTGATCGAGTCGCTCCAGTTTAAAATGAAAGTTCTGTCATGATACTCACCCTCAAAATGCTCCAAATGTGTATGAGTTTCTTTCTTCTGTTGAACAAAAAAAACATGATATTTTGTACAGTGTGAACATTACAGCATTATTATGTGCCTGTCCCTCAAAGCTCTGCACGCGCATACAGTGAAAGTGAAGGTCGCATGAGACTGGTCATCAGTGACCTTGGGCAGGACTTGCCCAAAGCGCAGCACACCGTAACCCCCTGCTGTCGGCCAGGTGGCCACGTAACAATTGCCTCAATGTCGTACATTAGTAACAGACCCACTGCAGTGACACTAGACAAGACCCAAACGCACTTGCTATCCCCTCACAAGTCAGCAGATATGATTAATTCCTCAGAAGTCAAAGCATTGTTTTGGGATGAACTAAGGAATCTAGGGTTTTCCACAGCGTAGACACACTTGATAAATTGCTGTCTCAGCAGTAGCGAGACTTTCACAGAGGCTGTGTAGAAATGTTCTACCCCTGCAGATCCATTTGGCAGGGCTGCTTGTCTCTTAACCTCCCTCTTTAGCACCATTTTCTCAGTCCTCAGGGGAACAGGCCTTTTTTTAAAGTGCCTGGTTTTTCCGACATTTCCCAGCATGCCTCAAATAATGTCACAGGACTCTCATTTATTAATGTCCCACCTCCTATACACAACTTTAAGAACAGAGGTCAGTGCATAATATAATACATGAAGCAATGAATGCAGAGTCCTTCATTAATGCAGTAAAGTCATTATTGCAAATTATACCTAAACTCTACACAAAGATGGTTCTTGAAAGGTTCTTTACAGGGCCGGGACCACCATAGACAAGTCCCGCCCCAATATTTGAAATTCTTGCACTCTTGCAACATCTTGATTTCAATGAAGAAGAAAAAACTAAATGAGGGCGGATTAGAAGCTGTAACCTTCAACATGGGTTACAGAAATTCTACCACCAGACCACTAAGGAATTCAAGAATAAACAGCAGATCTATGTATTTATACACAAATGGGAAGAATCTCGAGACCAACTATGTATTTGATGCAAATGAATGGAAATATTATTTGCAAATAGTCCTAAAATTATTATTTCCTAACTTTTCATTCACTTTTCAGTTTCTTTATGCTTTATAAAAATACCGCCCCCCCCCCCCCCCCCCCCCATGTTCAAGACATTACGACCAAAGTTCTTTACACAGCGTAACACATCTATTTAGAAATGTATTGTCCTGAAGAACCCTTTATCTGCTGAAATGGTTCTTTGTGTTAGAGTTTAGGGTTCTTTATTCCCGCCTTTTTTGATTATATTAGTACACAAGTCAACAAAATAAATAACATTTTTGATATTTTCATCCAACAATCTTACATATTGTGCCTTCAATGCATCATGTTGCCATCTTGAGCAACTGTAGTTGTCTATGAGTCCCTCAGTTGTCCTCACTGTCTCAAAATTATGCTGTCATCGTTGAAAAGGGGTCAGATATGCAGAAGATGCTAGAAAACCAAAGAATATGAGAAACCTGGAGGATGTTTTTGAAGAACTGTGCTCACTGTGAGAACTGTGTTTGACTGCTCAGGAAAAACAAGGGACTTGTGAACTACAGTGATCACAATCAATCATCCATTATCATCAATAAATCAACAATTATTCCGCTTCTACTATGGTTACCACACCACAAAACATTGTTCACATTATTTAGCCAGGTTTTGTCCTTAAAATGCTTTCTGTGCAGGACAAATTTCTTACGCAAACATAATTTTAGAGCTAGTAACGGAAGCTTGAGCCACTGATAGCAGACTAATGCTGTTATTAATGTAGTTAATGTAGAGAGAGAGAGAGAGAGAGAGAGAATGTGAATTATTTCCCAACAGTGTTCGGCAGCAGCAACTACTAATACAGAACGGTAAGAACAGTGCTGTTATTACCTTGTTAGTGAGAAATTTTATACTGCTTTTAAGTTGCTAAACTATTTTACTAGGGGGAAAAACATCAGAGCAGCACTGACAACACGTGTCTGTGAGAGTGTGTGTGTGTGTGTGCATTTCAGTGGGAGAGCGGAGAAAGAGCATGTGCTTTCCGTACACAATAAAAATTTAATTTTGTGGCAAAAAAACAACAACATGGAATTAATTTGTTGTTTTTATCCTATTGTTTATGTGTATTTGCTTGGTCAGTGTCTCTGTGGGTTTTGGTTCTGTTGGCTGTAAAGACATTTAAAATAACTGATATCATTTGGCGACGTGATATGGAACTGTAATGTGGTCAAGACCTGCCTGTAACTACTTTAGCCGTGCATTTCCTTGAAAATAATTGCATGCCTTAGAACAGTGGTTTTCAAACCTGCCCTGGAGGACCCAGCCCTGCACATTTTGTATAGCTGTGTCTCATTTCAGAAGGCTGCGTCCTCCGGAGGTCGCATTCGAAGGGTGCATACGTCATAAGGCCATCTCATTTCAAAAAAGTGAGTAGGACTCTCCAAATGCGGCCTTCGGATGCGTCCTTCTTTCACAGGATTTCGGAGTGTGCTGAGGTGTATCCTTCACGGCTGGAGATAACCCACAATTCTTTGCGTCTCCGTTAACACCCGTCATATTTTTTTTTCTATTATATGAAAAAATGGCACCACCGCCAGATATACATGCGAGCGTAGGTGTGGTGTTTAAATTAAGTAGTTCAAGCTTTTTTGTTGTTGTTTTTTTAGCTCTATTACCTCAAACAGATAGTTGTGGTAAACAGGAATACAACTGTTTAGTGCATTTTAAACGTTTAGAACAGTACATTGCTGTCAAGACAAGAAACATTTCATAGTCATTTTCAAGTTATAAATAATTTTCATTCATATAAACTGGCATGAGAGCGCAACGTGGCTGAACTTGTTGGCATGGCAACGTGATACTTCCTGCCTGTGTGTACTACGAAGGACTTCTCGTTTAATTCTGATTGAGGACACTCCGTATACTGCATCCTACACAGGATGGGTCCTCTGGAGGACGCAGCCTTCGAAATTTAACAAAATGAGACACAGCTTATGTCTCCTTCATCTAATACACCTGATTCAACTCATGAGCTCATTAGTAGGGACTGCAAGACCTGAAGTGGGTGTGCCAAATATGGGAGACATATAAAATGTGCAGGGCTGGGGGTCCTCCAGGACAGGTTTGAAAACCACTGCCTTAGAACATTCACCAGCCAATCAGATTCAAGCATTCAACAGCCCTGTATAAGGGGGAAATAATGAACACTCAGGCCTAGTCCACACGTACACGGGTATTTTTATTACCAGAGTTTTTCCTCCTCCGTTTTAAAAAACAATCGCGTCCACACAAGCACGGTTTTAAAAAAAAATCTGTCCACATGAGAACGCAAAACTACGCTGTGATTGGCTGCCTGATTTCCACATGGGTCCCATTCACTGCACCGATGCACATTGCACTGACTGAGGGATGCCATGGGCTCAAGTGAAACCCTTCCTACAAGTTCCTTTGCTTTGGACTCAGGTAACTGTATACCCAGGTGCAGGGCCGAAGTGGACTGTAATAGCTTCACACACTTGCTTTACTATTTTGTATTATTGCATTCTGGTGCCTTTGTTCTGCAATACAATGAAATAACTGAACATGTATCTGTAGGATATACGTGTGATAAACGCTGTTAGTGGAGTCCACCGCATAGACTCGACTCACGTAAATCAAAAGGAGATGTGGAAAATCTGATATCAAACAAAGGAAAGAACGGCGCACTTCAATTTAAAAAGCCGAAATCTCCGGTTTCACCATCTACACGACAACGCTGTAACTGGAATTTCTAAAAATCTTCCCCCTGGCCGGAGTTTTCAAAAAAGTCCGGTTTTAGTAACCGGATACAGCTTTTGCGTGTGGACGAACAGCCAAACCGCGTAGAAAAAGCTGCGGTTTTGAAAATAGCCGTGTTCGCGTGGACAGGGCCTCAAACATGAAAACCTATTCTAGTAGAGCCCAAAAACAACAGTGAGACTTTGCATAATAGGTCCCCTTTAATTCAATGTGTTACTTGCCCTTTCTTTATAATTATTTATGAAATGTACTAGATTTACACCAAATGTAAACCATTTTTTTTTCAGTTTATTCCAGTAGGTTATTATTATCATTGCTTTTAATTACTAACTAGCTAATGTATCTGCTTTAAATCAACTTCATGTTTTGCAGATTCAGTAAATCCAATCATCCAGAATTCATTAGAAAATGGACACTAAAAACTAAGAAATATAGAGCAGGGCTATTCAAATCTTGCCCTGGAGAGCCAATGCGCTGCAGAGTTTAGCTCCAACCCTAATCACACACACCCACCTGAGATTTCTAATGATCCTGAAGACACTGATTAGCATGTTCAGGTGTGTTTGATTAGGGTTGGAGCCAAACTCTGCAGCGCATTGAATAGCCCTGATCTAGAGCCAGTTATGCAAAGTTCAAATTTATGATAGAAAAAACAAACAACAGATGACGAGGTCCACAATAAATCTGCGTCTAAAACTCTACAGACCTTCATAGAATCAGATCACAAGTCATTGAGGAAGCTTTCCCTGTCCTTTGCATGCTCAGTTATTAATTATGAAACGTGATCATACTTTCAGAAGGAAATGGAGTTGGCATGTTTCTAAGAGGTCTGTAACAGCTCTGATAGAGAAGTCATGCTGCGGTGGGTTTCGTTCTCAACCACAAAACTGTACAGGCAAGTGCGGTTACAAGCCTCTGGATTAATCACTGCTCTGAATATTCACTGCAAAAAAACCTACAACGGCTAAATATAGATGGCTGATTAATAAAACATTAACACATATGGGGGAGGGAGAGTCTTAATCTAATAGTCCTAAAATTGGTGGAACATTTTAGAGTCTTATCCAATGAAAGTAAGGGAGGATCATGGGTAAAGAGCGGGGTGGTCTTTGATGTAAGCACAAAACTGCTCCAATAGGTTGCTGAAGACTGGAAGGATGGCTAATCCAGCTCAAGACACCCTGGAGCGACTCTGGGCACAAAGAGACTGATCTGTGACCAGCCTTATACTTAACATTTACAGATTTTATACTGGTCTAAGATCAGCATGGAAGATTCAACCAGATTTGTTTGGTGAAAAAATTGCCACTGCACTGCTAAAATGTTTTCCAGGGATTTTCTTTATGGTTTTCCAAGGTGCTCTGAGTGTTTTAGTCTGTGTAGTTTCTAGGCTGTTCTGGGTGGTAACCATAGTATTTATACGTGGATGATTAAGGCAGCTTGTAAGGCAGTGTTTGTACACCTCACAAAACTCAAGTCAGACAGACTTCTGAGGCAGTGTAACAGTTTAATGATCTACAGCAAAATAGAGCAAGCTTTGGTGAGAACTAAACAAATATTGAATGACTACATTAGTTATTTCTCGCTTGAAATTACATCAGAAGCGAAAAATGTTGGTAAAAAAAAAAAAAACGTATATTTACACACAAACTGACCAGCAAATGCAATTTTCGTACGCCCTCTTTTCCCCCCAGCTCAACTATCTCTGAACGGAAAGCACAGGATGGTGGGATATCGAAGGCAGCGAAGGATACATATATGCTGAGCGCTCATCATCTGTCACCAGATTTCAGTCTTTGTCGGGACAGCGGGACACCCCTTTAGCCTCACTGGCAGCCCATTTGGTGGATCTGGCATTCAAAATGTCTAGTTTTTAAAATATTTAAAAACAAAACAAACAAAAAAATTATGAAGTTTCCATTTTATAATATTGCAAACATGGAAATGTTTCTTTTGAATGTTCTGAAACATGTACAAAATGTTAGACACAACGTTTGGTTTTTACTTTTTGATGGTCCCTTTAACACATTCTGTTGACTCTAAGTATCGTTTCACCTCCATGTCTACTGACTCTCAATGTCTGTAGAGTATTAGCAGAATGTTAGGATTAGAATAAACTGACAGTAACTTATAGTCAGTAGAATGTCTGTTAGAGAGGACCAACACAACAAAGAGTTAGCAGAAATTATGCAGACAGTCTACTAATACTCTGAGAGTTAGTTGACATAGTTGCAAGTCAACAGAATTTTCAAAAGAGACCATCAAAATAAAGCTTTACCAAGCCATTTAGAAAGAAAAAAAATCCATTAACGTTGTATAAATAATGTTTTTTGTACTAATGTTTTGAGAACATTATTTAAGACCAGACAACTCTAAAAGATTGTTCTATTAATGTTACTGTACAATCTGTACAAATTGTACAAAGATGTTTGTTCATGACTTTGAGAGAACCTTGCCAGAAAGTTATGTTAAACGGTTTGTTCACCCAAAAATGAAAATTCTGTCATTAATTCCTTACCTTCATGTCGTTCCAAACCCGTAAGACCTTCGTTCATCTTCAGAACACAAATTAGGAAATGTTTGATCAAATCCGAGAGCTCTCTGACCCCTCCATAGACAGCAATGTAATTCACACTTTCAAGCTCCAGAAAGGAAGTAAAGACATCGTTAAAATTGTCCATGTGACTCCAGTGGTTCAATCTTAATGTTATGAAGAAACGAGAATACTTTTTGTGCATAAAAAAAAGAAGAAAATAACGATTTTATTCAACAATTTCTTATCGTCTGTGTCAGTCTCTCAGCAGTTTACGTTGTAACTACAGTGCAGCGTTTCCGTAGCCTAGAAATCTAGACGCACCCTAGCGGAAACAAATCTAATCTGCCAGCGAGTGTGGTCTAGCAACTCTCAATACCCTTCTGAGCTGTAAATGCCAAACTCTGGTGAGGCCAATCACATCGTGTATAGAGCCGGTGGGCGGGGCTTAACATAATGACGCCAGAGTTGCGTTTGCATGCTTCTAGTAAACACAGAAACTGGCGAACGGCGGTCTTTCGAATCAGCTTTGACCGCGACTCTGGAAGACTTGGAGTTGAGCTTTTCTCTGAGAAAAGAACGGCACTGAAGTCATTCTTAAGAAGGGAAGATGTGTTCTGAGTTAAGCCAACCGGATACGGCGAATGTTTAATCTGTCAGCGAGCTCTGCTTCACCTTCGTTGCTCTGGTTGGTGTAGCGCTATCCTATCGCGTGCAGAGGGAGTTTGAAAGACAGCCGCTTATCCGCCCCTCGGATTGAGCTGTCAATGGTGAGTTTCAGACCAAACATCTTGATGTGGGTCAGGCTTGTCAGGCTAGCGTTTCCGGATTCTGCATCAGAATAAAAACGTTATTTTTGTTTGTTTTTGCACAAAAGGTATTCTCGTCGCTTCATAACATTAAGACTAAACAATTGGAGTCAGATGGACTATTTTAACGATGTCTTTACTGCCTTTCTGGACCTTGAAAGTGGTCATTGTGTTGCTGTCTATGGAGGGGTCAGAGAGATGATCGAAGGTCTTACAGGTTTGGAACGACATGAGGGTGAGGAATTAATTACAGAATTATCTTTTTATATAAACTCATTAACTTGGTAAAAGCTTTAAAAAAACACAATTGAGTATTTTTGATTCAGGATGATTGAACCAGAAGTGCTCCAGTGCAACTTGTTTCCAGGTTATGGCCAACAAATATTCATAATCCCTGCAGTACTCTATTACACAGAAAACAATATGACATTACCCAGATAATTCATTTGAGACATGTGAATGTCAGTGGAAATTACAGCTCATGGCCTGTATGAAACATTGCTTCAGCTGCAGATGAGTCAGCCAGTCCAGTCAACGGCAGAGAGAAACAACTTTAAAAGACCCTTCGCTGCTCGCTGTTGCTGCCCACCTCCGTGTGGAGGAAGGGCTCTCAATGCTGAACAATACAGAAACTGTTGACTGGTTGAGAGAACGTGTGTCTAACAGGTCAACCGTTCATTAGTGTGGGCTACATGTGTGCAGATTCAACCCCTAAACACTCGCTTTCGGCTAAAATACGTCAAATGCGGCCCAATCATAAACGCTCATGTCTGCTGCGCAGCTGAGGCTCTGTCTGCTTAGGAAACCTCCATGTGTGTCCTGTCCTCTCTTTAGCGTCCTCCTGTACTGTATCTCTCTGCTCGAATGAGGGCTTTGGCTCTGTTTCTCAAGTGCAGCTCAAGAGGCGAGATCAAAGCCGCAGTGGGTGTGCGGCAGGGATGAAAGACTTCGTAGAGGAGAAAGCTTGGCCAGTGGCGTCTCTGCCATGTCGCAATTTGTTATGAAGCTCTGCTAATATTCTGATGTGCATTGACCTGATCATATGGACTGATATGTCTTTTTCGGGGAGGGGGACTTCTCACAATCTAAAAAGCACATACTTTCCAGTATTTTTGATTTCACTGGATGTTGCATCTCTTCATGATGATGAAGGCGGGACAACCTGTCACTCACATGAGATCAGCCAATAGCAAACCACAACAATCCCTTCAATTCCACAAGGACAAAATCAAGCCCCGCCTACATTTGTTCTTTTTCCAGAAGCGTTTCAATCACAGTAGGGAAGAAAAGTCGAGAGAGAAAACTTTACCTTAACAAGCAGTGCTGTACCCGAGTCATTCTCTTGAGCATCTTCCACAGATTTACATTGTGCTTTCCTCAAAGCAGCTCACAGGCATTCAAGGTTTTTATCTAACCTGGTTAATCCAGTGATCTTTCAAAAGTGCTATTGTTGTAACCCAGTCTCTTGTAAACACAAACTTGCTGCATAAAGCCAGACAATCACAGTAACATAAAGTAAAGAATTTTCTTTGCATACTTTTAAAAAGAATACTTATGATATAAATAATGTATACTTTAAAATATATACTGTGAACTGCAGACACTTAAATGCATGTTAATGGCAATTAAATGAAAATGTATTAGTTTAAATTTATATGAAATGCTTTTAGACTGCTTTTTGACTAATTTAAAGGGAAAGTTCAGGCAAAAATTAAAATTAGCCCGTTTTACTCCCCCTTAAGCCTAGGTGTATATGACATTCTTCAAAACCATCGATTCGCTTCATAAGGCCTTTATTAACCCCTGGAGCCGTGTGGAGCACTTTTATAATGGATGGATGCACTTATTTGGGCTTCACATTTTGAGCTGCCACTCACTGCATTAATATAACTCAGATTGAATTTGTCTGAAAGAAGAATGTCATATACACCTAGGATAATTTTCATTTTGGGTGAACTATCCCTATAGGGCTGGTTTATATATAATTTTATAATTAATTATCTACCAAAAAAAATATGGTAAAGTGTGCGACTGAATGTGCTGATAAGCCTTTGTGATAAACTACAATATACAGGGAGTGCAGAATTATTAGGCAAATTAGTATTTTGACCACATCATCCTCGTTATGCATGTTGTCTTACTCCAAGCTGTATAGGCTGGAAAGCCTACTGCCAATTAAGCATATTAGGTGATGTGCATCTCTGTAATGAGAAGGGGTGTGGTCTAATGACATCAACACCCTATATCAGGTGTGCATAATTATTAGGCAACTTCCTTTCCTTTGGCAAAATGGGTCAAAAGAAGGACTTGACAGGCTCAGAAAAGTCAAAAATAGTGAGATATATTGCAGAGGGATGCAGCAGTCTTAAAATAGCCAAGCTTCTGAAGCAAGATCATGGCCAAGGTAAGAAAGGCAGAAAGTCGACCACCACTGAACAAGACACACAAGATGAAACGTCAAGACTGGGCCAAGAAATATCTCAAGACTGATTTTTCTAAGGTTTTATGGACTGATGAAATGAGAGTGAGTCTTGATGGGCCAGATGGATGGGCCCGTGGCTGGATTGGTAAAGGGCAGAGAGCTCCAGTCCGACTCAGACGCCACCAAGGTGGAGGTGGAGTACTGGTTTGGGCTGGTATCATCAAAGATGAGCTTGTGGGGCCTTTTCGGGTTGAGGATGGAGTCAAGCTCAACTCCCAGTCCTTCTGCCAGTTTCTGGAAGACACCTTCTTCAAGCAGTGGTACAGGAAGAAGTCTGCATCCTTCAAGAAAAACATGATTTTCATTCAGGACAATGCTCCATCACACGCGTCCAAGTACTCCACAGCGTGGCTGGGAAGAAAGGGTATAAAAGAAGAAAATCTAATGATATGGCCTCCTTGTTCACCTGATCTGACCCCATTGAGAACCTGTGGTCCATCATCAAATGTGCGATTTACAAGGAGGGAAAACAGTACACCTCTCTGAACAGTGTCTGGGAGGCTGTGGTTGCTGCTGCACGCAATGTTGATGGTGAACAGATCAAAACACTGACAGAATCCATGGATGGCAGGCTTTTGAGTGTCCTTGCAAAGAAAGGTGGCTATATTGGTCACTGATACGTTTTGTTTGGTTTTTGAATGTCAGAAATGTATATTTGTTAATGTTGAGATGTTATATTGGTTTCACTGGTAAAAATAAATAATTGAAATGGGTATAAATTAGTTTTTGTTAAGTTGCCTAATAATTATGCACAGTAATAGTCACCTGCACACACAGATATCCCCCTAAAATAGCAAAAACTAAAACTTCCAAAAATATTCAGCTTTGATATTAATGAGTTTTTTGTGTTCATTGAGAACATGGTTGTTTTTCAATAATAAAATTAATTCTCAAAAATACAACTTGCCTAATAATTCTGCACTCCCTGTACTTCAAAATCATTTAAACTGATACTTGTATATCTTGCATTTGAATATACAGTATTTGTAATTACACATTTGCAATGATAAAGTCGCAAATTAATTACAAACTGTATATCAAAAAAACACAAGTTAGTATTATAGTCAAGTACTTTACATGTGCTATAACACACCAAAATAAGTGTACTTCTTTAAATCATTACAAAACACAATTATTTAAAGAAGTGCACTTTTTAAAGTGTACTGAATTTTTTTATGAAAATGTCCTAACATTATCATGCATTTTTTGTTTTTAGTACATTACAAGTTTGTTTTAGTACATTTCCTTTTTTTGCACCAGTGTGCAAATTTGTTAACCAGTGTGTAAATGCGCTTGTCACATTTGATGCAGTAATTTTAAGTTACATCAAGCAACAAGTATATAACAAACACACCTGTATTCCCCACAGGATACCGTAGTCTCCAGTGTGCTCATACCGCATCATTTGGGAAAGCGTGCATCAGTAAAGTAAGCAACATGTCAACGTGTATTACTGCGACAGTGTGATCAGCTCCAAATCCAAGGATAAATGTTCACCACCTGTCTGTATCCAAACAAAGGGCTTTTCACACATTACAATCACTAATCCCACTTCAGCCGTTCAGGGAGAGGGACTTTCCATGCTCTAATAGAAAGTGATGCAGAAGTTTATAGAACAATGCACACTGATAAATCATTGCCTTTTCACCACCACAGAGCTTAGAGCGATCAGCAATGAAGAACACAGATTAGTAATTTGCCACTATATTGTAAATGGTAATCGATTAAGCCTGTCTTGGCTGATTGCATTCATCCCCTAATGGAGGCATTGCAAACACTTTGGTCCAACTTGAAATCAGTCGTCCTTCTAGCTTCAGCCTTGAATCACAATCTATTGCATAGTCAATGTAACTAAAGGTCAGTGAAAGACAGTGATCCAGAGCTGAAACTGGCCAAATGCAGAGGACACGACTCATGAGGTTTATACTAAAGCGAGCTCATTTGCAGGATGAGCATGCATCAGTCACGGGGAAGCCCGGCGCGTCACAGCAGCATCAGCACCGCCGAACACGGCATGAGCAGCGCGCTCTACATGATGCATTTCATCTCCGCGCATCATCAGCAATGCATGTGAAAAGACATCGTGCCAGTCATGCCAGCGTTTTGGTTTCTCGAGGAAAAAAATAAATAAAGGGGGAAAAACAGCAGCTGCTTCCTATATGTAACTCTCCCTCCGCAGTGGTCCAATCAGATATCTATGCAGTAAAGACACACACACTCACCTGTGCTGTTATAAACGACACGACTGTCGGTAATGATGCTCGGGTCACTTCGAGATCTTCCTCTCTGCACAACGCAATCTTCTGATCCATTTGATGTGGCCATGGAGATGAGAACAGACCATAAAATAGGGAAAAGCCAATCTGCGTGCGGGGATATGAGCAGCGACCGAGCGACGGCGATGGATGTAGCCTAATTCAGTTTGACAGCAACAGCATCGCTGGACGAGGAGGAGGAGGAGGAGAGCGCGAGTGCGCGTGCACGTGCGTATGCTGATGGGGGGCCACTGGGGCACATCTGGGGGACTATCGGATTATCGTCATCATTATTATTATGTTTTATTCATTTTTTTTACATTTTATATAAAACATCTCATTGGTAGAGTAGCCTATTTAAATGTGTGGACGAATTTCAAGGGACTTTTTGGGACTGGAGATGCTACTTGCGCAAGATAATTATTGTGTTTTGGCATCCATCCTGGTTTTATAAGAGGTGGACGTGTAGCCCTATTAAAACCCGTGAATATGTAATATAATCAGTGTTATTTGCGATACAGTGATTTGGCAGAGGAACTGGTGAATGAACCTGTGACGCCATCTTGTGGGCTCTTTATGACAGTGGAGCCACACAGACGTCAGGCAATTTCACAGTCTGATGGGATAGATCAGGTCAGACTGATGCAAACAAGTTTGGGTTGATCAGCAGATGTTGTCGGGTCCCAACAAAATACAACACAGCAAAACAAAACAAAAAGGGTTTCGCATTGGAAAGCCAGACAAATGGTCCACAACGAGTGTCTGTATGAAACATATATATTGCACAAATCTTAAAGGGAGAGTTAATTAGAATTAGACCCCATTGACATTCATTATACGAGCAAGGTTGGAGTTAAGAAGAAACAAACACACCCTGATGCCCTGGGGGTCAGCAAATAAACATCAAATTTTCATTTTTGGGTGAAATCCCTTTAAATAGGCTACTATAGGCCTACACAGCCTTTATTTTAAACAAATATAGCTATTACTACCTTGTTTATATCTCTATAGCTATATTACTACAGTGGTTCCCAACCACATTCCTGGAGCCCCCCTAACACTACACATTTTGCATATCTCCTTTGACTGACACACCCATTTCAGGTTTTTGAGTCACTACTAATGAGCTGATGACCTGAATCAGGTGTGTTTGATTAAGGAGACATGCAAAATGTGCAGTGTTAGGGGGGCTCCAGGAATGTGGTTGGGATCTACAAACATTCATTAATTCAATTATTTAAAGGCACAATATGTCATTTTTGCCACTAGAGGTCGCATATTTAAAACAAAGTTGTGGCTTAAGATGTATTAGATAAGCTACATTTCAGTGTTTTGAAAATGATTTTATAACCTTACTCTGTGCGTTCACTCTGCGGCTTCTATGAGACACACACTGGCCTGTGAGCTAGATCAATATTAGAATATAATATTAATTAATGCTGGATGGCTTGTCTTGCTAAATGGCAAACAATTAATTTGAAAACATACTGTATGATAGAGATAATGCTGTATTATTGTACAATAATATTTTTTTTCATGGACATGTCTATAAATCTATACAAACAGTTGTTCCTTTTTCTAATAAAACATATGCCTAACACATTAAAGCATATTTTTGGTTGTTTCTAAGGGTTCTACAAAATAAAGTTAAAAAAAATAGAATAACCCGGGTATGATGCCATAGCGACGCATGGACACAGTCTGTGTCCTGGTTAAATCACTTATTTCTCTGTATTCTTGGGATAATGTAAGGTCACAAGGTCATTCTGGGATAATTTAAGGTCACAAGGTCATTCTGGGATAATGTAAGGTCACAAGGTCTTTCTGGGATAATTTAAGGTCACACGGTCATTCTGGGATAATGTAAGGTCACAAGTCAACAAAATATATAACATTGTTCTAATGGGTTTTGGATTTTTTTAATTTTTTTTTTAATCTTACATATTGTCAATTCGTGCCTTTAAGGATACCGTAGACTCATTTATGTTTCAAATGGCACTCATTTGCAAATTTTATGAATCATTTGAAATTTTGGGATTCTTGGGAGGCTGCTTACGATTAATTTGACCAGCAGATGTCCCCAGCGTGCGGCGATTCACCTTTTAAGTTCAGAACAGTGAGCCGTGGTTCACTAGATTCAAAGATTTAATAATAATAATAATACATTTTATTTATATTTGGAAATAATATCTCCCATTACTAATGTAATCATTTTAATTTGCATGCACCAATACAACATACGTACCAATATTTACCAAACAAAACAAAAAAACTACGTGGGCAGTAATTCCGTGAACATTTTGAATGATGACGCAAATGAATCGTTTGAAGGGGTTTTGAATCGATTCAGCAGATCCACCCGGCCGGCGGCACACAGATCAGTAAATATGGCCGAACGCGGTAGTGAATCTAACATTGTAGTAAACCATGAGTCTAAAACAGGTGACGCTGATCTCAGAAGTGTTTTAGTTACCAGTGTCTTGAATTTAGAAAAGCTTGACACCGATCTGTTCAGGTAGGCTAAATGAATGCTTGTTTTTAAAATATCGAGTCTATTAGATTTAGCAGCACCAGTAACTTCTTCCAGTTGAACGTCCATTCAGTTAGGACTTTAGTAATTCTCTCAAAATGTCAGCACAAAAACATTATTTATGAAACGTTTTATTTAGACGTTCGTTTAACGTTTTATAAATGTTACGACTTGTTTCAGAAGGTTTCAATGAAAATTTAAATGTAACATTCTGCATAATATGTTTTGAACTTTAGGAATAACGTTTTCATAACTTATAAAGGGTTAGTTCACCCAAAAATAAATTCTATCATTATTTAGTCTCCATCAAGTTGTTCCAAACTTGCAAGCATTTCTTTCTTCTGCTGAATACAAAGGAAGATATTTTGAAGAATGTTTGTAGCATATTTTGGGCCCTTTTAACCACCATACTATTTTGTTTTCCATACTATGGTATAGCCTGACGTGGTCATACTCAATTCTAGTCAGAATATCAATTGCCCGACATAAAAAAATAGTGGGCGAGGCTAAGTTCGGCTGGCATCCAGGCTAACTATGGTAGTCAATGGGGCCCAAAATCTGCTTATATACAAACATTCTTCTAAATATCTTCCTTTGTGTTCAGCAGAAGAAAGAAATGCATGCAAGTTTGGAATAATTTACTCTCCATCAAGTTATGACAGAATTTTCATTTTTGGGTGAACTATCCCTTTAATAGGAACGTTATCAAAACATTCTTGGAATATATTTTTGTTAGCTGGATTACCATGCTGTTGTTTCTCTTACAGAGGGACACATCACTGGATTCCTCGCACTAAACGCCTTTTCGGTGGCCAGATTGTGGGACAGGCTCTGGTAGCTGCAGCCAATTCTGTCGGTGAACATCTCTATGCACATTCACTGCACTGCTACTTTGTGAGAGCAGGTAAACTCACGTTATCTAATCACATATAGAAACACATTTAGTTTTCCCTATATTTTTCAACAAGTGTGTGTCCAGGGGACCCAAAGGTACCTGTGCTGTATCAGGTGGAGAGGACTCGAGATGGCCGCAGTTTCTCTGTGCGGTCTGTGAAAGCCATTCAGCACGGTCAGCCCATACTGATCTGTCAGGCGTCGTTTCACATGCAGCAGAAGAGTCCACTGGAGCATCAGTTCACCATGCCCACCGTCCCTCTACCGGACACACTGCTCACTGTCGAGGAACTCATTCAGCGCTACCTCAGGTCTCAGCCCACATCAGTGTGTTTGCCAGTGTTGGGGTAAAGCATTACAAGTAACTTGAGTTACGTAATAAAATTTGTGAACAAAGGTGAGAAAAAGTAACGTAGCACATTACTTTTCTTAAAAAGTAACTAAGTAACTCAATTAGTTACTTTTTAAGGGAGTAGCGCAATATTGTAATGCATTACTTTTCAAAGTGACTTTCCCCAACACTGGTGTTTGCCATAGTGAATTATAAAAGCCTATTCCAAATAGTTTAGTCACACCCATACGTATGACTTTCTTTTTGCTTTACAGTGATCCAAACCTGGCTGATAATATGCGACTGGGCCTAAATAAAATACTTGCTGATGAAGTTCCTATAGAGATCAAGCCAGTCAACCCACCTGATTTTTTTAGACGTGTTGCCATGGAACCAAAGAAGTTATTCTGGGTGCGAGCGAGAGGACATATAGGTAAAAAAATGTATAAGGATGCCAATCACTCTCAGAAAAAGTGCAAATATGGTACCTTTAGTTTAGAGGCAAAACAGAAACACCCTTAAAATGACATCTGTGTACCTTATTTACCCATAAACTCTCATAGTAAAACCTTTGAAGGGTTAGCTCACCCAGAAATAACCCTCATCTTGTCGTTCCAAACCCGTAAGACTACTCGTTTATCTTTGGAACACAAATGAAGATACACTTTTGTAATAACGATGAAGCTGCAATTTATTATATTTAGAATAATTTAATCTTAAATGTGCTATCAAATAACTCAATACAGTTGAAATTATAAGAAGTGCTTTATATTAGTCAACACATCAAAATAAGTGCTTTAAAGCATGACAAAATATTAAAACATAAAATTAACTTTTAAATGTGAAGAAACAGACATGAAAATACTCTTAAGTGAGCTTTTATTTCTTTAATATTATATTATCTGCAAGGAGTTTTTAGGAGTGCACATTTAATACAGTTAAACACACATCTTTTTTACAGGGAGTTTTAGTTTAATTTTTTTCTTTTTTTATATAATTTAGTAAAATCTTTATAGATATCTTCAAGTCATGAAAACCTACTGTCAGCATACATTTGTTTGTTAAACTCTGCTGTAAAGTTTTACTTGTTACATTATTGCGGGCGCAATCTCTGTGAAATTATATATTTTTTAATTCCTTACTTAATAATTTCAACGGTTGAAAAAAAAGAAAAAAGAAATTCATTGGTCAATTGTCATTCATATGGAATTCAGTCAGATGTTGTTTAATTCTACTCAGATTAAAAATGAATTTACAATGATATACTTCTATTCATTTAAGCCATATATTAAGCAATGTACAGTCAAATGGATGGCCATTATTGTGTTCCTGTACTTCTCAATATTTTTGAATATTGTATGTGTTTTATTTTAGGACCTGGTGACATGAAACTGCACTGTTGTGTGGCGGCGTATGTATCGGACTACGCTTTCCTGGGGACAGCACTGTTACCTTACCCCAATCATAGGGCCCAGTTTTCCGCCTCTCTGGATCACGCCATGTGGTTTCACAGCACATTCAGAGCCGATGAGTGGATGCTCTATGAATGCGAAAGCCCTTGGTCAGGTCAGCAGGCGTTTCAGTCCATTCTTGCATGTTTATGGAGTTTTTTGGGAATGTACTGCATGATTCCATCCAAGCTTTTTAAGCAAGTTTTGGGATATTGCACGCAAACAGGTTAGAAATTACAAGATGTGCTTAAAATGTAAAAAATATATATATATATGCTAAGAAGATAAGAAGCAAACTACGATGGAAACAAATGCACAACAAAACCTCATGTAACTGACTCCACAGAGGCTATAATTGGATAACTGATATCATCATTGGATGACACTTGACACATATAGACACATTAAAGGTGAACTATGTAGTATTTTTGCAGTAAAATATCCAAAAACCACTAGGCCAGTGTTATATATTTTGTTCAGTTGAGTACCTACAATATCCCAGATGTTTCCAACTATTTGTAAATTGTGAGAAAATTGCTATTTTAACTAAGGACAGGGACGTGTCAGTATTGCGTTTGAGGGAGTCGCCTGTCAATTGCGTCATATCTGCGTTATCCTCGGTTTCTGCTTTTATTTGCCAGGAGCGCTTTACTCTTAGCAGTGTGAACAACTGAACGCACGGAGTAACGTCATAACATCGTTTTAAACACACTTAAATGTATCTAATATGATAAACAGAGCTCCATTACCTCAAAATCATAACCGGAAGAGCGGATCTGTGCAGGCGCCCGGCAAATGAGTCCTGTCCCGTCATAATAAAAGTCCCGGTATTCGCGAGGCGGGTATTTGTTTAACAATCGCTCCAGCAGCTTTGCTCAGGTCCATAACACTCGGTCCTGCTCTGCTTTAGACTACAGTAACGTTAATAACCGCTTGCATGAACGTGATTTCTGCCCGAGTCCTTTTTTTCACCGGCTGTGATGAGAAGACCACATTTCCCAAGATGCTGCGCTCACACTTTGCGTCATCAAACTACGCATTTGTTTTGCATAGGCGCCCTCCAGTGGACAAAAGCTGCATAGTGCACCTTTAACAATCCAAATAAACCTTAAATAACCTAAATAACAAAAAGGAGTCTAAAAAACACTTATAAGCCACTTTATATACAACTATATAGGAATCTAGTGTACTAATGTGTACTATTGTGCCAGGAACTGACAATTTTGGTCTCTTGAACACATGGGATAGAAAAGCTATTATATCTGCAAATGTTTTATGTGATATTCCAATTTTGATTATGAGTTAAATTTGAACTTTGGATGGAAACATAGCTAGTGATGACTATATGATGATAATAAATACTATTATTATTATGTCTTAATGCATTGGTGCAATATACCTGTGTTCCTATCAGGAGGTAGCAGAGGCTTCGTCCAGGGCCGATTGTGGAGGCAGGATGGCGTTCTCGCAGCTTCCTGTGCCCAAGAGGGAGTGATACGAGTCATGGCAGTTTCTCCGAGTAAATTATAGAGGATTGAAAATATACTTTTAACCCATTAGGTGTCACCATCATGGACACTGTCCGCTCTCTTTTTTTTATCACATATTTTATTAATCATCATAAAACTTACGCTCACCATTTTCAAATCAGACATTGTGTTACCATGGAAACAGTACTTTGATTCCTTTAAGCAGGCTATTGGTCTGTGTCAAGTTTCCTATTACGAAATTGACCTATATTTTTTATCACAACTTTTTCTAATGTTGACAAAACACATTGTTGGAAAGGTCTGAGTCTTAAGGTTCCATATTTGGAGAGTTTTTTTTTGTGATAGATGTAATATTGTGACAAATGTGTAATTTGTTACAGAAGGCATACAAAAAATTCAATGGAAGGTGGGCTTCATCCGATGGCTATTTTTAATACAGCGCCTAAATAAAATTTCAACGAAATTTAAATTTTTGTGAAATCAACTTCAAATTTGGAACACAACTTGGTTAGACATATGACTTTGATTTTTATAGCACTTTTTATATTAAATTATTTTTTTATATATATATATATATATATATATATATATATATATATATATATATATATATATATATATATATATATATATATATATATATATATTGTATGAAATAAAAATGTTTAGTACAGGATAAAACAGTAAATGTAAACTTCTATAACTTTTTTTACACTTTTTTTTTTTTTTTTTTTAATGCTTCATAATCTGCTGAGTGTCTTTAAAAAGAGACTAACCATAGGTCTGTATTCCAACGCATTTATATTCCAACTATTTAAGTATGGATAGTGCATTTTCACATCTATGCTTAAAAGGGTGTGAGGCAGTGAAGGGGTTAAAACTAAATTATTGAATTCTTGAGAAGCATTATGATAGTTGCCAAGCTGACAGGCTTTTTTGGTTTATTATTTGTCATATCAAAAAGCACAATAAATGTTGAGGTTGCAGTTGGTCTGTAGAATATGGCTATAAATAACAAGATTTACATGCTTTGCTTTTTTGTCCTTGTGCTGAAATGTTTGTCCATTTAGGTAAGCCCTGTTTAGAAATGTTGAAGACATCTTTGCTTATGAAGTGTAATGAACAATAAGATTTCCTTTGCTGTGTGGAATTATAACAAAAACTTGAAGTCTCGAATGACAAACTCCACTGTTATAGCAAGTTGTGAAGGTGGACCAAGAAATTAAATTATTTATAATTTATTAATAAACTAAACAATCTTAAGTTGTGTTGTGCATTTGCAATCATTCAGTGTCTGGCACCAAGATGTTAGCAGCAGATCATTTAAGTCCTGTAAGTTGTGAGGTGTGGCCTCCATGGATCGGACACATCCCACAAATGCTCGATTGGATTGAGATCTGGGGAATTTGGAGACCAAGTCAACACCTCAAACTCGTTGTGCTCCTCAAACCATTCCTGAAGCATTTGTGCTTTGTGTCAGGAGCATTATCCTGCTGGAAGAGCCATAGCCACCAGGGAATACTGTTTTTATGAAGGCTGAACATGGTCTGCAACAATGCTTAAGTAGGTGGAATGTGTTAAAGTAACATCCACATGGATGGCAGGACCCAAGATTTCCCAGCAGAACAATGGTGAAAGCATCATACTGCCTAGAGCTGCCTGGTGCCATGTGTTCCCCAGTTCTAATGCTCACATGCCACTGTTGGCACTTTGGGCGATTGACAGGGGTCAGCATTAAACTTCTTGAGCAATTTGAGCTCCAGTAGCTCTTCTGTTTGATTGGACTACACGGGCCGCCCATCCTTCGCTCCCCACGTGCATCAATGATCATGACCCTGTGGCCGGTTTCCACTGTTCCTTCCTTGGAGCACTTTTGATAGATACTGATCACTGCAGACTGGGAACAGCCCACAAGAGCTGCAGTTTTGGAGATGCTCTGACCCAGTCGTCTAGCCATCACAATTTGGCCCTTGTCAAACTCGCTTAAATCCTTACACTTGCCCATTTTTCCTGCATCTAACACATCAACTTTGAGAACAACTTCACTTGTGGCCTAATATATCCCACCCACTAACAGCAGGTGCCATGATGGAGAGATAATCTATTCACTTAACCTAGGTCATAATGTTTTGCTTGATCGGTAGCCAATCAGCATGCGCGCAGAGACCTCGGAAGTGACGTCGTTATCAAGCCCGTTACAACCGCTAGGTGGCCATTCCGAAAAAAGGAAGGATAGCGACTAAAGCTACGGGGGTTCGTACGTTTGACAGTTATTTAACGTACTAAACATAAATCATGCCGCGAGTGTATGTCGGCAGGCTGAGCTATCATGTGCGGGAGAAAGATATACAGAGGTTTTTCAGCGGGTACGGAAAGCTTTTGGAGATCGATCTGAAAAACGGGTAAGTTTGTGGAGCGCCACCGCGGCCTTGCCATTGTCTTCATAATAATAATAACAACAACAACTAAACGTCTTCGATGCATTTAGGGACATTGTATGCCTCGTAATGTTTTCTATCTTGAATTTATATGGCAGTTTAAATGCTTAGTGTGGTGTCGTGTTTTCCCCCAGTATGACAGGCTCTCGCCGCGTGCTCAAAATGGCGGATGTTTGTGTACAGCGCGTGAACTTTTATACGATTAGATTATCTTTACTGAAAGCATCGACGCTTTTAATGTCGCCGATTCGGAGGCTCAAAAGACCAAACATATCTATTAAATAGTATCTAAGAAAAATATTAGCTCGCTTTAGTATTTAGAGTAGTAGTATTTTAGCATTTACACGGAGCTGACGTGAATTCGCGTCTCAGCGACTCGCCGTTGTTTCTGTGTCGCGCGCATTCGTTCTCCCACTTTAGTGTTACTTTGTGTTCATAAATGCACTTTAAAGCAGGTATTCTTTTCAGTAACATCACCAACTAGGTTCCTAAACCAATTTCCATTATGAAGTATGGTCTGCGTGTGTAAAGTGTGCTGTGCCTAAAACGGACCAATATGGCGGTCGTTTTGCTCTTATATTGACAACTAACGTTAGCAGTTTAAAATGATCGTATTAAACAAACGCTTCATGTATTGTGAATGTATATAAAAATCGGTTCCAAAAGCCATTTTCGAGGAAGACTTTGCACATTTTTTTCCCTGACAGTTTCACTAGGAGGTCTGCGCTTAAAGACTGCGGTGAAGTTAGTTTAACGTTAGACATTCAGTTTCACACCCATACACTGCGCGTTTCATGTTTTTAGGCCAAACCAACTCAGATATGCCTAAACAAATGTCATTTGAGTTGCACAAGGCTTAATTACTACAAATCAAATATATAATAATTACTCCTATAAATCGTTGACACAATTTCACTATATGACATTATCAAACTAATGCTACAATGTTCAGAAAGATATCTCCTTATTGCACAAGGCTCTTATTTGAACTGACATTTCCCATGTTTTATAATCATTTTGGAAATTAATGCAATACTGTAAATCCATTAAAATGTATAATAAGAGAGAATAATATTCATTCTTGCAAATTTCTGTCAATGGAATGGGAAGTTAATAAAAGGACTGCAAGGATAAAAAAAAAAAAAGTGAACACTGCAATATTCAATTAACAAGAATTGTGGTGACTTTAGCCCTTAATCCTGTGTTGAGGCTGCATTTGCATGTCACTTATGGAATGGTGTGAATCTTTGTTAACCCAAGTTGGGATTGGAAATTGTATTTTTAGGTATGGGTTCGTGGAGTTTGAAGACACCCGTGACGCAGACGATGCCGTGTACGAGCTGAACGGTAAAGATCTGTGTGGGGAGCGTGTGATCGTGGAGCACGCGAGGGGACCCCGGCGGGACCGTGATGGATATGGTGGGGGTTATGGGGGCGGTGGGCGCAGTAAGTACATTCTCATTCATCTCGTCAAACATGTTATCTTTTTATTTCCCCCTTCAGGCACGAGGAAAAAGTGGAGGTGAATAATAACGCTTTAATTTACAGTGGACCGTAACTGCACCTGCGTCCAGTGACTAACTACATTTCTCTGAAGTCTGCAGTTCCTGTGGTCCGGATTGAAGGCTTCTGGGATATCTTATATTCTGTTTAATGCAGATGGTCCTGAAATGTGACCTTTTTAAATGGGAATACCCTCAAAAGATGCCTTTGCTTTTGTAGTTTTGGCCCATTTTAAATGCCAAGGGTCATGAGAATGTGCAGTATAACTTGAGTAATCCTAAAAAGTTAGGGACTAAAGATGTTTACATGTCAGATGGTGGGCTGTTTCCATTTTCTATTGGTCCAGCTCTAAATCTATTCTAGCCAATAGATTTAGTAATGAGTTGCTTTGTTTTTTTTGTGCCACAACCTGAAGCCTCACTGGCATGTAAACAGTATGACGTGTGACGATGCGATTTTGTGTTTACATCTGAATTCAACATTAACAAAAGTCCTTGATGTTTCAATTTAAAAGAGTCCGGTGCGGGCTGAGTCCGAGTCCATTGAGGCTAAGATGACTGCCTGTCCCGTTTGGCCTTGGCTTTCACCTTACAATGTGTGTGTGACCTTTGCCCTTTGACCCTTGGCTGACCTAACCGGAAGCCATGATGACAGCTGCCTTTTGCCAATAGACCAGGGTGATGGTGAGGAAACCCATTGGTTTTTATGTTGAACGAAATATTGGTCAGGTTAAACAAATTTATGTAGCTACCCGCTAGTTTTTCCTTTTATTTTTTTTCTTTCTATATATAAAAACAAAAGAGCAATGGGCTTCCCTTGCTATGTGTCTTGTGCTGTCGCTGTTCTGTCAGTAGACAGGTAACGTCAGCATCTAATGTAAGTAGTCTTGGTTATTTATTTTTTATTTTTTTGTAAAATTTCCTTCTGTTTGTTTTCATGAGGGCAGGGCTCCAGACTGTGACCTCCTTTCCTGCCGGGGCAAATACATTTTGTTAAGAAGTCTCACTGGTGCGACCACCACGTTGCCCAACTGATAAGAGCTGCCATATCTGTTACATATAAGAAACATTAAACGGCAAAAAAACTAAAGCAGATACACATCCGCAATACTCGTTTGAGCAGCGCAGAACGGACTGTTTATCAGTTAGGACCGATAATAGACAACGCAGCGCAAGCTCAGAACAAGTTTACTCGAGGGCCGCTCCCAAACATACAACATTGTTAGAGAGATCTAGTTAGAGCATTTGAATTTGCAGCAGAATTAATAACACCACTGCTAAATCTAGTGAGAAGCCTTCAAATTCAGCGCATAATTCTGTTATAAACCACAGATATCAGATCAAACAGCGCTGACGTGCAAACCAGGAGAAACATAAGGCCATGAACAAACAAGTTAGAAGGCCACAAATCACCCACATTCACCATGGATTTAATCTAACAACGCTAACCATGGTATTGTGGCAGAAATTGTAAATTTTGTTGTTTTTTACATTATTATCAGGGTTCATTCAACCTTTTGAGAGTGAAACTCAGGCACTTTTTAATTGCTTTCAAGTGCTGCTCACTTTTTCTAGCTCTTCAAATCTCTAAATATTACCCAATTTAAATGTAATTTTTAATGCAATGACCAAAACATTTGTTCATCTATTAAAGATTGTTCTCCTTTGTAAAACTAAGTTTCAATATGTAGGAACATTACGACGTGGCCAACAAACAATTTTATTTAAAAATAAAAAGATATGAAATGACCAGTAGATTGTGGCAGAGGAGCACTTATTGGCTTGTAAGCCATTCCCGCTCCGTAATATAGTTGTAGTTTTTTCCACACGTTTTGCTTTTAAACTTGTGTATTATGAAATCCCTATTATAATATCCCTGACTTTGACTTTCTTTTTCATACTACAAAGTCTCATAAAAAAACAACTTCAAATTGCAAAGAACGCTCCTTTTATAATCATTGAAGCTGTCATCAGTTACTCTATGATGCTATAGAACAACAACGGTGCATTATAGTTTTTCCCTATAAAACTTAGTTTGTTAATTCTATCTGCCTCTGAACTGCATTTCCAAGAAATAAACATGTCTATTAGTAACTGCACTAATGCAAAGCAATAGTAATTTTATGATTAAAATCACTATTTGGCACTGCCAAATCAGGCGCTGGCGCCACCATCTGTAGAACTTAGTGGCACCGGTGCTGCTACTCTCAAATGTTAGTCTGGAGCCCTGTGAGGGTATCATGTACTCGTTTGCTGTCTTTAAAATTGGGGCTCACATTAAAACCTGTGTCCCTGGAGCGGTATTCATGTTCAGAGCATTGCTGTTCTTGAGCTGTTGGGTAAAGACCAGCAATGCGACCTTTGGCCCTTTCAGAAGGACTGATTGAACAAATCCAGTGCGGTCAAATGTCGAGATTTATTTTGTTTGTTTTTAATAATCCCACAGTAATCGTTCCCTTCAGAACTATGTGGTGCTGAGGTCCGTTTATATGGGTGTGACTATTCAATGGGGTGGGGTAGGAAGACTTGATTTTCTGATGCCTGAACATCATGCTTTATGCAGTTTGATGTCTGAAGAGGTTGCCTTGTGTGCGCCCTATGCATCTGGTCTAATTCAGTACTGATTGTCTGCTGTCTTTTGGCTTTTGTCTGAAGGCAGTAGTGGTTATAGCAGCAGGAGCCGAAGCGGAAGAGACAAATATGGACCTCCGGTTCGCACGGAGTACCGTCTGATAGTGGAGAACCTGTCCAGCCGCTGCAGCTGGCAGGATCTGAAGGTAAGCACTTTGTTGGGATTTAAATAACACTGTGCTCTTAGGAACCGTATTCAAGAACCTGATTCAAATGTCAGATTTGAAGAGATTATATAAGATTTGAAGTGCATTTCAATACAATTAAGCACACTTTTTCACAAAGGTTTTGTGAAGTTTAATTGTCTTGTTTATTTTTGTCTAATTTCTGGTATACAGTGATTCAGACTCTTTAGAAAACCTTTGTATCAGTAATTGAAGGGCTTGTTGTTCTTCAAAATAGGACTTCATGCGTCAAGCTGGTGAGGTGACCTATGCCGACGCCCACAAAGAAAGGACCAATGAGGGCGTGATTGAGTTTCGCTCCTACTCTGATATGAAGAGGGCTATTGACAAGTTGGATGGCACTGATATTAATGGAAGAAAAATACGTCTCGTAGAGGACAAGCCTAGACGCCGTCGTTCCTACTCTGGGAGCAGGTCAAGGTCAGGCCTTCAGTTTTAGCTTCATCTCAGCCATGCGTTTGTAAAATGTCTTGGGTTTCTATAGATCTCTTGAATCAAATGTCGTGTTTTACAGGTCTCGAAGCAGACGCCGTTCTCGCAGCAGGAGCCGCAGAAGTTCACGAAGCCATTCCCGCTCCGGATCTGGGTAGGACGGCACTTTATTTTTGTGGTTAAAGGAACGCTCCGCCGTTTTTAGAATTTTTTCATTAACCGTTAACCGAGGCCCTTAGCGGTTAATACTCGGTTAACCATAGTGTGCGTCAGGGTTATTTTTAGTTTATTAATTTGACGACCGCCATCTCCGTAGTGAACGCGCCTATAGAGAGAAATGTATATAGCCTTATAGCTTGAAAAATGCGGTAAGCACTGTATTGCAATACTTGCATTTTGCCCCGTCACTCTCATTTTTAAAGTGCTCCCATGCTTTCTTTCCCCGCTTAGAAAGCGGGTCATGACTTCTTCTTGTGGATATTACAAATGTCTGGGAGCGCGCTGGCGGTCTCTAGGGGTGCAAAAATATATTACAACTAAATTCAAAGCACGTCATTGACGCCACTTAAACGAGCAAAATGTTTCACTCGGTTACGCAATTTTTAACGGTCAATCGGTTAACCATGGACACCCCTAGTGGGCAAATGCAATTTTGTCTCGGTGCATATAATAGAATCCTATGTTGCCAGCTAGCATGTCCAGGGTAAAAGTGATCCAAAAAAACAAACAAACACCCACCTAATTACTTCTTGTGGCCTGCGTATTTACAACGAGTACAGGTAAAGCACTGCTACTTGGGCACAGAGATATCACGCAAATCATTGCGATTACTCAACAGCCGGAGGACGTGAGGATGAGAGCCGTGATATCTCTGCTTCGCCTGTGCTTACCCATAATATGGGTCAATATCCAAGTCAATATCTGCATAGCAGATCGCCTAGTCTTAATCTGCATCGCTATCTGTGCTTGTGTTTTTTTTTTTGTTGATCACTTTTATTTGGGACATGCCTAGCTGGCAACATATGATTCCATTCATTATGCTAAGCTAGCAGCGACCCTGCCACACTAAAACAATGCATGCACTGAGACAAATGCATTTGCCCACATATCTAAATGTAGGAAAAAAGTTTGAATAAGCCCTATTTGTAAAAATGGTGGAGCATTCCTTTAAAATGTGACCCGGTTGTTTTTCTGACTAGCTTGTCTGTATTTACAGGTCAAGGTCCCGTAGCAAGGGCCGCTCCCGTTCCAGGTCTGGCCGCAAATCACGCTCCAGGTCTGAGAGGAAGTCTCACTCCAAATCCCCAACAAAGTCCCGCTCCAGGAAGTCAAAGTCTCGGTCCCGTTCGCGTACGCAGAAGTCCCGTTCTCGCTCCGATGCACGCAAATCTCGCTCCAAGAGTCGCTCCAAAGCAAAGTCGGAGAGAGATTCCAGAAGCCGCTCCAAGGAAAAGTCTGTCAGTAAGAAGTCACGGAGCCGCTCTGCTTCACCGAGGGAGAATGGAAATGGAGAGAGGGCCAAGTCGACCTCTCGTTCGCCATCCCCTAAAGATGATCGGCATCAGTCGGAGTCACCCGGCAAACACTCTGCATCTCGCTCTCCATCTCGATCGAAGTCTCGTTCCCGTTCTAGGTCTGCCTCTCAAGACTAGTCTCGCCCATTGGATTGGATAGCAGGAACATCTAATGCTCAGCTCAGTGTTTAATTGATCATTTACAGCCTATGAACATTCACCAAATGCTTGAAGCCTGCCGCCTAGTGTAGTATTGATTTAACGTGTCGTTTTCAACATTGCATGAAAACTTAATTGCGTACCAGAGGGTTTTTTTTCTCCCTCACACGAGGCGGCAAATCAGAATTAGTATTTTTTTTTTTTTTTTTTGGTGCTTGTAAGCATTGCTCTGGCCATTGTTTGTATTCAACTTGTTTTGGTATGAAACGTCTATTTGAAGGCTCTTTTCATATTTTTGCTTTAGCATGAGGTTTCAGGAGGCTGTAACAATGCGTTATAACCTGGAGTTAGGTGTACCTTACTTCCTCAACTGTCCTTTTGTGGCGTAGTCAACAAGATGTGATAGTTGAGCAGTCAGCTCTGCATCCTCACTGTATAGTAATTCATTCCTGTCTCTTGCTGATGGTGTTTATTTTTTTCCCCTGGAAGCCGTGTTTCTGTTAGTGCTTTTGCTTCTCTTGAATGTCTGTGACTTTTTTTTTTTTTTTTTTTTTCAAAAAATTGAATGCATCACTTGCAGTGTGATTCTGTGATCTCATTTTTAAATGGATTTTTGGATATTTCCACTGTTTTAGTTAAATAAACATTTAATTGGTTTCCAGTGTTGCTGCTTTTCTTTTTTTGAACTGAGCAGTTTTTGTGTGTCTGTGTGAGTCCACAATTAAGTCAAACATGGCAGTATGGGACTTCATTTAACCTCAAAATAAATTGTTATAAAGTAAGACGACCCAAGCAGTGCCATCTGCATCATTTGTTCTGTACCACTGGAGTTTGATCTGAATATACACCAACAACAGCAGAACATTGGCCAAAGCATCACACTGCCTTGCCTTTCCATAGTGTATCCTGGTGCCATGTGTTCCCCAGGTATGTGACGCACATGCATAAATACCTATGAATGTTTTCTAGTAGGATTGGTTGATCCTGAAACAACTTATGTCAATTTGCCCAAAACGACTACGGTGCTTCTTTTTGGTTTTTCATGCAGTTTTCTGATCTCAACGGAGAAATTACATTTTTTACCCATATGTTCTGCATGAGTTTGTTCTATGTCATTTGACACTTTATGCTCATCTTTTAGATCAGAGGTTAGAATGATGATCTTCACATGTCCTTAACGTTACTGTCTTGCAGCCTTTTCACTGTCAGCCTTTTTGTCTGATGTGTTTTTTTTATTATATATATATATATATATATATATATATATATATATATATATATATATATATATATATATATATATATATATATATATATATATATATATCAATGAAATACATATAATGCGCCCCATTCTAATCTGTAGAATGTTACCATTGGTGTAAAAAAGTGATCCTCTCTACTTGGAAGTTTGCATCAAGATCTTTGTGGAGAACATCATAATCTAAATATTTTATAGTATGAATTGTTGATATGGAAATATAAAGCTGCCCGTGATAATTATTAAAACAGCTCCAGTGATGTTCCTTCAATAGGTGTTCTGTTGTTGTTGTTTTTCTGACCTACAGTCGGGAATTAAAATATCCCCCCCCAAAAATAAAATTAGACAACATTTGATATGAAAAGAAATATATGACTCGGACGTTTGATGTCCTAATTACTTTTCCTATGTTACGGATATGGCATAAATCGCCATCCCAAAGTGTCTCAGTCACTTTTAGAAATAAATGTGAAAATATCATGTTTTATTTTGTTTGGAGATGCTACACACAAGTACGCAACACAGTTGCTATGAAGGAAGCGCCCCTGGTTACGCTTGTGCGTTGTCAAAAATACCCACAATGCATCTCTCACGGCCACTACATTAAGGTGAATTCTGTGGTAACTTTGATCCTTTTTCGTTTTTTAGAAGCATTTACATTTTGTACATGGTGTAGCGCTATAACTGTCCCGTATTTTAACAGATTTGATCAGTTGTTTAGCGAGAGTTGTTAGCTTTAGCTTGCTAGCCTAGCAGCTCATAACGGTGAGATGATGAACACAGTATTCACAGTTTATGTATATTTTGCAGTTCTTGCTGTTGCTGTCGTTCAACGTCGGGATTGTGATGAGGCGATAATGTATTGAAATATTAAATGCATCAGCATTTGAGGAAAACGTCGTGCTCCGTGTATTACAGACAGTAATCTGTCCATCTGTAAATAGTGTAACGTTAACCAATTCATATGCCAGACCAGCATGGACAAAGAGCAACGAAATATTGTTATTTTCAACGCATCCAAACGAGAGCTCTTCACCTCCAACTCTGGATACAAGTGCTTGCAGAAGAAATTAAGAGCACAGTGGAAGATCCAAAGGTAAAACCTTTTAAATGGCTCATTTAAACATGTTTACAGTTGTGAAGGTTTATTCACTACATTGGTGATGTGCCCATCTATATCACAAAACATGGATTATGCACACGTTTTCATGGATTTGAATATATGCTAATTAAATACCCATTAGAAATAAATGATTATGAATGAATGTGATCTGGTGCCAGTTGCATTAACACAACCACTGTGCTTTAAAGTTTGACCAGCTAGCAGTTTGCCAAAGGGGTGATCAGTCTTACTTTTCATATTCAAATCTACATGATTAAACTTTGTTACTAAAATCTTTATATAAATCTTTATATATCTCAGAATTGGGAGATACAAATCAGTTTTATGAGATTTAATTTAGAATTGTGAAGTGTAACTCCAAGAAAAAAAACCTGCAATTACGAGCTAATAACTGAATTTTGAGGAAAGATAAGTGAACTGTGAGATGTACAGTTGCAATTAAGAGTTTATAACTTGCAACTTCAACCTTCTATTTATTTTTTATTTCCTGGTGGGAAACAAGCTTCCAAACTAATCTATACATGTTCCTCAGCATCAAAGAGGAGCTCAGCTTGGAGAAACTCCAAGGAGTGAAGTTATGGATCACTGCAGGCCCTCGAGAGAAGTTCACGGCTGCTGAGGTGAGAATCTGCAGCACAAATACGGACGAGATCAAACTAATGCCCGGTGCTTCACTTGTAAACCGCTGAATGTTTGCTGTGCTTCAGCTGGAGGTTCTTAAGCAGTATCTGGACAGTGGTGGAGCTCTTCTTGTGATGCTCGGAGAAGGAGGAGAAATGAAATATGACACTAATATCAACTTCCTCCTGGAAGAGTTTGGCATTATGATAAACAATGGTAAGTGTTAATACACTATAAATACACTATATATACTGTATATATATATATATATATATATATATATATATATATATATATATATATATTATATTAGTGTATATATACTGTATATAATATAATTACATTAATATTTTATTAATATTTTATTTTTAAAAAGACTTCCGAGTATTCTTAACAAGAACTCAGAGTTAAATCTTGATAATGTCAGATAACTGTGACAGTAAGGGATGTAATGGATTACAATCAACCAATCAGCTGTTAGATTTAAGAACACAATTAGATAATACCAGTTTAGCTCAACCAATGACCAAGCGATGCTTCATTATGTTCAGTCTGTGGTGTCAAAGGTCACATTAGCAATTCAAGACAAAACACTTCAGCAAAACATGCTCAGGTCAAAGTGTCTCAATCAATTTGCTCCCAATTATTTATCAATTTTACAGGTGTGAAGAATTTTGTGGTATAATATGTCACAGTTTACTTCATTTTGCTCTTCTCAGTTACGTAAATGAACAAACTTAACAAAAATGAAAAAAGAAATCATTTTTGGTTTAACTATCTACGCAAATGTTTTTAATGTTTAAGGAAAATATTGTATATATTTTTATACCACCTGACATTATATAAAATCCATACAAATCTAAAAAATATATATATTTTTTAAAAAACTGCTGAAAGTTTTTCTTTTTCCACAGATATCTCGTTATCATAACATTATTCTGTAAACAATATTTTTAAACTATTTTATAAAGTAGTTTTTCTTTAATATGATGTCATGGTGCATTTCATTATTCTGAAATGTATAATTGTGTATTATTTTGCATTGGATTTGCAGATGCAGTAATAAGGAATGTCTATTATAAATATTTCCATCCTAAAGAGGCACTTGTGTCCAATGGTGTTCTGAACAGGTTTGTGTCTCCCATGTGTGTTAAAATGTTCCTCTGTGAATTTATGCAGAGATTATATTGAAACTAAACAGTCTTTACTTTTTTTCAGGGAGATCAGTCGTGCCGCCGGTAAAGTGGTCACAGGGGTGATTGATGAAGAAAATTCAGGGAATAATTCACAGTAAGCTTGAGCCCAGTGTTTGGTTTTGTTATCGTGAACAATTAATATTTGAGGAGTAACCGTACAGAGATACAGGGGCTTTACTGTTAAAGTGCCTCATTATGCTACTTTACAGGTTCCTAGTTTTGTTTTGGCGTCTCCTACAGCAGTTTTACATTCATCCAAGGTCAAAAAACACTTTAATATTCTCATAATATCCACTGCAGCATCAGCTCTTTTCTCTCAGTGTTTAAAACGGTTTAGTCAAGGATTCGTTCAAACAAAAAAGGTTCAATCTCTGCTCTGATTGGTCAGATGGGCTGTTGTGATTGGCCGACCGTGTCAGAACCCAAACGCTCATTATCATATCTAAATCTCAGCTTTTGACACACAGTGATACGAACAGTAACGATGGCGTGGGTTTTACCGTCTCAATCTCATCAAAGTGGATTTGCTTTGGCAGCAGAAAACAGCGTCTTCTCCACATGAACAACACCAACCAAACTCTTCCAGTCTCAGACACAACTACAGCGCTCGAGGGGCAAAGAGACGCCGTTCAGCCAATCAAGACCAGAGACTGGCATTATGCAAATCAGTTACAAACCTACAGCAGGAAGTGAGACTGGATTTACTGACGACTCGTTTCAGGCAGTTCAGAATCACAGATCTTTTACATTCATATTAAGTTACATTAAACCCTACATTAAAGGGAATGTCCACAATAGCATAATAGAGGCACTTTAAAGTCCCACATCAGACTGTGTAATGACTTTTTATCTGATGATTAAACAGGGCACTTACATTCGTATACCCTTATGGAGCCACATTAAATGTGATGAAGCCTGCGGTGGCCGTCCTGTCCACTGGCTCTGTGTGCTTTCCACTCAACAGGCCTGTTCTTGCCTTCCATCAGCCGAAGGTGTGTACAGTCATTCTGATGAGCAGACTCATTCGTGCCTGTGTTCAACTCACTGGCCTTTATTCTGTGTGTTAATGTCTGTTTGTGTTCAGAACGCTGGCAAGTTGGCAGTTATGGGCTCATGTCACATGTTCAGCGACCAGTACCTGGACAAGGAGGAGAATAGTAAAATCATGGTATGATATTCTATGGTTAGGAGCCACACTCTGAACAAACCCCTAACCCTAAACTTTCGCCAATTGCTTGTTTTGTACAGTTTATGCAATGAATGATACGTCTTCAAATGTAGATTAAGACTGGAATACACTACACAACTTTTGTCCAGATTCATGTCCGATTTGTATACTGGACAGAGCCAGAGTTTGCAAAGTCACGGATGACAGAATTATTTAAGTGCGCAGACTCCAATTTTTTTGCTTTAAACTGCGGTTCCATCCAGTCAGAGGATGTCAAACAAGTTTGAGGCGATTTTTAGAAAAAGCACATCTTTTCTCCTAGTTTTTTGTGTTCTGAACGTCTGTTAGTGTGTGATCCTCATTGGTTTAGTAACCACAAAGTCGACAAGTGTATGATGTCTAAGGTTTGAAAATCTGTTCAGATTTTAAAAGTTGTGTAGTATATTTCAGACTTTACAGAGAAGTCCTTTTACTTTAAAAACATATAAAGCATGGGTGTCCAAAAATATCTGAAATACAAATATGGAACCGTAGATTTATAAAAAAACAAAAACAAAGCAAAAGCCCTATGCGTAAGGGGGGGCGGTAAAGAAATTCATGCTTCACTTTCCGATTTTAATATCATCCGAAAAATACAACCTCTGTAAAAATTCCAGAGCAAATGACCTGTTTTATTTATTTTGGGCAAACTCAACCGTCCTCTAATCCTGTCCGAATGTGAATTTCTGTGATTGCTGATGCTTTTGTGTCTCCTCATGTGTTTTTACCTCCGCTACTGTTTGCGTACCAGTCTTCGGCATACTTTCATTTCCTTTGAATATGGATTAAAAATATAACATATACAATCAATAAATAGAGTCAAATCGCAGGAACTGTGAAGAATGCCAAGTTTAAAGGGATAGTTCACCCAAAAATGAAAAAGTACCCAATGATGTACTCACGCTCAAGTCATCCTAGGTGTATATGACATTCTTCTTTCAGACGAATACAATCAGAGTTATATTAAAAATGTCCTGGCTCTTCCAAGCTTTAGAATGGCAGTGAATGGCAGCCCAAAATTTCAAGCGCAAAAAAGTGCATCCCTCCATTATAAAAGTGCTCCACATGGCTCTGGAGGTTAATAAAGGTCTTCTGAAGAGGTCTGCTGGAAGCTATAAATATGGATTTTTCTTACACAAACACATCGATTTTCTTCAAAAGGCCTTTATTAACCTTGGGATGACTTGAAGGGGAGTAAATCATGGGGTACTTTTCATTTTTGGGTGAACTACCCCTTTAATGTCAGTGTCAGATAAGAGTAAGACACTTGTCTAGTTTTATAGCCACTGCTATAAACTCATGAAGTTCACTTAAATGTTTTTTTTATTATAAATTAAAATTATATTAACAAATAATAAATTAAAAGACATATGTGATGCAGGCAAGCAGAGCACATGATCTTCTGTAATGTCCACGTCTAGAAGAAAACACGCGTTCCTACCTCTGTAATAAACTCGGAAGAAGTTGTTAGTCCTGTCTCACACACCGACTGATAAGAATTGTAACTCAAACATCCTGAAGTCAGTACACTTGCTCCCACAAACATATATTTTGTTACGTGAGCTCAGTAAATGTTTGTGGGAGTGCTGACTTTGTTTTGTATGTGTTATGGCCTGTAACACCCTAGCAAACACAGCAAAGTGTTAACACACAGTTTAACAACACCAAGGATTGTGGTAGTGAGTTTTGCATGGGCAAGCACCACTCTCATGTCCTTGATAAAGTAGAAAAACTCAAGTTACTTTTGTGGTTATTGTTTAAAATGCATTGTTTTTAATATAATATAATGTGTACTTTGCAGGATGTTGTTTTCCAGTGGCTTACAACCGATAGCATCCCTCTCAACCAGATAGATGCGGAGGACCCAGAGGTGAGCGTAACACAATCGTTGTAGACTTCATGTGTTTCAATAATCTCAATTATTCAATGTGTTCAAAAGTTAGGCCTCATAATTTATGTTTGGTGTAATATTGTGGAAAGAAGTCTCTTCTGCTCGCCAAGGCTGGGCCATTTATTTGATCAAAAATACAGTAAAACAGTGGTCAATTTAAAATAAATGTTTTCTATGCGAATAAATACAGTTGTTTTTGTTTTTTGTTGTTGTTTTTTTTTACCTTTATTTAACCAGGCAAGTTACTAAAGAACAAGTTCTTATTTTCAACAACAGCCTGGCAGGAGAATTAAATCTCCTGAAAGACATACAAACATATTCTAGTACACACAGTATGTTAAAATATAAAGTATTCCTGTGATCAACCTGACTTTTCAGCTTCATTGCTCCAGTCTTAAGTGTCACATGATCCTTTGGAAATTATTCTAATATGCTGATTTGATAAGCAAGAAACATTTTGGATTATTATCAATGTTGAACACATATTCACAAATGTTGTTCAGGATTTGAATAGAAGGATAGAAGGAATAAAGGATGAATAAAAAGTTCCAAACGGCATTTATAAATTGAAATCTATTGTAACATTGCCTGTGACTTTAATGAATTGAATGCAATGTTTCTGACCTCAAACTTTTGTGTAAGTCTGACCTGAGTACACGATCATGCTTCAGGACTGTGAGGTGACATTCTTCCTTTGACTTTTCCCAGATCACAGACTACACCATGCTGCCGGACACTGGGAGTCTGTCCGACCGTCTGCGGGTGTGTCTGCAAGAGGGAGACGAGAATCCGCGAGATTTCACATCCCTGTTTGACATGTCTTTGCTAAAGCTGCACACAAGCACTCTTCCCTCTGTCCTGGAGTAAGATTAACATTTCTTAATGAGGCTTTTTAACAGATAAACTACTCATGTCATGCAAGGCAAGGCAAGGCAAGTTTATTTGTATAGCGCATTTCATACCCAATGGCAATTCAAAGTGCTTTACATAGAAATTAATTAAAACAGTGGTAACAAATGCATGAGAAAAAGAATACCATGTGGATGAATAATTTTTTAAAAAACAAGCATAGTTAAAACAGTTGTAAAGGTAATAATAATAAAATAAAATAAAAAATAAATGGTCAGATCCACAATAATGGTCTGATATAAAAATAAAACATTCTTCAGTTTACAGCCTACATACATGTACCATCTTTATTAGAACACCTCTCCTTCATAACATCCATTTTAATCACTATCACTATTCTACATCCTATACGCAGGTGTCATCCAATCAGATCGCCCTATGCAAATACCCTGGAGCAGACGCTAGCCATCTGCGTTCATGCAATCCTAGAGCAGACATGTGATCGGCTGCGGTCTCATTAGCACCAACCTTCAGCTCCGCCAAGCGTTAACGCCGAAGCCCCGTGTGAATGCAGCGTCAAAGTTTTAATAAATTGTACATTTTATGATTTCAATTGATTAGACATGCTTTTTGTAAAGCTAAAACTAAAAATAAATAAAACCGATTTCATAAGGCCCTAAATTAAATGGTATCCACTGCAAATAAAATAAAAAAAACATCCTCAGGATTTTGGTTTTCAGTAAAAATATCTAAACATCCGTATCAAAATATATTTACTTGCAAAAGGATGAAATTAGGTCTTGTTTTCTGAGAAGTTAAACAAAACTAAGTGAGTTTGTGGTTAAAACAAGAACAAGCATCGTCAATGGGTATGACAATTACTTTTTTATTTGAATTAAGAAGATTTTTTGTTGTTTTGATCATAAAATCACAAGATTTCTTATCTAATGTCATTTTTCTTCTCAAGTGAATGTATCTTGATTTAAGAATCTTTCAGATTTTAGACACTGCAAAACAGGACCAAACGACTGAAAAAATAACAACTTTTGTGTAGTGTGATCAGAAGGTTCAGTAAAAAGTTATTTCAATATTCTAGTGTTTGGGAGACGAGCTTTGAACAACATTGTTTTTTGTATATTCGTAGCTTTTTTGTAAAAATTAATTTAAGGTAATGGATATATGTTGGAAATAGTGTAGCTTATACAACTTATTCTGTGGTTAGACATTTACATTTAGAGAACATATTGATGTGTTATGTTCCCTTCCATTCCTTACTTTTTCTTTAATTGGTTTTAAAAAGGTCTTAAATTTACCTTCATAAAATCTGCAGAAACCCTGGTTGAAATATGAATTAATGAATGTGTGTATTTCCAGTTCTTACAAGCAGCTCAATGTAAAACATGAAGCTCTCCAGCTGATCACACCTCAGTTTGAAACTCCTCTGCCTCCTCTGCAGCCGGCCGTGAGTCCGTCTTCATTGCATTATCGGTCCACACACCTACTTTATTTCTTTGTCAAAATAGTTTTACTCTCTGACTCAACCATTTTTTTTTTTTTTACTGCTGATGCAACCAGTTCCACATGGGTGGAGAAAAGTACATTTAGCTAATTATATCATAGCTTACGTTTCACAATCCAGTGGAATTGATGGATCAAATCAGTGCATTTTTATAGTCTGCTTTGATTATTCCCTTCGTGTTTATGGGTGTGTTTTCAGATGATCTGTGTTTGACTGAAGCGTTGTTTTGTGTTCAGGTCTTTCAGCCAGCCTTTAGGGACCTTCGCCCACCCATGCTTGACCTTTTTGACCTCGACGAGACCTTTTCTTCTGAGAAAGTGAGGCTGGCTCAGCTCTCAAATAAATGTGAGTTTCTCCCATTGGAAGAGTGCACAAAAAGATTTGTAATCCTGTCATTGCTTCGAGTTTGAGTGTTTGGCGATGTGTAACGCATGCATTGTCTTCTCGAAGGTACCGATGATGATCTTGAGTTTTATGTACGTAAGTGTGGAGACATCTTAGGAGTGAAAGGGAAGCTGGACAAGGACAAAAGAGACGCCAAGCACATACTGGAACACGTCTTCTTCCAGGTGGTGGAGTTCAAGAAGCTCAATGTGGTAAGTAAATGAACATTTCCATTTTATTTGGCCATTCATTTAGTCTTTAATTTGTCACTTGTACAACCACGTTTCAAACCTTTGGGATTTTCTTTTCTCTGTGAAACAGAAAGGAAAAGATATGCAAAATGTCCTAACTGCACTTTTCCACACATTGTAAGTGGATGGTGATTTATACTGCAGAGCTCAGAAAAGGCCCTTAGAACTTAAATTTAAGTTAACAGACTTTATAATATTAATATAGATTAAATCATGTGACACACAAGCCATAAGGAATACTATTATGATATGTATATGGTGTTTTATTGGTTCTTTATGTATTTGACGGAAGTTGAAAAATAATTTGTGGTTTGAACAGCTGTAAATGAGGGCGAGTAAATTACAACATTTTGATTTTGGGTGTTTTATTATCTTTAAAGAACACTCCACTATTTTTGAAGAGGCCAATTTTCCGATTCCCCTAGAGTTAAACAGTTGAGTTTTACTGCTTTCAAATCCATTCAGCCGATCGCCGGTGTCATGACAAATCCTGTCCCCCTGTGAAATCGTGTCCGCAAGGACCCCCAGAGCGATTCTATTGGCTGAAAGAAATTTTAATAGGTAATCTGTTCAGAGCCTGATTACAATTCTTACACAATCGCGTTTTGATTTTTGCTGTTTAAATTGTGTTCAAATAGTCTTTAATGTCTTACAAAGCATATGTTTCATATATTAGTAGTATATAACTGAAGCTAAGTGCTTATATAAGTATATAATTCAGAACATGTTTTTGCTCCCATTACAGCAATCAATTAAATATTTCAAATAAATGTTTTGCGTGTGTACTTAGTATGGCAATGAATTCATAGTTTATTAGTTAATTATTTAGTTATTTTTAAACAATTGATTGTCCAGAACCATGTATAACAACTTTTGATCAGGCATTTAAAACCGCTACCAGCGGACACGATTTCACAGGGGGACAGGATTTGTCATGACACCGGGTCTGGCGCTAGCACTTTTAGCATAGCTTAGCAGAATTCATTGATTCCAAGCGTTCCACCCATAGCGGCGGCCGGCCATTGCTAACCAAGCCATCTCCATCTGTTAGCATCCCATTGACTCCCATTCATTTTTGCGTCACTTTGACAGTGAATATCTTTACATCTGAGGCGTTTAAAGACTCCATTTGTCCATTGTTTATTTCTAAAGAAACACAACAATGCATAAAAGACTTCATTACCTTGTATCTTACGCTATCGCCCCGCAGAAGCTGTTTTTGTAAAAATAGGCTAACGATTGCGTCATAACCAACGCGACTCTGTCGCACAGTTGAGAAATTACCGTATAGACCTGAGGAGACGCTCAGAAGCAATCTTTTACTGTCTATGAGACAGTCGGGGGGACGTGGAGACATAAAGTCTGATAAAGTCAAGGGGGAAGAATGGGGAGAAGCCCATTCATTCATAGTGAGCCAAAAGCAACGGGACAAAACATTTAAACAACGTGATTCAGATTTCACTTTCCACAACTACCAGAAGACCTACAGCTGTCAGACAGGAGGCTCACGTCACATCTACGTCGTCAAGCTCAGTCTGAGCCTGCGCAGTTCGCTCAGCCATCAGGAAGTGAGTGTTTCTAATTGACTTCACTTTTCGCTGTTGAAGTCTGTAGGGTCGCTGTGTCCATTTCTTTTACTGTCTATGATTGATTCTGGTTAGACCGTTAGCATTTCGCTCAAAAATGACCAAACCAACCGTTAGCATTTTGCTCAAAAATTACCAAAGAGTTTTGTTATTTTTCCTATTTATAACTTGACTCTTCTGTAGTTACATCATGTACTAAGACCGGTCTGAATACATGTAGAGAACATCTAAGGGTTCATTTGCAGGGTGTAATGATTATGTATACACTACTTATCACACAATATTAATAATTGGACATCATATTTCACATCAATATAAGTCATATTTTTAAACATTATTTATTAAAAAATATCTTCAGATTGTATTTACAAAACTTGATGAACTGAATGAAAACGTTGGGATTTATGTGATTTAGCCATGTTCATAGCCATATTCAGTTATGATAGTCCCAAAGGCAGTTCTTGTCCTCCGTGAAGCAGAGGTGGACATTGCACTTGCTGCAAAGTATGTTGGTGTAGCCTTTACCCGTCCTCTATTTTCTTAATATCTTCTGACACAAACTTTCAGGTAATGCAGAGGTGTATTAAGGGAGACTGCATCATTAGTGATATGAGCTGAAAAATCAGTGTTGAGCTTGATAAAATCCTTAATCAGCCAGCGATACCTGTCTCAGGGCATTCTTGAGTGACTTGATTTTGTTGGCATGATGTCCACATAATCATCAGATGTGTGGTCAATGGGTTGTTTATTTAACTTTTCTAGTTCACATGCATTTCCACATTCATCTTCTTGTTTTAGAATCCATTTCAAAATCACTGTTCCCATTTTGGACGCCATCAATGACATCATAGATTATGTAGATAATATGGTCTTTCCTGGCTGGTGGCATTCTGAAATGAAATAAAAGGGTTATTTTCCATATCCCAATGATACTTAAACACGTAAAGAATTCACACAATACAGTCTGGCTAGCTTAATGTGCTCTCTACTATCATGCTAATATCACTATTACCCCCACATTCCCGAACATTATCACCTGTCCCTCACGCAGGAAGCAGATATTTGGGCAAAGAAAACCAGTTGTTTTGTAATTTATAAGACACAGATAGTGTCAAATATTGCTAACACAAATACTTTCAAATTCTCAAAGAAATAATTTATTCCTGATTTCAACTTGAACTTATTGAATAATAATTAAATGTTGATTAAAACTCAAAATTGTAACAAAGATAACATTTTAAAACTTGTAAATAATCAAAAACATTGTTTCTATTAGTATTTATTTCACGTGGACCAGCAAATGTTGCTACCCTTTTCCCCCAGAGTTGTAAAATTACAACATTGGCTTTACAAGCTCAAAATCTAATGAGATTAAAACATTCAACAGTACCTTAATATCTGCATGCATGTTCTAGACATATTACTAATAACATAAAAAAAATATTTTGGGGCATTTTACTTTACTTGAATGTTGATTTATTCAGTCCGGTAAAACCTCATGATGTGATTGAAGTCATTTTTGCAGGTTGTGTGAGTTCCTGGCCAGGTAAACAGGCCTATCCACAAAATATGCCATCCAATAGCATTGCAATACTGAAGAATAGGACCTATTAGTTGTGTAAATGTGGTCTTGGAGATAAAAAATATCTACAGGTTCATTATAATAGAGCTAAAATTGATGTTTTTGTTTTTATTGGTCTTACAGGGTTAAGCCGGCATGAAATGAGAGTTGCACTAGACTTTACTTCCCTATTGTGAAGTATGTCAGAGTGAAACACTTCTGGGACAAGAACAAATGTAGGCGGGGCTTGATTTTGTCTTTGGGGAATTGATTGGATGGTTGTGGTTTGTTATTGGTGGATCTCATGTGAGGGACAGGATGCCCCGCCTTCGTCATCATGAAGAGAAGAGGGAGGGGAAGTTATTCTGATTCGAGATCGAGGAATGTGAATTTAAAACAATGTGCACGGATAAATTATTTACTGCAGTATTCCATTAATACAACAACAAAAACACAATTGTCCATTTTGATTTTATGGTGACTTTAAGGTTGCTTCTTTTTCCCTTTCTTAAAGGAGCATGATATTGACACCACAGAAGCAAGGTTCAACATGTATTGAAGCAGAACAGCCATGAAGCTGTGGAGGATTGGAGCAAGGACTCGGTCTGGACGTGTGTGTGTGTGTATATATCTATATCTAGGGAGAGCGAGTATAAACAATCAAGGTACAATAGAACCATACACATACAGTCAGGTGTGGTCCGTCAGAACTTTCTCAGGCCTATGGTTTAAAGAAATGTTAAGCTTTCCTGTAACATTTGAGTTTTCAATAAATTAGCTTTTTCTCATGTTGGAACATTTGTACGTACACACATTGGCAAACAAACATTCGAGATTCTGATTTACTGATGACTCACAGAAGGCACTATGGACATTAGCTAGATTTCTTGCTTTATTAAGTTTTAAATATGGATATTTTTCTTACACAAACCCATCAAGTCGCTGCATAAGGCCTCTATTAACCCCCCAGAGCCACGTGGAGCAGTTATGATGGATGGATGCACTTTAAGCTTAATTTTTTGACTGCCATTCACTGTCATTATAAAGCTTGGAAGATCTAGCCTAGAAATCTAGACACACCCTAGCGGCAGCAAATCTAATCTGCCCGCAAGTGTCTGGCTTGTCAGGCTATGGAAGATCCAGAGTATTATTTAATATAACTGTCTGGCTGAAAAAATGTCATATAAACCTTGGACAACTTGGAGTAAATCCTGAAGGGTGTTACTTCAGCGTTTACTCACCAGTCAAAGTAAAAAGGTCGATTTTGATTTCACGAGGACTTTAAATATTGAGGCAAGAATGCAAGACAATATAGTAAGAAAAGCTTTTATTTCCCTTTTGTTATGCAGTGTGAAGTTCACACGCACCCCAACACATTACAATACAAGGCATTTCAAAAACACATTCTATAAAATACATGTATAGTACAAACACATTTACATAATGCACAGGTGCTGTTCTAGTGAGCATCATACATCTGTGAAAAAAAGCAGAGGGTTAGAACAAGCTTTCGTGACGCTGCAAAAAAAAAAAAAAAAAAATGCTTTCTTAGTATTTGTGTCTTGTTTCTAGTCAAAACTAGTAGATATTTAGAACTAGTAGAATAGAAATATTTACTATAAGCAAAAGTAATTGTCTTGTTTTGGGGGAAAAAACTCTTAATTGAGCTATGTTTGCGTAAACTAAGCAAAGTATTCTGCCAATGGGGTAAGCAAGATCTTGTTTTAAGAGTTGATGTTTGTACTAGAAACAAGACCAAAATACTAAGTAAGAAAGCCTTTTTTGCAGTGCATGTCAAGGATCAGTATTCGGTCGCATAAGTGCCTAAAACAGGGCGTCCATCAAATGGCCAGGTTGAATGAACTCTGTTCCTCTCTGAGATCCGGGATCACAGGAGCTTGACCTGATCCCTGCCAGACCATTTCCCTCCAAGAGCGCTGAAGCTCGTCTGAAACATTAGGGTGAGGTGACGTCCCGGACCCCATCAGTGAGATCTCAGGAGGCGCAGAGGGGTTAATAGGACTCCACGTGGACTCCAAACATGACTTTGGGCTCTCGACGATGGCCTTCACAAGGGACACTTCCCACGAGGGGTGTGTAGAGGTCAGGTCGACGCAGGACAGGTCCAGCGAGCTGGCCAGGATGGGCTTCTGAACTCTTACTCTCTCATAGGGTGTGGAGGTAGGGTTGCCAACTTCTGGAAAAGAAAATACAGGGCAATTGTGGGTCTTTATACGAGAAGGAACATGCTAAATATTTGTACTGTACCACAGTGTCATTTTAGTATCTGCAGTTAAGAACATGTATAAAAGGTTCTCAGAAAAACACATTTGGGTCATTCAGTGTCAAAAAACCAATTCAGAAACTTTCCTGGCTCAAATTTGTCATTGTTAATTTTGTTTCTGAAGACAGACAATATTAATATTAAATTACAATATTAAATGTGATGTATGTATATATACAGAGTAATTAAATATTTTGTAGTAGGGGTCAGAATGACAGTTTTCACAGGGGTGTAAAAATGACGCCTCAATAAGCATCATTATAGTTTCACACAGATATTTTGGCAGGTCTGTTCGGTAAATATGTTGACTATCAATCTTTGTTGCAACAGAGACTGATTGAAACACAAGAAGTGTTTTTTCCCCTTTTTAAAACTAAGTTTGCATACGAGCTCATTTTGAATCCTTAATCATTCTTAATATCCTTTTAGTTTCTAATTCTTAAAACGTTTTACTTTTGATGTCTCAATTTAAGTTCCAATAGTTTCTCAGTGTGGCTCACTGATGCCTTAAATACAAGACAATTCCATATTATACAGACATTTTTGGCAACCCTGTGTGGAGGACTTGCCTTGCACCGGACTGCTCAGCGCTGTGCTCAATGTGTTGCCTGGAGAGAGGGTGTTCTTGTTGAGGGCCATTAAAGGCGAAAGAAGACTTGTGGAGTAATTTAGACACAGGTTGGGCTCTGAATACTCCAGCACAACGCCTTTAAATTGTCTCAGGAACCCGTCTGCTGAAACTGCTGATAAGGATAGACTCTGGTCTGTACAAAAACCTCTGTCAAAGTCAGACAGTGATGATGGGCCCTCACAGCTCCGGGCCAGCTCTACAAAACAAGCAGTGATTAATTAAGTGTTTACATCTTACTATTGAAAAAGTAGGCTACTAGATTTTGTTTAAATCATCAAAATATATATATTTTTTTTTATAAGCAGACATCACCAGGTCTTTCCCGTCCTGAATCCATTAGGAAAGTGTGGTGTTAATTGGACTCAGCTTACATTTATAGCTGTGCTTGATTTGGACGTTAACCGAGATCTCCAACCATTGGTTCGTTTGTCTAGTAAATTGATCCGGTCATTTGACTTGATCTCGTTCAGCAGAATTAACCAGGCTTATCTTTATTTAAGTAAATTCGTTCACCTGAGCGGGGTAAAATTAAAATGACATTTTCAAAAGCTAAATTCTCTAAACACGTCAACATAGTGATGTAAAGTCCGATTCATTTCCACGAATCGGTTCTTTCGGACAGTTCATTACAATGAACCGGTTCAAAAGAATGATTTGTTGAAGAACCGAACACTACTAAAATCTTTGATCGCTATTAATAATGTAAATAAAAGACAAATGAAAGTTAGGTTATAATCGAAGATAAACGAAATTAGCGTTCTGGTTATTTGTAACGTAAAAAAAAATATTTCACTAATGAAACACTATTTTAGTGATTTTTTTACACTGTAAAACTAAACTATATACACATCCCTAATATTCTATCAGGAACCTAAACATAGTTAGAATTACTCTTTTCTGGCATATTTTGCACTGCATGTTTGGAATTTAAACTGATCAGTGATTTATAAAATATATCCAAAACAAATACCTACAACATATTTATCGGGCATATTTTTGTCATTTTAAAGTACAATAAAACAATCCAGCGATTTTGAGGGATTTACAACAGATCATTTTATGCAAAATTTATTTTCTATCTTTATTTTTTTTAGAGAAGCGCGGTCACGTGTATCCGAGCGCGCACGCACTGCGTCCTGAACTCAAGAAGGTGCGCGCGCAGCGTGTGTTCGCTGACGTCACTCGCGGGAATGGCTAAGAAAAAGAAGCGCGAGATAGAAACTTGGGCGCGCAGCTGTAAGTTAGATGTGTAGCTGGCGAGCTGTTGCGCGCTCTTTAATGAAAGCGCTCACTGTATCTGATCGACCATCTCATTAACATCACAGATGTTTTTGCGTTTGTGTGCTGCATGCGCTGTGTCCTCGTAAAGCTCTGGTTTATTGGTGCGTTTTGATAAAACATTAAGGAAATGTCGCGGTGGGCGCGCGGGTAAGTACACAAAGTTGATTATTCTCGCATGCTTAATATGATTATATGATAGTGATTTACTGTAGGGCATGAAAACGAGCATGAAACATGCATTCAAAAAAATGATTGAGCTTGTAGAGATTGTTGACATGATGTTTGTGAACGATGCAATGAACCCGCCTAATATAAGCACAAAGAGAGTCGCTCGACTTCAGCATTACACACACACATATTAACAGTCAGACAGTGTTTGCAATGTCACCCACCAACCCAAACCATTGCAATGTTTAAGTTTGGATAACTGACATATGCATTGAGAATATTAGAGTATTTGGAAGTGATGCTTTACATTTACTCCATTCTTGATCCATGAAAGTGTTTTTATTATCACTGCTATAGTTAAACATGATGCTGAGATCTTCATCCGACGTTATTTTTGATGATCATTCACACACACACACACACACACACACACACACACACACAAGGCCAGATGTACACACACTGCCCTGCCTAATGGTGTCAGTGTACCTCAACACATTGTTGCCAGTGTTTGCTGATCTGTGCACAGTGATGTTTTCCCAGCCCTTAACATCCATGTCTGTGTGTGTGAACAGTGAGGATGAGGAAGAGGCCATGTGTCAGGACACAGACTCCGATGTAGCCGATCAGAAGGACTGTGGGAAGGTGAAAGTGAAGTGGACCCAGGAGGAGGTATAATGGAGCTCATATTAACACACACAGGCATTGCTTGGTTTGGAGAGCTTGTATTGATGACATCTTAGATAGTAGTAACATTATACATCGCCAAAATATAAGAAACCACTTCATGTTATGAAGAGCATAAAACTGAACTGAACTGAAGACTACTAAATATGACTCCTGTAGCATGTTTTTCAGATTTGTTTCACTCTTTGGACTGATAAAGGGATAGTTCACCTAAAATGAAACCGCTGTCTTAAACTTGCCTTCATATCCTTATAAACCCACCAGACTAATGTTTACACCTATAAACACTGATAAAACCACATCAAATATGATAAAAGGAAAGCTCAAACATGCTGTGTTCAAGTTTATATATGAATAAGAAGTCTTCAAAAGACTAAATCATTGAGATTTGTATCGGTATAGCAGATTAATTTTATAAAATGCATATAAATATCAGTCCTAACTCTAAGGGCCCTATCATACACACAGTACAATGTGACGGCAGGCGTGACACAAGTCTTTTTTTTCTAGTTTCATCCTGACGCAGTTCTCATTTTAACGTCCAGCGTCACGCTGTTTAAATATCAAACGCTGTGTGTGTGTGTGTGTGTGTTCCTTGTTTGGCAATACTTGTGAGGACACAAATGTCCTCACTTATATAGTAAAACATGAAAACAACCCACTAGTGAGGACATTGGACTGGTCCTCACTAGATAAAAAGGCTTATAAATCGGCCAAAACATGTTTTTATTTAAATCTGTTGATCTGCACAAGTTTCTGTGATGGGTAGGTTTAGGGATAGGGGTTGGGTTAGGGGATAGAAAATATCATTGACCTGATATAAAATCAATGGAAGTCTATGTAATGTCCTCACTAATATAGTGAAACAAACCTGTGTGTGTGTGTGTGTGTGTGTGTGTGTGTGTGTGTGTGTGTGTGTGTGTGTGTGTGTGTCAATGGGCGTCTGGTCTAAACCAGGTGTTGTTGGCGTGTTGGTATTTTGAGGAACTGAAAACCACTGACCATTGACCAACACACACCGGCTCTAAAGTCAATAGTGTAGTATTTCTGTGTTATTTAAAGGGTGTGTTAGTAATATGAGCCTATAGGTGGGTGCACAACGCGTTACACATTGCTTATTACTAGGGCTGCACGTTTTCAAGTTTTTCATTAACCGTTAACCGAGGCCCTTAGCGGTTAATTCTCGGTTAACCATAGTGTGCGTCAGGGTTATTTTTAGTTTATTAATTTGACGACCACCATCTCCGTAGTGAACGCGCCTATAGAGAGAAATGCACATCATGGATTACACAATCAGAGAGTAGCCTATTTCTTTTCGTTTTAAATTGTTAAAAGACATTTCAAGTTTCTTAAGATCTATTTCATGTCTGCAAAGCCTACGCTGAGTTTCGTTAAATTAGGATGAGATGCGCTCCAGTTCACGAGCAATGCGAGTGGCCGCCTGCACGATTAGAGCATGTAACGTTAGTAAAATATGCAGCCGAGAATGATTCACACAGACACAGCGTTTGACTCGCGCGGCTGATGAGCCTCTCCCGGCAGAGTTCAAGCATCTGTGGACTCGTCCCTTCAGCTCTGGCCATCTTGCTTTCAGTCCGCGATCAGCTTTTTTGTTTTCTTCATTACAGTTAAAGTAACGTCTGCTCTTCTCTAGTCATTCACAAGTTTCTCACTTCAAACTTTCTTTCTTCTGATTCGTTATGCCCAGCGCGCGCGGCTCCCGCTCTGCTTCTGCCCTAATGCGACTTTTAGTCCAGTGCGACGTGTTATTTTCCTCTTCATGACGCATATTTTGACTGATGCGACTCATACTCCGGAGCAACTTATAGCCTGAAAAATGCGGTAAGCACTGCATTGCAATACTTGCATTTCGCCCCGTCACTCTCATTTTTAAAGTGCTCCCACGCTTTCTTTGCCCGCTTAGAAAGCTGGTCATGGCTTCTTCTTGTGGATATTACAAATGTCTGGGAGCGCTCTGGCGGTCTCTAGGGGTGCAAACATATATTACAACTAAATTCAAAGCACGTCATTGACGCCACTTAACCGAGCAAAATGTTTCACTCGGTTACGCAATTTTTAACGGTTAATCGGTCAATCGGTTAACCATGGACACCCCTACTTATTACACACACAGGGACGCTCAGCAGCACACACACATGATTTTTTTTCACTCTTGCACGGTCTCCAGCTTCAATCAAAAGATCTTTGTGAAAAATGAATCATGGTATATGCTTTTATTGGCTTTTTCCAGGATGATAAGCTGCGGAAATTAGTGCTGAACGTTGGACCAAATGATTGGAAATACATTGCTGGCTTTTTACCTGTAAGTGTGTTTACCTCAATGATGAGATTATTATTGATAACGTTCTATTAAACCTTGGTGTCGCCACATTAAAGTGTCCATGTTAATGTGTCTTAAAAGTGTCCATGTTTTTCACATAAAGAGCCGGTCAGAGCATCAGTGTCAGCATCGCTGGTTCAAAGTTTTGGATCCTGATCTTGTCAAAGGACCCTGGACCAAAGAGGAGGACGAGAAGGTGTGTTTTTACCAAAATGTGTCTTCATCGCAGCATCTAATTCACACACAAAGTTTATTTTTTTATATTGCAAGTAAAATATTTAATGTTGCAATCCACATTCAGGCTTGGTATGATCCTGTAATTTACCCCTGTGCTGTTGAGCATCCGTCACCTAATTTGGTGTTCGTAGTCCAATCACTGGCCTTTTCAATAGCTTCTAAATACCTCATTATGCTTTATCACCAAATATTGTATTCAGTCTTTTTGGTCAGCCCGAGCTTCTGCAGGTCAGTATTTTATTGTTTCCCACTTAAACACTGATTGCATAAACTCTGATCAAGAAGCCCTTCGATAAATCAGTCTCTAGATGGACTACGAAACCTGTAATAAAGTTGACAAAAACACTGAATCTAATATTTGGCAATAGCACAAAGTGTTTTTGTGGGTCGTATTTTTTGACTAGGAATACCAAAGCCCCTTTCACACTGCACGTCAGACCCGCAATATTCCCGGAACATTGCCGGGTCGCCTTCTGTATGAAAGCAACCACGTCCCGGGATTGATTACCGAACTGAACCCGGGTCGGGGACCTAGTAATATTGCGGGATTCGACCCGGGACGAGCGCTGTGTGAACAAAAGCCGAAACTAATGCCGCAACGTGTACGTAGTTATCGTGCGACTCCTAGATCTTGTTTTTTCAATAATAAAACCCTGCAGTGCCAGAAGAGCTCGTCGGTGTTTTAAACGCAGAGAGTGTTCGTATACAAAAGAAACTCAAATTAAACAAGCAGAAATGTGCGCAAACTGGACACAAGTGGAGACCACGGAGCTCCTTACTATCCGCGCTGAAGCTGAGATCGCTCGCCGTTATACGTCACATCAGGATGTCACGTGTCAACTCGACCCGGGACCGTTAAGCGTTGTGTGTGAGCGCACATATTACGGTATTTCGCTGGCAGTGTGAATGGGCCAAATCTAGCGGCCCGGGAACAAATGCCGGGTCGCATTATCCGTGTATTTGCCGGAATCGCAGTGTGAAAGGGGCTTTAGTGTAGGCAAGAAGAGCCACAAAAATGATACTTAGTTTTTTAGTTTTGCAGTATCTGTGTGAGCAAAGTCATTTAGGCGCAATTTAATTGTATACCCCTTCCCCTTGAAATGGAGTGGTAAGGAGTAGGGCTGAAAATATTCCTCTAAGAAATGGAAGAAAACCCGGTTTCTTTTATTAGAGTTCTGTAATATTTAACCAGTATGAACAGCAGAGAGGTGCGTAGGCTCAGAAACCAGGAGTGAGAGCGTATAATGCATTACTCCCAGTGTTGTTTTGCGCTGTATTTGAACTAAAGGAAACAGCGCTCGTTTTCAGTTCATAAACGTTTGCGCTAAGACGATACAGAACATGATAGATTGGTGAAGCTGCTTTTCCATCAGGCCAAACTGTTCAATTTTGTGCGGATCCTCCGGCCGGTACGGATATGATTTAATTTTCTACCGTGGTGCTGCGATAACATAGCCTGGTCCTACCAGACTCTCATACATTTCATTTGTACAGAGAGTCTGGCCACTCTCCATTGACAAGCGTTGACTTCCTTGAAGGCGGTGCTCTTTAAAACTATTGGATCTGCCATAACCAATCGCTAACGTTTAATTGTCATCTCAAACTAGTGCACAACATCAACGTCATAGTTCTCTGTTCACTGATTGGACCTGTTAAAATTTGACCGGAGGAAACAGAAGAATATACGGCAATCCCAGACGGAGTACTGAAGGGAAAATGAAAATTTAGTGGAACTACGGAGGAGGGCGGAGCCAGGCTAGAAATAGCGGAGCTCTTTGTAATGTAATGCAAACGAGTCACAAGTGTTTACAGACGACACGTGATGTAAATATCATCTGCGTTATTAAAGGGGCGGTGAAACACTCAGTTTCAGTCAATCTCATGTCAATCTTGAGTACCTATAGAGTAGTACTGCATCCTTCATATCTCAGAAAAGTCTTTAGTTTTATTATATTTATAAAAGAAATATGGGCTGTACTGAGTCTTTCCGGAAAAACTGAGCGCCTGGAGGCGTATCGTGTGGGCGGAGCTAAAGAATGACGAGCGCGCAAAGTGGTGATGTCCTCAAGCGTGGAGAAACCCATCTATCTCAGCTAATAGATATGATCCAGAATCAGATCCGGAGGCTGAAATAAATTGGAGATAAAACCAGTTTTTACTGAGATAAAACAGGAGAAACAGCAGCAGCAGGACGTCCGTCTCTGTGGTATGGACTGTATTTAGTGGCCTGTCAACATTTGTGTGTCTTTACTCGCAGTTTATGAGGACATGATTCAGTTTATGGACTATTGTATGCGACTAAACCTTAGCAGTAGCAAGCAAAACGGTTTTGCACGTCAGACTAGTGTAACGTTATACAGAGAACAGCAATGGAGTCCGTTAGCGCATTTGAATGACGAAGCACGCGATCGTGTCGTTTACTGATGTTTACTCACGCGACGATAGCCGACAGCACAGACATTTGAAGCAGTTTAACTCACCGGCTGCTTCCAAAGCAGGACCGAACCTTTATCGCTGGGACCGCTCCGTCAAAAACACACTTCTTTGGTATGATTTGGTGAAGTCCTGACAGCAGCGACTTGCTGTGCTGAAGCGTTGAAGTCACTTGATGTCACCCATAGGAATAAAGTGGAGCGCGGCGCGTCATAAGTGCTCACGGACGACTGGATCTGCAGCTGAGAGAGTGTTTATGGGCGTGCATTTCCTCTCTCGCTCTAGTCACGCACGCGCGCACCCTACCGGGAGAAGAGCCTGTACGGCCCATACAAGGACCTTCCGCTCTATTAACGTCAAGCCAAGCCATACTCGAAAAAAAAACTCTCCGAAACTTGTGAGAAACCGGAAGGAGTATTTTTTAACACAGAAATACTCCATCAAACGTCCAACATTAGTTTTTGAAACTTTGTCTATGTTTAGGATGGGAATCCAAGTCTTTAACAGTGTAAAAAGCTCAGTGTGCATGAAACAGCATTTCACCGCCCCTTTAAGGATGACAAACATATTTTTTAACTGTATTATTAATTATTAGTTCACATCCCTCAAATGGTTGTCTGTAGAGAAACTGGTATCCAGACAACACATAAATGATCGATCCTGAGTGGAAACATCACTACACACATTCTAGCAGCCGGTAGTCTGTGTATGCAGGGAAATTCCTCACACCCCTTCGCTCGTAGTGTGGTCCCGAAAAATCTTCGTTTCAACACGCAAAACAAAAGGGTAGGGGAACGGGAAGGGGTGGAAATGAGTTTGGGCATAAGTGTTAGGCCAATGAAGGGCTGAAGCAAGGGAATTCTGGGCCCTCTGAAAAAAACACTGATGTGGACCCCCAATGATGTGGACTCAGTGAGTCTGATGTCTAATAGCGGAGATGAATATCCAGAAATTAAAATTAATGCAGTCAAATGTAAATTAAAGCCACTTAAATTTCTTCATATTTTGATAGTTTATTTTATTAATTATGAGGCTAATAAATGTATCCAATCTCAATGAGTTTTCTTGTCAGTATTGTTAAAAATATATCTGCAGCCGGCAAGTCTGTAATCCTTTTGACACGCATATCTATTTTTCTGCATGTTGTACAAACCATCAAACTACATAATGGAGCAAAAGACAGACTTTGAGCCTGTAGTTCAGGCGGTGCTTGCCAACCAAACTCTTCCAGTCTCAGACACAACTACAGCGCTCGAGGGGCAAAGAGACGCCGTTCAGCCAATCAAGACCAGAGACTGGCATTATGCAAATCAGTTACAAACCTACAGCAGGAAGTGAGACTGGAAATACTGACGACTCGTTTCTAACATAGAACTATAGGAGACAAAATCTCAATTTATCTGCACTTTAATCTTTGAAACTCTGCAGATCTTTTACATTCACAAACAGCTCTATTACACACGACATTAAAGATTATACCCCAAAAAGCATAACAGGGGCACTTTAAAGGTTGCTGTTTGTCATACAAATGGAAATCCACGGATTTCTTAACCAGTGGTCCTGAACAATCACTGGCCATAGAAATGTGTGTGATGCCATGCTTGAACGTGTTGTGTGTTTAGGTGATTGAGCTGGTGAAAAAGTACGGCAACAAGCAGTGGGCAATGGTGGCCAAGCACCTGAAGGGCCGTCTGGGAAAGCAGTGCCGGGAGCGCTGGCACAACCACCTCAACCCAGACGTCAAGAAGTCCTCGTGGACGCCAGAGGAGGATCTCATCATCTACAAGGCTCATTGTGTGCTGGGAAACCGCTGGGCTGAGATCGCCAAACTGCTGCCTGGAAGGTGAGACACTCGAGATATACTGTAGATCTGATAGAGTCCCAAAAACGGTTCATAATCGACTAGTCGGGAGGTTTTCAGGCCTTTAACCCTGTAAAACTTGACATAAAATTATTGATTTAAATGGAACGGTTTATTAAGGCACACGTTTTATTTAGAGACTCAAAGTGAGCAAATATATGCAATTTGGTCCAGATGCTTGTGTGTGTATAAAATGTGTGGCAGAAAGGTTAGATGCAATTATGATCCTTGTAATGTAAATGAATGAGATTTTTATAACTGACTAACCAGGGCTCAATGCTAAGGATTTTTTCTACTGGCCTGGTCCCCACCCCACCCCCCAAAAACGCGCGCTAGACTGAAGCGTAGAGGTGAGCGTGCATTTGCGGTAGCAGGGCCACGACTCTGGAATACCCTGCCTTTAGAGATCAGGCTGGCCCCTACCCTGTCTATTTTTAAGTCACTGTTAAAAACTTTTCTATTTACTTTAGCGTACTGATTACCCTGATGTGTTTGACTTTTAAAAGTTGTGCTTTTTATTTTTTACTCTCTTCTGGTTTTATTTTTATGTATGTATGCTATTCTTGACCTTCTGTAAAGCACTTTGGTCAGCCTGGGGGCTGTGGGAAATGTGCTATATAAATAAAATTGAACTTGAACTTGAACTTGAACCCCCCAAAAAAGTAATAAGTAAATCAAATAAAAATGTTATTTTTGATCCATGTAACACATTTTTTACGAGCAATAGCATAAATACAACATAGCAAACGTATACGAATGAAGTGAACAGTTCTTTTCAGAATTTTCATTTGGGTCTAAACTAGGTTTTCAGGTGCAGAAATGGCAATCAAATGTAAAATATAACGGCATAGTGTAAACATAGATGAACCCTTCTCAAAGTTATTCAGTCAAGAGCAGTGACTGTTTGCTTTTCTGACTTTTTTTTTTGATTAACATTAAAAAAAATTGCAGCAGGAATATTAGACTGCTGTCACTGCATGGCATGGATCCAATATACTGTTACACATGCATCCAAACTCACATGTTTGCGCTCAATTAAGAGCTACGGTTGCTGACACAGGACAAATGTGTTCGTCTGAGGCGGCTGAGAGTGACTAGCGCGCTCGAAGTTTGTCCGTTTAGAGCTGCCGTAGAAACATGACTGCACAAAATGGCGACTTCACTGTAATGAACCCGTGGTGTGTGTCGATAGAAACGGCTCATTCTAAGGTCATAAAAACATAACGGTTCATTATGTGAGGTTTTTATACACCACTGAAAACATAGTTATGAATATTATATTGCATTTATTTTTTTAATAGATCCTCAAATACTACACACTGCACCTTTAAATGCTTAGTTTTATGATCTAAGCTCTGTAGTTTTCAACAATGCAATACAATAATGATAAACAAATAAACCTCAAAATACTCAAACGTGAAGATGGCTAATGAAGTAAGCATATGTGCTTCAGTCCAGTGTTTCTGTTTGTCTTGAATATTACTAAAGCCCCTTTCCCACTGCGATTCCGGCAAATACACGGATAATGTGACCCGGCATTTGTTCCCGGGCCGCTAGATTTGGCCCATTCACACTGCCAGTGAAATACCGTAATATGTGCGCTTTCACACACAACGCTTAATGGTCCCGGGTCGAGTTGACACGTGACATCCGGATGTGACGTATAACGGCGAGCGATCTCGGCTTCAGCGCGGATAGTAAGGAGCTCCGTGGTCTCGACTTGTGTCCAGTTTGCACACATTTCTGCTTGTTTAATTTTAGTTTCTTTTGTATACGAACACTCTCTGCGTTTAAAACACCGACGAGCTCTTCTGGCACTGCAGGGTTGTATTATTGAAAGAACAAGCTCTAGGAGTCGCACGATAACTACGTACACGTTGCGGCATTAGTTTCGGCTTTTGTTCACACAGCGCTCGTCCCGGGTCGAATCCCGCAATATTACTAGGTCCCCGACCCGGGTCGAATTCGGTAATCAATCCCGGGACGTGGTTGCTTTCACACAGAAGGCGACCCGGCAATGTTCCGGGAATATTACGGGTCCGACGTGCAGTGTGAAAGGGGCTTAACAATGTAAAAGTTTTACTTTATAGAAATCACTGGCTTGGAGGTGCAGTTATACTAAAAGGCCTTTTACTTGCGGAATATAATGGCACGAAGGGGTCTGGAAGTTGATAGGTGTTTGGTATATGTGAAATTGAGTTTATTTTTTTTCAGAACGGACAATGCTGTGAAAAACCACTGGAACTCTACCATCAAGCGTAAGGTGGAGACGGGTTTCTACACCGGTGTGGACACCACGCTTCATGTGCTGCAGCAGACGGACAGCGAAGAGCTGGTGTCTGAAGAGACAGAACAACAGCAGGTACTTTCAGCCCTGAGCCCTGAGAGCGCTTTATAGGCCTTGATCAGGCGTTCAGTTTAACGCTGATGGTTTGGGTTTTGTAGGTGGAGTTTTGCTATGATGGAGCCAATGAGGGACTGCCAGGCGAAGTCTTGAAGCAGGTAAAAACACGAAAACATTCTGATCTTTAAAATTATATTACACTAGGTCAGTTGTATGCCTGTTTCTGACATCCTATTTAGAACCAGTTCTGTTTTTTAATTACTGAAACTCCGTTTGGGAAACCAAGGATTCGTTCACCCAAAAATGTAAATCCTGTCATTAATTCCTCACCCTCATGTCGTTCCAAACCCGTGAGACCTTCGTTCATCTTCAGAACACAAATGAAGATATTTCTGATGCAATCCGAGAGCTCTCTGACCCCTCCATTGACAGCTGTTTAATGAACACTTTCAAGGTCCAGAAAGGCAGTAAAGACATCGTTAACATAGTCCATGTGACTCCAGTGGTTCAACCTTAATGTAATGAAGCGATGAGTACTTTTTGTGCACAAAAAAAACAAAATAACATGTATTCAACTATTTCTTCTCTTTCGTGTCAGTCTCTGGAGCTATTCACAAATCAAAAAATATCTTCATTTGTGTTCTGAAGATGAACGGGTCTTACGGGTTTGGAATGACATGAGGGTGATGAATTTATGACGGACATTTTATTTTTGGCGTAACTAACCCTTTAACAAATAAGCATATGACTTCACACTTGTTTATTTCCAGGATCCTGAAGCGCAGGAGAAAGCCGCCACTGCTCCGCAGAAAACTGCTTCTCCCAAGACACCAAAAGCTCCAACAACCCCCAAAAGTGAAGGTGGAGACTCTAATGTGTCCACATGGGTGATGGACAGCTCTGGGTTCCTCTCTCCATCAGGGGCCCCGACGCTAAAGGAGGTGATGGAGCTCATGGATGGGGTGAGTTAATTATTAAAGCTTCTGTACAACAGTAGCCTAATACATTTCTTCAAGGTAAACCAACCTTTCATTTTGAAGTGAAGACCTTTGAGTTTCTGTGGGTGTGTGACGTATATGACTATTTTTTTTCTCAAGTGAAACGGTAAAATGCTCATGAAGTGACTCTCAGAGCGGCTCTGGAGACGAAGTTCATGCCTTTCATATCCTCATATAGTGAGACGGCAGAAGCTGAAAACACGAGTTTGTGCGCGCGCGCGTGTGTGTGTGTGTGAAATAAAACAGTGCACTTGTGCCATTCACTCACACAGAGACATGAACATGCAGGATTCATATTTTTTTTAAAAATTGCGGATAGTAAGGCCCCGTTTACACAATGGGAAAACCGATATTTCACTGTGTTTTGGCCTGTCATTTAAACGAAAACATAGTTTTTATCCCAGAAAACGATTATTTCTAAAAAAAACTCCGGTTATGTGTTGACGTGTCAATTGGAAGAAACAGGGTGTTAGGTTCTCAAACGTCACATTATGCGCCAGAAAATGCTTGCATCATTTGAGCGCCCTTTGTTTAGAGTTTGTTTGATCATGGATGCTGTTATGGTGGTACTCATTTTTACTTTTGTGCAAACGCTTTTGGCCTGTTTGCATTTGCAAACACAACTGCTGTACTATATCGAGGAGCAATAAATACAAATGACGAAGAAACGTTGTTTTAAAAGGAATACGAAGGCGCTCATGCTATTCGTTGTTGTCGATTTTGAGGATTCTGATTGGCTTGCATGGCTTTATCCTTCTCCCTACACTGCCACCCATTGGTTTGGCATAGTTATGATGGCGCTCGATGGTGTATTTATGCAGGTTGATGGAAACAACAACTTATTTGAAAACGTTGTTGTGTGCAAGATGCTATTTTTGAAAACGGAGGGGGGGAAATATTTGTTTCTCTAAATACCCAGCTGTGTGTAAACGTGGCCTTAGTCTGGAGCGCTGGTACTTGGTACTGAAGTACTGGTATTTATGACATCCTTATGATGGTAATGGGAGGGATGTGTCAACGCACAGTGCAACACACTACTGCGTATGAGAAAGTGCCTACAATGGACACGCGAGTATCAGAACTGGACTTCGATCGGCTTGGTTGGCTTAAACTTCATGATCTGTTGAGATTAGTAAAATCAGTACACAGTAATCCTATTATCTCTTCTCCTGTCTCTGAAAATGTCCAGGTTTTTATATCTTCTTGCAGACACTCATTTTAGGCGGCGTTTAGTCAACTTGATGACTACGGTTACATGGAACCGTAACCAAAAATGTACCATGTCGAAACAGAAGTGCATCATGAAGCTCAGTGCAAGTAGTCCGTTCCCTAGACCTCAGTCCAGTTGAGCATCTGTGGGATGTGCTGGACAAACCAGTTTGATCCACATTGGCTCCACCTCACAGCCCACAGGACTTGAAGGACCGGTTGCTAAAGCATTGGTGCCAGAAACCACAGCGCACCTTCAGGGCTCTTGTCCATGCACAACTAAACACTGCGTGATGTTCATTATCTACATGTACTTACTATACGGTTAAGATTAGGGCTTGCTTTTTTTATGCACACTATTGTGAAAAATACAATTATCTTAAACTAAGTAATAAATAAATAACTCTATTCACAAATATGCATTATTTGTCACTAGTTTTGCATGAGGGCTGTCAAATTAAAATCAAAATTTCAAATATGCGTCAGGTGCACGAGATGTGATGTCATTGAGTTTTAACGGGATAATTCACCCAAAACTAAAAATTAGCCCATGATTTACTCGCCCTTAAGTCATCCTAGGACATCTATATGACATTCTTCTTTCAGTTATATTAAAAAAAGTCCTGGCTAATCTAAGCTTTATAATGCCATGAATGGCAGATCTGTTTTGAAGTCGTTCTTGTGAAGACTAAATAGTTTTGGAGCACATTAGCATATAGAATTAAAATATTAGTAAATAAGTATAACAATTGACTTTGGTTTTTCAGCCATTTTGACAGCCCTTGTGCTTGTTCCATGTAAACGGAGTGAGTTGGAGACGTCATGCAGTTGTTGGTTTCTTTGTGTAGTGAGTGTGCAGTTCATCAGCTTCAAATGTGAGCTCTTTCCAGCGGTGTATTAATGCAATATTTGAGTGGCGACGTCAGTGCATCCCATGAGTAATGCCGCCTTCACGTGCTATCACAAATTTGATATTTCCCACTTTTGAATGTGATGAGCTCAATCACGACTTCAGATGTTGAAATGTGAGTACGTTCACGTGTAATTTTTACCTAGGAAACTCGTAATTACGATAATTCACATAGCACATGAAGGCAGCATAAATCTCTGTTGGGGACACTCTTGATAAAGCCTAGTTCACACTGCCTGATTTTTGACTCGCCGACAGGTTTTGTGAAATTGCCGACAAATGCCCGAAATCATAGGCAAATCAGTTCTCGTGCACGCAAGTGACAATCACGCAGTGTGAATGATCAAAGACGCGATCAGAGAGAATCGCCAACGAGTCGCCGACGCCGGTGAGATATTTGGCATGCTAAATATCTGGACCTGTCGGCGATTCAAACTCCTGCTGTGTGAACTGCGCTCTGACTGAAAATCACATTGCCGATGACCGACAGCCAATGAAAGACTGAGATACAGGGCAGCAGGAGGTTCAGGGAGGAGTTATAGAGCAGAATATCAGTATTTTAATAGATATATTTACAATTCTATCAAACAGAAACAAAGGCCAAACATTTGCACGTCCAGCCACAGCCGCAGCACATTACAAAATTAAACTCAGCAAAAAAAGAAACGTCCTCTGACTTTCAACTGTTTTTACTTTCAGTAAACTTAATGTGTGTAAATATTTGTATGAACACTAAAAGAGTCAACACCATAAAACATAAACTAAAGATGTTTTACAGACATGTGTCTAACAGAAATAGAAAAATTGTGTCCCTGAATGCAGGGAGGCTCAAAATCAAAAGTACCAGTCAGTATCTGGTGTGGCCACCAGCTGCTTGAAGTACTGCAGTGCATCTCCTCCTCATGGACTGGACCAGATTTGTCAGTTCTTGTTGTGAGATGTTACCCCACTTTTCCACCAAGGCACTTGCAAGTTCCTGGACATTTCTGGGGGGAATGGCCCTAGCCCTCACCCTGCGATCCAACAGGTCCCAAACATGCTCAATGGGATTGAGATCCGGGCTCTTCGCTGGCCATGGCAGAACACTGACATTGCTGTCATGCAGAAACTCATGCACAGAATGAGCAGTATGGCTGGTGGCATTGTCCTGCTGGAGGATCATGTCCGGATGAGCATGCATAAAGGGTACCACATGAGGGAGGAGGATGTCTTCCCTGTACCGCAAGGCATTGAGATTGCCTGCAATGATAACAAGCTCAGTCCGATGGTGATGTGATATACCGCCCCAGACCATGACGGACCCCCCACCTCCAAATCGATCCCGCTCCAGAGTACAGGCCTCGGTGTAACGCTCATTCCTTCGACGATAAACACGAATCCGTCCATCACCCCTGGTGAGACAAAACCGTGACTCATCAGTGAAGAGCACTTTTTGCCACTCCTGTCTGGTCCAGCGAAGGTGGGTTTGTGCCCATAGGCGGCGTTGTTGCTGGTGATGTCTGGTAAGGACCTGCCTTACAACAGGCCTACAAGCCCTCAGTCCAGCCTCTTTCAGCCTATTCCGGACAGTCTGAGCACTGATGGAGGGATTGTGTGTTCCTGGTGTGACTCGGGCAGTTGTTGTGGCCATCCTGTACCTGTCACGCAGGTGTGATATTCGGATGTACCGATCCTGTGCAGGTGTTGTTACACGTGGTCTTCCACTGCGAGGATGATCAGCTGTCCTTCCGGTCTCCCTGTAGCGCTGTCTTAGGCGTCTCACAGTGCGGACATGGCAATTTATTGCCCTAGCCACATCAGCAGTCCTCATGCCTCCCTGCAGCATGCCTAATGCACGTTCACGCAGATGAGCAGGGACCCTGGGCATCTTTCTTTGGGTGTTTTTCACAGTCAGTAGACAAGTCTCTTTATAGTGTCCTGCGTTTTTAGAACTGTGACCCTAAATGCCTACTCTCTGTAAGCTGTTAAGGTCTTAACGACCATTCCACAGGTGCATGTTAATTAATTGATTATGGTTAATTGAACATGCATGGAAAACATTGTTTAAACCCTTTACAATGAAAATCTGTAAAGTTATTTGGATTTTTACCACATTATTGTTGAAATACACAGTCCTGAAAAAGGGACGTTTCTTTTTTTGCTGAGTTTATTTGTTTGCCGCAAACTGTCTTTGCAGAACACAATCCTGGCTCCCTCTGTCTGTCTTTTTTTTTCTTTTTCTCCACAAATCAGCGCACATACAATTTGAAGCAAACTTTGTGCAGTTCATCATTTTTAATAACAATTCCAAGTCTCGCGCGAGAACGCCGGTCTGACGCACGTGATCTCATGTTGTTTACTCGTCACATCGCACGTGTAGTTGGGAAATGTAGTTCACACACCTGTGAGAGAGAGCTATCAGCGACTCTTCCTCCTGTACAGTCATGCAGCGTGAACCCCTCTGTGTGAGCACAGCGACTGATTGATACCCCAGATAGTCATGCAGTGTGAAAAGAGCAGTGACCCGACGAGTTTGAAAATCGTGCAGTCTGAACTAGGCTTAAGTGAGCGTAGGCCTGACCGTGATGCTGATTTCTTCCACCAGGATCTGGAGGGCTGGTGTACAATGTCAGACTTCGACCTGCCGGAGGAGAGCCAGAGCTCAGAGCTGCTGCAGTTTCGTCTGGAGGGAAGCACCCTGCAGGAGCTCAGCAAGGGCAGCAAAGGAGAGCTCATCCCCATCTCACCCGGCGGAGCCACGCCTCCGTCCATCCTGAACCGCCGCAGTCGCCGCCGCATCGCCCTCTCTCCAGACCCCAACGACTCCATGACCCCGAAGAGCACACCGGTCAAAATCCTGCCTTTCTCTCCTTCACAGGTACGGCCGACGCAGCTTCACCTCACTGCCGTTACATTACCTTTTCAGCCTTTGAGTGTCAATTATAAAAGTCACACACAGGTCCATATGTTCTAAAACTGACATATAAATGCGCAGACTTAAGTTTGGTCTTATGTTAAAGACCCATGGCAGATTATTGTTGAAGTAAAGATGTTTAAAGCTACACTGTGTAACTTTTTTAGTTTATTCTTAGCTAAAACACTTAGTTCTTTCAAAAATAAATGTGCTCATTAATGTATATTTACTTCTTTCCAGTAATAAAGTATTCTCGTAAGTTTATAATATGCCGTTGAAAATGCATACGGGTGAGGGGTTCAAATGCCGGTCGCCATGTTGCCCCTCCATCTTGAAAGTACATTAGCCAAAGAGGGACATACCCGTAAAATCAAGCTTCGCCTTTCACGTTTTAACACTCGATGGCACCGTGTTGAATGTGAATGATTGCCATGTTAATCTTGGACTAAATCGGCCACCGTAGGAGTTAAAACGAAATCAGAATCGAGAGGAACAGAAACTAATATTCACTGGATGGTCATCTTTACACCGCTAGATGGGGGAAATATCACACAGTGTAGCTTTAAAAAGTAAAATAAAGTTGTAGAAGTCTAAATATAAAGTATACATTTTAGGAAACATATTGAACTCTAAAACTGCTAGAAAATCAAAGCCAAAAATCCAAATTTAAGATTAATATTTCACAAAAATGATCTTTCAGCCAGATTTCGTTTGTGCGCAGTACCAAATTTTCCCCAATAGATGCCGGCAGAGCTCCCCTAGTTTCTGTTGAAGCCAATACGGAAGTGACTTAAACTGCAATTCATTGACTGCGCACTAGAGGCAGGCTCCAGAAGGAGCAGAATCTCATTGAGCCCCATGTTAAAATGGCCAACTTTACAACAGAAAAAAACATGTTTATACCCTGGTACAAATGGTGGTTTTGGTCTATGTAGCTCATTTTGCCCTTCATGACAACTGTGAGGGCGGTTAATTTTTTCATAACTCATTTGTTTAATATATATATAAGCCTTACAGTTCTGCATAATTAAGGTGGATAGCCATTTATCCGCTGTCTGTTAGTCGTCACGTCAGCTCAGCTCCGCCCACATCCCGCCTCTTTGCCCATTTTCTGTTATCTGGGCGTGATGCGCTGGCAAGATGGCGAAGGCCAGCTCGTCTCTACACTTCAGAATCCTATGGGTGACGTCACGGACACTGTCCATATTTTTTTTAACAGTCTATGAATGGGACACAGTACTTGAATTTGTTTTGTTTTTTTTTTTTTTTTTTACAGTAGTTTTTCTCTCTCAAATATTACACACACAAACTATTTTTATTACACGCATACAAACCACACACTGACATCCATACAACACACACACACAATTACAGCTGCATAATGTCATCCAAATGGCTCTATAATATGCAGAAGCAGAAAATAAAGCAAGTATTTTCTTTAAAGGCCAAACCTGAGAAAATCGTGCTATCTGGTTACATTTTTTTATTTAAATTTTGAAGCCTTGCCAACAGAGGGAAAGCGTATTAACAAAGACTGAATCATTTTATAGTTAAATGGCTCTGGGATTAAAAATTGCAGTTTTAATGGGGACATTTTTGTCCTTAAGGTCCTGAGAGGAACTATTGTGTATTACAACATGAGGGTGAAATAGTATAATTCCAATAGAAATACACACTTGTACCAATATTTATGCAGTTGGCTTTAACACAGACAAAAGGATAAAAAACAAGAGTTTTTCTTCAACCAGGATCATTAGCCTTCTGTAGTGGTTTACCTATGTGTAGTTTTTTATAGCCTTTAATTTTAAATCTTAATGTTTTCACAGTTCCTCAATATGTGGACCAAGCAAGACACGTTGGACCTGGAGAATCCTTCTCTCACATCCACGCCTGTTTGCAGCCAGAAGGCGGTCGTCACGACCCCTCTGCACCGGGACAAAACCCCGCTCACACAGAAGGAAAACTCCCTGTACGTCTCGGCCTTCCTTCACATACAGCCGGATTCAGATCAATCGAATTCAAATGTCACTGCTTAACCTTTGTTTTCTTCTCTTATAGGTTCATCACACCAAATCACAAATCTGATCTGGATACGACGCCCCGTACGCCCACTCCGTTTAAAAATGCCATGGAGAAATACGGCCCTTTGCGGCCACTGGTGAGGGATTCTCTTATAATTAAAGGCTCATTACTTCTAAAAGCCAGCTGTCTATGTTAAAGGGATACTTCACCGCTTTTTCATATTAAACTATGTTATTCCCTTAACTTAAACGAGTTGATACATACCTCTCTCGTCTCAGTGCGTGCACTTAATCTCTCTGACGCGCGGTGATGATCTGATAGCATTTAGCTTAGCTCCCTAAGCCCAGTTCATTCACTATGGAACCAAACAGAGATCAAGTTAGAAGTACCAACACCTCCACGTTTCCCCTATTTAAATACAGTTACACGAATAGTTGAACGAACAAGTATGGTGACAAAATAAAACGGGGCGCGTTTCTAATCGGATTAAAAAGGAGAACTACAATGTATGGCGGAATAGCACTTCTGAGAGTACTTCGGCTCGGCGCAGTAAAAAGTCCCGGCCGAAACATCTTCCCTCACATCTCCCTATTGACAGAAATGAGAGAGTGAGGGAGAGGTGTGAGGAAAGATGTTTCGGCCGGGACTTTTTACTGCGCCGAGCCGAAGTACTCTCAGAAGTGCTATTCCGCCATACATTGTAGTTCTCCTTTTTAATCCGATTAGAAACGCGCCCCGTTTTATTTTGTCACCATACTTGTTCGTTCAACTATTCGTGTAACTGTATTTAAATAGGGGAAACCTGGAGGTGTTTGGTACTTCTAACTTGATCTCTGTTTGGTTCCATAGTGAATGAACTGGGCTTAGTGGGCTAAGCTAAATGCTATCAGATCATCACCGCGCGTCAGAGAGATTAAGAGCACGCACTGAGACGAGAGGTATGTATCAACTCGTTTAAGTTAAGGGAATAACATAGTTTGATAGGAAAAAGCGGTGAAGTATCCCTTTAAGGTTAAAACTAACATACAGCTCACTGAAGGATGACCTCCTGTTTGATATTCTCGTTCTGATGCTTTGAGATGACGTTTGTGTGTTTGGTTTGGTTTTCTTTAGCCTCCGACACCAAATCTGGAGGAGGATCTTAAAGAAGTGCTGCGCAGTGAAGCCGGAATCGAGCTGATCGTAGAAGATGAAACTCCTACTGAGAAGAGACGCAAACAAGTGGTAAGAGAGGAAAGATACTGTCGTGTAAAAGCGGTGTCCAGATTATTACTGTGTAAAGTTACATCGTACCTTTAATACATCTCTTAAAGTGATTGTTCCCCCTGAATGAAAAATAAGTCTATATTTGCTCACTAATGCCAATATGCCCTGCTTTCTTTTTTGGACCACTAAAGGAGAAATTCCCTCACGCTCATCTAATATAATATATCTAAATACATATAATATCTACATATAATAGCAGTGAATAGAGACCAGCATTAAGCTTTTGTAGAGGCAAAAGTAGAAATTTTGAAATTCTGCACAAAAACAGATTTATGCACTTCAGAGAAGAAAGCACACATTATTTCATGTCGTGTTTTTGTTACTCTATATTTCTCACAGTCGGGAGTGCACTGCGGTGCTAATAGAGTCGAGCACAGAAGGATTTTCATTAAATAATAGATTAAATCTCGGTTTGTTTGTCACCGAAACCCATCATATATCCCAGAACACTTGGAATATACCCCACGTCACATGGGATCAGCCTGTCATGCTTTTGCACCCGTTTAAAAAAAGTTTGATGCTGGTCGCTATTCACTGCCATTATATGGACGAGCGGGAGTGGACTTTATTTATTTTGAAAATCTCCTTTGGGGTCTGAAAAAGAAAGAAGGGAATATGGCATTAGAACAACACCAGGCTGAGTAAAAGATGCCTCGTTTCTCATTTTAGGGGAACTGTCCCTTTAACTGCGTTTGCAGTGAGGTTCTAGGGTTTTTCCATAACACCTACTGTTCAGTTGTCGAAACAGTACGAATTTTGAAACCTCAGCAAAAACGAATATACTGTTGATAACACAGCATTATTTAAAAATGTAAAAAAATTATCTATAAATTAAAATAAGGAAAATAAACAACCTGTAGCTTTCAAGTATTTCTCAGTTAAGTAAACCCAGCTTTTATCAGGTATTTATTTAAAGTAAAATGCTCAAATTAACAAAGAAATAGTTTTAAGTCATCTCATACTTTCTTCACATGCCAATTAGGATGTGTATTATTTGACTAATGAGATTTATTTTTTCCTTTTAACCCTGCAACGCTTGACATGAAGTAATAGTCAGGAGAAAAAAATTAAGTATTTTTAAATATTTTGTCGAAAACATTTGTGTATGTGTGTGTGTGTGTATATATGTGTGTGTGTATATATGTGTATATATATATATATATATATATATATATATATATATATATATATATATATATATATATAAATAATAATAATACACATACATATATATATATATACACATACATACACACTAGGGCTGGGACAACGCGTCGACGTCATCGATGACGTCGACGCAAAATATGCGCGTCGATTCGTCAGACTCAAAATAAAGATGGCGGCGCCGGAGAGTAGTAGCAACCATAATAAAGTATATTATGTAATTAAGTATATTATTTATTTTGTATAGCTATGGTAGCAACAGTGGCTCCTCAGACTTTCAGAAGTGCAAGGCTTGCGGGTTGGCGCGCGGCGCGCACGGAGTACAGGTGCGCATGCACGTGTTTTGTTGTCACTGCTAACGTTACATAAACAAATTTCTGCACACAGGAAGACAGATGTTTAAATTAAGTTACGGTACCGACATCCAGTTATGGTGTCCCGCCTTTGTTTTACTGTCTATTAAAGTCTGCCGCGTTTAAGTTACGGTGAAGCCTGTGTACTGTCATACATGTTTTCATAATGCAGAATATTCACTCAGCGCGCTGTCAGACAGTATGGGGCTGTGTGTACTCGAATGCCGTGACAGCGTGCGATCACGCATACAATCAGTAACAGTTCGCAATTATATCCATATATCCTACCTTTTCTTGTAAACCCGATAAAATCCATGGCAATGAACGTCATCGGGGATGTTTAATGAATGGGCAATCCGATCCAGTCAGTGCTGTCATTAGAGTGTGATAGCCAAACTTAACCCTTGATTAACCAGCGGCACTGTTTGCTATTTATCTTATTCCAATCCCATGCATTTTTACATGATTCGTTATTTGTTCTATTTTTTATATCTTTGCATTATATATGCAAATGTTTACTCATAAGAAATAATCTTATCTTGTTCATATAATTCAGTGTCACCTATCAACCTGTAAGTTTTGCTGCACAGCAATGAAGGTACTCTTTACAAGACGTATTGTGTCCTTAATAATGGCATCAGAATGCAACCAAAGCACATGATGCTAATAAGAAGATGGCTATAATTAATTGTAAATCATCCAAAATAAATGCCATGATCATTAGATTTTATACAGGTGTTACTATATTGATTTTGTAAATGGTGATCAGCAACCAAATATTGATAAAATGGAAGTTACTGCCTTTTGCCTTGGCATGACTCCACATTTTTTGCAGAAAATACAAAGGCAGAGTGCAGTAACTTCAAAATAGTGTGTGTGTGTGTGTGTGTGTGTGTGTGTGTGTGTGTGTGTGTGTGTGTGTGTGTGTGTGTGTGTGCGCGCGTGTGTGTGCGCGTGTGCGCGCGTGTGTGTGCGCGTGTGTGCGCGTGCGTGCACTTTGTTATGATTTTATTGAATGCATTGTTCTTGTATAGTCTTTTACTTTGGAATTTTAAAAGCAATAAACATATATTGCAATGTTAAGGAATTAGTTTTTTTCATTCAGATAATTAAATCAACATGTATAAATTGCTATTAGGCTATTAATGGGGAGATAATCGATAATCGAATCGAATCGTAACCGAATCGGACAGGGAAAATTAATCGTTAGATTAATCGACGCATCGGAAAAATAATCGCTAGATTAATCGTTTAAAAAATAATCGTTTATCCCAGCCCTAATACACACACACACACATTTTTTTTTACAAAATATTTAATAATACAGGGTATGTTTTTTGAGTATCATGTTTGAGATGAACAGATAAACCTTTGTGAAAAGCCTGAAGGAGTGCGTAAAACCATTCAAAGAAATAAAAATATTACTTGTTTATTTGCCATTTTGCTGTTATAGTTTTTGTCTCTTTTAACAGTATCGTCCTCCCATGAAGAAAGTGCGTAAATCTCTGGCTCTCGATGTCATTGACTGCAGTGAGAGTGTTACTGCACGAAAGCAACACCTCAAACACACAGTCAGAATCAATCACAAGGTACAGAAACCGGACGGATGGTGTTGCCTTTGCTCAGTGTTACTGACCCGATTATAAAGCAGGTTTTGTGTTGATTTCCAGGCTCAAACCGCGCGGTCGCTCTCTCTCGTGTCCCCTGCTGTGAAGGAGGAAAATGTGTTGGATCAAGGCTTTATTCTTGGACCGAATGAAAGTGGGCTGCCCTCTAAACCTGCGCCTCAAACACCCCAAATGACTCCTCCACTGCCTGTGAGTGATGTTTTGATCGGACAGCTGACATGTTTACAGTACACCAGTTATTCTACAAAGCAACATCCCATATCAAAATTAAATTGCAAGATGTCTATTCACAAATTGTCAAGAATGCTTGTAAAGACGCTTCATTCTTATGCAGTTGTTGTTTAAGCCAAGGGGAAAACAGCATAATGTTCATCCACATTTTATTGTTTCCATAGCACATTATATCACTGCACCTTTCCCTGATTTCTCAGCATGTAAACGCATTAACCTAACCTGCATTTTTTGTGTGCATGGGCTTTATGACAGGAAAGTTTCCTTACTATGCATTAGCGTATTTTCTTGACCCAAGAAATTATAAAAACGTGTTCTCATCAAAATGCAAAATGCCAGCAGACAGGAAAACTCATGGGCTTTTCATGATTTATTTAACATAGACATAAGACATAATAAATGTAATACTCTGATTCAGAGACGCAAATGATTAAGCTGTGTTCCTCACTACCTGGTGTGCGTGTAAAGCTGCTCGTATGACTGTGGTTTAAGACACTTTTACCGGCGTAAAGCCCCAGGTGTACTTCAATTTCCGCATCTGGACCAGTCTCGTGCGCAGTCGTGTCCGCACAGTTTTCAAAGTATATTCAACCGCCGTTCGAAACGTGCAGTACAATTGTTGTGACACTTCTAACTTTCTGGCGCATGCGCTGTTGTACGTACATCGACCACGCAGTCTCAAAAATTGGGCTGTGCGCGGACGTGCAAGTATACTTTGGGCTTAAAAGGGGACTTCAGCGTCTTTAATCTGGGTCATTAATGTAGTAGAAATGTAAAAAATATTTTTGAATTTGGTGCTTTCTAAAAAAAGAAAAGAAAAGACAATCAGAAAAGACAGTAAATGTATTTTTGTCTCATGGGGATGAAAGACTACAATTCCCAGAATGCTTCGCTGCCATGTGAGGCCATTCCCAAAGCCACCGCTACTGAATCACTTTTACTTTCCCAACACCACGTTCATCTTCATAAAATCAGTTCAGTTAGAGAACAGACACTACAATTAAAAACTGAACATGTCTGTTCAATATATTGTGATTTAGCCGCTGAGGAAGTGTCAGCACAAACGCAGCAGGAGTCAGATTACACGCATCGTGATGAGAGCTGAGGTAAACGCGTCCACCCTCGTGGCAGTCGTTCTCAGCGCGTGTTCAGTCCTCAAATACTCCCTTTGCTCCGCCGGCCGCACCGTTTCCACGAATGCCTGAGCCGAGCTGAGCTGTGAGCGAGATCTCCATCCCCCATGTGCGAGTTGAAAACATGCGGAAATGCCTCCCTCTGCTGGCTGTAGTCTTTAGCATCTGGGCAAACATTTTACCAATGATGCAAATCGACGATATTTGCGTCACCGGAGTATTTTTTCCAGAAATAAAAGGGGATATGAGAGGGGGGAGCACGATCATTCGAATATACTCCAGGGTTTCTACTGATAGAAAGCCATATGCTAATCGCTGAAGTAACCCTTTAACTCTCATGCAAAGTTTTCAATTTGCCTGTGATATCTGCGGGCTCGCCTTTTTATGTGAAATATTTCTACGCAATGTGATATTTTTCTTCAATCACCAACTCCATCTTTGCTTGTAAAATAATAGAAAATTATTCAAATTTTCTGTGATTTATACAAACGAAGTGAATTAGTAAATAAGTAAAGCAAACTAACCGATATTGCCCAACACTAGTTCGTATCACTGTGTCGAGAAGTGAAGTTTAGATATTATAATGGATGTTTCATTTCAGACAGGGTTGACCAATCAGAGCAGATCAGGCTCTCAGAAAGGCGGGGTTTAGAGAGAACGAATCCTTGATCGAAGCGTTTCAGACACTGAGAGAAAAGAGCTGATGCTGCAGTGGATATTAGGAGACCGTAAAAGGGTTTTGACTTTGAATGCATGTAAACCTGTTGTAGAAGATGGTAAAACAACATTAGGAACCTTTAAAGTAACATAATAGGGGCACTTTTTTAATTTTATTTTTATTTTTATTTTTTTATTGCATTATAAGAATAGGCATTAAACCAATTCTAATCGTGGTGATAAAGTAAGCCACTGCTAACATTTTGTTGTTCTTCTGATAGATGTCTCCAGCCTGGGAAACCGTTGTCTGTGGACGGACAAAAGACCAGCTGTTCATGACGGAGAAAGCGAGACGGTACCTTCGCTCTTTAAAATCTCACGCCCCAAACCGAGCTCTCATACTTTCCTGATCCCACGGCGAGTCCCACTGCTGCAGCTTTGATATTCTCTACAAAACATAATGTGGAAAATTTGTGTTGATGAATATGAAACGATTACTGTTCCAGAATAGACACTTTAATGCTGATAATGCTCTTGCCCTGTTTTCTCTGGCTTGTTAGCACATTTAAAATCCCATTTTACTTAATTTAACCCTGTATAATAAGTGTTTTGCTATTGTTTTATTTATGTATTGTCAACCCCGTTACTGATTTGGCAGCAAACGCGTGCATTCCTGCAAAATCTTAAATGGCGAACATGCTGAGGAATTATTCAGGGATCTCAGTATCTTGTTATATTCTGTTGACTTTTTTGTGTTTCTGAAAGGATAACTAGACATCTGCTGGAGCTCATGTGGTGTACGAGCTGTATGTACAGTTTGTGTATCAAAAGAAATAGGTTGACAGTTTTTCCTGCTGTTTGGAAAATTATACATCTTGAATCTTTGTAAAATAACTTTTAGGAGTTCAGAAGTAATGTGATAAGGCCAAAGTGAGGCCTTAATTCAATGTGCATAGAAATGTTTCTTTAAAAAAGTAGAATATTGTATGCTATGAAAGAAAAATAAAACAGCCGTTGTCTGTTTGGATGGGAACCCTGTGTATGTGTGTGGAAGGAGCACATTCAGAATATTCAGGAAATGTGAAATGGCGAATGAATTGATGAAAAATATTGAGATTTGTGTCTAGAGGGATGATGGGATGAGTAAAACGTTTTTAGATAGTACATTAAAAATATTAAGCTAAACAAATTAAGTTAGTTACATGGCATACACCTCAGTGCATCCGGAAAGTATTCACAGCGCTCTTCACATTTTGTTGTTACAGCCTTATTCCAAAAAGGATTAAATTCATTATTTTCCTCAAAGTCCTATAAACAATACCCCATAATGAGAATGTGACAGTAGTTTGAAACCACATATAAATCAGTATTCACAGCCTTTGCCATGAGCTCAGGTGCTCCTGTTTCCACTGATCATCCTTGAGATGTTTCTATAACTTGATTGGAGTCCACCTGTGGTCCATTCAATATATTGGACATGATTTGGAAAGGCACACCCCTGTCTATATAAGGTCCCACATCAGTTAACAGTGCATGTCGGAGCACAAACCCAGCCATGAAGTCCAAGGAATTGTCTGTAGACCTCTGAGACGGGATTGGGGGTAGAGAAAAATTGAGCATTGAAGGTCTCAATGATCACAGTGGCCTCCATCCTCCATAAATGGAAGAAGTTTGGAACCACTAGGACTTCCTAAGTCAAAACTGAGCAATCAGGATCAGAGCCATAGTCATGGAGGTGACCTAGAACCCATTGGACACGTTGACAAACTCCAGCATTTCTCTGTAGAGAGAAGACCCTTCCAGAAGAACAGCCATGTCTGCAGCTCTTCACCAATCAGGCTTGTATGGTAGAGTGGCCAAACGGAAGTCACTCCTCAGGAAAAGGCACATGGCAGCCCACCTGTAGTTTGCCAAAAGGCACTGAAAATAGCTGTGCACCGACACACCCCATTCAACCAGATGGAGCTTGAGAGCTCATGCAAAGAGGAATGGGAGAAACTGCCCAGAAATAGGTGTGCCAAGCATCATACTCAAAAAGACTTGAGGCTGTCATTGGTGCCAAAGGTGCTTCAACAATGTATTGAGCAAAGGCTGTGAATACTTATGTACATGTGATTTTATTAGTATTATTCTAAAAATATATATATATATATTTTAGAATAATACTAATAAAATCACAAATCATAACTATTCAAGTCCAGAAAGCTTATATTTGAATGCAGGTTTATTGGGGATATGTTTTTTTTTTTTTAGCGTATTCCCCTAAATTACTAGATTTTATCAATAAATAATATAATTAAGCATATTCTCTCTAACTAAATACAACATAACTAGCCTGACGTGGGGCCTACTGCACAAAACTAGGGTAATGGATTAAGCCAGGATATCTTGGTGATCTTGTTAAATGTATGCAAAATTTAGTACACCGCTGTCATGTAGACGTACCCTGAAGGGACACTCACACCAGGAACGATAATGATAATGAAAGATAACTGTATATTAGTGGATAAATTGAGCCAGGATCACCCAGATATCCCGGCTTAATTCCTTATCCTAGTTTTGTGCAATAGGCCCGTGGTCATACTCAATTCTAGTCAGAATATGAGTCTGATGCTCCATTGGGCTGTGATTATGGGGCGTGTTTCAACCCAACCAGGAAAGACCTCAATCGGATGACCTACAACCAATCAGAGCAACGGAGCAACGCATAACGTTAGATGTCAAATGTCAACAGAGTTCAACTGCACTGTGTTGCCAAGGCCGCGGTTTTTTCCGCGGGTTGTTTTCCATGTCCGCTTGTTGAAGCGACTGTTATGTGATATACAGACCCATGAGTGCAAATTTTAGCAGGAATATATAGAAATAGTGAAGGTTAATGCAGATACAAACAAGCTCTCCGTTTAGGATTTGAACAAATATAACCCAAGCTCCTTTGATGACGTGATGATTACGTTACTGTTGATCATCTGTCCATCATCGTCTAAAGCCCGCCCTGATGATTTCATTGGTCTGAACAGTTTCTGTTCGGAGATAATTACTCCTCTATGGAGCGAGGCCAGACCGAACCGCCCGACCTAAAAATGTTGTGGGCGGGGCTGAGTTCGGCTGGCATCCAGGCTACAAAATAACTCCAATACATGCAACAAGCTCAAAATAGCTCACATTGAGTCCATTTGTGTATCTCTACAAACCACTTGTGGGGGAAAAATATAACATGATCTTTCATGGCCTGGTAGCTGTCTATGGAGCAAATGAGCTGTTCTGCTGGGTCCTAAAGTTATTTTTTTAGTATGCACTCAGATACACATGTAAACATTTTAAAATAATCTTTTAACATTTTTAGTAGTCATTTTTTGTATTTTTTTATATATACTAAATCATTCTATTGACTTCTAAGGGGGTCAAATTGACCTGCAAGGGTTCAACTGCGACAGAGGTCCTAGTATCTTGGACCACTCTGGTGATCTCCTGTTTTTTCCTTTTTTTAATGAACATATAAGACATTGCAGTAGTTATTACATTAAATATAGGCAGTGTTTTTATACAATATTGTTGTATGTGGGGTTTGCAAGGATGAGTCCTTAAATGATAAATCCTTAAATGCTGCCCTGTGAGGAGTGAAAATCATTGTATAATGTAAGATAACCTAAGGGAATTGTGTAACTTATTTTTCATATTGTGTTTTTAATTATGAGCTCAATATCACATTTGAAATCGTGCAGATACAGTCAGTGTCAAAGCTCGTGTCTGACTGTCTATGACACATTACACGCACAGATGTAAGATTCCCTCCTTCCTCATGTGATATAAACATTGAATGTTTCCTCAAACTTGTCTTTATTGCTCCATGCCAGCTTTCGGTTTCGCTTCAAACATTAGTTGATCAACCTGAAGATTTACAGCTCAGTTTCACACAGCTCACGGTTTTCGGTAGGTACAAGATCAAAAGTCAAGTTTGTTCTTCTAATTATTTAACACATGTTTTATCTTAAACTAATATCCTCGGACTGCGCTGTTAATGTAATAACAATACTGATCGAAACTTTTGATCATCGACATCTGTAGGCTAGTTTGGAGAATAGCCTACATAAGTTAGGCCAGCTATGTAACTTTCTGTTTTCATAGAATTAACTCAAGACTAAAGTTTCTGACTGGAGATTCTCTCGCACTGATATCACAGGATCAAGCAGATGGACATTTACGAATATGTGAGTCATTTTAGTATTTATTTAATTATTACACAGGTCAGTTTTCATGTTTTATGAGGGCTTTCTCTATTTTTAAATGCTTTATATGCTGCTCTCTTCTTGGGGACCAAAAATGTCCCATAACAGGAATAGAGGAAGAGAGAGAGAGAGAGAGAGAGAGAGAGAAAGAGAGAGAGAGAGAGAGAGAGAGAGAGAGAGAGAGAGAGAGAGAGATTATGAGCTCAAGATTTTATTACATTTTGTATAAATTACATTATGAATATTTTATTATAATAATAATGTAATACTTATTACATTATGTGATGTTATTACAATATGAGTTGGTACAAAGCGTTTTTCAAATGACATGACATGGCCTAAAACAAATAGGATTTATAAAGAGGTTTTTTAAACGAGGAAAAACTAAAGTATTTGGTCAAGTTAAAGAGATAAACATGAAACTGGATTCAAGAACTGGATTCAAAACTATACAAACACACACACACAAACACACACACACACACACACACACACACACACACTCAATTTCTGAAATTATGGAAAACGTACAACAGAAGGGTTTTGCAAGCATATAAATGTATTATATCAAAATTTAAATTACACAATCTAATCATGTAGTAGGCCTATAGATACAATAGTTAGTCACATGTATGACTTTAGTTTAGTTTTCATCGTCTCTATTTTATCTTAGTTCCAGTTCGTTCATCTGTTGTCATGGATTATAAATTATAATTAATCCCTTAATTACTCCTTGTGTTTATAAGCCCCTGGTTTTGTCAGTTCATTGTTCTCCGTTGTTCATAGCCTTGTTACTTTTCTCCCATAACTCATAACAGAACGGAAAACCAAGAAAGAATTTACTTTTGCGTCAAAACTAATTATTGATTTGCCTGCCGTCTGTTTGGAGCAAGGAGATCCCTCACTTGAGGACCACACAGGGGACTTTTGTAGACCGTTCACAGGCAGGTGTGCCTTGATATTGCTCCTGCTAGAGGGTTAGGCCTGCCTGTGAACGGTCCTCTGGGAAACGTTTGTTTCGTTTTGTTTCGTTTATATAGCACCTTACAGACTACCACTGTAGTTCCAAATTGCTGTACAATGCAGTAAAAAAGAAACCAACAATACAACATGACAAAATATCCATTTGCTAATGTGCTTAAATGCCAGAGAGTACAGATGTGATTTTAAGCGCTCCTTGAAAACATTTAGATTTATTGAAGATCTAAGATCTAACGGCCAGTTATTCCACAATCTAGGACCAGCGACAGAGAAAGCACTTTGCAGTGAACTTTGCAGTGTTTGTGGAGTGTGCTGGTGAACAATGGACATTTAAAAACAGAAATTAAGAAAACACAGAAGAAACACAGGGCTTAAACAGACAGGGAATGATTGACTGAAAGAGAACAGGTGTGCAGGATTAATTAATAAATGAGGAAACTAACTAGAGAACACAGGTTGGCAAAACAGGAACAGAACACAGAGAAAACTAAACCAAAATAGATTACACGTGACACATCCACTATTTGATAATGTACTCATTAAAATCAATCGATACAACAATTCACCATGACGTCGCAACAGTAATAGACGTTCTTCCGGGTGGCAAAAGCAGAAGTGTTACTATGGCAAATTCAGGAGATAGGCCTAGCAATACATGAAATGCCTAACCTCTGTCTAGTAGATTTAGTGCTAATCTACTACCATCATTTTTAAATGAGCCTCATTGAGTAGTTATTTTATTGACTGTTGCTGTTTGACTTACAATATGTTAGGCAGATGGTCTATTTCCCTGTTATCTGACTAAAAAGGCTATGATTGTTTTCTGCTGCTCGGATCGGATGGCACAGACGTGAGCCTTTGATGGTGAAAATGAGTCTAGCGCTACTCAGCTAACGTAAGCATTCACTCAAACTAAACTCACGGTGATGATGAAACCAATGTGGTACACGCACACACATCAGCAGTAGCCTACAAATATGTTTTGCTTTTCCTATCTTCCATTTATGTTCGATCAGTAGCCTACGTGACACTAGAAGTTCTGTCTCTTCCTTGTACTTTTACTTCAGGCAGCGACTGGCAATGAGTTTGATCTTCAAAAGAGATCTAAAGTTTACTAATGTTAGTCTCGAATTTCCCCAGCTGAAGATAATTATGTTCTGCTATGATTTTGGAGATGGACCATTTTGAGAATACTTCACTTTTGACGACGTCCACTCGCTTTAACCTCCTCACCCACAGGTTCTGCTGGATATATTTACTTTTTTTCTAAAGGAAATAGATAAAACCTACACCTTTTGCTGTATATCTGACAGCGCAACCCCAAACACAACACGTTGTAATCATAGTTTCAACTTTAATCAACAACAATGTTTTTGCTGGATCTCAGTTGGTCAGTAAGGTGATCGCGTTATGACACCCAGAAGTATCTTGGTGCCGATTGTTTACAAATGTTCTGAAATGCCGTATTAAAAAAAAATCTACTATTGCCCTTATTGTATTGATATTAAAATACATAAGGAAGGTGCTTGGTTAAGAACTTTGATTGTTCCTCAGGTAGCAGAAACTCCTTTATAGATGGTCAAATACATTAGCCTGACGTGGTCATTCTCAATTCTAGTCAGAATATGAGTCTGATGCTCCATTGGGCTGTGATTATGGGGCGTGTTTCAACCGAACTAGGAAAGACCTCAATTGGACAGACCGACAACCAATCAGAGCAGCGGAGCGATGCATTGTCAAATGTCAACAAAGTTCAACTGCACTGTGTTGCCAAGTCTGCCTTTTTTCCGTGGGTTGTTTTCTATGTCCGCGGGTTGAAGCGACTATTATATGATATATAGACCCATGAGTGTGAATTTTAGCAGGAAACCTTGCCAAAATAACACACATTTTACCCCCCAAACACCATTTTTCCCCAGAGAACCCCCCGAGAAGCTATTGTTTAGGGCTAGTAGTTGGCGGGTTTTGTTGTAAAAACTTGGCAACCCTGTCTGCACGCACGCTGAAATCAGGCTGGAATACACAATCTTTACCAGTGTTGTAAAATAATGTATTGATACACAGAGTACTTACCCAACATGATCATCATTTCTGAGAGAAATTATGAAGGTGAATGCAGATACAAACAAGCTCTCCGTTTAGGATTTGAGTAAATATAACCCAAGCCCCTTTGATGACGTGATGATTACGTTACTGTTGATCATCTGTCCGTCATCGTCTAAAGCCCGCCCTGATGATTTCATTGGTCTGAACAGTTTCTGTTCGGAGATAATTACTCCTCTGTGGAGCAAGGCCAGACCGAACCGCCCGACCTAAAAATGTTGTGGGCGGGGCTGAGTTCGGCTGGCATCCAGGCTACAAATACATCAGAAAATAGGATGAATTTAACAAAAAACATCTTATCCAGACATATTGAGTTGACATTTTTAAATAGGATTGTACGTTTTAAATTTATTACTGAAATTATTACTGTGTGTTAAGATGTTTTTTTCTCTGAATGTTAGGATTTGTATACGGCAGGAGATGAATGTCAAGACTTTAGACTAACTCTGGGTGACATGATGCATCAGAACTTCCCAATGGATCAAACGCACAAATCAGACCCACTCTCAGAAGAGGTAAGGACTAAAGATTCAAACTTGATTATATATTGAATATATGGACTATCATGTCAGATTTTTTATTTATTTATTATTTGCAGTCATTTGTCAAATTACAAATACAAATTACAATTAATAAATAAACTGTTCCAATAATATAAACAATATAATATGAAATGCTCAGGTTTGGTTTATGTCTGCACTTGCTACACTTCTACATAAAATACATTAATGTAAACATTACTCGAGTTTGTAGTGAGTTGAGTATTTTTTCACATAGAAATTCAGAATCTGCATTCATAACTAGAGATCAGGCATAAAATTATGACCACCTTCCTAATGTTGTGTTGATCCCCATTTTGCTGCCATAAAAGCCCTGACCCGTCGAGGCATGGACTCCACTAGACCCCTGAAGATGTGCTGTGGTATCTGGCACCAAGATGGTAGCATCAGATCCTTTAAGTTCTGTTAGTTATGAGGTGGGACCTCCATGGATCGGGCTTGTTTGTCCAGCACATCCCACAGATGCTCAATTGGATTGAGATCGGGGGAATTTGGAGGCCGAGCCAACATCTCAAACTTGTTGTTGTGCTTCTCAAACCATTCCTGAAGCATTTGTGCTTTGTGTCAGGAGCATTATCCTGCTGGAAGAGCCACAGCCACCAGAATACCGTTTCCATGAAAGGCTGAACATGGTCTCAGCAATGCTTAGGTAGGTGGAGCGTGTCAAAGTAACATCCACATGGATGGAGGACCCAAGGTTTCCCAGCAGAACATTGCCCAAAGCATCACACTGCCTCCGCCGGCTCGCCTTCTTCCCATAGTGCATCCTGGGGCCATGTGTTCCTCAGGTAAGCCACACACACACCCGGCCATCCATGTGATGTAAAAGAAAACGTAATTCCTCAGACCAGGCCACCTTCTTCCATTGCTCCGTGGTCCAGTTCTGATGCTCACGTACCACTGTTGGTGCTTTTGGCGGGGTCAGGGGTCAGAGGTCACCCTGACTGGTCAGCAGCTATGTTGCCCCATACACAACAAACAGTTAGGGTCTGGCGAGAGGGCTACACTCAAATTTTGACAGTCACAAAACCTAAGCTTGCCTATTTTTCCTGCTTATAACACATCAACTTTAAGAGCAACATGTTCACTTGCGGCCTAATATATCCCACCCACTAACAGGTGCTGTGATGAAGAGATAATCAGTGTTATGTTATTGGTCATAATGTTATGCCTGATCTGTGTTTTAATTTTTTTCTAAAAGCAGGCCATTGGTGCAGCCAGTGATACAAGACTGCAACCTTCAGCCCCGATGGATACTGCTAAATTTATCATCAAAGTGGACTGGACAGAACCATTTCCAGAGAGATGGAGAGCAACATTACAGAAAGCTCTTCAGACCTGTTTGTCAAGACTGGATGCATCTGTCCTCAGTCTTAAACTCATGGATGATCAGTCCTGTGCAGAGGTGCAGATAACACCATCAACAGGTGATATGATTTATGATAATTCACTTTAAAACCTTGTTCAAATTAAATCTTACTATGGATGCTGGTATCTGAAATAGCTAAAATGAGTATTTTACCATATATATACACAAAGGCAAATATCATTGTCTCAGAATCAGCTTGGCACCATGCCATCAAATTTGTTGATGCATTATTTGAGAACAGTTTGGTTAATCAAAAAGCTCTGAATAATTTCTTTCTGGCATGGTCTGAAGATGATCAGAGGCGATTTCGGGGGAAATTGGACCAACAATCTAGAAGGACCTTGAAAAAGTAGGTCTTCAAGACAATTCAAAATGGAATCGTCTTGAGCAAAGCAATCAAATGAAAAATAATTTAGTTTCTAGCCCTTATAGTTCAAATGTTATTTTTAATGTAATTAAGTATTAAATGATATTCGGATATGTGGAACATAGTGCAGTAAAAAGTGTGGCATTATGCTTTGGAATGTGTTGAAGTAAAAGTTTTCTAAAGAAAAAAATTCTGATAAAGTATAGACAACTTAAAAATTTAAAAATACTCATTCACTAATGTCCGCCTCTGCTTGTAAATTTGATCCGTGTGTGGCGCTAGAGGGTTTCAGTTAGAGACTCTTAACTTGCTGTGGTTGATAATCAGACTGTCATTTATCTGTGTGAAAAAATGTACGACTTTCCTGCAAATTTGTTCTATGAGCTCAATAGATATGGTAGTACGGTTCTATAGACTCAATTTTCTTGTTGTCCATTCCAGTAAAATCACAAAGCAAAATGTTTTTTTGTTACTAATGTACATATTCTGCTGATTTAATTATTTAATTAGTGGACTTTTACATTTTATTTTGAATAAACTGCACATGGATTTAAAGCAGCACTAGGTAACTTTTCAACCTTCATAATATATTTTCAAGACTCTTGTGATGATAAATCGACTTACAATAGGTTGAATGACCCGTCTGCCATAGCCTGATGGGGTCTGTATCGTTTTTAATCGTACTTTTAAACTTCGGGTTTCGGGTAGTAACCCAAGAAAAAAAAGAACTACAAAATTCGACTGCTTTACGGCATATACGTCACTTCCACAAACACACACACTTCCTTACATTCAGACGTGCGAGCCCAACTTTGTTTGTCGGATAATATAGTCATGTCCGAAGCAGCAGAGACAAATAAGAAAGAAAAGGTTTTGTTGGAGGAAAGCAATAAGAGGAAACGAAAAATGCTGGGATTAAAGGCAGGACGAGGATCAACATGTGACCAGCGTTTGCTCGTCGGCGTGAGCTGAAGGAGGCGTGCCCGACCGATGCTGTCCTGCTTGTTACGGTGAGCTACCACTCAAACATTGAATTGAAGTATCATATAGATTCTGTAAAACGCTAACCAATAGACTACTATAATGACGCTGGCTTGTAAACGTGAGCATCGTGATTATTTGGCGTTTGAAAAAAATAAAACCCATGAAATTATATTCATATGACATGCTGAAACATATGCCACTGACTGTACCTGGGATAAAGACATTTCACACGCGCCGCCAGAAGAACACCTGCATGTGAACTCCTCCTGCAGTGTTCAGGGGAACTGTTAGTGCTGCACCAACCCGCGGGCCACTTTTATGAAGTTATTTGGCCCGCCCCGCACCACTGTATATATTTTTACAACCCGCCCGCACCCGCGATCATTAAATAGACATACGGGGTCCGCGGGTTATGAGACGACCCGCGCATCCCTAGTTCAGGGCTATCAGGGTTGTCATGTCAACAAATGCGCGCGCGATGGCATCCCCTGATGTAGGATTACAGAGCTTACGACAGTAGTTGAGGACATTATTTTTTCCAAACTGTAGGGGGACCCCGAGAGCAAAAGTTGCCAGGTGCTGCTTTAAACTACTTTTAACAAACTATGATTGGATTAGATGTTGTGAGGTTCTGCTTTAATGTACTCTTTTTTTGTGCAGCTCTAGAAGAGTTAAAAAAACAAACACCTATATCTTTGAGGTTGAAATATAAATACGACAAATTTAAGGAAGTGACTGCACAGATTTATCCGAATGAAGCACTTTCTGTGACTGCAGCACAAAAGTCCCGAGCTCCTTCATCAAAGGTATTAATTTTACTTTGTGTACAATCAGTTTATTCTCATTATTTTTAATCAGTATATCTCATCAGTTTATTCTCATTATTTTTAATCAGTATATCTCATCAGTTTATTCTCATTATTTTTAATCAGTATATCTCATCAGTTTATTCTCATTATTTTTAATCAGTATATCTCATCAGTTTATTCATTGCTTTTTTCAGGTTTTGAATGTTGAGAGAACTATTTATAACCATAGAAAGCTGCCTGACCTATTATAATACACATATAATTAGTGCATTGTTAAACTATTTCTGTTCAGACTCATAGTACAGTAATAGTTGTAGCAGTAGATGTAAAATTATAATAAAACTCATCAATGACACGTAGAAATAATTTGGTATAATATATATTTTTTGTTTCACTGTTTATCAAATCTTTCAATCAAATCCCATCATATGTTTCAGGTGTTCGGCTCTATGCCTTCAGCTGCAGCATCAGAAGACACAAATAATGTTGAGGGCCGGTCTGCATCTAATAGATCTCCAAGTGAAGCTGAGACCAGTAAAACTGCTGAAATGACCTCTGGGACACCAGCTGTACTGACTCTCCCCCTCTATCTGTCCTGGTTCATGCATCACACTTATGGAAAGGAGATAAAGCAAATTGAGCAACATCATGGAGTCTCTATTGGTGCAGAAGTGTCAGTCTCAATTAATCCTACCGAGAGCTCAAGGTCTGATTCCGTCTTTAATGCCTATGAGGACTTTCAGAAACTTGTTCAGGGATTTGTGAATAGTTTTAGTGAGGCTGCCATTAATCATAACCAGATGGATTCAGATACTGTGAAGCAGGCCCTTCTTCATATTCAGTCAGAGGAGGCAAAGATGATGTTCACCATGTCTGCCAGTAATTGCCTGTTCTTTGGACCGAAGAACTTTACAGACACAATAAAAAGAGGGGTAGAAGACACAAGAATGGGAAGACAATTCAATGACTCTAGACAAACTATGAATGACATGAAGCATCCAAAAATCACAATGGATCGAAAATCAGATTCACAGACACTTTTGAATGACATGAAGCATGAACATTTCACAATGTATCGGCATCACTCACAGCCAGAGGTATTGAGGCATACTTTATAAGTTATAAGTATATACTTTATAAGTATGTATGATTTAATGTCAAAAGCATAATGTACCAAATTAAAATTGATTGTTTTGTTTGCAAAGATATTTCTGATAATTTTTAAATAACTATTTTAGTTCAATAAAATTATTTTGAAAAGGTTTAACATCTGGTATCTGGTGTGTATCTAGTATAATCATATAATTTACACAGGTTTACATTTCAGATTATAACTCTGTCCTCGGAGTATTTTAAGAACCGATGATGGACTGATTTAAAACGACCTCCGATTTTTATTATTATTATTGCTGTCATTTTTCAAATCACAATTACAGAATAAACTGCTCTAACAATATAGAGAATATAAAATACAGAAATATTTAGTACTAATGTTGTGGTGTGGTTTATGGTGTGCAATTGGAACTTTTCTTCATAAAACAGAATGGGCATAGTTTTTTCACAAGCAAATTCAGAAATTTGAACTATTTTTCCTTTAACAGGCCATTGGTGCAGCCAGTGATAAAACACTACAACCTTCAGCAGCGATGGATACTGCTAAATTTATAATCAAAGTGGACTGGACAGAACCATTTCCTGACAGATGGGATGCAACATTACAGAAAGCCCTTCAGATATGTTTGTCAAGACTGAAAGCATCTGTCCTCAGTCTTGAACTCATGGATGATCAGTCCTGTGCAGAGGTGCAGATAACACCATCATCAGGTGATATGATTTATGATAATTCACTTTAAAACCTTGTTCAACTTAAATCTAATGGGTGCTAGTTGTAGTCTTTCTTGTCCAATTAAAGAAAGATTGCAGGAGAGACAAGAGAGCTGCTTTGAAACGTGCAGTTTACTTTTTACTTCCATACAGTCTTTTTCGTTCCCCCGCTTACGTCACAGTAAGATGCTGAACAGAAAACACGGTATGGATTACATGTGAACACTACATCCCTCCCTTATTCCAAAATTAAGATGCAATTACAGCACAAAAAATTTAACTGTAGACCTATTTAGTATGATCAAACTAAAAGAAAAAACAAACTTAGATTAAGGTCTTCATGCTACCTTAGGCTATTTCTTTTAAACGTCAAAATACGAAAACAAGAACATTTAACAAAACAAAGTAAAATTTAAGTAGAAAGGATGGTGAAAAAAAAACATTTTACATTTCATCTTGGTGCCCAACGATTTGCTTTCAGGTAGTATAGGGGGGCATGTGACGAGTCAAGTGTTTTTGGTCAGTGGTAGTGTGTGCCGTGTGCTTTGGGGCAGGTTGTCCTGAAACACGTCAGAATTTGGAGATTGTTCTCCAACATCATCTTCGTTCTCAGAGCTTTTATTCTGCTCGACCATGAGATGAGATGGGAGTCTTTTGAAGAACAAGGAAATTCTCGTAACGCATCCTTCTGAATTACTTGCCGTCACCATTGACCTTTTGACCGTGATTACTTTGTAGGGTTTTATTTCATACGGAGTCGTCAAACTTTCCTGTAAATGGTTGTTGGCAGAGTACAACATCACCTGCCTTGATTCTTTCGCTCTGTTCTGAAGATCTGCCTATCTTTTAATTCGTTGCTTTGCAACATGATCAGTGTCGCTGAGGTCAGTTTTAAGCTTGTTCTGTGGATTTGAAGGTAATGTGGTGTTGATCTTTCAACCAAACAGTAGTTCTGCTGGTGGTTTTTGGGTGGTTCCATGTGGTGTTGCTCTTTAATTTCTCAGGAAGCTATACAGGCACTGCTTCCATGGTTTACCTTCTGCGTTGGTGGTCATGACTGTCTTTTTAAGTGTTCTCATGAACCGTTCATTTTAGGCCAGTAGGGTTATCTTTCTGTGTTTAAAACCAAGATAGGAACTGAAATCTGCAAACAGTGACTATTGAACGGTGGGCCATTATCAGTTTTGACAATGCTGGGTATGCCAAAAGTTGAGAATATTTTGTCCAGTTTGCGAATTACAGCAGTGGCTGCTGTAGACTTGACTATCGCCACTTCTGGATATCTGGATTGATCATCAAGAACTACCAGCAAGTAATCACCAAAAGGAAAAAGGCCAGTAAAATCTACAGAGATTTCTGACCATGGCTCTCTTAGTAGATCAGACATCTTAAGGGGTTCTGTATGATGCTGGACCGTGGCTGCTTGACATGGGATACATTCTTGCACAGACTCCTTTGGGTAAAGTAACTTGAAAATCTTTAGGCTTTCCAATGCCTTGAAAAAGGTCTTGATACTTTTCAAGTAATTGGGAACTTCAGAGTTCTGTTGCTGTGTTGTAGCTTAATAAAGAACCAGAGTGACCATCAATTACATAAAACGTCTTTGTCGTTGAAGGCGATTCTAGTCAGAAATTTTCCTTTTAGTAGAAGTGGAGTGGAAGAGCCATATGCAAAAATCTTTGAATCAGATGGTTTTAATGCAACGTTACATTTTATTTTTTTGTGATATATTGTCATCAACGATATTTACGCTTGCACCAGAATCCATGATGATCCTCACTGGCACTCCTGCGATCTCCACTTGTGACTGAGGTTGTAGTGATTGTTGAACTGTGTCTATGACATACATAGTCTTCAAGTTTCTAACAAACATTACAATTACAGAGTGAAGTTATAAGTAAAGTGTTACAATTGACAACAATGATCAATCAAGCGTGATCCTGTCAGTTGTAATTTTTTTAAAGGGGTACCTTAGCACTGGGAAGATGAATGTGTATTTAAATTAGGTCATTAATATTTGAATTAGTATAAATGTGAAATTAATTTTGAATTTGGTGCCTTCTAGACTGAGACAAGCCATTAAATGTATTTAAGACAACAATTCCCAGAATGCATTGCTTCGCTGCCCTATGAGGCCACTCCCAACACTACTGGATCACTGGATCACTTCCCCACCGCGGCACCGCCCCTACTGTTGTTTTCATTTTCATATTAATACAATTATTTAGTTCAGTTAGAGAACTATAATTAAAAACTGAATGTGTCTGTTCAATATAGTGTTACCCGAATGAGTGTCACGGCACAAACGCAGCAGGAGTCAGATTAGGTTAATTACAACCGAAGAGCTGAGATGAGCTGAGGTTAGCGCGGCCGTGGCATACATTCACAGCGCTTGTTCAGTCTGGAGCGTTTTTAGTTCATGCCTTTAGAAGCTTGACTTTCATAGGAAATAATTAGAGATATTGAAACACTCACTTTGCTCCGCACCGCTCCGTTCACTGAATGCCTGCAGCTGCCCAAGCTGAGCGCTGACTGCGATCCCAATGCCCATGGACGGGTTGAAAACGTGAAAATAACCTCTGATGGCTGTCATTCAATTATAGTACCAGGTTTTTACTGATACAAAGCTTGATGCTCATCGCTGAAGTAACCCTTTAATAAATATTATTAAAGTAGATTGGAACTGGCACTGGAGTTAAAGGGGTACTTCAGCGCTGGAACGATGAATCTGTATTTAAACTGGGTCATTAATGTAGTAGAAATGTGAAATTATTTTTGAATTTGGTGCCTTCTTTTCGAAAGACCGAAAATGTATTTTTGTCTTATGGGGATGAAAGACTACAATTCCCAGAATGCTTCACTGCCCTGTGAGGCCATTCCCAAAGCCACCGCTACTGAATTACTGTGACTGAGTTGGAGAAGACACTACAATTAAAAACTGAACGTGTGTGTTCAATATAACGATCGAGTGAGTCTCACAGCACTAACTCAGATTAGGAATCAGATTACATTAAACGTCATAAATGAGCTAATGAGCTCTAGTGATGAGAGCTGAGGTAATTGCGATCACACTCGCGGCATACATTCACAACGTAAGTTCAGTCTGGTGCGTTTTCAGTTCATGCCTTTGGAAGCTTAACTTTCATAGAAATTCATTTGAGATGTTAAAACACTTACATTGCTCAGCATCCATTTAAATGAGTGCCTGTAGCTGCGAGCTGTGCTGTAAGTGTGATCTCCCATTCCCCATGCGTGAGTTGAAAACATGCGGAAATGGCTCCCTCTGCTGGCTGTAGTCTTTAGCCTCGGGACAAACATTCCAAAGATGACGCAAATATCGTCAATTGGCATCATAGGAGGAATTTTTCCAAAAATAAAATGCATAAATCTCTCGTCTCTGGGGGCAATCATTTGATTATACTCCAGGGTTTCTACTGATACAAAGCCATATGATAATCGCTGAAGTAACCCTTTAATTTACCTTACAACAGATAAATGACAGACAGCCCAAATAGCCAACCAAACCACTGCGTTAAGAAGCTCTATTGCAATTTTGTCTGTCAAACTTTTAAGAACGTCACGCTTTAGCAAACTTTTGGACACATAAAGTACAAAGTACTTTACCGCAATGGTAAATAAGTATTGTTACACTTCCAATTTGAATACTAGGTGTCCAGAGAGACTATTGATGGAGTTTTGGGGACTTCAGCTGGTAACCTTGAAAAATGCAAGCGTTGGATCAGACTTGCCATTTTGTTCATTAAATGTTTTCTCCATTAAATAAAAAGACAATGTGGTTGGGTTGGTTCTGACAGGATTGTTTTAACATTCTCCAAAACTAGAAGTTAAATTTTCTCCCATTTATAATTATTGTGTATTGTTTTAAGACTTAAATTAAATGTTCTTATTTTCTGCAGCTCTAGAAGAGTTAAAAAAGCACACACCTATATCTTTGAGGTTTAGAGATAAGTACGGTAACTCTAAGGACATGACTGCACAGATTTATCCGGATGAAGCATGTTCTGTGACTGCAGCACAAAAATCCAGGCTAAAGGAGAACGGAGCTCTGTCATCAAAGGTATCAAGTTTACGTTGTGTACAATCATCTCATCAGTTTATTCATCGGTTTTTGGAAGTTTTGATGGCTATAAGAACTATGTATAACCATAGAAAGCTGCCTTACCTATTACAATACACACTAATAAACAGTTAGTAGCAATAGCAAATATTTAGTATTATAAATATTTTAATGTGTGTATCAAATAATTTAATCAAATCCCATTATATGTTTTCAGGTGATGGACTCTATGCCTGTGATTGGTAGTTTTAGTGAGGCTGACATTTATCATAATCAGATGGATTCAGATATTGTGAAGCCGGCCCTTCCTCATATCCAGTCAAAGGACTCAAGGATGATGTTCACCATGTCTGCCAGTAACCCGTTCTTTGGACCGAAGAACTTTACAGACATGATTAAAAGAGGGGTAGAAGACACAAGAATGGGAAGACAATTCAATGACAAATCAATTCAAAGGAATAAAAATAACGACCTCCCTCCACAAAGCAGGTCTTCATTGAACATGGACACAAAGGACCTTCCAGCTGAACTTGAGATGGACACGGTCCATTGGGATCTGATGAAACTTTCCTATAAGAAGCAATTATCACAGCTTGAAACAAAGTATGGAGTGTCATTTCATGAAGACAAACTGCAGAACAATGGAACGATTAAAGTTCAAGCTCTATCCAAAGGAGATCAACGTGTTAATCTCGAAAGTCATGCCACCAGAGCTTTATCACACCTCTACCAGAAACTTGGCTCAGCTGCTGTCACCTGTGAACTCAAATACCCTTCAGACGCAACTCTTGTGGCATCAGAAGTAGAGAAGCTTCAGCAGCAGCATCATCCTGTTTTTGCAGAAGATGTTTTGAGTCGCTGGAGGCTTGTTGGACTGCCAGAGCACCTCGGTCCTGCCATTGCTGACATTGAGAAAATATTTAAGAGGAGTGTGTTTGATGACGAGCAGAAGAAATGGATTGGTTACTCAGGAGACATTCCTCACGCAAGAGGAATCAAACTGAATCAGACAAAATAAAAAAGCCCAGCCAGGACGAGATAAATGATCAACAACAAGAAGAAAAAATCTCAGATATCTGCTTAACTTTTAGTCATTGAGTTATTTGTAATGATCTACGACTTCTGTGTTTGTATGTTCTATGACTTCTGATCCTAGATTTACATACTGTGTATTCATTCTTGACTAGAGTTTAGAAGACAGATCTCCACTGTACCTCAACAAGAACAGATGATATTCAGGTAACGTAAAGACTATGTGATTAATGCAGCACAAATAATCAAGTTATACATGCTCTTTAAAATGTGATATATTTTCTACTCTTCATGCTCCTCTTAGAAATGCACTTTTAGTTTAAGGAAAGGCAACATACGTGTTAAATTTATTCTGTTTGTCAACAAATTCTAGCTTTAAAACATTACAATATATGTCAATGATGGAAATGTTCTTGGAGCTAAAGCCTTTTTGATGTAATAAAACAATTTCTTATCTTAGCCTTTGTTAGAGCTTATTTGTATTGACCATGTTTTCTACTCAACTTTAGCTCATGCATGTCACATCTGAATTAAGTGTTGCTGTAGAGTTATCTTACCTGTCAAGGCTTAGTCGGAAGAAGGAGAGTAGAGGCGAGGATCTTGTCATAAACGGTACTTTATTAAACCAAACAAAACACTGAATCACTCTGGAAAATTAGTAAACATGTATAGGAACACAAACCAGCAGCATACATAAACAAGAACATACAATGCTGAACGGAATGGGAATATATATTTATATAGTTAATAATGTGGGATAATACAAGACACAGGTAGGACTGATCATTCATGAGCAACAGAGGAAACCAAGAACGTGGACTAAATACAGATAATGAAACTGAACTAAAAAAAACTAAGAAGACATTACTCCCCCCTTCAGTTGATTGCACTTGGTGCTGTATAGAAATGAGAAACAAAGCTTTAGTTGGGTGTTGAGGGAGTAGGTGAGCATCATGGACGCTGGTGGAGGAAATGGTGGACCATGGTGGATCAGTCAGCAGAGGAGAAGCTCAGAGGAGATGACAATGAAGAGACAACAGTGGAGCTGAAGACACACATGTACCCCTTTTCCACCAAGGCAGTGCTGGTTCGGAGCCATAGCCTAGTTTCTAATCGGTTCTTTGCTTTTCCACACCCAAAACACCAGCTCAGAACCAGGAAAAGTGTTTCTAAAGACATTGCTGGTCTAGAAGTAAGAACCGTTTCCATCAGCGGCTGGGGGCGGGGTTACTGTGACCAACAAGATGAACACAAACTTGAGATCCCCCATTTTTTAAATAGCTGCTAATCGAGCTAATAGCTGCTTGATTGTAATCTCCGTCAATTAAAAAACACAGTGAGCTGCCCGAATGTGTTGGATTCGCTTTGTTTTGATGCCAATGTATGATCGTAAATCCATGAGCATCAATAGTGACGCAACGTTCACCATTGTTGATGGAAGGTTGTTTGAGATGCATTGGTGCTGTGCATACGACTCCTTATGCTTTTGAATCACTCATGCCGTATTTTGATATAATATGCAGATCGTTCTGCACAGCACTGATGCATCTCGAACAAACCTGGTGTGTTTCAGTGTGTGTGTTTCCCACTGCCTCGCTAGCATTGGTGAAAAAGATGAGACGTATACAATGGCATATGACCTGACTCTGTGGTGGCTCTCTACCAGTGGAAAGCCAAACCGGTTCTTAGAAAGCTTGTCAGTCAAACCAACTCCGAACCAACTCTAGCTCTGGCTCTGAACTAGCACCCGGTTTATTCTGGTGGAAAAGGGGTAATGGAGAAGTAGGCGGAAGTTGAAATAGGAGAGGGGATGACCACAGTGGAGCCAGAGGCATGGAGATCTACGGTGGAGTATTAGTGAACTGGTGACCAAAGCTGGTGGATCAGAAACCTGAGGCAGAACAAGAAGAAGTGGAGACCAAGGTGGACCTGGAGGATCAGAGAACTGATAACTGATACCGATAACAGTGGAGCCAGAAGGATTGAGGACCCTGGTGGAACCGGAGATGGGCTCAAAGGTGGGGACTAGTTCCATGGCAGAAAGGTCAGTGTGTACCTCTGGTTGCATGCTGGGCATGATGAAGGGCTGTGTGTACTCAGAGAAAAAATACAGGGCTGGAGCTCCTGCGAGTTGACCACAGCCAGCCAAACACTGTCTCAACAGCCTCCATGTGAGTTCCCCCATCACAATTGGCACTAATTCAGTTAAAAGACTTAAGACAGGTAAAATAATAATTTTTAAAAATAAAAGTATTCTTCTCTTGAGAAGCGTTCAATCTTTCCACTTGCAAATTCCACTATGTAAATAGTGAATCTGCCATAGTGCTTTTAGAGGGAATAGGAGATAAGACTCTGATTGGTTTATTGCACTTTACGGCCAACACACCCCATGACTCATTAAGAGATGAGGGACAACCCTTTTAGACCCTGAGCCTGGTGCGCCAACTGTTTTTTCCTTTGCTAAACTAGCAAAAGTGGATTCAGACCAACAGACACACCCTGAGTGCACCTGTGCCGTGAGTTTTCAGACCATGAGCTCAGATCCTCAAACAGGGCCTCAAATGACTTCCGTGTGTCATTGCTGGGGTGTTACATCATCTTTATGAATACTTGTTTAACCGTCCAAAGGTCACCGTCCTCACAGCTCTATCAGAACAGCGTACACATTGTCTGAGTTTAAGTTGTGAATGTCCATTTTATTTTTGTTGATGGACCTAAGCAATTTTGTGCAGCACTTAGGTCAACCAAGATTGTTTTAAATGTGCTTTATAAATAAATGAAACTCTGGTGTTCTGTAGTCAGGAGTGTGGTGAGCAATAGGAGGTCTGTTTTCAGGGTAAAACCACAGGAAGGTCCAGCACCTCTCAAACAACCACCTCCAGCACTGGTTGCCTTTTATGCACTATAGGTTTTGATTGTGTAGGTGATTTTACTGTTAATTTGGCATATTTAGACCCTGGTTACTAGTTATTAAAATTTTAAAAAGAACTAAAGTTTTATTTTTAATGATTAAGGTCCATTTTTTTCTCTAAAAGTAATTGATTAGAAAAAACTTTTCAAGGGGATCAAAAGAGAAGATTGGTCTGTTTTCTCAAAGGAGTATATTATAGTCCAACAAAATATGTTTGGCAATGATCTCTGATATGATGCAGATGGGAGGATTTTCCTGATACTGTGTTAGTCTTGGGTCTTATTCTGTGTGTAAATAACTCAATCCTAAATGAAAATGTACTTTGTTCCTATCAGCAGGATTGATTTTATATAATTTTATTGCTAAACACTAATTCCACTCATATTATGTTTGATATATGATTTTAGAGCAGGTTTCAGTCCTGAGAAAGAGCACTTAATCTGCAGCCTTGTCAGCTTCATAATTTCCAAAGATCCTAGAATGTGTCGGAAATTTTCTTTTTGCAAAAATCGTTTCCCAAAGATCATTTGATTACAGAAAGACTTAATTCACATCAACAAAGCCGAGTCTCTCCTGCAGGAGACAACTCCAGTTCTTTGGTTTACCTAGCATATATACATAGCTGCTTTCCCAAAATGGTAACAACCTTCAGCTAGTTTTCCAGTTGGTTTCCTGGCTCACACGTCACCACATTCCAAGATCTTTTTCTGTCGATCATGCATCCTCTACATGTCATTTTCAAGCACGTTATCAACGTCCACACAAACTTAATACAGGGCAAACGCAACCTCAGCATACATCTGATATATAATACTGTCTTATATACAGCTTATTTTATATTCAATTCAATAATAAAATCTTCTACGAGCGCTACCAAGAAATGTCTGTTCATTGTTTTGTCTCTCTCCATACATTAGACGTCAATGGGCTCCTATTTTGTTTGGTTCCCAGCGTTCTGCATATTATGTTATTTTGCGTTCAGAAGATGAAAGAAACGCATACAGGTAAACATGAGGGTGAGAAAATGATAACAGAAATTTTGGGTGGACTGTCCCTTTAAGTGCTAGGTGTCGTCCACATGTCTAACCAATAGGGGGAGCTCATGAGCTAGACAGAACGGATCACTATTTTGGCTCTGCAAAAAAAAAAGCGTTGTATAACAACTATAATGTATAAGTTGATAAACACTCTTAAATCTATCAGCTAGTTAAACTAATAAAACCACACTTTTAATTCATACAGTTAGCTAGAAGAAAAAATACAAATACATTAGGCATATGACCTGATAACATAGTACTGAAAAGCCACAATGAAATGAAATCGAAAGTTTGCATGACACACTTAAGTAAATATTAAACTTGTAGTATAGTATGGATTATTTGTAAACCAAATTTTTATTGCAAGAATTTTTTCTAACTGAGTTGTAGTCCGTCCATACATGAAATCACAACTTGGTTCTACTTTCTGGATATTTTCTCAGCTAAAAGGAATGAGGAAGAGAATAACTAAAACTCAAAATACTAAAAAAAAGCCTAGTTACAAATGATCACAAAATAGTGATCCGTTTTGATCAATTCTTAAGCTCTTGGGCTCCCTCTATTGGTGAGACATGGACGAGACGTAGCACTTAAAGGGACAGTCAACCCAAAACATTCTGTCATAATTTTCTCACCCTCATGTTTTTCCAAACCTCTATGCATTTCTTTCATCTTCGGTCAAGTCTTAACAAATAAACATTAACGAATGTTTTCGGAATATCAGGACACATCCTTCAAATGATGACCCTATAATATTAGAATAACTTCTTTGTTCATGTTCTTGTTTTATATGCTCTGTATAAAGGCAGCATGTGGATGTTTAATATATGAGATACAATATGCTGTAGATATATGTGTCGTCTTTTAAACACACTTGTATTGTTGTCATATTAGGCCTATCACATGCTACCTCATATCCTCCAATAACTTTCTCTTTCGTTATCTGAAGTCAAAACCAGTGGATCAGGTCGAATCGCTCAGTTCAGAGGTTCACAGCTCACACTTCACAGCTCACGCTTTTCGGTGAGTACAGGATTAAATGGCAGAGTTGTGCTTTTATTTGCTCGATGTGTCGATTACTGTCGAGTGACCGAGTAAAATGTTGTAACCGCTGTAAATATAGCCTGACAACCATATTAGCGTCATACATCGACAGCCTCTGACTAAAGAATAAAAAGCTAAATGCGAGTAAACGCGTGAAGATGGACATTCATCTGCAAGACCTATCGAGTTGTAACGAAATGTCTGTGACATGGATATGTGTGTGTTTATGATTAGACATTATGATCTGTCTAATGTGTGTGTTTGTGTGGGTGTGTTTGTGTGTCTGTGAAACGAAAATGAAACTAAACTCATTTCTGTTTAATCGCTTTAGTCTTGAAGACAACAAACGATTCGGTCAAACTGAGCATTTACAATGCTGGATACACTGTATCATCGACATATTTGATGTTCTCCATATTTTGTTTACTCTCTAGTTTTTGGCGTTTTCAAACTACCCGTCTCTCTTACACATTTGAACAACAATTTGAAAAGTATTTGAAGTAAAACAGCAATTTGTCATATTTATTTGGGTATTGTTTTTTTTTTTAAATAAAAGGCCAAGTTTACTTTCAGTCGCTGTTTGGAGATTCTCTCGCAGTCATGTCACAGGGACTGCCAATGGAGATTGATCTTTCAGCAGTGAGTAACAGTAACTTTATCATTCATTCATGAATCACATATAGGTCTGATATAACCTATATACCACTTTACAATAAGGTTGCATTAGATAAAGCTACACTGTGTGATATTTTTCCCCGTGAAAAGGTGAAAAGGTATATGACCATCCAGTTTCTGTTCCTTTCAATTCCAATTTCGTTTTAACTCCTACGGTGGCCGATTTAGTCCAAGATTAACATTGCAATCCCCCTCTTCACATCCGACACGGTGCCATCGAGTGTTAAAACGCGAAAGGCGAAGCTTGAATTTACGGGTATGTCCCTCTTTGGCTACTCTATTTTCAAGATAGAGGGCCAAGATGGAGGGCCAAAATTTGAAAACAAACCCCAAAAAAAATTGGGTTTGTTACCGTGGGTATAGAGTAGGGGTAAGACGCATGGCATAAAGTTTTGACGCAAATCGAACATGTTCGAATCCGCCTTTTGCCGCACTTGCTCTACTCCCTTTCCCAATCACATATCAGATCGGAAAGGTATTTATTTTCAATAAAAAAGAGCAAATATCAGAAAAGGGGAAATAAAGCGTTTAGCATGTGTTTAATAATAAGTTTCTTAATACAGTTCTCGGTTAAGGGGTAGTCAAGGTAAGCAGACATGTGCTGAATTAGAGACGATAAAAGTGAGTGGGTCCAATATCATTGGTCTTAAAAAGTGGGTGGGTCTTGTCCCACACACACACACAATGGTTCCGACGCCCATGCCCGTATGTATTTTCAATGGCATATTATAAACTTACGAGAATACTTTATTATTTGAAAGAAGTAAATATACATTAATGAGCACATATATTTTTGAAAGAACTAAGTGATTTTAGCTAAGAATAAACAAAAAAAGTTACACAGTGTAGCTTTAACATTAGTTAATTACATTAGTTAAAGGGATAGTTCACCCAAAAAAGGAAAATTAGCCCATGATTTACTCCCCCTCTAGCCACCCTAGGTGTATATGACATTCTTCTTTCAGACGAACACAAGAGTTATATTAAAAATGTCCTGGCTCTGTTTCTTCTGTTTTGAAGTCCATAAAAGTGCAACCATCCATTATAAAAGTGCTCCACACGGCTCCAGGGGTTAATAAAGGCCTTCTGAGGTGAAGTAATGCATTTGTTAAGAAAAATATCCATATTTAAAACTGTACAAACTGTTATCGCTAACTTCCGCTGACTGTCGTCTGTGTGTTCACGAGAGACTGGTGCTCCAGCGAATGATGTAGGACTGGTAGGCTTGAATGGCAGTCTCTTGTAAATAGCTTGTAGAATTTTAAATTTGGATATTTTTCTTACACAAACACATCGCTTCACTTCAGAAGGCCTTTATTAACTCCCCGAAGCTGTGGGTACTTTTTTGATGGATAGATGCACTTTTTTTGCACAGAAACAGCCGTTCACTGCCATTATAAAACTTGGAAGAGCCAGGACTTTTTAAATATAACTCTGATTATATTCGTCTGAAAGAAGAATGTCATATACACCTAGGATGACTTGAGGGGGAGTAAATCATAATTTACAATTCACAAATTTAAAATAATTTTCATTTTTGGGTGAACTATCCCTTTAACATGAACTTATAATGAACTGCACTTCTACAGCATTTATTAAACTTTGCTAATGTTAATGTATTGACCAATACATTATTAAAATCAAATGATGTATTGAATACCATGAACAAACATGAACAGCTATATTTTTATTAGCTAACATTAACAAAGATGAACTAATACAGTAAACAATGTGTTTCTCATGGTTAGTTCATGCTAGTTAATACATTAACTAATGTTAACAAATGAAACCTTATTGTAAAGTGTTACCCCTAATAGCCTATCAATATAACAATGTCACATAAAGCAACTGGGATACTTTAAATAAGTAATTTTCAGTGGGTTTTTTTCAAACTGCACAATAAAGTTTCTTTAGTGACATTGTTGGTTCCATCCAAGGAACTATGGAGGATGCAAAACAACTTTCACTTCAGCATTTCCTTAAAAAAAAAAGTTTTATTTATTGAATTAATAATTTATCTCCAAGCACATTATTTATATATTTATGTATGTCGGAATATGTGTATTTGTGTATTTATTTGCACATTTATTCATATGTTTATGTAGAATTTTGTGGATTTATTGGTGGTTTTTGCAGGTTTCGTCCTCCATTAGGAACCTTTCGATGGCACAAAAGGACCTTTAAGAAAAAAATTGTTAATTTGTGTCATCACTGTAAAAAAACCTTTTCTAATGTTTCATTTTAAGAATGAGGGGGAAAAAACAATATTAGTGTAAAAAGCATTCAAAAGGCATAAAGCAATATCATCCATAGATCCATGGACATGTAGTATTTAACATTATTTACAGATATGAAGTTGTATGCATTAACATTCTAATATAGGTCTTTATTCATGTGGCTCTTTTTCATTATTGCTCTAATGCAACTTTTTCCTGTATTGTCCATAGGATGTTCAACATGGAGTATTACAATCAACAGACACTTCACAGGTAATGTGGCTTGCTATTCAGTTCATTTACTTTGTCAACAATGTGGATTGACTTTTTTTTCTTTTTAGAATATAAAAGAATAAAGTAGTGTGTGGATGTGCAAGAATCTATTACTGTGTAAACAATTTAAGTTATGTAAACAAAACACTGCAGTATACAATACAATATGCAATATATACGGTGCAGAACATGTGCATTTATTTCCTTTTTCTTAAAATATAAATAGAATATTAGGGCAGTTAAGAGCAAGATTAGACACAGATCAGAAAAAAAGGATTTTATACTTGAAATTCTGTCCCCCTCACTTCTGGGGGGTATTCCAGAAAGCAATGTTAACTTGCTGTCACATATACCCTGAACTCTTGGTTAATTAAGCCAAACCTTGCTTACTCGAGGTGTGCTGGTTCCAAAAAACACAGGAGTAAGTTCAGACAACTCAGGGTTCCCAGCTAACACACAAGACATTCTCAACAGAGCGACGAATCAATGATTCACCATGAAACAGACGCTAAGAAGAAGCGCCCCATTCTACTTCTTCTTCTGAGCTCAAACCTGGCGTCATCAAACTATGCCTTTGTTTTGAATAGACGCTCTCTAGCAGATGGAAAAATTACATAGTGTAGCTTTAATGTTGGCATCAGTAGCTTTATTAGTATCAGTGATACTAGCTTTTTTATTCATAAAAAAATGCCATTACAACAAATATTTAAAATATACTGTCTTTAAAGGTGCACTATGCAACTTTCCGTCCACTGGAGGGCGCCTATTCAAAACAAAGGTGTAGTTTGATGACGCCAAGTGTGAGCGCAGTATCTTGCGACATGTGGTCTTCATCTCACAGCCGGTGGAAAATAGGACTCGGGCAGAAATCATGTTGATGGATGCGGTTATTAACGTTACTGTAGTGTAAAGCAGAGCAGGACCGAGTGTTGAGGAGCTGAGCACGGCTGCTGGAGCGATTGTTACACAAACACACGACTCGCGAGCACCGGGACTTTTATTATGACGGGACGGGACACAGTCGCCGGGCGCCTGCACTGATCCGCTCTTCCGGTTATGATTTTGAGTTAAAGCAGCTCTGTTTATCATATTAGATACATTTAAGTGTGTTTAAAATGATGTTATGACGTTACTCTGTGGGTTCACTTGTTCACACTGCTAAGAGTAAAGCGCTCCTGCCAAGTAAAAGCCGAAACCGAGGGTAGTGCAGATATGACGAGATTGACAGGCGACTCCCTCAGACGCTATCCTGACACGTCCCGGTCCTTAGTTAAAATAGCAATTTTCTCACAATTTACAAATAGTTGGAAACATCTGGGATATTGTACATACTCAACTGAACAAAATATATAAAACCGGCCGAATATTTGGATATTTTACTGCAAAAATACTACATAGTGCACCTTTAAGTTATTTCTACATTAATTTGGAGAGTAGCTGCAAAATTATTAAGATATAATTAAATATTTAAAACGGATGTTTTTTATGGTGATTAATTACAGAAAAAATGTGCGATTAATTAGTTAATTAGTCGATTGACAGCACTGACATATGTTTTTTAACTTCATAACGAGGCATAAAGCAAAACTTTGGAGAATAATATCAATGCTCAATACTCACCAACGTTATGTGACAATGAATATCTCTATTCTCTTGGGGATGTTTGTTTCGGTCTTCAGCAGCACCGGCTGGTTTGGCTCAGCAGTCTGCTCGGGCTCCCACGAATCCGCATTTGAAATCTCCACATGAACGGTTTTTCTCGGGCGCATTTTCGGACGTAGCACTTCATCCAACATGGATTTTTCAATTTGACTTTATAGATTGACTGAGCACTATTAAATATGTTTGGTGAATATACAATTTAAATTTTGAGTGAATACTAGGGGTGGGCGATATCTCGATATTTAAAATATATCGAGATATTTTTTCAGCTCGATATGGATTTGGACATATCGTATATATCGATATATTGTTTATATTAAATTCTGATTCCGCCACTTTGCTTCCATGTGCTGTGCTCGCTCCCGCTCGCGCGCCTCCCGCCTCATTGCTTTTGTTCCCCCTCCCCTCGCGTGTCGTCTCAGTGCACACGGCTGCGTCCGCAACCAGGTGAGGATTAGTTATCATGTTGACAAGCGCACGCGTTGTTCAGGACTCAGTTAAGAGATCACGTTTTCCTTCTAACACAACTGCTTGCTTAAATTTATAAAGAAATATTAATGTTCATCATAGTTCAAAGCGCACGTTTCACCCACAGTCAGGTGATTGACACTACTGGTGCGAGACGCACTCTCAGTCACAATCATGCCAGTTTATGATTTGTGTCTAACTGATCGCATGGTTTTCGGTTAAAATGTCAAAATGATCGCATATCATTTGAAAACATTTAAAAAGTATTGCAATATCATTACTATGATTATTTTGTCAGCTTTATCACGGGATTATGATGAACAGGTCTATTCACGTTTTAACCAAGAGGGAGAAACGCTTCATCCCGGGTGTCCTGAGACACAGTGCTCTTCTGTCAGTTGTACTGTATCATATTATCATATAGCCTACCTTCTGACATTCATATTTCGTTCTGTAACTGGAAAAGAAGTGAAATTCAGCTCATGTGTAGCCTACATGATCCGCATGATGAGTTTGAATTTGGTCAAACTCATGACAAACATCACTGTTTGAATTTTGATACAAATTAACAGGAAATTGTGTTATGACAAAATCAGTTTATTTATATCTCAGTCATGCCCCCATCTTTCTGCAAAATGCTTACTGTTTTACTGTTAAGTGTAAAAAAGGTAGTCTTTGATTCATCTTTTGAAAGCATGAAATAAATGAAAAGAGGGCAATATTATTTATTTTCTTTTACAGTTAAATTATTATTATTTATGTAATCAGGGAGTTTTTTTTTTTTAAATGTCGCAAAAGCACTTTGTTCCTACATGAACTGACTACCTCTTTGCACTTCAATAAAAAAAGAAAAGAATTTGTGGTATTTGGCATATTTGTTTTTGCTGTAGTTTTTAGGGGGTTATTTTTCCTGTAAAGATATCGAGATATATATCGTATATCGAGATATAGCAAAATATATCGAGATATATTTTTTGCTCCATATCGCCCAGCCCTAGTGAATACCTTAAAGGGCCAGTTCACTTTAAAATGAAAATTCTGTCATCCTTTACTCATCCTCAAGTTGTTTCAAACCTGTATGAGTTTCTTTCTTCAGCTGAACACAAAGGAAGATATTTTGAAGAATGTCAGTAACCAAACAGTTAACTGGAGCCATTGACTTCCATAGTATTTTTTTCCCCTAATATGGAAGTCAATGGCTCCAGTTAACTGCTCAGCTGAAGAAAGAAACTCATACAGGTTTGAAACAACTTGAGGGTGAGTAAAGGATGACAGAATTTTCATTTTAAAGTGAACTGGCCCTTTAAACTATGATTAGTACAATGCATATTTGTGCATGGGAATAATTATTTGGAAGTAATTTAATGGGCCAATATATAATGATCAATTTTCCCAAGGACTGGTTACAGTTTTTGGCGTGCTAGAATCATAAAGAAACATGCGTGAATGAGAAATTTAAATCTATGTGCTTAAAGTTATAAATAAACAGAGAAAACTACTTCATACTGAGGTACCTTTTACCGAATTTAGCTTTCTTTTGTAAATTACTGTGCTTGAACAGTTCAATACACAAAAAATGATGTTAAAATGCCCATCCGGTGAGTGTTAATGTAAACTTTTGGTTATGTGGGAGACAATCAATGCCAATATATATGGGGTCCGTGCATTAGGTCTCAATCACAGCAGTGTAACAGCCTATCCGGGTGTTAAGTCTGACATCACACATATGCTAATAGTTCATTTCCTCAGACATCTCTACTACAAAAAATGTTGAAGTGAATATTAGAAGACTAAGATATGTCCTTCGTGAGTCTTTTCTCTAAATTTATTGCTCTGTTTTATGACTTAAGGCAAACATTTTAGTGTAAAGATCCCCTTTTACTGGATGAGCGCATAAAGATTAAAATAGATTATATAATTCTTACAGTATATGTACAACATAGTAATGGAAACAAAAAACAGAAGAACTACTTCCTGTCAGGGTTTGTTGAAGGGAAAGGAGTGAGGACTCAATTTGTAGGAGGAATGGGCTTTATTAAAAAAACTAAACAAGATAAACAAAAACTAACGCCAAGGGGAAAAACAAGACTTGACTTGACAATGCAGACATGCAGGGAAACACGAGGTAAGAACGACGACGAACCCGCACAGGACTGCAAACACAAGGAGAATAAATAGGGAACAAACAAAAGAGGGTAATGAGGGAAGACAGTTGGGGCAAATGAACCAATAATCAGGAAACAAGGAGTGCAGGGTTAGACAATCGACATGAGAGGACATGGGACAAAGAAACACATGCCAAGCCATGTGCTCACACCAAACGTGACATGAACATCCAGCTAATGGGAACTCATAAGCTGCATGTTCACACAAAACAGGACAACATGAAAGCACGCAGCTAGTGAAAAACATTAGCTGTAAGCTACACAACACATGACAAACATAACACACATACAGAAGAGCACACACTCACATCACGAGCGAATACTCATTCCCTGTGCTCACAACAGAAGACAAAACACGAGGAGCATGAATGTCCGAAACCCAACTAGACCGAAGTGCTGCGATCCGAACACCACAACCCACACAGAACACTCACAAGGACAGAAGAGCACGCAGATGGAGAATACCCAAAGCTGCGCACTCACACAAGACAAACAATACAGGAGTGTCCGGGCTCTGTCACAAAAGAGAAAGCTTGACCAAAGTGACACTTCCATTCAAATCTATATGGCAGCAACTCATATCAACATAGGGGTTTAAAATGCGGCATGTTCTTCCTTGGGCATTCTTGGTCATTTTCCAGGGTCAGCTGCTCCCATTAAATAAAATATAATGTGTTTATAATGAGAATCCTTGTTGGTTTGTGATATTTCATCTATTATTGATTGTATTTAAATTAAAATAGGCAACAATTTTTCTTAATTCAGCAGACCTCATTTTCAGTGGATGCAAAACTTTCAATGATGCAAAACAGTCAGTCTGATAATGATCATGTGAGTACCAGACACAAATTCAGCTGAAATGTATAGTTTATTTCTTGTACTGAAGATCTTGGGAAATGTAAACTAGTGAAAATGTTTCAAATGAAATATGTATGAAAAAAGGAAAAAAAAACCTACTTAAAGATTATTGTTATCCTACAAACAGAGAATATTCTCACACTCACAGGTTTCCAGTGAAACCGTAGTTACTTCACAGCCTACCAGCGTCAGTGGACAAGACTTTTCCAAAACCGGATTTCATCAGAAGGGAGACACAGAAGTACGTTTGCTCATTCAGGACATGTAGATACCATTACATTGCATCACAGAGACAGAACTAGAATTCAGTTGGGCTCGTTTATGTTTCCACTTTTGCTCTCTTTTATTAATGACTAAAATCAGTAAGAAATATTTTCATTAATTGGCAGTCCTACAAAACATCACTAAATCATATATTATTATTATTATTATTATTATTATTATAAAAAAATGTTTTTCAATTGATTGTTGGAAAAAATAATTTGCTTTATTTAAAGTCCAAAACAACCTTTAAACATGTGTTTCTTTCTAAAACATACCCAAATCTATTAAAAAACCCCTCTTCATTTCAGCCCTATTGGAATAACTGGTTAATTGTGGTAACCCATTTCAGCTTGACGTCTGCCGTTTGAGGCACAATTCTGACTAAATCTGTGGTTTGTGTCAAATGAATTAACCAGTTAAAGAAATAGAAAACAGATTCTTTGAAACAAACAAAGGTATTCCAAAAATTATACTCTGTAAACTAATCAAAAACACATTGCTTTGAAATAAATAAATTAGAGATGCACAATATATGAGCCACCATATCGGTATCTGCCTATACATGTTAATTTGTAATGTTATCGTTTTTGCCCTAAAAGAAAATGTGACCTATGTATTAAAGCCGATAATGTATTTCCTTGATGGTTTTTATTTGCTTGAAATATGATTGAAATCACTTCAAAAGGAAAATGCAGTTCAGAGCAACATGTGCAGTGTCATATAGGCAACATAAAATTATATGAGAACATTATAATTGTGTGTTTAGATACCGGTGTGTACATATATATATATATATATATATATATATATATAATCACCCTCAACATTATAAATATATCTCCCGGCAAATATATCGGTATCGGCTAAAATTTTCATATCAATGCATCCCTAAAATAAATTGTGTTTGTCATTTGAAATGTATATTAAAAATGATGTTTTTTCTGAATGTTAGGAAGGCGCTACAGGAGGTGCTCCAGGTCCTCTTCAGGATGACACAATGCAAGGAAACTACACAAAGCATCATCGAGAACACGCACAGCCAGACAAGGTATTGACTTAAGAGAAGAGCTTGAGCCCTATATTTACTGAGGATAATATTTATTTTATATTTATATTATTTTATTCATGGCGTTTGTGTGCTCTCCATGTTTTTTCCTCCGGGTGCTCTGCAGGCCTGGTTCTACGGTGCCTATGCTCCCTCAAACGCAAACATAAGCACCCTCAGTTGATACTGTAATATATTTGTGAAATAGATTTTGGCAAACTCCATATTTGTGTTTGCATTCTGGAGAACGTCAAATGTATCTTACAACATGTTTTCACAGCAGTGAGCAGTGTTGGGAGACAAAGTAACGTGTTACTGTACAGGCAGACAGTGAGTTAACCACAAGTTGGATCAATTTAGCCTCTCAAATCAACACTGGACTTGTCTTGCCTATAATAAAATCCATAGCTATAAAACATTTCAAGCTTCACAATGTTACTTTAAACATGTAGCCTGCACCACCACAGTGAAAAGGCATTTTTTATAAGTTGAGGTAGGCTGATCATTGTAGGCGCTCGCAAACGAAACAGGCTACACAATATAAAATATGAAAATAAAATAACATGAAGGTTGTCTTACCTTACACCTCTCCTCAAAATGAATGTAAATTCGATATTCAATTTCCACTCTATATGCACATTTAACGGAGCTCACATCAACGAAAGCAACAGATATGTAAACTGCATTTTATTCACCAGCTCATTTCAACATTAAAGACTGCAATATGAGAGAGTGCGACATAAGCACCGGTAAGAGCATTTAGTCTCATTAGTTTTAATGAAGATGATTATGTTTTTGAGCATCTAAAACTTACTTTCAGTTTTACTTGTGGCCGTTTGCATGTTGGCTTGCTTCACTCATTTGTGGCGATGCGTGTTGCAGTAGTCATATAACACGCTCTCCCAGGTTTATTTTGTAACAGTTTGCCAGAAGTAAAAAAGTACATATGTGGTTTAAACAACCTGATGCATTTACACTTATCCAGTTTCACCTAATGTTGAATGAAAAATAGTACAGTCCCTGACAAAAGTCTTGTCGCTTATCTATTTTCTAGAAATACCTGATATTAACCTGACTTTTAATTAATTCATTGGTGCTAGAAATAGCTCATATGAAAAGCTAAAACCCTCACAAATGATGTTTACTGCACTGAAATAAATAATTTTCACAGAAAAAATATTTATCATTTAATCAAGACAGAAAGGTCAAATTTTGGCAAGACAAAAGTTTTGCCGCCTATACAGATATTGAACAAATTTACTGCAAATACAAAAATATGTCAGCAAATTAAGTTGTGGTGCTGTGAGATCCAAATGTAATATCTTGTATGACTTCCATGAGCTTGAAGGACTGCATCCATGCGGTTTGGCAAGGATTCATACAACTTATTGATGAAGTCATCAGGAATAGCTAAGAAAGCAGTCTTGCATGCCTCCCAGAGTTCATCAATATTCTTTGGTTTCGTCTTCCATGCGTCCTCTTTCATCCTACCCCACATATGCTCAATGATGTTCATGTCTGGTGACTGGGCTGGCCAATCCTGGAGCATCTTGATCTTCTTCGCCTTGAGGAACTTTGATGTGGAGATGGAAGTATGCGATGGAGCACCGTCCTGCTGCAGAATTTGACCTCTTTTATGGTTGGGAATATAAGAGGTAGCTAAGATTTCTTGGTATTTTAGACTATTGATGTTGCCTTCCACCCTGCAGATCTCTCGCACACCCCCATACTGGATGTAACCCCAGACCATGATTTTTCCGCCACCAAACTTCACTGTTTTCTGGGTGAATCTCGGATCCATTCTGGCTCCAGTAGGTCTGCTGCAATATTTGCGGCGACTGTGGTGTAATTCAACAGAAGATTCATCTGAAAAATCCACCTTCTGCCACTTTTCCTGCGTCCATCCTTTTAGCAGGCTGTGGGCCTTGGCAAATGCCACATGGTTTTTCAATTGTCTTTTGTTTAGTCTTGGCTTCTGGGCACTGATTCGACCATGGAGGCCATTTCGAGACAGAATCCGACAAACTGTTCTGGTTGACACAGGGACTTCAGGTGACCAGGTCTCGTGGAGCTCTGCTGCAGTGGAAAATGGGCTGGCCTTGGATTTTCGAGCCAACAAACGGTCCTCTCGAGCAGTTGTCTTGCGGGGTCTGCCTGACCTGGGCTTGTCTAAAACGTCTCCAGTCTCTGGAAATCTTTTTTTTATCCTCTGTACTTGACGCTGAGGCACACTGAAAGTGTCTGCCACATCAGCAGTGGATCTGGTCTTCAGCCTCTTGATAATCAAAACTTTAGTCTCAGGGTGAATCTTAGGCATGTTTGCAGAAATCTAGTTGCAGTTGATGTGAAGGTCTAGTGTACAGGGGTTCTTTTTATACACACTTGAGACCTAATTGATCCATTATTAGTCACAGGGGAAGCTCATATGACAAGGTGACAACACTTATGTCTTTGGAAAAATTGACTCAATGGGCTTTACCAAGCTGTGAATATTAGAATATTTTTTGAAAGTTTAGTTTTTCACTGAAACATTATCACAAAAGCTGGTGGGATTAAAATGAGCCATTTCTTGTAAAAAAATCTTGATTAGAAATATATTTCAGCGGCACTTTAGGTCAATTTGTACACAAGCGACAAGACTTTTGTCAGGGACTGTGTATTGGGTTTTACTGTTCAGTAATATTCATATTTACATTTAAAAACCAGACATAAAAGTAACTTAAAGTAGGGCTGGGCGATATGACGAAATATATCGTCTGGACGATAGAAAATGTCTATCGTTTTATATAAGGCTCTATCGCTTACGCCACGATAAGGCGTTTACGGCAGAATTTTACGTCAAGATGCACCTCACGCCACGGCATGCCCATGCACGCTGCAATACATAAACAAACATGGAGGAAGACGGTAGTAGACGCGGTTCAGACCAGGGTAATTCTCAGAGTAATTAGCCTATGCCAGAGTGGTGGCATAAGCGCTCAAAGCAAACTTCAGACACAGACGCTGCAACGGGCTTTTACGCGTGGCACACCAGCCATATATTGAAATATTTTAATGGCAGGTGTTGGGATGGCGAAAACTAAACATTTTCTTGACCGACCACCGAGCCTCATTAGCCGGTTGAAACCGGTTAACCGATTAGTTTAAAATATGCTGCGCTATTTGAAATAACAGCCGCGAGCTGCGCTCCCTCTGTCTCTCTCTCTCGCTCTTTCACACACACACACACACACACACACACACACGCACTGTCCAAGCGCTGCCGTCTCCCTTCCACTCACGTCACTTTTTTAAAATCCCCCACAGCGCGAAACACGAGTCCCGCAAACGCGCCGCAGAGGAGCTTGTTTGTAATCTGAGGACAAATGGCTCCTTAGTTTCGAAATGGTTTGGGTACAAGGTGATCGCGTTGTAAATAAAGGCGTTTGTCTAGCGTTAGAAGCTCATTTGAAACATTGCCGCGGCTCATTTAAGAAAATGACAGCTCCGAAGAGACGCCGCTTTAGTTCGAGTTAGTGCTAACAATAATAAAGAAAGATAATCAACACCTTATGTGTTACCGCTGAAATGAAGATGTAATATATTTCCAAATGTAAGCCCATCTTAAGCGAAATGCACGCTTCATACTGTCGTCTGCCCCGGCTCTAACCTCGAGTGTTTACTTTTTGCAAACCTTGTGAGCGCGCAAACCCAAACGCTGTGACCTCGTGCAGAATGTTTTTATTGGTTTATTAAGTACAAACAGGCGAGTTATGAAAAATTGAGTGCGAGGGATGTTCAATCACACAAAATGATTTTGGAATGAGATGGCTAACTGTAGTAGCGTTTAGTCCACTGTCTATAATAGCCTAATTTTAGATCACTTTTTTATTTATTTTAACCGACAACTTTGATCGGTTAACGTTGATACGGTCAACCATCGGTCAACGGTCATCGGTTAACATCCCTAGGCAGGTGTTAACTTTACCAACAGTCTTGCTTTAAAAAAAGGTTCTAAATGAAATAAAAATGTAGTCCATACTACCTTTATTTGTTTTGTACATCATTTCAAACTGCATTTCCACATTGCAATTTTGTATAGACTATTCATAAACTGAATTAACAGAAAAATTGCTATATCGTTATGTATATCGTTATCGGGATATCAAATGAGCTATATCGGGATATGAAATTTTGGCCATATCGCCCAGCCCTAACTTAAAGGTTACTTTCCTGAGTAGCTAATTACTTTTGATATACAGCAATTGTTAAAGTAATTCAATTACTTTTAAAATAAGTAACTAGTAACTGTAACTAGTTACAATTTTTCTGTAACTTGCCCAACACTGGCGGTGAGCGATGTAGCCATGGGTGTCAGAAGCACAAAAAAAATTGGGTGGGTTCTCCCAAGAATAATTTTACTGGAGTAGATGACATTTCCTGTATTCTGGTGCCTTTTAATTAAACAATTGCTTTTATAGCCTAAAACAACGGCTGTGATGTCAGTCAATCTCATGTCAATCTTGCTCTTCTTCTTCATCTTTGCTCAGTTGTAGATTAGGGTATTATCCAGTCTTATTATGCCGCTTTCTTCATCGCTCAGATTGGCTCTAGAGCTGGCCAGAGCACTGCATAAATAATTAGCCACGTGTCCCTTGGAGGGGCGGGGCAATAACAAAAGCCAGTATAGAAATGCAAAACAAGGCGATTTCAACCTCAATGTACACTTTTAAATATACCAATACTGCTATCTCAAACACTGAGAGGCTTCTTCGTTATTTCAACTAACAGATTATGCAAAAAAGCGAAAATCACATATTTTGAAAATAAAAAAAAAATGCTTCTTTCTCATTTTGCTCAGAAGTAGAGTTGCTGAATTGTTTCCCTGTTTTCTGTGACGGGTCACATATATATATGTAGAGCTGCTGTCTGGGTGACAGCATGTTCGCTAGATTCTAAAGCCTCCGTGTAGAGCCAGTATCTTCCTGTATACTCAGATCAGGCTCTGTTGGTCATCCCTAAAATCAAATGTAAATTCAGAGGTGCCCGTGCATTTGCCGTGGTAGCTCCGAGACTTTGAAATGAATTGCCTCTGCACATTAGACTGACTGAGTCTCTCCCTGTTTTTAAATCCCGTCTCAAAACTCATTTATATTCTCTGGCTTTTGGATCAGTCTGAGGGTTGACTTTTTTATTGTATTACTGTTGTATTTGTTTTTATTGCTATTTTTTGTTTTAATGTTTTGCCCCTGCTTTATGAATTGTGTTCAGCACTTAGGTCAACAGTGTTGTTTTTAAGGTGCTTTATTAATAAAGGTGGATTGGTTTGGATTGGATATACTCACCCCCATTGGCCAGTAGTGCAAAGGACCCGTTCTAGTGTCAGCTTGCAACTGCACTTCTGCCCGCTGGGCCGGAAACGTGCGTCTGTTGTGCTCCCAAGAAATGGCTAACTCTGTCAAGCTCCTCCATGACCCTCGGCAGTCAGAACTTGCGGGCGTCTGACACCAGGCCTACACCCGTATGCATGTGAGACGTGTGTGTAGGCTGGGTATCCACATGTAGCAGTCCCTACGGCAACTCCATATGTGTATTCCTCCATGGTACAAGCTACCCTACTTGGCTAGCCCCCAGAGCATATGAGCGCGAGTGGAGTGCGAGCAGGCGGGTCTTGGACAGAGCGCAGAGCGGCATTTTAAAAAGGATGGAGTGTTGGTTTCCCGCTCCAATTTTGCTCCGCACACACCACGAGTCTGAAGCATGCTCAGTCAAGCCTGACCTAGAATCTATCTGTCTTGCACTGTCATCAACAGACTTTTTTCATTCAAACCTCGGCTCACATTACTGCTCAAAATGGAGTTCAAACAGTACTTCAAAAAAGAAAACGAGAAATCATACAGGTGTACTATTAAAAAACTAACTAACAGTGATAATGGGGTACAAGAAAACGAATGTGGAGACATCGTTTCAGTAAGTAAAGATTCCTTTTGGAATCTAAAAAGGCACATCTCCTGAAAGCATGCAAGTGTGCTACGTGAACACGCAGGGAAGAAAGCAAAAGGTTAGCAAATTGAACTTGTAATAAAGTGTAAATTAAATATAGCGTAATATAATGGTTAGTTTTATTTAATTTGTGTCGTCCGTGAATTTGTATTTGATAGAGTGAGAGAAGGAGCAGCAGCAACAAGAGAAAACTGATGAGGAATTCAAAAGTTTCTTCACTGCACGCAAAGGCCCAACCATAATAAGGGAGAGAAAAAGAGAGCTGGATGTAGCATTTTTAAAAATGATTTACATGGACTATGAACCGCTGAGTAAAGGAGAATGCGAAGGGATGCAACTCTTCGCCATTGCAGCTCAGCCGGGCTACACACCCCCATGCTACAATACCGTATGCGACACGCTAATGCCACATGCTCTGGAAGAGATGGAAGCCAAACTGCGAGACCTACTGCAAAATAGTGATGGGTTCATTCTGTCAGCGGACATTTGGTCTAGTAGAAGAGGGCACAGCTTCCTTGGCATCGTGGCCAGTTTCAATGATGGGACGTTCCGGGGGCACACGATTTTGTTGGGCTGTGAGCACATACAAGGGCAACACACTGCAGATTGTATTTATCAAAAGTATGAAAGTGTACTGAAATATTGGAACGTGCAAAGATGTGTGATTCATGTCATCACTGACAGTGCCAGCAACATGATCAAGGCGTCTAACCTCCTCCCTGGTACTGAAGAGGAGGCGGAGGGTGAAGTGACCGCAGATGCCAGCAGCAGCACTGAACATGAAGAGGAGGATGAGGAACCACCGGCGCCCTCGCAAGTCAGTGTGGAAGTGATAGTAAAGAATGTAGAAACTATGATTAATCAGTACTTTACTGTGTCAAATTTACATCTGAGATACCCCATTCACTTGCTTCAGCTAGCGATCAAAGATCCCGTTAACGAGCACGACAACATTAATACTCTTAGTGAAAGTCGGCAAGCTGGTGAAAAGTGTACGCAAGAGCACCCTGAACACAGAGGGAAACAGACCAATTAGGGGTCCGCCCCACAAATGCTGCGCCATGATTCAGTCGGTCATCCGGTTGTTCCAAAAAGACCCGTTATGGCAAAACAAACTCAAGTCTAATGTTGCTAACATAACCCTGAATCAAGTACGCCAGCTGACGCACCTTGTCAGTGTGCTTACACCTCTGGCAGATCTCACAGACAAAATGCAGAAGGAGCTTGGTACCTTGGGGATGATCCTCCCTGCAGTCACAGAAATAAAATCCCTGCTCACCGATGACACTCACGCTGCACTTCCAATGGGCATCGCTGCTTTTGCAGAAACACTGGCAAACAATGTGTCAACTCGCTATGGAATATACTATACTGATAAACATCTAATTTTAGCATCAGTGTTAGATCCCCGTTTCAAGACAGAATGGATAATCCGAGATGAGTCTGTATGCAACAAACTCGGGGAGATCCGTGAACTCCTCATAAAAGAAGCAGAGGAAATGAATGGTCCCGGGACATCCGAGAATGACCCACCACCCGCCGCTGACCTGAATCCCGAGCCTGAACCAAAAAAAAAAATCGCCTGTTCGGCTCATATTTCAGCGAGCAGCAACGCACTGGAGACGCCAAAGGTGAAATTTAAAATTACCTCTCACCCCCGAGACAGAACCCGGGTGCAAATGTCATTCGATTTTGGAAGGAAAGCTCGGCGTCTTTTCCCCGCCTCTCTAAAGTGGCTCGCATTGTGTTCAGCATCCCAAGCGGGTCGGCGAGCGCAGAGAGGGTTTCCGCCGCTGCTGGCCTGCTCTCATGAAACCCCTGCATGAGTCTGAAGCCTCAGACATTGTCCAAACTCCATATAACTCCAAACTTCTTGAAGGTGAACTCAAAAGAACTGTAGATAGAAAAGCAGTGGGTTTTTTTGTTTTGTTTTTGCACTCTGCGCAAAAGTTTAGCTAAGAATTTTGGCCTAATTGTAATAGTTAATTTTAAAACTTTGATGTAGGCCTTTAGCCTGTATATTTTTATTTGTATAATTAGGCCCATTAATTCGTTTAATTTTACAGCAATTTTTTTTTGGTAAGCTACAATTGATATAAGCCAATTTAAACTAAAATTAATCCTGCGCGCTGCGCAAAAATCAGTTTAAAACAGATTTTTGACTTTTGACTGACTTTTAAAACGTTTGTGGATTTTTTATATTTTTGTTATAATTCGCGTTGCGTAGAAGTTCACTAATCAAAGTTCTGGCATAAAAGTTAATTTACTTTTAAAACGTTTATGTATATTTTATATGTAAACTTTCTATCTGAAAAATTTGTTGTTGCTCAGTTCTTTAGGAGGTAAGGCTGTGGTCTAAGCTAAACGTGATATACATGTAGATTTTTTTCCTTTTTTGGAGGTGGGGGGGGGTGCGATTTGAGTGGAGCGCGAAGCAAACTCCATTGAGCGCTGATTATCATTATAATGAGCGGAGCGGCCTGATGTAGCTTTGAGCGGGGGAGCGGAGGGGTGAACAGTTCTGTGAGCGATGAGCGGAGATTCTCACAGCTCTACTCTGCTCATATGCTCTGCTAGCCCCTTGTCTTTCCCTTTTCACCATCTCTGATGGTGTTCTTTCCCCCCTAGAACCAGGTTGGAACCACCCCAGAGACTGCCATATGTTGTACTCTCCTGCTTGGTTAGTCCTTATTTAGTGGCATAACTTTGTTTTAAAAAGTGGGTGGGACATAAATTGCGTGTCATATGCACGCGAAAAACTGCGTACTATATGCACGCCAAAGCTCATTTTGACATGTGAGGGGCGCTTATACGTCAAAATGAGCTTTGGCGTGCATATGGTAGGCAGTTTTTTGCGTGCATATGATATGCACTATATGGCGTATTAAGGGGGGTAGCATTGCTGATACAATGTTATATCAGATTATGTACAATAACAATTGCAGAAAAATTTGTATTAAGATGTCCGGAAATCAATTAAATAGTTAATTTATTGATATAGATCTCGTTTAATTATTGCATCTAAACACAATAGCGTTGTGCCAAGATTTTTCACGTGAATAAAGGCATGTAGATTTGCTCACTTTGCTTATAATCCCTGGTCTAGTCTGTTAAATTTGTCAGAAGTTCTCGTTTCTAATCTGCCCTCGTAGCCTATTTTTTCTCTCATCAAACCCGAATACCATCAGTGGTTGTACATCAAGAGCAGGGACAGTTTTTGTGCATTTTGTTTTGTGATCTGACCGGAACAAATAGAAAGTCTCTGCAACGGCGTTAAGCGCTAGATTAAAGCGCTCGTCTTGTGTGAAGACTGCATGAGCCGCGAGAGAAATCTGCACCACTGATAACAGCGGCAACGAGCGCCAGATCGCCTCTTATTATAACAAACGAACACAATGATAGTGCCCGCTCTTCTAGTTAACCCGAGATATTTTGTTTGTATTAGTTAGTTAGGTTCATCCGTGAAGCAAGATGTTTTTAAAAAAAAGTGGTGGGGACATGTTCCACCCGTAAATTACGCCTATGCCTTATGTGTAACTGCCACCTCTACTTCCTTAGAAGGATGTGGCTCCGCAGCGTACCATCTCCCTGATACGAGCTCGCTTTCCCAGCATTATATCCTACAGTCACACTGAGTGGGTCTTGCAGAACAGCAGTGACTGACTTTCTCTGCTTAGAGCCCTGACTTGCTGCTCCAACATTTGAGCGGGCCAGGGAGCTCAGGCAGGGAGCTGGAAGCGGCAGCCCCGTGGCGCATTGGTTTGGATCCCAATTCGTCGGTCAGTTTTGATGTACGTTGAATGTGACTGACTGAAAGAGAACATCTTGGTTACAAATGTAACCCTCATTCCCTGAAGGAGGGAATGGTGATGTATGTCCCATCACCACAGGTGCTGTTCTTCAGCTGAAGGGCCGAGTTACTATTTCAGCTCCTCAGCAGTAAATCAAAGATGCGGTATTCCACTTCCGTATTTATACCTGTGCTGCAGGTGGAGCGTGAACTTCATGCCAATGTTCATTGGCTCGTTTTTAAACACTCGAAGTAGATTGGTCTCTGAAAACGATTCCCAATTTGTCGGGTCAGTTCCAACATTGTGTCTGTTCCCTCCTTCAGGGAATGCGGGTTACATGCGTAACAGAGCCATTTCTTGGATTCTCCTGGTTCGTGCAATCTTTGCAACCATATGTTTGTGACATCATGATTTAACATGATAGGAGCTTAGATTGCTCTTTATTTTTGCAGTCATTTATGAAATTATAAATCTGAGATAAACAGTTGAAAATATGGAAACATTTAGTAGTTTAGGCTGTAGTGTATTTTATGGTCTGAAATTGCAACTTTTCTACTTAAAATTCTATAAACATTACTATGTTTGAAATGTTGAAATGCAGATATGAATTTTTCTTCCACATAGAAATTATGACGTGATCTGCTTTCATTATTATTTTCCCTATAACAGGGCATTTATCCATCCGGTGTTGAAAGCCCACAACCTTCAGCCCCGATGGATACTGCTGAATTTATAATCAAAGTGGACTGGACAGAACCATTTCCAGATAGATGGAAAGCAACATTAGAGAAAGCCCTTCAGACCTGTTTGTCAAAACTGGATGCATCTGTCCTCAGTCTTGAACTCATGGATGATCAGTCCTGTGCAGTGGTGCAGATAACACCATCAACAGGTGATATGATTTATGATAATTGACTTTAATATCCTTTTCAAATTAAATCATGTGGATGCATCTGAATGAGCTAAAATACATGCAATATTTTGCCATTTTAAGGGGATAGTTCACCCCAAAATATATATTCTCTTATAATTTAATGTCATAAAGTCATCCTGGATATATATGACTTTGTTTCTTCAGATAAACACAAATTTTTTTTTTAGGAAATTAATCCATATAATGCCATTGAATGGCTGCTGCGGCAGTCGTGAAATGGCATTATGTGGACTCAGTGATCCCACTAAAAATCACAAAAAAACTTTTTGGTGATTCTGAGTGGCAACATCACCACACATTCTACCAATACAGTTCAGCATGGTTATCCAACTGTGCGGAACCAAACTCAAGTGGAAATATAACTGAAATAGTTCCTTACTGTTCTTAGAACTGTTCGGCCTGACAGTGGAAAGGTGGCTATATTATAGGATCTCTACAAACTTTATCCACTCTTATATAATGTTCTCTTAAAGGGTTACTTCACCCAAAAATGAAAATTCTGTCATTTATTCCTCACCCTGATGTCCTTCGACACCCGTGTCAAACTGCCAAACTGCTGAAATCACGTGACATTGGCAATCCAAATCATCAATCAATATGCTGATTCATAACCGTTTGTTTTGAAATTGGCCATCATTATATAAGTTGTTATTTATTTATTTTTTGCGCACAAAAACTATTCTCGTGTCTTCATAAAATGATTGTAGAGCCGCTGTAGTGAGATGGGCTTTGTAACGATGTCTTTAGTGCCTTTATGGGTCTTGAGAGAGGAAATGTCTTCTTGAGCAGACAACAACCCTGGTTGGTCATCAGTGATAGAAAGACACACACACACACCAGGGTGTCCGCGGGGTTTTAAAAAGTATTAAAAAGTGATAAATCAAAATGGTCAAATTTAAGGCCATTAAAAGTGTTAAATGTGGTCTCAGAGGTATTATTTTTTTCCAAATTAGGTATTATTTTTTCAGACTATCCTATTCTGTTTGAAACTCTATGCGTTCGCGTTAGTTCGTTTAGATATGGGCTTTCGGATATCTGGGCACATAATCAAAGATCTGTCGTCTCCGTCTCAACGTATGTTTGATGCTGACGTCATATTCAGTGGTTGTTCGGCATCATCTCAGAGCACTGCGCGCTCAACAGAAGGGGCTGGCGTTTTATTTTAGACTTGCTTCAAGGCATATCTTCAACGACTATCCTCATAAGAGCAATCTTAAATGATTTCTATAAAGTCTAAAATGAACAAAAAGAGTTGTGAGAGAATGAGGCGTGATCCATAGACAGTATATAAACAGTGAGATCCGCGTGTCTGTCTGCTCTTAAAGGGACAGCAGCCAATAAAGCTTCCTGTCAGTAAAGTTAAAGAACAAAGGGAACAGAGAAAATGACTCGCTGCTGTTGACTAAATAACTTTTGTAGCTTTAATAAGGATTAACTTATTTATAGTTTATGCAGTGCAGACCGCATATAACTTTGCTAACTTTATTACATTTCTGTATATTTTCTAACTGTTAAGACAGGAAGGGCAGGAATAAACATGACATTTATTATGGGTTTATGTTAGCATTGTTTTAAGTTTACTTAAATTAAAAACTGTTATATTTTTGAAGCCTAATAATAAATGTAAAAAAATCAGTAGCTGTATTAATATCAGTAATACTAGCCGAAATAAAAATATGCCATTTAAACAAATATTTAAAATATACTGTCTTTATGTTGTTTCTACATTAATTTGATTAACTGTGAAATTATTATATTAAAAAATATATTAAAATGTACAAAAACATTTATATTTTTATTGCGATTAATCACAGAAAAAATGTGTGATTAATCTAGTTAAAGCTTTTAATCGATTGACTAGTTTTTAGTATTTTGTTAAATTCAACAACTTATCACAGTTATAGAAATGTAATATTTGGCTCAGGTTTTGTTGTTGGAAAAAAAACACTTAATAATTTAATTACTGAATTACCAGTTATTAATGTAAATCAAATGTGTGTGCAGTAATGCTTCTCCTTAACCAACCTTTGTGAATGTTGAGATGTATTTTACTGTGTCTGAATGATAACTTGTAACAGATTTCCTCCTGGTGTCGATTCTAAATCTATTCTTTTTTTGTATGTTATATGTCAAAATCTATGTAAATAATAGAAAGGTCGCTGATTAACACTTGCAATTCAGTGTCGTGATGGTTTTAAAAAATATTCTGAAGGTAGTAAAAAAGGTATTAAAAAGTAGTAAATTTAACTTAAGGATTGCTGTATATACCCTGCACACACACACACATACACACACACACACACACACACACACACACACACACACACACACACACACACACACACACACACACACAGATACAGAGACAGATACAGAGACAGAGAGAAACACTCCACCTCTCTGTTGCTTTTATGCTGTTCACTATCAATTCCAGTAAAATCACTGCAAACTAAATTGTTTCTTCCTGTTGATGTACATCTACTGGCTTCATGCCACATATCAGTGGATCTTAACCTTTTTGACTCCAAGGTCCCCCTGTAAATCACTGTTCTTTGTGTTACAGCAACATTTCCTGACACTGGCAATTGCATTTAAATTTCAGTGAATTTGTGTATAAATTCATATTATTTTAGAGCTTTGCACTAAAATATACTCTTTTTTCTGCAGCTCTAGAAGAGTTAAAAAAACAAACACCGATATCTTTGAAGTTTAAAGATAAGTACAGTATATCTACGGACATGACTGCACAGATTTATCCGGATGAAGCACGTTCTGTGATTGCAGCACAAAAGTCCAGGCTAATGGAAACAGGAGCTCCGTCTTCAAAGGTATCAAGTTTACTTTGTGTACAATTATCTCATCAGTTTATTCATCGGTTTTAGGGGATTCCCTTTCAAGGGAACTCATACTGCGTTGATGTTGACAATTTGTGGACGCTGCCTTAGCATAGCGCATCTGAAGTATGAATGAAACTATGCCAATCCTGATTTGTGTTGTGTCATGACAGAGCGTGTGATGGCATAACCGGAAGCTATAAAGGGACGCCAGTTCACAACCGAGTTAGCTTTTTGCGCTTCAGCAAATTGCTCTGTGTTGTTGTATGTCTACAAACCTGATTCCAGAACAGTTCCGACACCGTACAAATTGTGAATAAAAACAGAATGCAATGATGTGGAAGTTTAAAATTTCAATATTTCATTCAGAATACAACTGTTACAACCCAAAATTGGGACCAACATAAGAGCCATTCAGAAAGGTATATAAACCCAAATCACAAAGGCCATGGTAGTAAAAAGATAATTATTTACAACAAATTAACAAAAAAAAAAAACACATACAAAACTTAAAGTAAGGACTGGTGAGCTAACTAATCTAAACTACAACCCAGAGTCAATTCTTTTCTAACTCCTGGGAAACACAAAAGAAAATACATAAACAAATCTTCCGGGTCAGCTTCCTTACCTATGCTTTCCCGCTAACCTAATATAACTAAACAAACAAAACTCACCATCCTTTACAAAAGAAACCAGAAACACAAACAACAGGTTTCCAGAGGTAGGCCTCACCATAAAAACTGAAGTTTCACCAGCAGCTCTTAAATAGGCAGAGGCCTCAGGTGTTAGGAATAATCAGGCTCCGCCCCCATCCAATTGCCAGCTATCCTCAGACAGAGAAGAGAAAAGAAAAATAGCAAAGAGAAATAGCAGAGGCTCGTAACAACAACATAGATGACATATAAAATGTTTAAACTAAGAAAATGTATCATTTTAAGAGATAAGGTGATTTTAAATTGCATGGCATCAATACATCTCAAAAAAGTTGAGACAATGCCATGTTTACCACTGTGTAGCATCCCCCCTTCTTTTTATAACAGTGCAAAAATCTGGGGACTGAGGAGACAAGTTGCTCAAGTTTAGGAATAGGAATGTTGTCCCATTCTTGTCTAATACAGACTTCTAGTTGCTCAACTGTCTTTGGTCTTCTTTGTCGCATCTTCCTCTTTATGATGAACCAAATGTTTTCTAATGGTGAAAGATCTGGACTGCAGGCTGGCCTTTCAGTACCCGGATCCTTCTTCTATGCAGCCATGATGTTGTAATTGATGCAGTATGTGGTCTGGCATTGTCATGTTGGAAAATGCAAGGTCTTCCCTGAAAGAGACGACGTCTGGGTGGGAGCATATGTTGTTCTAGAACTTGGATATACCTTTCAGCATTGATGGTGCCTTTCCAGATGTGTAAGCTGCCCATGTCACACGCACTCATGCAACCCCATACACTCATGCAACCCCATACCATCAGAGATGCAGGCTTCTGAACTGAGCGCTGAGAACAACTTGGGTTGTCCTTGTCCTCTTTAGTCTGGATGACATGGCGTCCCAGTTTTCCAAAAATAACTTCAAAGAGATTTCAAAGAGGCTGAGATTTCAGCTCCTCTCTCGGTTTTATAGCCTGACAAGCCAGACCCACATCAAGATGTTTGGTCTGGAAACTCACCATTGACAGCTCAATCCGAGGGGCGGATAAACGGTTGCCTTTCAAACTCCCTCTGCACGGCGTGCTCGCAATTGGATAGTGCTACAACCAACTAGGCATGTGCCGATATCAATTTTTCATGTTGTGATTAATTGCTAAGCTTTTATCACGGTATACGATATTATCACGATATTGAAATAGGTTGCAAAAAAGTGTTGTCATAACAAAACAGCTTTAAGAACTATTTTTGTAATAACAAATATAACTGAATGTTTAAATACAATAATACAATGCACCAAAAATATATACAGCTCTGGAAAAAATTAAGAGAAATCAATGTTATGTGGTCTCTTCATTTTTTCCATAGCTGTAAAAGTACACTTTTCAAACAGATTAAAGTGCAAAAGAATTAGGCTATAATAAAGAACAACAGGTAACAAATTAATATAAGGTCTCATTATTTAATGCATTAACTAAGATTGAGCAACAGCTACATTTGTTACAGAAAGTATAATGTTTTTGGTAATGTTAGTTAAGAAATACTGATCATTGTTAGTTTTATCTTAGGTCCATTAAAAACGTTATTTTGTTATTAAACTGTAACTAAGAAATTAACATTCCTTAGAAATAATTAATTCTTTATAAGTATTTTTCATTGGCAGTTGGGTAATAATGAATTAACATGTTAACTAATGAAGTCGTATGTCTTTTGGACAAATAATCCAAAAAATTCTAATCTTTAGGGCATGTTGTAGTCCAGATTAAAACATAATGTTTAAGTTTTTAAATAAATAACTTATTAAGTCTTTAAGTATTAAGTATTTGGTGCTGAGCCTGTGATGAACAACATTGAGATTACAAAAACGAATGGCTGTTTTAAAAACTCCTTCACTAGCGGATGCTTTTGTTTGCGGGGTTTCCGGGGTAACCACTGCATTCTGCCGTTCCATCAGCGCCCTCTGCTGTCACTAAGCGGCACTTCATCAGCGCGTCTCCTTCACCCGTTCACCCATGTGCAAATGCACGTTGGGCTTGTTTACATCTGAACGCGTGTCCATTTGACGCAGAATACAGCGGTGTTGAGCATTTATATGGTTGATGGGCAAAGTATTCTTGAATGCATTATAAAAAATGTAATAATTGTTAATAAATTATTATTTACGATATTTATAAGTGTAATATATCTTATTTACGATATAAATGAGATATATTATAAGTGCCCACGATAACAATATCGTGCATATTCATTATCGTGATAAATCGCATTATCGAAAATCGGCACATGCCTACAACCAACCAGAGCAAAGAAGGTGAAGCAGAGCTAGCTGACAGATTAAACCTTCGCCATATCCGGTCGGCAAAACTCTGAACACATCTTCCCTTCTTAAGAATGACTTCAGTGCCGTTCTTTGTTCTTTTCTCAGAGAAAAGCTTAACTTCAATTAGACCTGTCACGATTATAAAAAAATGGGTTGATCGCGATTAATTGGTCTAATCACGGTCATTACAGGTGATCGTTATTATTGCCCACTATTAGAAGACACAAGGGGGCCCTGTAGTTAGTCGCGGGAAGTGCGGATCATTTTACAGACTCTGATCTTTGAATCTCGTTCAGCAAAATGAAAAGAAAATCGAGTCATCATTTCAGCACAACAGGAAAAACTAAAGACTCGAGGTCGAGAGATTAACTAATCTTTTCTGTTTCATGCATAGAACCTATGGGATTTTGCGCGCATGCGTGGCCAAAAAAATGAACGGATCACTCTCTGAGACAACTCTGTAGTCCAGAGTCATATTTAAGAATCATTTGTTAATTAACGACGTACCTGCAGCACTCTACTTCTACGGTCTCCCTCTGAATTGATTACGCTCAGGGATGGGCAGTATTTCAAATACATGTATTTAAAATAGGTATTTGAAATACAAAATACTATTTTGTATTTTGTATTTTAAAGCCTTTGGAAAAAATCGAATGTAATTTGTATTTAAATACATTTAACATGAGTATTTTTGTATTTTCAAAATACTCAAAATACTTTGAGCCAGGCAACCTCTTTATCAGGAGCTGTTTTCATGCATCTACTAGTTCAGACCAGACACGCCCCTCCCCCCAATATTCATTCAGGTGAGCCGCAGCTGTACAACCCTAGCCTGACAAGCCGGAGCCACATCAAGATGTTTGGTCTGGAAACTCACCATTGACAGCTCAATCCGAGGGACGGATAAACGGTTGTCTTTCAAACTCCCTCTGCACGCGATAGGATAGCGCTACAACCAACCAGAGCAACGAAGGTGAAACGGAGCTCATTGACAGACTAAACATTCGCCGTATCCAGTCAGCAAAACTCTGAACACATCTTCCCTTTTTAAGAATGACTTCAGTGCCGTTCTTTGTTCTTTTCTCAGAGAAAAGCTTAACTCCAAGTCTTCCAGAGTCACGGCCAAAGCTGATTCGAAAGACCGCCGTTCGCCAGTTTCTGTGTTTACTAGAAGCACGCAAACGCAACTCGGCCGTCATTATGTTAAACCCCGCCCACCGACTCTATACACGATGTGATTGGCCCGACCAGAGTTTGGTTTTTACAGCTCAGAAGTGTATTGAGAGTTGCTAGACGACACTCGTGGCAGATTAGATTTGCTGCCGCTAGGGTGCGTCTAGATTTCTTGGCTAGTACAACCCAGCCTTGGATCGGCAACTTTACAAAATTGTTGGAATAAGGTGAGGATGTCATGGTCAATTCTACTTGTTGATTAAAGTAGCTTGTCAAATGTGTTTAAAGTATTAACGTTACTGCATGTTAGGGATAAATGATATCATATGACAATACATATCGTAGATTCGTAGCAATAATATAAAATGTGAATCGATGGAACTTTTTCTAAATCATTTACATAGATAGGCCTATCGGGGTAAGCACATATATCTGTGCAGCTTTTAGTGGGCAAGAATAATTGGAATGTTGGAGTGGAAAAAGAAGTGAGGGCGAATGAGTTATTGACGTAATTTGTGTTATTATAACTGCCGCTAAAGGAAATTCAAATTCAAATTGAAAACGAAAGTTTCTAAGCAGTTGCACACATCTAAATGCTTTTTGGCATTCAGAATAGGCCCAGATAGATTACAGCCTAATATGGATACCTTCACTGAATTGCCAATTTCACATGTATTTGGTGTTTTTTCAAAAAACAAAATACTGTATTTGTATTTAAATAAATTTTTCCTCACAGTATTTTGTATTTGTATTTTAAATACATTTCCATGTATTTATGCCCATCTCTGATTACGCTGAGCATTACGTTCAGATGATATTACCCTGTTGATTTCTCCATCCTTTTGAGTTAGAGCTAGGGATGGGTACTGAAACCCGGCATTAAATCAGTCCCTGTGCTGGATTATGAAAGACAGCATTATCGATAAGCTCTGACGCTATCGGTTCTGCTGTCGGTACTGGAGCAATGAAGAAAATACACATACTATTTATAATTGCTTTATAGACCTTATTTTGCGAATTCTGTATTGCTACCCGTTTCTATAAACAATAATATTAAACCATGTGTTAGATTTTTGCTAGTCGCAAACCAGAAGAGAGAGAAAGAGCGATCTCTCACGCGTATACAGCGCGCACGGCAGTCCCTACATGAGTGACGACGATGGCCAACAAAAGCTTAGTCAGGTTACACTTTAGGCCTGTGATATTTATCTAATTGTATTTTTGATTTTGGTTGCCAGGAATTATAAATAGATATTAAAAATCCTGCGTTTCGTCTTGCGCAACTTCCTTCCCTTCACAGCTGCCAGCATTGGTTCCCCTAAACCCCAAACTTAACGTCAGAATAAGCACAATCTGTGATTATTGTAAAATGCAGGCTCCACTGTTGTTAAATTGGGGAACTTGTTTGTTAATAAATAGATAGAGCTATTAAAAGCACAATAATCCGCGCAAGAGTTTCCAGCTTTAAGGCAGCTTATGCGCGTGCGCTTGAAACCGACCGCAACTTGCACATTATAGTACTTTTGGCTTCGTGTGCGCGCCTAAACCATCAAATACACACAACAAATAGCCTATGTCAAAATTATCGCTTGGAGAGTATTCACTTAAACACAGTTTTAAATTTTAAATTTGTTTTCATAATTTTTCTTTTTATTATAAGTAATAAAACAGAGTAGCAACAAAATATAAACGGTGCAGAATAAAATGCTGCACGGCGCACACTGACCAAGAGTGTCATAAGATACATCGCTAAGTAAATGCAGTCTTTTAATACTGTGAAGAAACCAGCATTTACAGAAATGCTCCACAACTTCGACAAGCAATATGAATTTTCCAGGGAAAAGTACACATTTCTGAAAGATACAAATTTTTTATTGAATAAATTACTTTAATATTAGGCTTTAAGTGTATTAATGTGTTATTGCAAGTAACAACTTACAAGGGAATCAACTAAATAACCACAACGATTTGTATGACAATTAATCGTCAAAGCCCTAAAACAGTCAATTTATTGTCATAATCACAATTATTTATTGGACAATTAATCGTCAACCAAATTTCATAATTGTGACAGCCCTAACTCCAAGTCTTCCAGAGTCGCGGTCAAAGCTGATTCGAAAGACCGCGTTCGCCAGTTTCTGTGTTTACTAGTAGGCAGCACGCAAGCGCAACTCAGCCGTTATTATGTTAAGCCCCGCCCGCCGGCTCTATACACGATGTGATTGGCCTGACAAGAGTTTGGCTTTTACAGCTCAGAAGTGTATTGAGAGTTGCTAGACGACTCTCACCGCAGATTAGATTAGCTGCCGCTAGGGTGCGTCTAGATTTCTAGGCTACCGGTTTTATATTTTTTGGTGGCATTGTCACTTGCGAATACCTTTTGCTTTTAGTTTCTACCATTTGTGGGTAAGCCTTGGTCACTTCTGTAGAGTTATTTCAGGAAAATTAGGGATCATGGGGCTTGCAAAGAGAGTTGTCGAATTAGATTGAGACTGCTACGGCACATTCTCTGTCATCATCCACCAGCTCTGATGCTCTCCCAACCCACGCAGAAGCCAGCATGGCGGCTTCTTCTGCTTGAATGAGAGCCCAATGCTCGAGCTATTCGCTTCTGAAGAAGTGGATTTGCTTGGCATCGAGGCTGAGGATACTGAAGCACGCTGACCACTTAATGTCCAAGCTTATGAGGAACTATTTGAGGTTGTAACGCATGCAGTGGCCAGACTTAACATCAGCTGGCCACATGAGAGTCCGGAAGCACCGATTTAAAGCAGATTGAATGAGCGCTTCCTGATTCACAGAATGCAAACTTAACGTCGGGGCTTACCATTCTTTCCTTAATTACATAATGAGTTGTGTAAATCATGGAAAAATCATCCCTGATTTAATTATTTGATTTAATTATTGTAACATTGCGGGTGATAGAAAACATTTATGGGATGATGCCACAGGTTGTGGAGGCTTTAGCCAGTTATTTATCACCTGACGTTGCATCATCCCTTCAAGCCCCGGTGCTGCCCACCAAACCCTGCTGTGACACATCAGCTGCATGGCTGCGGGTCAGGCTGTTACTTGCTTAGGGTGCTTTCACACCTGCCTCATTTAGTTCGGTTGAATTTCCCTCTTTGGTGCGGTTCGTTTGGTGAGGTCTGAAAGCAGCAATCGCACTCGGGTGCGAGGAGGTCTCGGTACACTTTCAAACAAACTCTGGAGCGGTTCGTTTGTGGTGAGAACGTGATCCGACCTCGAACAGAACCAACTGCAAAAGTACTGATCATTTTTCGACTGAACCAGCTGCCGTAGTCTGCTGCGCTGACATTGTGTGCATGATATTATTACCTGATAGATCGTTGGCAATATTTTCGGGAAGATGAGCATGTCAAGAGTTAATAATTAATGCACGCCTCCTCTTGAAGTGACGAGTGATGCGCGCTCGCCGTCTGCAGTGCATTAGAGCGTTGTTTTCACGTTGCATCCGCGTGTCATTATAGAAACGTATTGTTTCCATACTGTGGTAAATACACACAGTGTAGTAGATTATGGCCAGGGACAAAACCCGCCCGCAGTCGTCTCTCCATAGTGTTATTATAGTTTGCTGGCTTTGCCTCTTCTGTTGGAATTTTTCCACACGTAAATTCTGACCAATCGAAAAGCAGTTTAGGAAATACGCCATGGCCAATGAGTGATGTGGATGTTGTCACGTGCGTGCGTTTTGGTTATTTTCAACTGGTTCGGACCAAAGCAATCAGTGTGGTGTGAAAAGGAACCAAAAAAGCTGAAAAATGCAACAATGTATAATTGTTTGCCCTTGGTTCGGACCAAATGAACCGAACTAGAGATGTGAAAGCACCACCATGGCTATTTTGCAAGCATACCAGGCCAACCTTCTTAAAGATCTCGATGAAGACGATGGGCTAAAGATATTGCAGAGCTTTGTAAAGCTGCAGACCTGTCTCCCAATGTCACTAAGGAGACGGCCCGTTCCATTGGCCGCTCCATGTTTTTTTTTATTTATATATATATTTTTTTTTTTGAGGTAGTGATGACAAGTATAAGTATAGTAGTATTCATGATTATAATAATAGCAGTAGTGGTAGTACTAGTAATATATAATAACAGTAATATTAATAATAATAATAATAATAAGAATAATGATAAGAATAATAACAGAATAGAGCCGCTCCATGTTAGCACTGGTAACCAAAGCCCCTTTCACACTGCATGTCGGACCAGCAATATTCCCGGAACATTGCCGGGTCGCCTTCTGTGTGAAAGCAACCACGTCCTGGAATTGATTACCGAATTGAACCCGGGTCGGGGACCTATTAACATTGCGGGGTTCGATCCGGGACGAGCGCTGTGTGAACAAATGCCAAAACTAATGCCGCAACGTGTACGTAGTTATCGTGTGACTCCTAGATCTTGTTTTTTCAATAATACAACCCTGCAGTGCCAGAAGAGCTAGTCGGTGTTTTAAACGCAGAGAGTGTTCGTATACAAAAGAAACTCAAATTAAACAAGCAGAGATGTGCGCAAACTGGACACAAGTCGAGACCACGGAGCTCCTTCCTATCCGCGCTGAAGCTGAGATCGCTCGCCATTATACGTCACATCCGGATGTCACGTGTCAACTCGATCCGGGACTGTTACGGGTTGTGTGTGAAAGCGCACATATTACGGTATTTCGCTGGCAGTGAGAATGGACCAAATCTAGCGGCCCGGGAACAAATGCCGGGTCACATTATCCGTGTATTTGCCGGAATCACAGTGTGAAAGGGGCTCAAAAGGCATTTATGGTTGGATCTGTCGGGAATCAAGGAGAAGAACAGATTCATCCTTGATGCCTCGATTTCGCCTTCTGCCCTATTTAGCAGTGCTGTTGTGACAGTTGTCGATAGGTTTCAGGTGGTGAAGAAAGCTGTCAGCTTGTGGCTGGGCAGTGTATGCGCCCACACACCGAAAATCGTCCTCGACTCTGCCAGTCAGCTGCTTCAAGAGGTCAGGAGCAATAGTGTAAGACCACTTGAGGTCGGCTTCGAGAGGCTGATTGCCTTAGTGGAATATTTTCCCGCATGGCACGGCCTGTTGAATATATCTCAATGGGTCCTGCGGACTATAGAAAAGGGGCACAGACTGCAGTTCGGTCTGCCATCCCTGAATTTCAGTGAGGTGTTCTGGACTGCAGTTGTCCCAGAGCAGGCTTGGGTAATGGAACAAGAGGTTCACTCACTGCTGGTAAAGGAGGCCATAGAACAAGGCTGGGTTCTACAGCTGGTACTTTATATATCTAGGGAATTTAAATCTGTCTTTGAGGAGGTTCAGGTTCAAGATGCTGACCATTCCTATTATCGATCAGATCAGGTCAGAGGAATGGTTTCTCACGATAGCGCTGAAAGACGCATTCTTCCACATTTCCATCCTGCCATGTCACAGGAAGTTCCTTAGGTTCCCTTTTGGGGGGCAAAGCGTTCCACTGTCAGGTTCTTCTGTTCAGCCTAACTCTCTCGCCTTGCACATTCAACAAATACAAAAATGCAGCTCTGGCTCCACTAAGACTCCAGTGCATCTTGTTTACTAAATTACATCGACAACTGACTCATATTTGCCCATTTGTAAGAAATGGCAGTGTGGCATCGAGATGTTGTCATTGGCCATATTTGAAAGTTGGGGTTGAGACTTAACACAAAAAAGAGCATGTTGACACCTTCCCAGAGGACCACGTTCCTGGGAGTAGTATGGGACTCGACAACGATGCGGGCACATATGTCTCCTGAGTCCATACAAGCGATGGTTTCCAAAATCAAGCTAGGCCACAACATCTCTGTAAAGCAGTTTCAAAGAGTTCTGGGGCTCATGGCAGCTGCGTCCAACATAACACAATTTGGCCTTCTACACATGAAGCCCCTACAGTGGTGGTTGAAAGCCAAGGGGTTTTCCCCAAAGGGGGATCCATTTCATATGATCAGAGTCATGCTCAGATGCCTTCAGGGCTCTGGCCATGTGGTGGGAGTATCATGCCACCCAAATTGTTGTTATCGATGCAGTGTGAGTTCCCTCGAAATGGGACATCTCAGTTTAAGTCTTCCCGAGAAGGGAACGAGACACTGTGTCACATTGCCACGTCTCTTCATGCCAAGGAGGGGTTTGCTTTATTGCGAAAAAGTTAACTCGGTTGTGAACCGGTGTCCCTTTGTAGTTTTTTGCTATTCCGTTACATGCTATGTGATGACGCAACACCAATCAAATAACAATCAAATAATTTTGTAAATTATTTCAACTTCACTATAGGTATAAAGTCCTTTAATCAAATCTCATGGTTTCAGGTGTTCGGCTCTATGCCTTCAGCTGCAGCATCAGAAGACACAAATAATGTTGAGGGCCGGTCTGCATCTAATAGATCTCCAAATGAAGCTGAGACCAGTAAAACTGCTGAAATGACCTCTGGGACACCAGCTGTACTGACTGTCCCCCTCTATCTGTCCTGGTTCATGCATCACACTTATGGAAGGGAGATAAAGCAAATTGAGCAACAGCATGGAGTCTCTATTGGTGCAGAAGTGTCAATCTCAATTAATCCTACCAAGAGCTCAAGGTCTGATTCCGTCTTTAATGCCTATGAGGACTTTAACAAACTTGTTCAGGGATGTGTGAATAGTTTTAGTGAGGCTGCCATTAATCATAACCAGATGGATTTAGATATTGTGAAGCTGGCCCTTCTTCATATTCAGTCAGAGGAGGCAAAGATGATGTTCACCATGTCTGCCAGTAATTGCCTGTTCTTTGGACCGAAGAACTTTACAGACACAATAAAAAGAGGGGTAGAAGACACAAGAATGGAAAGCCAATTAAATGGAAAATCAAGTCAAATGAATAAAGAAAACATCTTTTCTCCTCAAAGCAGGTCTTCACTGGACATGGACACAAAGGACCTAACAACTCAACTTGAGATGGACACGGTCCATTGGGATCTGATGAAACTTTCCTATAAGAAGCAATTATTACAGCTTGAAACAAAGTATGGAGTGTCATTTCATGAAGACAAACTGCAGAACAATAGAACCATTAAAGTTCAAGCTCGATCCAAAGGAGATCAAAATGTTAATCTCGAAAGTCATGCCATCAGAGCTTTAATACACCTCTACCAGAAACTTGCCTCAGCCGCTGTCACCTGTGAACTCAAATACCCTTCAGACGCAACTCTTGTGGCATCAACAGTAAAGAAGCTTCAGCAGCAGCATCATCCTGTTTTTGCAGAAGATGTTTTAAGTCGCTGGAGGCTTGTTGGACTGCCAGAGCACCTCGGTCCTGCCATTGCTGACATTGAGAAAATACTTAAGAAGAATGTGTTTGATGACAAGAAGAAGAAATGGATTGGTTACTCAGAAGACTTTCCTCACGCAAGAGGAATCAAACTGAATCAGACGCCTGATTATGGATCCGGAGCAGTGGGAGGATCCGTACGGGATGAGGGAGTGAATCTCAGAAGACGAAGTGAAGCAGACACTGGATTCAGTGAAGAATCAAAAGACAGTTCTAGACATGAGAGTAAAGACGCTCCTGCAGAAGAGGAGACGTGTGTTATCTGTATGGACAGCTTCACTGACAAGAAAAAACTGAAATGTGGACATGAATTCTGTCGGGAGTGTATAAGCGAGTCAGAGAAGAGTCTGGGATCCATCTGTCCTGTGTGTAAGGAAGTGTATGGGATATTGGAGGGAACCCAACCGGCTGGAACGATGACTGTAAATAAGAGAAGATCGAGTCTCCCTGGATATCCAGATTGTGGGACTATTGAAATCAACTACAGCATACCCGATGGTGTTCAAACGGTAAGAATATGTCAAACTGAATTGTGATTGTCTTGTCAAAAATTAAAAAACTTTGCAGAAGGTCTATAGAATATGTTCCCAATAAACCATTCCTCCAGATTGAAAGACCTGAGGCCTAAATAATAATAATTAAATAAATTAAATTCACCTGGATTTAAACCAAAAAATCACATAAACAGCATATTTTGATATAGTAGTAGTATATTTGTGTGTAATATAGTAGTATTTGTGTAATTATATCGTAATATAACAAACTTATAGTATTTATTTTGAATTGATTTAAGCTGACTGATTTTAATGATCTAATCTGAAGGCACAAATTGCATTTATAGTCCGTATCTCATATTTTCCTAATGTCTTATAGCTTGCTGTTAAATGTTCATGTGAATGGGAATATATATGTATGGATATTATATGCAGATTATGTTATGTATAGTAAAACAGGGTGATGCATTGTCCGCTCAATCTTTTAGGATGGAATCTAAGAAAAGTTTTATACATGAGGCTGCTGGGCTTTATAACACCAGCTGTTCTGTTCCTGGAAGGCCACTGTCCTGCAGAGTTTAACTCCAATGCTTACCGGTATTAAACGCACCTGAACCAGATAATCAAAGTCTTCAGGATTACAAGAAACATCCAGACAAGAGAACAGTGGCCCTCCAGCAGAAGGAAGCACAGAACTGCAGAAAAACAACGAAAACACGCAAATTAAAACGTATAAAAATAGCTTCTACACTTCTCACAATTAGCTCTTATTTATAAACCACAAACCTGTCTTATATCTATGACCTTCTAGTAGATCCTTTTATATTTTGACATAGTTTTGTTTAATGTTATGGTGCAGCAATATATTTTTTAAACACATTTGTAGGAGAAGCATCCAAACCCAGGACTACGTTATCATGGAGCAAATCGTCGAGCGTACTTACCTGACAATCGTGAAGGAAATGAAGTGCTCGCACTACTGCAGAGAGCTTTTCAACAGAAACTGATCTTTACTGTCGGGAGATCTACAACTACAGGTGCAGATAATATGGTCACCTGGAATGATATCCATCATAAGACCAGCATGTACGGTGGGCCTGAAAGGTACAAGTTTATTTAAAGTCTTCAGTTGTTTATCATGTCCAGCTAAACCACCAATCTAACATTACATATTTATTTGGCTTGCATGTAAAAGCAGTGTATTTGAATTTGTATTTCTATTTTTTTTTCCGTCCACAGTTATGGTTATCCAGATCCTGACTACCTGAAGAGAGTGAAAGATGAGTTAAAGGCCAAAGGCATTGAATGAGGATTTGATTTATGTTCCCAGAAGCACATCTAAGTCTAATATTTAACAATAAACAATTTATTGATTATTAGATTTGAATATACATATGTTATATATAGTGGCTTTCATTAAGTATTCAGACCCTTGAGCATTTTACCAAAAACAATCTATATATTTGAATGAAACTATATATGAAACTCAATATGCAATGATTTACTTTCAGAAATAATTGAAATACATTTTAAAGTGATATTGGATTTAATAACAAATAAAAATAAAATATACAGTCTGCAAAACATGCAGTCCCTCTGCTCTGGAGCTCCATGTTTACGCAGGTGAAATACAGTATAACATCAGACCTTTTTCTTTAGTGGCTTTCGGTGATATCAATTTGATTTTGAAAAAAATACACAGAAAACCTGCAGGAGAGCCTTACTCTGCTAAACGTCTGAAGGTTGAGTGAAAATGTTCTTTAAGTAGGACAGTGATCTGAAGCAAAAGTCAACAGTAACATTTAAATAGCTAAACCAAAATGTGAGTATTGCACCAGTTATTTACTACCTATAGCCCAGTCAGTGTCCTAATCAGAGTTCTATTGACAATCCGTGGTGCTATTTCAAAATGTTTAGTCTACAACCAACTGAAAAGTCCATGAGCAAATCTGATGTGAAGAATGGGAAAACAGTACAGTCAGTGTGCAATACTGATGGATACTTAACTCCAAACAACCTACAGTTGTTGTTACGACAAAAGAAGGCTAGATTGAATATGATTATAAATGGAGACTTATGCTAGTTGAATATGTCTGATTTACACTTTCTTAAATATCTACTCTGAAACCCCTCATATTGGCTTCACTTAGAGCAGATGATTATGCAATAAAAAATAGTTGAGAACAAATTTTCAGTGGGTCTAAATACTTTTGCCTGGCACTTTGAATGTTTTTTTTTAGGTGATGGGCTTTCATGATGTTTAATTGTAATAAAATGCCTAGTTGTTTTGAAATGTTCATGCTGAAGTTATAATGATGCAAATATGAACAGTCAAGTGATCATATAAAGTACAAGTGAAGGCAACAGTGTTTTTTGTCATGATCTTCAAATCATAATAAAACATGTTTAGCGCTTATTTTAATATGGGAAAACCTAATGTGATTTTAAATAGTTATATTTTAAAATCATATACAGTCTTGTTCAAAATAATAGCAGTACAATGTGACTAACCAAAATAATCAAGGTTTTTAGTATATTTTTTTATTGCTACGTGGCAAACAAGTTACCAGTAGGTTCAGTAGATTCTCAGAAAACAGATGAGACCCAGCATTCATGATATGCACGCTCTTAAGGCTGTGCAATTGGGCAATTAGTTGAATTAGTTGAAAGGGGTGTGTTCAAAAAAATAGCAGTGTGGCATTCAATCACTGAGGTCATCAATTTTGTGAAGAAACAGGTGTGAATCAGGTGGCCCCTATTTAAGGATGAAGCCAACACTTGTTGAACATGCATTTGAAAGCTGAGGAAAATGGGTCGTTCAAGACATTGTTCAGAAGAACAGCGTACTTTGATTAAAAAGTTGATTAGAGAGGGGAAAACTATAAAGAGGTGCAAAAAATGATAGGCTGTTCAGCTAAAATGATCTCCAATGCCTTAAAATGGAGAGCAAAACCAGAGAGACGTGGAAGAAAACGGAAGACAACCATCAAAATGGATAGAAGAATAACCAGAATGGCAAAGGCTCAGCCAATGATCACCTCCAGGATGATCAAAGACAGTCTGGAGTTACCTGTAAGTACTGTGACAGTTAGAAGACGTCTGTGTGAAGCTAATCTATTTTCAAGAATCCCCCGCAAAGTCCCTCTGTTTAAAAAAAAGGCATGTGCAGAAGAGGTTACAATTTGCCAAAGAACACCAACTGGCTTAAAGCTACACTGTGTGATATTTTCTCCCATCTAGTGGTGAAACGGTATATGACCATCCAGCGCATAATAGTTTCTGCTCCTCTCAATTTCGATTTCGTTTCAACTCCTACGGTGGCCGATTTAGTCATGGCTTTCAGTTCGACCTTTTCGGTGAGTGTTGCGTCAACTCAAGTGATGAGGTAATTTTTGAAAACTATTATAATTTGCAGTTATTTAATTTACCAAATGATCTATGATCAAGTTAATCTATGTAAAATGAATAATAGAACTGAATAATAACCAGTTCATTGCTAACATCAGCTATCAGGTTCCCAGACGAATGCAAGCTCTTAGTAAAGGAACTTTTATCAGTGCTATCATTATTCTGTATATTGTACAACACCACTAGCGTAAGGCAAACAAATTATAATGCAATTAAAATATTAATCTCATGTTATCCGTCATAGAACACGGATTTATGTTATAAGGTAAACAATACTTTTTCATCATTGACGCGAGGAAAACTATCCTAGACGTCGTTCTAGTGTTATGCACAGCACACCATGATATAATTAGCCAAGCAACAATAAAACTTCCAATATACACAAATAGGCTGAATTAATATTACCTGTCGAGAAGAAAGCAGGCAACGTCGGCGTTCTTTTTAAAATCGTTGCTCCTCATGAGCTCTTTCCATCTTGGAAAGGCCACTCCAATATTTACTTTTGTCTTGTTGATTTGCCCGTTGCGTTGCCGTCTTAATTCTCTTTTCCGCTTCCTTGGCGACTCTGATACATTACTAGGTACCCGACCGGGGTCGAATTCGGTAATCAATTCCGGGACGTGGTTGCTTTTACACAGAAGGCGACCCGGCAATGCTCCGGGAATATTGCGGGTCCGACGTGCAGTGTGAAAGGGGCTTAAGAGTGATCCTCCATCATCATCATATAGCAGCCTCAAGCAATCCCCCTCTTCACATTCGACACGGTGCCATCGAGTGTAAAAACGCGAAAAGCGAAGCTTGAATTTACGGGTATGTCCCTCTTTGGCAAATGTACTTTCAAGATGGAGGAGCAACATGGCGACCGCCATCCGAACCCTCAACACTTATGTATTTTTAATGGTATATTATAAAATTATGAGAATGCATTATTACTTGAAAGAAGTAAATATACATTAATGAGCACATATATTTTTGAAAGAACTAAGTGATTTTAGCTAAGAATAAACTAAAAAAGTTACACAGTGTAGCTTTAAAGAGAAATGGAGGAACATTTTGTGGACTGATGAGAGTAAAATTGTTCTTTTTGGGTCCAAGGGCCACAGGCAGTTTGTGAGACGACCCCCAAACTCTGAATTCAAGCCACAGTACACAGTGAAGACAGTGAAGCATGGAGGTGCAAGCATCATGATATGGGCATGTTTCTCCTACTATGGTGTTGGGCCTATTTATCGCATACCAGGGATCATGGATCAGTTTGCATATGTTAAAATACTTGAAGAGGTCATGTTGCCCTATGCTGAAGAGGACATGCCCTTGAAACGGTTGTTTCAACAAGACAATGACCCAAAACACACTAGTAAACGGGCAAAGTCTTGTTTCCAAACCAACAAAATTAATGTTATGGAGTGGCCAGCCCAATCTCCAGACCTTAATCCAATTGAGAACTTGTGGGGTGATATCAAAAATGCTGTTTCTGAAGCAAAACCAAGAAATGTGAATGAATTGTGGAATGTTGTTAAAGAATCATGGAGTGGAATAACAGCTGAGAGGTGCCACAAGTTGGTTGACTCCATGCCACACAGATGTCAAGCAGTTTTAAAAAACTGTGGTCATACAACTAAATATTAGTTTAGTGATTCACGGGATTGCTAAATCCCAGAAAAAAAAATGTTTGTACAAAATAGTTTTGAGTTTGTACAGTCAAAGGTAGACACTGCTATTTTTTTGAACACACCCCTTTCAACTAATTGCCCAATTGCACAGCCTTAAGAGCATGCATATCATGAATGCTGGGTCTCATTTGTTTTCTGACAATCTACTGAACCTACTGGTAACTTGTTTGCCACGTAGCAATAAAAAATATACTAAAAGCCTTGATTATTCTGGTTAGTCACATTGTACTGCTATTATTTTGAACAAGACTGTATGAATGTACATGAGTGTATGAGTACAAATTAGTGGTGGAAGGTATTAACTTTAGGCCACTTTATATTAGGTGGTCTTAACTACTATGTACTAACATTTAAATTAATATTTTGATACAATGTACTGACCCACACCACCACACCTGTCCCTAACTTTACCCTTAAACTGACCCACACCACCACACCTGTCCCTAACTTTACCCTTAAACTGACCCACACCACCACACCTGTCCCTAACTTTACCCTTAAACTGACCCACACCACCACACCTGACCCTAACTCTACCCTTAAACTGACCCACACCACCACACCTGTCCCTAACTTTACCCTTAAACTGACCCACACCACCACACCTGTCCCTAACTTCACCCTTAAACTGACCCACACCACCACACCTGTCCCTAACTTCACCCTTAAACTGACCCACATCACCACACCTGTCTCTAACTTCACCCTTAAACTTAACCACACCACCACACCTGTCCCTAACTTCACCCTTAAACTGGCCCACACCACCACACCTGTCCCTAACTTCACCCTTAAACTTACCCACACCACCACACCTGTCCCTAACTTCACCCTTAAACTGACCCACACCACCACACCTGTCCCTAACTTTACCCTTAAACTGACCCACACCACCACACCTGTCCCTAACTTTACCCTTAACCTGACCCACACCACCCCACCTGACCCTAACTTCACCCTTAAACTGACCCACACCACCACACCTGACCCTAACTTTACCCTTAAACTGACCTACACCACCACATCTGTCCCTAACTTTACCTTTAAATTGACCCACACCACCACATCTGTCCCTAACTTAACCCTTAAACTTACCCACACCACCACACCTGTCCCTAACTCTACCCTTAAACTGACCCACACCACCACACCTGTCCCTAACTTTACCCTTAAACTGACCCACACCACCACACCTGTCCCTAACTCTACCCTTAAACTGACCCACACCACCACACCTGTCCCTAACTCTACCCTTAAACTGACCCACACCACCACACCTGTCCCTAACTCTACCCTTAAACTGACCCACACCACCACACCTGTCCCTAACTTTACCCTTAAACTGACCCACACCACCACACCTGTCCCTAACTTTACCCTTAAACTGACCCACACCACCACACCTGACCCTAACTTTACCCTTAAACTGACCCACACCACCACACCTGACCCTAACTTTACCCTTAAACTGACCCACACCACCACACCTGTCCCTAACTTTACCCTTAACCTGACCCACACCACCACACCTGACCCTAACTTTACCCTTAAACTGACCCACACCACCACACCTGACCCTAACTTTACCCTTAACCTGACCCACACCACCCCACCTGACCCTAACTTTACCCTTAAACTGACCTACACCACCACATCTGTCCCTAACTTTACCTTTAAATTGACCCACACCACCACACCTGTCCCTAACTTTACCCTTAAACTGACCCACACCACCACACCTGTCCCTAACTTTACCCTTAAACTGACCCACACCACCACATCTGTCCCAAACTTAACCCTTAAACTTACCCACACCACCACACCTGTCCCTAACTCTACCCTTAAACTGACCCACACCACCACACCTGTCCCTAACTTTACCCTTAAACTGACCCACACCACCACACCTGTCCCTAACTCTACCCTTAAACTGACCCACACCACCACACCTGTCCCTAACTCTACCCTTAAACTGACCCACACCACCACACCTGTCCCTAACTCTACCCTTAAACTGACCCACACCACCACACCTGTCCCTAACTTTACCCTTAAACTGACCCACACCACCACACCTGACCCTAACTTTACCCTTAAACTGACCCACACCACCACACCTGACCCTAACTTTACCCTTAAACTGACCCACACCACCACACCTGACCCTAACTTTACCCTTAAACTGACCCACACCACCACACCTGTCCCTAACTTTACCCTTAAACTGACCCACACCACCACACCTGTCCCTAACTTTACCCTTAAACTGACCCACACCACCACACCTGTCCCTAACTTTACCCTTAAACTGACCCACACCACCACACCTGACCCTAACTTTACCCTTAAACTGACCCACACCACCACACCTGTCCCTAACTTTACCCTTAAACTGACCCACACCACCACACCTGACCCTAACTTTACCCTTAAACTGACCCACACCACCACACCTGTCCCTAACTTTACCCTTAAACTTATACCCACACCACCACACCTGACCCTAACTTTACCCTTAAACTGACCCACACCACCACACCTGTCCCTAACTTTACCCTTAAACTGACCCACACCACCACACCTGACCCTAACTTTACCCTTAAACTTATACCCACATCACCATTGGTCCGAACAGTTTCTGTTCAGGCACAATTACTCCTCTATGGATGAAGTCCAGACCGAACTGCCTGAGCTCAAATGTTGTGGGCGGGGCTGAGTTCACCCGGCATCCAGGCTAGCTCTCCCCCTACTATAAATTCAGTTGTTTATACATTTATTTTGAGCATGTTGTGCTTGAGCCATGAACATGTTACAATGTTCTGCATTTTAACCTATTATATTATATATTAATATATTTCGTGTCAGACTAGAAAACGTACGGTTACATGTTGTACTTTTTTCTTTAACAATAAGACATTTCCCAGCATATAGCCTACCTAAAATTAATTATTTGCGAGAGAAAAATATATATACTTATTTGTCTTTCTTTTTTTCGGGCTATTGTCCCGCCGCTGGCCGTCTTGATGCCCTAAGCGTCATTAGCCTACTGGTGCTGAGAGAATTTTCTTGTGGTGGCCCCCTCAGCGCAGCCCGTGATGGAAGCGGCGGGACTGGGTCTATGGTCGCCACGCGTCGCGTCGCGCTGCTCCGCTCGCGTCCTTTTTGAAAGTGAAACAGCTGCTCAGGTTGACTCGTGCGGTAGGCTACAGAGGTTGACCGTTCACAAAGCTCACGGTTTTCGGTAGGTACAAGACTAAATTACAGATTTTTCCTTTTATTTGTTTTCTAATGGTTCACTAGAATACTGTCGTCAATAAATGCGCAGTCAATTCAATAAACATTGGCTACCTACCGTCATTTTGACTGTCAACAACCGCCGTAGTCCGAATAATAAAAAGATAAAATGTGTAGCTACTATGAAGACAAACATAAACACGAATTTAAATTAAATGTTTAATAATAGCCTATTTCTTTTTATAGCTTTTTACAAACTATCCTAGCATACAAAAAGAAAACGAAACTAAAAGTAGCTAATGCTCAGTTTTGGGGTTGCTTATGGAAAGCCTAATATTTTTTTACTAGCCTACTGTCGGAACTCGGGACAAATGTGAAACTGCACACCAGCAGGCTACACCTCAGCCATTAGATTCATCCACACACAACAGCAGAGCTGAATTCATTTTCAAAACAATGTTCCTGCAATGACTTGAAGGTTTATGTTTCAACCAACAGAACTCTTCATTGTCGTTCATTTAATTACTGTTAAATGTTTCAGTCTCTTCGCCAAGACATGCCCTTCCGTTTATGTAGCCTATGTGCCATTGATTTCTATGGTTTAAGTATTTTAACCGATGGATGGCTTTTGCATGATTAAGCATTTATAAGGTCCATCCCACATTGTGTTCCGAGGGGAATGGAAGTGTCCTGTGCGGTTAAATTCCCTTGTATGGATGTGTGGTCAATATAGAAGTTGAAATGATCCTTGCATACAATACATGCATTTATGGGCGGTGTTGTTTAAAAAATTGTACATTTCTATTTTAAGATTTGTATACATGATATGTGAACCAGGATTCAAAAGTTCACACAGGGAAGCAAAATTTCGGAATAAATAAGAAATATTGTGCATTATTTTGCTGTACAATAATATTCTGTGTCTAGGGCAGAGTCCTAAAGTGAGGGCTTTGGACACCACAAAGCACTTTCGATCTGTGTTTGGAGCTCATTTTGTGAATAGTTTTCCTTATAGTGCCACACCTGCTACACAGGTTCTATGGCGTCATTTTCATAGAAGGCTGACATTTAAATGGATATATAATACATATCTCGTTAGATGCTAGAACAAGAACCAAATAGAAACTAATACTATACAATGATTAATTCGTTGTTAATAATAACTGGTAATATTAATTAAAATATGGACAAATGTGGTATTTTGTGGAGGCTGAAGCTCATAATATAAATAGTTATCTCTAATGTTCAAGGATTCCGACTAAATCCAGCGGTGTAGAGTCATCAGTAACTGACGCCGCTTTAAAGTGACGTTAAAGGGAGTGAGGATATATCATTTCACTTGATTCAATTCCTCCGTCCTCGTGTCCTTCCCTCGCACCCTGAAGGGGCGGAGCTAAGGAATGAGGAAAGGAAGCTAGGAAAGGAACCGAGGATGCACAAATAAGAATTGGGAAGCACCCCATCTTTTCGTCTTCAGGAACTGTTTTGTCTGAATGCTAATCGAGTTAAGGTAATGCAAATTCATTGTTTTCTGCTTGAGCATGCACAGTCAGCCCTTATGCAGTTGTTGGTTTGGTTAATGTATGAAAGGTGATCTAATTTTTTAACTAGTAAACTAGTATTTACGATAATTCCAATACTACGTAATAGTGATGCAAAGTCCGATTCATTTCCGCAAACCGGTTCTTCTCGAAAATAATTTATCCTTCGTGTCGGATTCAACTGAATTTCGCTACTACAGCACACATTACAGGCACTGATCACCAACCAGGGGTACATGTCTAAAGTAGCTATAGAAATAAAAAGAATAAACCAGTCTTATAAATGTATATATATCGCTTAACAATAATCTGCATGCACAATAAATTAAAATAAAATGTATGGTTTTTGCATTTTTTTTATAAAATGTTATTTTATAACAGTAATCATCATAATAAGCATATTTCCAGTAGTCTACGTGCCTCCGACTTGCGTCGTCAACTCAATCACCCTCGCCTCGGAAATCCTCGGCAAACTTCGACAGATGTTTGAGTGGCCTCAGTCGGTTCTTTTTCAGTCGGACCTGCTACTTCAGCTTTTGCATCTTGCGTCATCATCACAGAACTAAAGTTTGATTCAGTTTGATTAGTGAACCGGCTCGACCGGTTCCTTGCTGAGAACCGGCTCAAAAGAACGATTCACACAAGAACCTAACATCACTACCATGTAAAGGTGTCCGAAATCAAATATTTCCCTACTATATAGTAGGTCAAAAAATTTACAAGAAACACCTGGAAGAAATCAAACAATGAGCCAATAGCAAATAGCAGATAGTCGCATGAAAGACAAACAAATGAGAAAATAACACAATAGGCTTGTTCGACTTGACATGCATTGTGGCCACAACCAAGCAGTTGGCCTTGAGAGGCACCCTGTGTGCGGCCCATGTGTGCTCGGGAAATACTCACCAATGATGTCTGCTTTAGTAGAAAACCTCGTCAACTAGTAGGTCCCTTACAGGCCTCAGTCCCCAGGTAATAACTGGATATCCAGTGTTTATTCGTCAGCCAGCAGAGGAGCTACTGTCAGCCCAGGGTCGTAAGTGGCCAGTTTTGGAAACCTGTCAGCGAGAAGCCGCCCCTGCAGGCCTGCTATCAGTTCGAGGCCTGGAAACAAAGGCAGGCCTCCCTGAGGCGGGCTCCTGGTTACTGGTTAGCAGCATTTAGCACTGGCTGCTTATAGGTAGCAGGCCACTCCAGGCCTCCCTATAGAATTGGCGGGTCAGGTGGTAGGCCTCCTTCAGGTCTCCCTGAGCACCTGCCATGGGGTAGCAGGCCTGGCCTTTTGCTGACAGCTATGGGTACTTGCTGTCTTCTGGCTTAGCTGGTAACACCTGAGGTCGGTCACATACCCTAGCGCGATGAGACACCGCTCCTGCCAAGCGATCCCTAGGGAAGGGGATCTGCTTGTTCAGCCTACAGCTTGGTTTACCTGCCAGGCAGGTTCCGGGCACCCCTCATTGTGGGTCTTCTATGAGCTTGAAGCCGTCTGGGTCTGATCAGATGGTAGAAGGCCCCTTGTGAAGCCTTCCAATTAGATCAGTCTGTAGGCCTATAGGGCCTCCTGAGCATCCCTGTAATATATGTGCTCAGTAGATCCTGGATATCGAACAGACAAATTCCCCTCACTGGCAAGGGTTAGAAAGCCTTATGCTGATTACTGCTCTCCACGATACCCGTCTCCGAGATCCGGTTTAAGGAGGACACTGCCGTTTCGCAGTCCCTTAGTCTGGATGCCTCATCAGCAGGCGAATGTCCAGAGGCTCTGCTTCCAAGCAGACAGGGTTGGCCAAGCCGAAGTGTCCCACAAAATCTACACCAGGTCAGGCCTCCCTGGTGGCATTCGGCCTCCCTCTGAGCCTGCCTGCCGAACAGTCCCTTCAGACGAAAGATGGTGCCATGTTTGCAAGGCGCCCTTATATACAACCTGGTCACACATTGATGACATCATAGGCTGTCGCCGGTCAATAGAATTGCAGTGATTTGATAGTAGTTCAGGCACCTGTCACACTGGAGGCGTTCCCCTTATGCGTTCTTGATGCTGTGTCTCGTTCCCTGTTCTCAGGGAACAAAGGTTACATACGTAACCCAAGATGTTATTCTTTGTCCACACTCAAATCGGAAACCTCCCCAACTTCTTTTTCCACACTCTGACCAAGTGTGTACCAAGTGCCTGACTTTCCTGCATCCAAAGCATTTCATGCTCTCAGTTGTTGTAGCCTAGGGGAATTGTTTTAATCGCAGACTGTAAGTTTATCTGCTTCAACAACAGCACCATTATTATCTCGTTAGTGAGAAATGTCATGCAGCTTTTAAGTTGTTAAAGTATTTTACGGATAAAATCATCAGTGCAGCGCTGACAACACAAGTGTGTGTCCGTACTTAATGTGTGTTCATTTGAGTGGGAAGGAGAGTGGGGAAAAGAGTATGTGCTTTCAGTACATAATAAAATTAAATTATGTGGCAAAAAAACAACATGGAAATAATTTGTTGTTTTTATGCTATTGTTTATTATATATATATTTGCTTGATCATCATTCAGATATTGTGAAGGAGGCCATTCTTCACATTCAGTCAGAGAAGGCAAAGAGGATGATTTCTGCCAGTAACTGCCTGTTCTTTGGACTAAATACATTTACAAATGGTTAAAAGAGAGGTAGAAGACACAAGAATGGAAAGCCAATTCAATGAAAAATCAAGTTAAATGAATAAAGACGACAACGTCCCTCCATAAAGCATGTCTTCATTGAACATGGACACAAAGGACCTTCCAACTCAAGTTGAGATGGACAAGGTCCATTGGGATCTGATGAAACTTTCCTATAAGGAGCAATTATCACAGCTTGAAACAAACTATGGAGTGTCATTTCATGAAGACAAACTGCAGAACAATAGAACCATTAAAGTTCAAGCTCGATCCAAAGGAGATCGTGTTAATCTCGAAAGTCATGCCACCAGAGCTTTAACACACCTCTACCAGAAACTTGCCTCAGCCGCTGTCACCTGTGAACTCAAATACCCTTCAGACGCAACTCTTGTGGCATCAACAGTAAAAAAGCTTCAGCAGCAGCATCATCCTGTTTTTGCAGAAGATGTTTTTAGTCGCTGGAGGCTCGTTGGACTGCCAGAGCACCTCGGTCCTGCCATTGCTGACATTGAGAAAATAATTAAGAGGAGTGTGTTTGATGACGAGAAGAAGAAATGGATTGGTTACTCAGGAGACATTCCTCACGCAAGAGGAATCAAACTGAATCAGACGCCTGATTATGGATCCGGAGCAGTGGGAGGATCCGTACGGGATGAGGGAGTGAATCTCAGAAGACGAAGTGAAGCAGACACTGGATTCAGTGAAGAATCAAAAGACAGTTCTAGACATGAGAGTAAAGACGCTCCTGCAGAAGAGGAGACGTGTGTTATCTGTATGGACAGCTTCACTGACAGGAAAAAACTGAAATGTGGACATGAATTCTGTCGGGATTGTATAAGCGGTTCTGAGAAGAGTCTGGGATCCATCTGTCCTGTGTGTAAGGAAGTGTATGGGATATTAGAGGGAAACCAACCGGCTGGAACAATGACTGTAAATAAGAGCAGATCGAGTCTCTCTGGATATCCTGGTTGTGGCACTATTGAAATCAACTACAGCATACCCGGTGGTATTCAAACGGTAAGAAAATGTCAAACTGAATTGTGATTGACCTGTGATTAATAAAAAAATCACAATGCACAAAATATGAAAAGCGCCTTGCAGAAGGTCTTCAGACTGCATTCCCAGTAAATCATTCCTCTAGGCCTGAGATGTCCAAACCTGCTCCTGGAGGGCCACAGTTGTCCTGCAGAGTTTAGCTCCAGCTTGCCTCAACTCACCAGCCTACAAGTATCTATTATGCCTAATAAGATGTTGCTTAGCTGGTTCAGGTGACTTTGTTCGGAGTTTGAGCTAAACTCTGCAGGACAGTGACCCTCCAGGAGCGCAAATGGACACTCCTGATGTAGAGGAAGCACTTTGAAAACACAAACACACAATATAAAGTACAAATACCATCTACACTTCACTTTTCTCACAATTTTATATGTGACCTCCTTGTAGATCCTTTTCTGTATGTACGTAGTTTTGTTTAATGTTATGGTGTAGTAATACATCAAACATCAATTTTAGGAGAAGCATCCAAACCCAGGAAAGCCTTATCATGGAGCAAATCGTCGAGCGTACTTGCCTGACAATCGTGAGGGAAATGAAGTGCTCGCACTACTGCAGAGAGCGTTTGATCAGAAACTGATCTTTACTGTCGGGATATCTACAACTACAGGTGCAGATAATGTGGTCACCTGGAATGATATCCATCATAAGACCAGTAATTACGGCGGGCCCCAAAGGTACCAACTCATGTAAACTCTGCTTTCAATTGTCACTCATGTGCAGCAAAACAATTAATCAAACATCTCAAATTTACTTGAATTGTATGTATAACAGCAGTATTTTTTAACTTTTATTTCTTTTTTTTCTTCTTTTTTTCTGTCCACAGATATGGATATCCAGATCCGGACTACCTAAAAAGAGTGAAAGATGAGTTAAAGGCCAAAGGCATTGAATGAGGATTTGATTTATGTTCCCAAATGCACATCTACGCCTAGTATTTACAGATTATTAGATTTTATTATAAATATTTTATACTTTTAATTAAGTATTCAAGTATTCAGACCCTTGAGCAGTTTACAAAAATTCTATATATTGAACTTTTCTTTTGTGTGAAACTATCTCAAATATTTATTTTTGAAAGTGACATTGGTTTTAACACATGAATCTAAAACTAATAGTCTGCAAAAAAATGCAACCCCTCTGCTCTGGAGCTCCATGTTTACACAGTTGAAATACAAGTTGTTTTTTTCTTTTCAATAGGGCTATGGAAAAACTATATATTAATGATTATAAATGGTGAATTCATAAATTATTTTAAAAAAGGTACAAATTAGTGGTGGAAGATTTGATGAATTAGATGTAAGTTGGTTCAGTCTGGTTTTTCATCTTGTCTTTTGGAATGTTATGTTGCTTTTCCTTTTAAAATATTATTGTTTATTGCTATTATTGCTATTGTTTAGGGCTAGTAGTTGCAGCTCTTCTGTCAGAAGTCGATTAAAAATTGACTCGCGTGTATATAATTTGAGTGTCCTTTGTGAGATAGCCTACCTGAGACGCGGCGCTGAGCTTCGCGTCCGGTGTGCGACCAGACGACATAATCGGCTTAAGAACTGTAAATGTAAACGCACTGTTATTTTTCTCTCTAGGCAGGGATTTTTTTTAGGTTTATTTATTAAAATGTTCTTATTTGTGTGGTGTTCTGTATTTCGATTGCGGCTTAAAAATGTTATGAGAAAATGTTTTACGAATGTGTATCCACCACATTACCTTTTATTTAAACCTAAATAAACAAGCCCTTTTCAGTTCGTCTGTCAGTTGGCAGGCCGTTTTGTTCGCTTTATTAAAAGTGGTTGCTGTGTGCAGTGTGTAAAGGAAAACAACCGTCAAATTAACCTGTTGTGACTAGTGTTGTGCCCCTCCTAACTCATTCAAACACACAGATGATTCGACTATCAGTCGACCATAGAAAGTTTCGACAATTCTTATTCGAATGTGTAAATTCTCAGTCGGGAACACCCCTATGATGTACAGTACAAACATGATCGTGCTGTTGTAGCAATGTGGTCTTTAAAGGTCCGCTGGTCATTAAAAATGACTAGTTTCTGGCTGAACAAGAAGGGATTATTGTTGCTGAGCCTCACTGCATGGTGAGATTGTGCTGTCCTGATAAAGTGGCTGGGAAGATGAGAAGCTGTCTTTGCTAGGTTGAGTTGCAGATCCGGAGCCAGAGCCCATGCAGCCATGGACACGGAGCCCACCCTTAATATGGAGCCAGGGCCTTTTGCCATGTCTATCTCAGAGACATGCTGCCACCATGTCCATCCTGGAGCCAGAGCCTGTAGCCATGTTGACCTTGAAACAGATAAGTGAGGAGCTGTTAATAGACTTTCATGCCGAGCCAGTTCCCACCATAGTTCCCATCCTCGAACTTCATCGTCCTCTGTTGGTCCTGTCTGGCTGGATTAATGTCCCAGTTCAGTCCTGTCTTTCCTCTCCCAGTGTTTCCATCCAGCCTTCAAACTCCTTCAGGCCGTATACCAATAGCCTAGAAATCTAGACACACCCTAGCGGCAGCAAATCTAATCTGCCTCGAGTGTCGTCTAGCAACTCTCAGTACACTTCTGAGCTGTAAACGGCAAACTCTGGTCGGGCCAATCACATCGTTTATAGAGCCGGTGGGCGGGGCTTAACACAATGACGGCCGAGTTGCGTTTGCGTGCTTCTAGTAAACACAGAAACTGGCGAACGGCGGTCTTTCGAATCAGCTTTGACCGCGACTCTGGAAGACTTGGAGTTAAGCTTTTCTCTGAGAAAAGATAAAAAAAACGGCACTGAAGTCATTCTTAAAAAGAGAAGATGTGTTCTGAGTTTTGCCGACCGGATACGGCGAATGTTTAATTTGTCAACTAGCTCTGCTTCACCTTCATTGTTCTGGTTGGTTGTAGTGATATTGTGTGCACACCGAGAAGAGGGAGTATGAAAGACAACCGTTTATCCGCCCCTCAGATTGAGCTGTCAATGGTGAGTTTCCAGACCAAACATCTTGATGTGGCTCTGGCTTGTCAGTCTAGTATACCAACCCTCATTTAGCTCAATCAACATAATTTGTACCATATTATTGATTACTAAATGAAATATTTTGGTTACATTCTATGTTAAGTTGTCATTGTTACAGTGTAATTATATCTTTAAGTACACTGTACAAAAAAATGTATGTCTCCAGTTGAAAATGTAGGGACTGATCACATGTAAATTTTGGCCAAATTGAATTTCTGTGAATTGATGCAATTTAATACACTGAAATTAAATTTGGCCAACTGAAAAATGTAGATGTAATCAGTCACATTTAGAGACCTGATTTTTTTTTACAGTGTACTGAGTAATATTAATTAAATACATGTACTTACTATTGGGTTAGGGATAGGATTTGGTTTAGACTTAGTTGCATGCAATTATGCATAATTTACTGATATGACTAAGCACATGTTATGTGTGACAAGGACAAGTAACAAGAATTTATTTTAAAAAATAATGTTAGAAAATCATGATTATAGTAAAGTTTGTATTATTGAAGTGAATGAGGTCTGTATAAAGTGAACATGAGTGCAATTAAACATCTGTTCTACACAATATGTGTTATGGCATTGCTTACTAGATTTACTTGAAACCTTGTCATCATGGGAACAAAGTTGTAATATTGGATATAATTTTACACATAAAACGTTAAGTGATTTTTTTTTCTCCCCACACTGAAATCATGTTAACATGTTTTATGTGGCTATAACACTTTAATGTATTTTAATGTTTATGGATTGGCTCTATTACTTCTATGGTAAATGCAAACCTTACTGTAACAGTGAGGGTTGTTTTTCTTTTTCAATAAACAAGATGTTAATTCTTGAACCCTGTACTTTCCTTTAAATTTGTATTTTTAACAGATATTCTAGTTTTCTAAAAATGTCCAATTGCAGGTATATAGATAACTTTGTATTTCAGCTAATTTTAAACTGGTGTGTTTTTACACTTGAGGCGTATAAAATATAAACAAGTTCTTAATTCAAAAGCCTAGAAAAACAACTTTTGTCAGGAAAAAATACTATAGTATATTATAGTAAAATTATAGTAATTACTATAGTGTTTTTGAACCATACTATAATAAACATACTACAGTAAATTAACAAAGTGTAGTAAATACAATATACTACAATTTCCTGTAGTATCTTTACTATAATATGACTCAAAAACACTAAAGTATTTACTAAGGAATTCTTGCTATATAGTATATATAGCTATATAGTATTTTTTTAAATGTGTGGATAACCTCCGTCGGTGGACGTTTCAGTTGTTTAAACATTAATTTTGTGCTTGTCCAGGTTTTGCTTGAGCCATGAACATGTACAATTTTTCCGTATTTTGTATATTACATGATATTATTTTTTTTCGTATCCTGTCAGTGTAGAAGGCCAAGGCTACAACATAAACATGTCGTTATTATTAGACTTTTAAAGTCGTTAAAAAAATTGTTCCATCCATCCATCCATCCATCCATCCATCCATCCATTATCTTCCGCTTAAATTGTTAGATTGTTACATTTACTTCTCTTTCACAAGGGGGGGGGGGGGGGGGAGAGAGAGAGAGAGAGTTAGGTTTCATCTTGTTGAAAGTGAAACAGCTCCTCAGGTTTGCTCGTGCGGCACAGAGGTTGACCGCTCACAAAGCTCACGGTTTTCAGTAAGTAGGCAGATTTTATATTTTATTTGTTCTCTAATGGTTCACTAGATAGTTACTTGTCGACAAATAATGCGCAGTATAAAATGAATAGCCATAGGCTATACCTACCGTCAGGGGCGTAGCCATCTTTTCAGAAGTGAGGGGGACAGAAATGTCGTAATGCCATTTATTTAGTTTTGGACCAATATAATTTATCGCATCTCTTGCTTTTAATTGGGCAAGATATCAAATACACTGCTGAACAATAACCACTAATTAATATCTATATATAACATTATTCTCCTATTTTTTGTGCCAATTTTATGATTGGGTTATATACTACAAACACTTGTGTATTAAGACTCCATAGATTTTATGCAATGTAAAAAAATATATATATTCTGATGTAAACCATGCTGTTCTCTATGTGAAGATATAGTAAAGTGTAATTTATTCCTGTGATCAAAGCTGAATTTATCATCATTACTCCAGTCTTCAGTGTCCTATGATCCTTCACTAATCATTCTCATATGAGGATCTGATGATCAACAAACATTTAAGATTATTATCAGTTGTGCTGCTCATAGTGCTGCTTAATTTTTTGTGGAAACCATCTAAACATTTGTGGTAAAATTAAAAAAGAGAGAAATGAATACTTTTGTTGATCAGACATGCATTAAATTGATCACAAGGGATATTTTTAATATTACATAAGTTAATAATTTATTAAATAAATGCTGTCCATCGAACTTTCTATTCATTAAAGAATCCTGAAAAATAACATGTAGGCTATCATGGTTTCCACAACATTTTTAAGCTTCACAACTGTTTTCAACACAGATAATAATCATAAATGTTTCGTGATTATAAAATCAGCATATGAGAATGATTAGTGAAGGATCATGTGGCACTGAAGACTGGAGTAATGATGATAAATTCAGCTTTGATCACAGGAATAAATTACTATATATTCACATAGGAAAAAAGCTGTTTTCATTTGTAATAATATTTCAAAATATTACTGTTTAACTATTTTTGATTACATAAATTCAGCCTTGGTGAGCAGAAGATACTAAACATTAAAAGCTGCATTATTCAGGCTACTTTATTTTCAATAAATAGCCTACATTGAGATGACTTGAAAAACACACATAAAGCATTTATTTTCGCAATCGTCTGATTGTCGTCGTCACGTTTCATCATCATAACGATTGTTTTCCTTTAGCTGCAGCTCCAGCGTGACTGGATATTACCTCTACGAATACACTTTTGGACTTTCTGTGAGAGAGCGCCCTTCTCATATTTAGATTCGAATAAAATTACATGTCATGCATAGATTATTTTTTGTCTCTGTATTTAAATCTTGATGTAGGCTATTCACATTGGTTTCTATGTAAATACACTTGCCCGTGACCTCAATAAGCGCGCTATCAACCGAGATTAAAGAAAACGGCTCGGGTTATGTATATAACCCTTGTTCCCTGAGAGGGAACGAGCACTGCGTCGGAACGACGAAATGGGGATGCTCCCTAAGCATCAGCGGCTCTGAAGTCTGAATAGAAACTAGACCAATCCGATTGGCGTGCGTGATGACGTCATTGTGACGGCGTACCCGGAAGTATAAAAGGGGAGCCGGCGCATAATGGCGGCAGTTTTTTTTTGCTCTGAAGCATGCGCTCCAGGCGTGCCGAGGTGTGGCGGCGCGACGCAGTGCTCGTTCCCTCTCAGGGAACAAGGGTTATATACATAACCCGAGCCGTTCCCTATATCGAGGGAACTTCACACTGCGTCGGAACGACGAAATGGGGATGAGTACCCACTAGGCCACACCGAGGGTAGCGCCTGCCCTAGTGTGAAGCCGGAAACCGGGCACAGCTAGGACTGGAGCACCCTAGCGCCAGGCGTCGCAGGGAGATCTAGGCTGTAAAATCTGATAAAAGTGTGCGGGGTGGCCCACCCAGCCGCCTCACAGATATCCTGCAAGGGGACCCCAGAAAGGAGGGCCACTGAAGAGGCCATGCCTCTGGTGGAATGAGCCCTCACGGCCAAGGGTGAAGGCAAATTGCGCACCCGATAGGCCATGGTTATTGCCTGGACAATCCAATTACTGATCGTCTGAGTAGAAGCAGGCAACCCTTTCTTAGGTGAACCGAAGCACACTAACAGCTGCTGAGATCTTCTCCATTGTGCAGACTTCTCCAAATAAACTCTAAGTGCCCGAACCGGGCAGAGTAGGTGAAGTCTCCCTTCTTCCGCCGTCACATGAGGCGGAGGATGAAATGCCTGTAGAACCAGTGACCTGACCACCCTTGATGGGACCTTAGGTACGTAACCCGGCCTAGGATGCAAAATAGCCTTTACTCCACCCGGGGCAAACTCCAGGCAAGTTGGCGTTACCGCCAAGGCCTGGAGATCTCCCACTCTCCTAAGAGAGGTAATAGCGAGGAGAAAAGCTACTTTAAAGGTCAGTTGTTTTGGTTCCGCCAGCTCCAATGGTTCGAAGGGGGCCTCAGCCAAACCTCCGAGAACCACTGCCAAGTCCCAAGTAGGAACTCTGGACTGAGCCACAGGCCTCATCCTCCGAGCCCCACGGAGGAACTGTACAACCAACTGGTGCCTACCCAAAGGCCCATCACCCAGAGGTGTGTGGAAAGCCGCAATGGCAGCCACGTACACCTTGAGTGTGGACGGGGTCAGACCCGCGGAGAAACGATCTTGGAGGAACTCCAGCACTGAAGCCACCGGGCAGTTAACTGGGTCCACCTCACGTTCCCCGCACCAAGTGGAAAAGACATTCCACTTGAGGCTGTACAGTCTCCTGGTAGATGGAGCCCTGGAGCTGAGTAAGGTCTCTACCACCCCTGCCGACAGGCCAGCCTCTAGGTACCTGGCCCCATCAGGGGCCAGACCCAAAGGTTCCAAATCTCCGGACGGGGGTGAAATATCGTGCCCGCCGCCTGAGACAGGAGATCCCTCCTCAGAGGAATCTGCCATGGTTGACCTGCCAGCAGAGCTATGATATCCGAGAACCAACCCTGGGTCGGCCAACGGGGCGCCACTAGCAGTAGGCTGACCCCTTGTTGACGGACCCTCTCCAGGACTCCCGGGAGCAGAGCGATCGGGGGAAAGGCGTACAGACGCAGCCTCGGCCACGTCTGCACCATGGCATCCAACCCCAGCGGGGCTGGATGCGTGAGAGAAAACCACAGTGGACAGTGGGACGTCTCGCGAGACGCGAACAGGTCCACTTCCACTGGGCCGAACCTCTCGCATATGGCCTCCACCACTTGCGGGTGGAGCCGCCACTCCCCGGGCCTCAGCCCCTGCCTCGACAGGATGTCTGCTCCCTGATTTTGAACCCCTGGGACATACATTGCCCTGATGGACAACAGTTTCCCTTGGGACCATAGGAGAATCAGATGCGCCAGTCTGCATAGAGGGCGCGATCTCAATCCTCCCTGGTGATTGAGGTACGCTACGACAGCCATATTGTCTGTCCGTACCAGGACATGTTGGCCGCGGAGGTCCGGGAAAAAGCTCCTGAGAGCTTTGTAGACCGCCATCATCTCCAGGCAGTTGATGTGCCAGGAGGAATGACGGCCCTCCCACGGGCCCCTCGCAAAGCGGCCGTCCATGACCGCGCCCCAACCAGTGAGGGAGGCGTCTGTTGAAACGGATCTCCGGCAACAGGACGCTCCCAACACTGGCCCTTGGGACAGAAACCAAGGTTTCTTCCATATGACTAGGGAACGAAGGCATCTGCGCGTTACCCTGATCATACGGAAGGGATTCCCTCTGGGGGAAAACCCCCTGGTTTTCAGCCACCACTGGAGGGGTCTCATGTGCAGCAGGCCGAACGGAATTACGTTGGACGCTGCCGCCATGTGCCCCAGCACTCTCTGAAAGCGCTTCACAGTGACGCTGTGGCCTAGCCTTATTCCCGAGACCATCGCCCGTACGGTCTCGACTCGCGCGGGAGACAATTGTGCCCGCATCGTAGTCGAATCCCATACTATCCCTAGGAACGTAATCCTCTGGGATGGCGTCAACACGCTTTTCTTCGTGTTGAGTCTCAGCCCCAAGCACTTTATATGGGTCAGAACGACATCTCGATGCCGAACTGCCATATCGTACGACTGGGCCAATATGAGCCAGTCGTCGATGTAATTCAATACACGGATGCCCAGAAGTCTCATTGGAGCTAGAGCTGCATCCATGCATTTCGTGAAAGTGCGTGGGGAGAGGGCTAGGCCGAAGGGAAGTACTCGATATTGGTATGCTTCGCCCCCGAAAGCGAACCTCAGATACTTCCTGTGACACGGAAGGATGGGGATGTGAAAGTATGCGTCCTTCAAATCTATCGTGACGAACCAGTCCTCGGACTGGATCTGACTCACGATGGTGGGGATCGTGAGCATTTTGAATCTGAACCTCCTGAGAGATTGATTCAAATGCCGTAGATCTAGAATTGGACGCAACCCCCCATCCTTTTTGGGAACTATAAAGTACCGGCTGTAGAACCCGGACTCCCTTTCCAGCGGAGGAACCTGTTCTATGGCTCCCTTCGCCAGTAAGGTTTTTACTTCTAGTTCCATTACCCGAGCCTGCTCTGGTACCACTGCAGTCCAGTTCAACCCCCTGAATTTCGGAGGAGGGTGACCGAACTGCAGTCTGTAACCTCTTTCTACAGTCTGCAGGACCCAAGTAGAAATACTCGGAAGGCATTTCCATGCGCCGAGATAATCTACTAAGGGAACCAGCCTCTCGAGGCTGGCGTCGGGTGTTACACGAGGCTCGTCCCCAACCCCCTGAAGCGGCTGACCGGCAGGGAGAAGCTGGGAATGAGTCTCTATGTGCGGACGCGCGAACTGTCCCACCGCAGGTCTTTCCAGAGGCGGATGGGACAGCGTGCGTTCGGAGGAAATCAATGTGGCCCGAAGCGTCGTAGACGGCGGGATTACCACACTGATTTCCCCAGGGCGCCCCGAAGAGAACAACCTCGGTTGTCTCTTCGTGGGGGGGACCGCCCTTAGAAGCCCTGCCGAGGCTAGGACTTCTTCCAGGCAGCCTTCCGCGCCTGAAGGACGTTCCTTAGATCGCCCTTAGGAGCGGTTGGCTGCTGGTGAGAGCGCCGCTTCTGTTGCCAGGCTCCCGGAGGAGGGGCTCTAGAGGCGACGCTCTCTTTTTGTATCTGCCGATGCGAGGAGCTGGCAGACGGCTGAGGCTGCCCGCTAGGGCCAGCCTTTCCTGGTTTAGAGCGGCGAGGGAGAAATTGCTGGAAGGCCGCTGACTGCTTCTTCGCCTCCTGGTGTCTGGAGACCACGGCGTTAACCGCGTCCCCAAACAGACCAGAAGGCGAGATCGGGGAGTCAAGGAGAAACGATCTGTCTTTCTCCTTTATCCCCGACAAATTCAGCCAGAGATGTCTCTCCACAGTTACCATTCCAGCTAAGGAGCGGCCGATGGCACGGGCCGTCTCCTTGATAATGCGGAGAGACAAATCTGCGGCCTTCCGCAGCTCTAGAATGTCCTCCGGAGAGGGACCTTCCCCCTCGTCTAGCTCTTTCAGGAGGTCGGCCTGGTAGGCCTGCAGAATGGAAAGAGTGTGCAGGGAACTACCAGCCCAACCAGCCGCCATATAAGCCTTGCCCACCAAAGCCGAGGTGTCACGACATGGCTTGGTGGGCAGCACCGGAGCTTTCAGGGACGATGCCGATTCGGGCGAAAGATAGCTCGCGAGAGCATCTTCCACCCGCGGCATCGCCCCATAGCCCGCCTCGCGTGCCCCCAGAACATTGGAATAATCCAACACCGGGGGATTGGAAACACGCGAGGAGTAGGGCTTCTTCCACGATCTGCACACCTCGGCGTGCAGATCTGGGAAGAAAGGTAAGCCCCGGCGCGGTGTTTGGACCCGGTGCGAAAGAAACCGGTCGTCCAGCCTGCTGGGTGGCTGGACTTCCTGCGTTTCTTGTGGCCAATCGATCTTTAATTTGGCCACCGCCCGGGTCAACACCTCAACCAGCTCCTCATGGGCGGGTGGATGAAACGTGCAGAGTCCCGCTTCATCCCCCGCCTCGATGCCCGCGCCCTCCGGCTCCTCGGAACCGGAGAGAACGAGCATCTGACCCTCCACCCTGGGGGAAGATGCCGCAGAGCGGGCTTCCACACGGGGAGGAAGATCATCGGAACTGTCAGAGGAGGATTGGGAAGGTGCCGCAGCAGTCCCAAAACCCTCTGACAAATCCCGCTGTGAGCCCCATGATCTGCGACGCCGAGCCGCCTCAGCGACAGCGGGTCCAGAACCACGGGGCTCACAAGGCTGGCCGGCCTCATCGAACACGGCCAGTCGAGAGCGGAGCAGCCTGAGTGTCAGCCGCTCGCAATGCTCACAGGCGGCTCCCTCGAGAGCCGCCCGAGCGTGCTGAGCACCCAGGCACTGCACACAAAGCATGTGTGTGTCCGAGCCCGAGATGTAGCGAGGGCAAGGATGCACACACTGCTTGTACTCTCTCTCCATACTTTCACACTTTTTAAACTAATCACACACACAACTCAATCGCAACTGGACAGAACAACAGTAAATAGACAGACAATGTAACATAGAGCGCCTGCTGAAGAGCAAAGACTGCCGCCATTATGCGCCGGCTCCCCTTTTATACTTCCGGGTACGCCGTCACAATGACGTCATCACGCACGCCAATCGAATTGGTCTAGTTTCTATTCAGACTTCAGAGCCGCTGATGCTTAGGGAGCATCCCCATTTCGTCGTTCCGACGCAGTGTGAAGTTCCCTCAATATAGGGAACTGTTTTTAGCGTTCCTGTTACCTTGCCCGCCCCCGCGCAGGGTAACGCCGGTTCGAATCCCGCTCGGAGCGGGTCGACTAGGATCGGTGAGACCCAGTAAAAGTGCGGGGGACGAAAATACATTTTATTAAAAGTGAGGGCGACACGTCCCCCGCGTCCCCCGCGTAATCTACGCCCATGCCTACCGTAGTTTCGACTGTCATACGCGACGTCTGCAGTCCACAATATACAGACATAAAGATCAATCAATGTTTAAAAGTAGTATATTTCTTTTAATAGCTCTTTACAAACTATACAAAACTAAAACGAAACAAAAACTGTCGCTTCAGTCTTAACATAGCTGGGCACAATCTAACGCTTTTTGACTTTCCCAGTTTGTGTAAATCCACTTGGGATTCAGAGTATTTATTTTCTCCAACATTTATTTAACACATCTAGTGCAATTATGTGGTTTTGTTTCATTAATGCAGTGTATACACTTTTCTTCATTTACCCCTAAAAAATGGAAGTGAAATGTGACAACATACCCATAGGTGGGGTACATTGTAACTTTATGTAGGCTACAATGCCATTCATTTCTATGTTTTGAATGTTAAGTTCTCTTAAAAATGCTCTTGGAAATAAGACATTGTTTCATAATAAAAACAATAAATGCTCTTATTGGACTGCAGAGGAAACTTTACAGATATAGAAACTTTACAGATTTACCTATTGCACATTATTGATCATTATTTGTGTGAAAATATTTTCTCAGCTATCATACTCCAAGCTGTAGTTAAAACATTAAAATACAGCATGCCACAGGAAGTGTCCAAAAGCATTGCAAATATGCCTATTTATTACAATATGACATTTTTTTTTAAGCTTCTGGATAATGATTTAATGTAATTTAAGTGCTTAACTCCATTAATGATATGGGTATATTAGATGTAAAACAGATTTTATATCATTCTTTTATTTCATTGAGCTGCTATTGTGTGCATGCACAGTATTTATGATTCGGATTATAAAAATCTGTTTTTATAAATCACAATTTATGCGTAGGAAGTGGCGTAGACCTCTTCCAGGGTGTTTTATGTGTACACAACGGTTATGGCCCTGGTTCGTTTTACTTTATTTACTTAAAGCTAAAGTTTGCTTCCAGCTGCTGATTGAAGTTTCTCTACAGCCATGTCACAGGAAGAGGAGCCAATGGATATTGACCTATATGTAAGTAACTTTAGAACTCATTTATGAATTGCATATAAGAGATAAACCATTTAATTATATAAATATCGTTTATGGGACAGATTTACTAAACAGGGCAAATTAGCGTGAGAAAGCAATTCTATAAAAGCGCAGATGGGAGTGGACGGTTCTGCATGTGATCTACTGACGACACACAAATTAAAGAACACAGACTGATAATTTCCAACGCAATCTACCAGTTAGCGTCTGGTTTAAGGCGTGCTTTTTTGTGTGGTAAATAATGACACAAATACCAGTAAATTGACGAGTGCAAACCTTAGTAAATCACCTTGCATTATTCATTTAAATAATCTCCTCCCTGAAAGGGAAACTCCTACAAATGCATATGCAATAAGGTCAGCTAATTTATCACTGTGTGTCTTTAGTAAATCCTGACAGTATAGTTTTTAATGCCAAAAGAGGTTTTGCGCTGGCACAAGCTTTTAGTAACTCTTGCCCTATATCTTTTGAACAAAGTATCATACAAATTTTGTATTAAGTTTGATAAGCTATAATTTTTGCAAACAACTGATGGATATTATTCAAACTGAAATGATTAATCATTTATAAGGTCTATCCCATATTGTGTTCTGAGGTGCATGTAGTGTCAGGAATTCTGAGAGGAAGGACCCAGCATGAGGTGTTATTTGACAACAAAGTCATTTTTAAGACTAAATCACAAATGATGTGTTGTAAGCTGCATACGCTTCTTTCAGGGCCTGCTTTGTTTATACGCAGTGGTTATAAATGGATCACTATAATACATCTCTGAGCTGTGTTTTTGACCTCCATGCTCCTATCAGGACACGGGTAGTCAACTTTGAACGCTCTGCTCCCTGGTTCACACAGGAACTGCGGAAAAGGAAAACTGAGGGCCGTATCCTGAAACGCCGCTGTAAACAGTCTGGTCTAACTGTTCACAAGCTTGCCTTCCATGACCATCAAAAAGCTTATCTTAAGTCCTTGAAAGGTGCGCGTTCTCAATTCTATTCCAACCTCATCAATAAAAATACTGGAAACTCTAAACAGCTTTTTTCCACAGTAAACTATCTCCTGAAGCCGAAGTCATCTTCATCCATTGAAACCACAGTGGAGCGATGCAACAGCTTTATTGACTTTTTAGCTCTAAAGTCAATAACATTTTCTCTTCAATATCTGGCTCTTCCTCCCTGTCTCCACCTTTCTCCAACCACTCACCCAGGAGATTACCATCCCTTCCACACTTTACTGAGGTTCAGCAGAGCCACATTGAGGAAACAATAAAAAAAATGAAGTCGTCCACCTGTACCTTGGATCCCATCCCGACTGTTGTACTCAAGTCGTTCATTCCCATTGTCAGCCCAATCCTCACCCAGTTTGTTAATCTCTTTCTTAAAACTGGTCACGTCCCTCTTGCCTTTAAAACTGCTGTCATCCGTCCTATACTTAAGAAACCAACCCTAGACCTGGAGGGTCCTTGCTAATTACTTGACCAATCTCCAACCTCACCTTCCTGTCAAAGGTTCTACGTAGAGAAGGAAGTCCACAATCATCTAAAAAATAACAACCTATTTGAGATATTTCAATCAGGCTTTCGCTCGGCCCACATCACCGAAACAGCTCTGCTTAGGGTGACAAATGACCTTCTAATGACAGCTGATTCAGGATCACCATCACTGCTCCTTCTCCTCGAACTATCAGCAGCATTTGACACCGTGGACCATACCATCCTCCTGGACCGCCTCCACAATACAGTTGGACTATCTGGAGCAGCACTGCAGTGGTTTCTATCCTACCTTTCTGAAGGGATTGAGCGTGTTATATTGGGAGAATGTGAGTCCAGGCTGCTCCCGGTTACATGTAGTGTTCTGCAGGGGTCGGTTCTCAGCCCAATCTTATTCATCCCCTACATGCTTCCCCTCTGTCCTGTCATAAGCAGACACGGACTATCTTTTCATTATACTGATGACACGCAACTTTATATCAAAACTGCCCTGAGCCCCTCCACAACTGTCACGACTCACCACATGTCTTGAGGAGATTAAAGGGGGGGTGAAATGCTGTTTCATGCATACTGAGCTTTTTACACCTTTAAAGACTTGGATTCCCATCCTAAACATAGACAAAGTTTCAAAAACTAATGTTGGACGTTTGATGGAGTATTTCTGTGTTAAAAATACTCCTTCCGGTTTCTCACAAGTTTCGGCGAGTTTTTTTCGAGTATGGGTCTACTTGACGTTAAATAGAGCGGAAGGTCCTTGTATGGGCTGTACGGGCTCTTCTCCCGGTAGGGTGCGCGCGCGCGTAACTAGAGGGAGAGAGAGGAAATGCACGCTGTAAACAGTCTCTCAGGGAGCAGATCCAGTCGTCCGTGAACACTTATGTCGCGCCGCGCTCCACTTTATTCCTATGGGTGACGTCGAGCGACTTCAACGCTTCAGCACAGCATTCCGGGAAGGCAGCGCTGCATTTGAACCGATTTGAACGCAGAAATGACGGGAAGCTTCAAGGCATCGCTTCAGTCGCGTCGCAAAGTGGATTTCCACGGTCACTGCTGTCACAGGACTTCACCAAATCATACCAAAGAAGTGTGTTTTTGACAGAGCGGTCCTGCTTTGGAAGATGCCGGTGAGTAAATCAACTTCAAATGTCTCTGCTATTGGCTACCATCGCATGAGTAAACATCAGTAAACGATACGATCGCGTGCTTCGTCATTCAAATGCGCTAACGGTTACTCCATTGTTGTTCTGTATAACGTTACACTATTCTGACTCTGACGTGCAAAACCGTTTTGCTTGCTACCTCTAAGGTCTAGTCACATACAATAGTCCATAAACCGAATCATGTCCTCATAAACTGCACACAAAGGCCCCTAAATACAGTACATACCACAGAGACGGACATCCTGATGTTGCCGTTTCTCCTGTTCAATTTATTTCAGCCTCAGATTTGATTGTGGATCATTATCTGTATTAGCTGAGATAGATGGGTTTCTCCATGCTTGAGGACGTCACCGCTTTGCGCGCTTGTCATTCTTTAGCTCCGCCCACACGATACGCCTCCAGGCGCTCGGTTTTTTCCGGAAAGACTCGGTACAGCCCATATTTATTTTATAAATATGATAAAACTAAAGACTTTTCGGAGATATGAAGGATGCAATACTACTCTATAGAGTGCTACTCAATACTACTCTACTCTAGGTACTCAAGATTGACATGAGATTGACTGAAACTGAGTGTTTCACCCCCCCTTTAAGGCATTGATGGGAAGTAACTTCTTCCAGCTGAACTCCAGTAAAACTGAGGCACTACTGGTTTGCACCCCTCATCAGATCCACTCCTCTCCCTTATCCCAGCTCATCTTAGACGGCCAGGTCATCACTTTCTCCTCCTCAGTCACAAATCTAGGGGTTCGGTTTGACCCACAGCTGACCTTCAATGACCACATTAAGCACATTTGTAAAACTTCCTTACACCACCTTTGAAACATCTCCAAACTCTGTCTCCTTCTAACCCTTCCAGATGCAGAGAAACTTGTCCATGCCTTTGTCTTCACCAGGCTGGAATACTGCAACAGACTCTTCAGTGGGATTTCTGGCAGAAATATCCAAATGCTTCAATACATCCATAACAGCGCTGCCAGAGTCCTTATGAGAGTCCGTAAATATGATCACATTACACCCATCCTACACTCATTGCACTGGCTTCCTGTTTTATCAAGGATTGACTACAAAATGTTCCTGCTCACACATAAATGTCACGTCACAGACAAGGGAAAAGGGTGCGAGGACTCAAGTGCAGAAAATGATAATTTATTATAAAATAAAACATAAACTCAAAACAAAACCCACGAGGGGGAAAAACACATAATAGAATAATATAAATACAAACTTAAACAAACCAACAGAATCACGGGGAGGACGGAAGACGCAGACATTACACAAGGATCCAACCCAGACTGACAAACACAAGGAGCTTATAAAGGGAAGAAATCAAGAGGGAACAGGTGGGAGAAATTAACACTAATCAGATAACAAGGGGGAGGGATCAGACAATGACAGGAGCACATGCAAGACATGACAAAACCCACATGTGCACACAAGACAGGACAGGCATGTGACATTACCCCCTCCTTAAGGAGCGGCTACCAGACGCTCCACTAGGGACGGGCGGGACAGACCAGGGGGGACGGGAGGGACACACCAGGGCGGGACGGGAGGGACAGATCAGGGCGGGACGGGAGGGACAGACCAGGGCGGGACGGGAGGGACAGACCAGGGGGGCACGGGAGGGACAGACCAGGGGGGCACGGGAGGGACAGACCAGGGGGGCACGGGAGGGACAGACCAGGGGGGCACGGGAGGGACAGACCAGGGGGGCACGGGAGGGACGGACCAGGGGGGCACGGGAGGGACGGACCAGGGGGGCACGGAGAGCAGGACGCCTCAGCGGCGCACGGAGAGCAGGACGCCTCAGCGGCGCACGGAGAGCAGGACGCCTCAGCGGCGCACGGAGAGCAGGACGCCTCAGCGGCGCACGGAGAGCAGGACGCCTCAGCGGCGCACGGAGAGCAGGACGCCTCAGCGGCGCACGGAGAGCAGGACGCCTCAGCGGCGCACGGAGAGCAGGACGCCTCAGCGGCGCACGGAGAGCAGGACGCCTCAGGGGCGCAGGGAGAGCAGGACGCCTCAGCGGCGCAGGGAGAGCAGGACGCCTCAGCGGCGCAGGCAGGGCGTTGGGGAAACTTCTCCAGTCCAGCAGTATCCACCAGCACTGGGACCACCAGAATACGACCTGCTGGCATTGGGACCACCGGAACATGATCTGCCGGAACTGGGACCACCAGAACACGATCCACCAGCACAGGGACCACCGGAACACGATCCACCGGCACAGGGACCACCGGAACACGATCCGCCGGAACTGGGACCACCGGAACTCCCTCCGGGGCTTCGGATAAAGCCCTGTGCTCCTTCCACGCATGCAGGACTGCCACCACAAAGCATCCCATCACAGCCCTCCAGGCCGTTTCCGGACTCGGGACCACCGGAACGGAGTCCACCGGCACAGGGACCACCGGAAAACGATCCACCGGCACAGGGACCACCAGAACACGATCCCCCGGCACAGGGACCACCGGAGCACGATCCACCGGCACAGGGACCACCGGAGCACGATCCACCGGCACAGGGACCACCGGAACACGATCCACCGGCACTGGGACCACCGGAACACGATCCACCGGCACTGGGACCACCGGAACACGATCCACCGGCACTGGGACCACCGGAACACGATCCACCGGCACTGGGACCACCGGAACACGATCCACCGGCACTGGGACCACCGGAACACGATCCACCGGAACACGATCCACCGGCACAGGGACCACCGGAACACGATCCACCGGAACTGGGACCACCGGAGTTATGGATGACACCGGAACTGGGACCACCGGAACTCCCTCCGGGGCTTCGGATAAAGCCCTGTGCTCCTTCCACGCATGCAGGACTGCCACCACAAAGCCTCCCATAACAGCCCTCCAGGCCATGTCTGGACTCGGGATTCCCGGACTCGGGACCCCCGGGACTGGCACCGAGGGAGAACTTCTCTGCTGAGTCCTCATTGTATGGTTGGATCCTTCTGTCACGTCACAGACAAGGGAAAAGGGTGCGAGGACTCAAGTGCAGAAAATGATAATTTATTATAAAATAAAACATAAACTCAAAACAAAACCCACGAGGGGGAAAAACACATAATAGAATAATATAAATACAAACTTAAACAAACCAACAGAATCACGGGGAGGACGGAAGACGCAGACATTACACAAGGATCCAACCCAGACTGACAAACACAAGGAGCTTATAAAGGGAAGAAATCAAGAGGGAACAGGTGGGAGAAATTAACACTAATCAGATAACAAGGGGGAGGGATCAGACAATGACAGGAGCACATGCAAGACATGACAAAACCCACATGTGCACACAAGACAGGACAGGCATGTGACAATAAATGCATCAACGTACATTTACCTCTATATCTACAGGAACTCATCACTCTGAAATCCTCCACCTGCACCCTCAGATCTTCAGGCCACCTGCTTCTTCAAGTCCCCACCACCAGGCTTCGTACCATGGGAGATCCAGCTTTCTGCTCGGCTGCACCGCGGCTTTGGAACAGTGTCTGCTGTATGGTGTCTAATTTGCTTTCCAGAGATGGTCTGACAAAGACAGTCTGACCCCTATCTATGTGCCCTGACATAGATAGCCTGACCTCTATCTCTGGGGCCTGACCAACAGGGCCTTGGAGAGAAAGTTAGAACTTCCAAGAGGTGAATCCTGCCTGTTGTTAGTAACCCCAGGACAGGAAGGGGTGGGAGGATTTGAGTCTCCCAATTGTGATTTTCTTCCCATTTATATAGTGTGATTTTTCCCATTGATAGAAGTACATTTTTGTCTTTATATTTCTTTATATTTCTTTATAGAATGAGATAGATGACATTAGTCATACTTTTTTTTCTGGAGATTCGTTTGTCATGTGGTGTTGATATCTTGTCCTGTTGATAAGCTTACAGGACACACTAACCTTGGAGGAGAGATGCGCCATAGAGTCTTGTGTGTGTGTTACATGTTCTGTGCAGGTCTTCTGACTAGATTGGACCGCTTTTCTCACACCCTAGACCTCTTAGCGTCTTTCTAGGGCTCCCCTGAAGTCAATACTACCCCAATCTTGGGATTGTCTGATGTATACATCCTGATTAACAACAACAACATCTCCTATATATTCTCGCGTGACTCATTGTTTAGACTTAATGACAATCAGTAATATTCCACGTGTCCATAATGATGTAAATCATGCCCTTGAAATTGGTATAACTGGTGTGGTAATTTTGTGTAAGGTAGAATAGAGTCTGGCCTGACACCGCCCTGAGAGACTCTGAAGCTGACTCTACTGATGAAACTGCAAACTATTCTTCAGTAAAATTATCTCCGATGATTGAACATCCTGACTCCTGGTCTTCATTTTGCATATCTGGTCTATGGGTCAAAACTGTCAACACCTAACACCACAATGCACCACAAAACTCAAGGTGCATCAATGCTCACTATGTTCTCTTAACGGAAGTTCTGAAGCGCGAAACTTAAATCACGTGAGCCAACTCACTACACATAACGACCCATCGCTGTCCTGTAAGCAAGCACCAATGGCTTGAACTTGATGTGAGCTGACACCTAAAGCCAGTGAAGATAGAATTAGAGAGGTGTGATCAGGGAGCCATTGCAGAGTCGATAAAGCAGGGGGCCAGGGTGGAGCAGGCTAGGCTGGCAACCACCAAGGAGAAGCAGCTGCAGGAGACCACTAAGGCAAAGCAGACAGAGCTGGAGAGAACAAGAGGCTGGAGCAGATAGAGCCAGTGGCCACCAGGGTGAAACAGAAGACCATGTGGAGTTGGCAAAGATGACCATGGTGGGGCAGAAGACCACTTAGTGTCAGGAGGCCATGGTGAAACAGAGACAGGGGGCCCAGAGAATCCAAGGACGTGAACATGGATTCTGTGAACATGGAGAATCTGAGAACATGACAGAAAGTTCAGAGTTGGCCTCTGAGGTGGCAACAGAGAGTTCAACGGCAGCCTCCAAGGCCAAAACTGGAGCACAGAAGGTTCAGAGGAAGCCTCCTTTGCTTTTAAATGGCAGATTGAGAGTTCAGGATCAGACACTGCAACCTCTGAAGAAGCTGTTGATGTGTATGTGGCCCAAACACTCAGGATGGCTCTTGCCATTACGGAGAGCACAGCCAGTAGTGGGAAGACCTCCAGGACCACTGGACTTGGAAAAGCTGGGGCCACTGGACATGGAAGTGCTGGGCTAGAAAGCTTTGCGACAACAGACAACGTTTTCATAGATGAAGGTGATACCATCACTGGAGGGTTCACCACATTAGATGCTAGTCCAAAATGCCTCAAGATGGCTTTCATGGATTTTGGTATGGCAGCCAAGACAGCTGAGGTTTCTGGCCTTCAGACCTTCTGTTTTGAACAGAAAAGCAACACATTTCACATTAAAGCACTGTATCGAACTTGATTCGTTTTGCCAAATGTATGTGAGGCTAAACAAGGCACAGGTGTTGGTAATGAATTGCAATGGCAAAAAACAAGAGTAAATGTGGAAACAAAAAAGCCAGCAATAGAAACAAAGGTAGACAGGAACTCAAAACTGTAAGTGAAACAGCAGAATCATAGAAACAGAAAATACACATCAAAATAATGGTTCTTAAAAATCAAACAGGGGAAACCAAACAGATTTAGTAAGACAGGATCATCCTGTGGGAGAAAGAAGATTTGACAGACAATAATTATTTCATGGTTCTTCTGTCATCACCAGTCAGCTTTACTCCGTTATCCCAGACATTAAGTTAAAATAAAGAAACTGTAAGTTGTAAATGTATTATTAAAATTTCAAATTGTGTTTCAAGATGTTGTCCCCCCCCCCCCCCCCCGAATATTAGGAAGACTTATATACAGCAGGCACTGAAGGTCAAGACTCTAGAACAACTCTGGATGACATGAAGCATCAAAACTTCACATCGGATCAGCTATATTTACAGCCAGAAGAGGTATTGAGTAAATAGAGTTTGAGCCATAGCTTTTCTGAGGATCATACTCTGAATAAAACCCTAACAATATAAAACCACTAGAAATTCTATAATTTAGTTGATGGTCTGAATTTGCCACATCTGCATACTCAGTCATTCACTCAGAAATTCAGACATGTAAGTTTGCATTCTTAACTATTTTCCCTATAACAGGACATTTATACAGCTGGAGATGAAAAGCCAAAACCTTCAGCACCACTGGATATTGCCAAATTTAAAATCAAAGTGGACTGGACAGAACCATTTCCAGAGAGATGGAGAGCAACATTACAGAAAGCTCTTCAGAGCTGTTTGTCAAGACTGGAAGAAAAAGCATCTGTCCACCATCTTAAACTATTGGATCCTCCATCCTGTGCAGAGGTGCAGATAACACCATCAACAGGTGATATGATGATTTATGATAGTTCATGTACAATACTTTTTTTTCTATTTTAAATCTCAAATAGCTAAAATATTTTATTTTTCCAATTAATGCACAATGGTAAAAAAAAAGCTGGGGTAACAACATGCTAATAACACAAATGAACTTATCAGATTACTTTTCAATGAACAAAGTAATGATCACAGTGTTACTGTGGTTTTGAAGCTACTTACTAATAGCTTAAGCACTTTAAGGGTTATGAACCTACTGCTCTAAATTACAAGTACCACATGCATTAGACCAACACTCGATGTGAAATTGGTCACTATATAGGAAATGGGGTAACACTTTACAATAAGGCCCCATTTCTAAATATAATAAATGCATTAGTTAACATGAACTAACAATGACCAATACATTTAAAACATTTATTCATCTTTGTTAGTTTAATATGTTTGTTATATAAAATATTTTTTATTGTTCATTAATGTTCATGATATGTCATGCATTTGACTAATGTTAACACATGAAAGCTTATTGTAAAGTTCTCAGTCAGTATGTAGCTCCAATGCTACATAATAAAAAAAGCCACAAGTTTTATACTAGTCAGCATTTTTTCCCCGCAATGTATTTCGAAATCAAAATTCTGAATTCCTGATCTGTGACAAGAAAGTAAAGAAAGTAATGTTCCTGAAAACGATCTATTAATTACACTGATCACCATAATGGTGACCAAACATTTTATAACAGCAACATCTAAACCTGTGTTAATTCTCAATAAGAGCTTCTGTAGACGTCTGACAGAAATAAAGTCAGTCTGCTTAATCCAAGTTGTTTAATCCTCCTCTGCTAAGATCTTGAGAGATTTAGGCATAGTTTACACGTTAACAGGTAATTTCCAAAATTTCCAAATTTTCCTCCATTTAATAAAAAATTGCATCCACATGAAAGCGCAAAAACACGCTATGAAGCGCTGTCAAGAGAATGCCAAACCAACAATATAACCCTAACCATACAACCATGTTGGCCCATCAGAAGCCTGAAAAAAGGTTATTGCCAGTTCTGACATAACAAGCGGAAATCTCTGGTTTCACTGTCCACACCACAACACTGATTGGATAATACGTTTGCAAGTGTACTAATGGCCAAACCGCATAGAAAAAGCCACGGTTTTGAATATACTCTGTTCTTCTGGACAGGGCCTAAATGTCTTCTTTTATCTTCCGTTGATTTCATCTAAGACTGTGGCTGAAGTCAGTTGTAGTTCTTGTGTTTCTCTTTACTTCAGTGATTCTACTTGTTAACAGCAGGTGTTCATCACGAATGATCGATCATCACTTAATGAATCTCTTAATTATCTCATTATATTTGAGATATCTTTAACTCTCTGTAGAGTGGGACCAATTTTACATTTACTCTGAGGAGAGTCTGCAGATTTAACTCTGCAGATTTTGCTGTGTATATAAGTTATATTTGTGCTTTTTATAAGTGCGTATGCCAGTATTACTAAATGGAATTATTGGAATTGCTTCTTTTTTTTAAGGGGGGGTGAAATGCTGTTTCATGCATACTGAGCTTTTTACACTGTTAAAGACTTGGATTCCCATCCTAAACATAGACAAAGTTTCAAAAACTATGTTGGACGTTTGATGGAGTATTTCTGTGTCAAAAATACTCCTTCCGGTTTCTCACAAGTTTCAGAGAGTTTTTTTTCGAGTATGAGTCGGCTTGATGTCAACGGGTCGGAATGTTGTTGTATGGCCCGTACGGGCTCTTCTCTTGGAAGGGTGCGCGCGCGAGCGACCAGAGCAAGAGACCAATTGCACGACGCCCATAAACCCTGCTCTCAAGGTGCAGATCCACTCGTCTGTGCAACACTTCTGTCGTGCCGCGCTCCACTTTATTCCTATGGGCGACGTCAAGCAAGTTTAACGCGCCCACATAGCATTGGATTTGAACCGATTTGAACACACAAATGACGGGAAGCGGCACAACATCACACTTCAGTCGTGTTGCAAAAGTGGATCTCCACGGTCACTGCTGTCTCAGGACTTCACGAAATCAACAATGTTACCAAAAAAGTGTGCTTTTGATGGAGCATTCCTGTTGTAATGTTCGTTGTGTTAGGAAGGAAGAAGACAGGGGTCGGCTTTGACTGGGACTCGCTTTCTTTATTCAGTCTTTTTAAAACAAAACCAACACACGAGTGTATGTGTGATAACTCAGTTTCTCCACAATATGGATCGCTCCTTCTCAATCAGACACTCTGTGTCAGTCTCTCCGTTTCTCCATGATATGGATCACTTCTTCTCAATCAGACTCTCTGTGTCAGTCTCTCAGTCTCTCAAGTCCCAGTCCAACTCTCTCTCTCGCCTCTCTCCCGGCTGCGGCTTAAATGCGCTCTGTCCACGCCAATTACTGCAATCAGAAATAGGTGTTCGTCATCTGTGCTTGACCTACTTACCTGCCGCTCCGCTCTGAGCTCTCTCTCCCGCTGCAGACCTCACAGAACCCCGCCCCCTTAGCCACAGGTCCCAACGATAAAGGTTCATGGTACTGCTTTGGAAGCAGGCGGTGAGTAAAACTGCTTCAAATGTCTATGTTGTTAGCTATCATCGCGTAAGTAAACATCAGTAAACAACATGATCATGTATAGTTAATTTATCAATGGAGCATGCGGTGTATGGTGTGTGTTTAAATATATTTTTTTAGCTGACTACTATAGTTCTGTTCTCACAAAGCGTGCTTCTTCATTCAAATGCGCTACTCCATTGTATTTTATACACTATTCTGACGTGCAAAACCGTTTTGCTTGCTACTGCTAAGGTTTAGTCGCATACAATACTCCATAAACCAAATCATTTCATCATATACCAGGAGTAAACCAACACAAATGTTGACAGGCCACTAAATACAGTCCATACCACAGAGACGAACGTCCTGCTGTTGCTGCTTCTCCTGTTCAATTTATTTCAGCCTCCGGATCTGATTCTGGATCATATATGTATTAGTTGAATCTTATTGATAGCCATGGTTTATTAGGGTAACGTTTTCTTCTCCACGCTTGAGGATGTCACAGCTTTCAGAGGCTCTCATGCAATAGCTGCTGCGCGCTCGTGATTCTTTAGCTCCGCCCACACGATACGCCTCCATCTGCTATTTTTTTTTCCGGAAAGACTCAGTACAGCCTATCTTTCTTTTATAAATATAATAAAACTAAAGACTTTTTGGAGATATGAAGGATGCAATACTACTCTATAGGTACTCAAGATTGACATGAGATTGACTTGAATCCTGAATTCAACCCCCCCCCCCCCAATGTTTTGCTAAATTGCTATGCTTATCATCAGTGATTGAAAGCAAAAGCAGTACTGTTCTCTCTCACACACAGCACAGTTCCCTTCTCTATTGCTTTTCTGCTGTTCGCTATACATTCCAGTAAAATCACTAAACAAAATGGTTTCTTACTGCTAATATATCTTACCTGACTGATTTAATTGAGCTGTCTTTTGAATGAGCTGCACTCTGCACACATTCTGTATGTTACAGTTTATTTTATAGAATCATGTCCAGAGACTACCAATTTTGTTTTGTCTTTATAGGCTTAGCATTAAATTGCCTCTTTGTTTTCTCTGTAGCTCTAGAAGATTTAAAAAAACTCAAGTCTATACCTTTGCGGTTTAAACATGAAAAAAAGGAAGTGACTGCATGGATTTGTCCAGATGAAACACATTGTGTGACTGTACCATACTCGACATCCATGCTGTACAAGAATGGAATTCCCTCATCAAAGGTATCATGTTTACTTTGTGTAGAATTATGACAACACAATTATTGTCTTTCTTGGTTTCTCTGAAACTAAATTTTGTTTTAGTGTGTTTCAATACACTTGGCGTTCACACATAATCAGTTGAAAAAAAAGAACACATCTATCACCTAATACAGCCAACTCATAATCATCATCACTGAGACCCGCTCAGTTTTAAGCTATAAAAAAAGGAGATTATATTTTATTTAAAAACGTAATTGCCTATGGCAAGAAGGATTGTTTTCCCCATATTTTATAAAACACTGGCATTCATAACCTTCAACCTGAAGGTAAAAGCTCAAACTGCACACTGGACAATGTGTGCCTGTGGTCTGAAATTATTTTCAGGGCTTTACTAAGAGATCTAGTTTGGTCATTTTTTTCAAAGCATGCTAAGGGAAAACCAAACGACTTACTTGCAAAAGTTTTTACGTGGACTATTTAGTTCCACTCACAGTAACAACCCTTTCAATAAAAGCATTATAAAACTCTTTTAATATTAAAGAGTTAACATTGACACCAACGTCCTGGGAGAATATAGTCTTTATGATTTTAGTCGATTTATCCCACTTCAATTTATGATATAAGACAATCCCAAGGTATTTACACTCTGTGATGCTCTGAATAGTCTCAGATTTAGTAGTGGTTACACTCACTAAAGACTCTTTCCTAAAATCTATATCTACATCTCTTTAGAAATATGTAGCTTGAAATTCGAACCATTACACCAAGAAATACATGTCCATGATTGTCCACCTCGTCCATCTAGAGGAGATTGACTAATGCTATAATTTCTGTTCTGACTCTTCTGTTCTGACTCTTATCACAGTAGTACTACTACTACTACTAGTAGTAGAAATGAATAAACAAATCCATGAGTTTTAGCAATAATTTGATCAAAATTTAAATTTTACTTATGGTATAAAGTCAAGACCCCATCATGTGTTTTCAGGTGATCAGCTATATGCCTGGAACAGAAGACACAAATAATGTTGAGGACGTGTCTGCATCTGATAGAGCTCCAAATGAAGCTGAGACCAGTAAAACTGCTGGAATGACCTCTGAGACACCAGCTGGATTCACAGTCCCCCTCTTTGAGTTCTGGTACCTGCAACACGCTTATGGAAAAGAGTTAGAAGAATTTGAGAAACAGCATGGAGTTTCTATTCGTGCAGAAGTGTCAGTTTCAATCAAACATCTGCAGAGCTCAAGCCCTGATTCTGTGTCTAAAACCATCAAGGACTTTAACAAACTCGTTCACGGATGTGTGGGTAGTTTTAGTGATGCTGCCGTTAATCATAATCACATGGATTCAGATATTGTTAAAAAGGCTCTTCATGCCGTTCAATCAGAGGAGGCAAAGATGATTTTCACTATGTCTTCCAGAAACTGTCTGTTCTTTGGACCGAAGAAATTTACAGACATGATTAAAAGAGAGACAAAAAAACTGGAAAAACAATCTAAGAACAAACTTCAGAAGAGTGTGTTTGATGACAAGATGACAAGAAGAGAGAAATGGATTGGTTACTCAGGAGACTTTCCTCACGCAAGAGGAATCAAACCGAATCAGACACCTGATTATGGATCCGGAGCAGTGGGAGGATCCGTACGGGATGAGGGAGTGAATCTCAGAAGACGAAGTGAAGCAGACACTGGATTCAGTGAAGAATCAAAAGACAGTTCTAGACATGAGAGTAAAGACGCTCCTGCAGAAGAGGAGACGTGTGTTATCTGTATGGACAGCTTCACTGACAAGAAAAAACTGAAATGTGGACATGAATTCTGTCGGGATTGTATAAGCGAGTTAGAGAAGAGTCTGGGATCCATCTGTCCTGTGTGTAAGGAAGTGTATGGGATATTGGAGGGAAACCAACCGGCTGGAACAATGACTGTAACAACGAGAAGATCGAGACTCCCTGGATATCCAGATTGTGGGACTATTGAAATCAACTACAGCATACCCAATGGTATTCAAACGGTAAGAATATGTCAAACTGAACTTTTATTTGGTAAAAACTGGAATTGTCACATTAGACATACACATCATATTGTTTATTATTACACAGATACATAATACAGCTGATGAAACCTCTATATCGTTTGGATTCGTAGTGATTTTTTTTCCCTCATATAGTTTATAGTTTTTCTCATGCTGGTATGTCTTGTGCATTGTTGAGAATCGAGACAGACATCTTTTAGTTTCTACTTTCATGTCTCTCATATCACAACACAGACTCACTCTCGCTTCATTCAAACACAACTGGAGGCATCATGCGTCTCTGTTATCACTTGTATTAGAATGATATCAGAAGCCTTCAGTATTAATATTACTGAAATCTTGCATTCTGTCAGGGTATGTTTTATGATAATGACTGTCTGACTGCACATTATTCCTTAGTAAACAAATCAGTCATCAAGGCACAATGCATATTTTCTCATATTCCTGCATATGAAAAATGGATGAGACAACATTTAAAATACTTTGACTAAATGGACTGCAGACGCTTCTACACACATTAGAGAAAGAATGGGTCGCTCTCAGGAGCTCAGTGAACTCAAGCGTGGGGCCGTGATAGGTTGAAACCTGTGCAATAAGTCCATTCCTGACATTTCCTCACTACTAAATATTACAACCTCAACTGTTAGTCATAGTGATGGCAAAATGAGGCTTCCTGAACCACTGAGACATTGCAGACCATTGCTTCAACAAAAGGATAAAGGGTAACTAAACCCTAAACCAACTTTTTTTAGTTAATGATCTGCAAGACTGGGGCTTTAGTAATGTTCTTTATTGATTAGAGTAAATGTTTTGACATTTGGGTATAAAATGTTTTGATTCTATAATATGTAGTTTAAAAATCATAGACTGTAAAACTGAAGAATGGTCAGAAATCCCCATAAACACACTCCTAAACCTTGAGGAAAGCCTTCCCAGAAGAGCTGAAGCTGTTAGAGCTGTAAAGGGTGGGCCGACTCCATATTAAACCCTACGGATTAACAATGGGATGGCATTAAAGTGCATGTAAAGGCAACGTTCCAACACCTTTGGCAATATTGTGTTATGCACACATACAGTACTGCAGAAATCTGAACTTGGTTGCAAAATCGTTAATGTGAGCACAAGTTTATCTGTGGTGAGTGTGTACATGTAAACTGTGACATAATTAACTGGTTAACCATTAATCAACAGTTAACATTTTTAACGTTTAATACTATCAGTTAAGTTATATATTTTAAATATTTTAAAACATTTGCTGCATGGTTAAATACGCAATAAAAAAAGAAGAAGCATTTTTTAGGAAAAAAAATACAAGTGCCATTTTATTTTTACATTAGGAAACAATTAGCAAAACTAGTAAATACAATTAAAGGTTTACAAACATACAATTTTACATTCAAATAATAAAATAGCCTATAGCTATCTTTATAGCGTTTATAATGTTTGCAATCATTTTGCTTTATTACATAGTTTAAGGATTTGGTAATATACTATTTTTCTGATCTTTTTTAGGAGAAACATCCAAACCCTGGACAACGTTATTATTGGACACATCGTCGAGCGTACTTACCTGACAATCGTGAAGGAAATGAAGTGCTCGCACTGCTGCAGAGAGCTTTTCAACAGAAACTGATCTTTACTGTCGGGAGATCTACAACTACAGGTGCAGATAATGTGGTCACCTGGAATGATATCCATCATAAGACCAGCAAGTACGGTGGGCCTAAAAGGTATGAGTTCAATAAATTCTGCTTTCAATTGTCCATCATCTCCAGCAAAACCACTAGTCAAAGATTTTAAGTTTTTCTTGGGTTTCAATTATGTTTACATATCACTGTACTTGAACTTGTATTTCTTTCTTTTCTGTCCTCAGTAACGGCTATCCAGATCCTAAGTACCTGAAAAGAGTGAAAGATGACTTAAAGGCCAAAGGCATTGAATGAGGATTTGATTTATATGTTCTGTAGAGAAATAAAAACACATCTAAGCATTCAGAGCAGATATTATGTAGTAACATTTAAAAGTATTCAGACTCTTGTACAACTAACTGAAAAACTATATAATGAAATGTTGTGTGATACTTTATTTCATTTGAAGATTTAACCTCAAATTGTATTTAATGCAGCCTAAAACAATCATTTAACTGATTTGAATAATATAAATTGTTAATGTTCTATGTGCATGACAGGTTAAAGAGATGTGTTTTTAGTCTAGATTTAAACTGACAGAGTGTGTCTGGGGAAGACTGTTACAGTGTTTAGGTGCTAAATAGGAAAAGGATCGACCGCCTGCTGTTGATTTGAGAATTTTCGCAATAGTAGTAGTACTCAAGTAGCCTACTGGTGAGCTAAACCCTTTAGTTGTAAGTAATAAGCAAGATTTTTAAACTGAAGTGGACAATCAGGCCGTTCTGTCTGCTTTGTCTCCTCTGTCCACTGGATGGCAGTATCATATACCAAGAGTTTCACACTAACACCATAACTAAAATACTTCAGACAGTTACGTAATGCTTATGTAGCAAAAATCTACATGAATACAATGGTTTGTTCCATTGCTTTATATTAGGAGAAGATCCTCCATGGACAACTCATGTCTGCTCTGTAGGCTGCCACAATTACAATGATTTATTTTATTTTATTAAAGGGTCATTAACATTGAACTGACTTCAAAGGCACTTCCTCACTTTTTGTTGCACTTGTCGACCCTTTATCCTGTTTTGACAAGGACTCACAAAAGCCTAACTCAGGGAGACAGGTAGCACTTTCCAAAACCAACAACTCCAAGGGAGTTTAAAGTTGTTGAGACAAAGAGTGCATTGTGCATTTTCCCATGCCTGAAACATCTCACAGTTTGTAGTCAAATAAGGGCGATATAGAACACGCTGTACTCATAACATGGGATTTTTTTCAGCACTATCTGCCCCAAGTAATATTGATGATGACCATAAATTTACTTTTAAACGGAGCTTTAATACAACATATCACATGTGTTAATTTCTGTATTTAATCAAGGAAAATATAAATTTTCATTAGATTGAGATTCAGAGAAGTCTAATGAATGGCGATCCTGAGCAGAAGAACAGCAGGTTGTAGGTCTTGGCAATATTGTCTTTGGCTAATGTTCTGGCAAGGCTCTTTTAAAGTTATAAACAAACATTCTTCCATTAATGTTAATGAAATGTCCTTTTAAAGCTATCTGGCCTTTAAAAATGTTCTTGCACAAAATAACAAAACATAATTTATTGTTTAAACAACGTTTGTTTGCACAATGGAATGCTCCCTTATCATTAATAAAGTATAACCAAGAAAAAACAACATTTTAAAACATTGGGAAAACTGGATGTTTTGAACATTCAGAGAAAATTCTGAAATAATGTTTGGTAACACTTTATTTTACAGTGTTTTTGTTACACACGTTACTATAGTAATTAACATAAATTGTGTTTAATTGCATGCAGCTAACCTGAACCACACCAACCCTATAGTGAGTACATGTTGTACATTAATATTACTCAGTACTTAAATACATAATTTTACTGTAACACGGCCACCTTAAAAAAAAGTGTATAAAATAAAGTGTAACCACATAGTTTTATAATTTGTACTTTACAGGTGTCCTAAAGGATCCAACTGTGTAGAAATGTCACTAATGTATATTATAATAATATAGTATAACATTAGTTACACTGTTCAAAGTTATGTCCAAAAATATTGTGCCAGTTTTAAATAATGTAACTCATGACACATGATAAAAATATTATTATTATTAATTATTATTAACATTAGTTACACTGTTCAAAGTTATGTCCAAAAATATTGTGCCAGTTTTTAATAATGTAACTCTCATGACACATGATAAATTGAAACCCAGTTGCTGATTTATTGAACAAGTAACAAACAAAAACTACAGTAATAAGAATCCAAAAACACGACTTGATAAATAAATGTCAGTTACTCATGTAACTTTGGTTCCTCGGTAGGGAAGGAGACGCTGCGTCAGTAGTTGATGCAATGGGAACACCCTCGGGTGTGAAGATTGTCTGAAGCCATTTTGAATCATGCAGTTTCGTTGGCAGACGGCACTAGCTTCTCCCACCCTCCGTCTATGATAGCATGAGCACATCCTTATGAGGCTTCAGTGGAACGACACACCATAAGGGCGTGCTCGTGCTATCATAAGCCCCGTTTCCACCAAAATTACCCGGAACAATTTGTACCAGGAACTTTTTTACAGGAACTTTTCTCCCCCCCAGACCTGCAGCTGTCTGCGTTTCGACCGCGATAAAGTTCCGAGAAGATTAGGCAAATTAGTCCGGTGATGTAGGACTGCGCGCGACTGTTCCTCCAAATCAGTGAAGGACATTAATAATTTTTAAGTGTACCGACTGAAAGATTTAGTGAACTGTTTACATGAGACGTTATCTAAACCGATCTGGTGTTTACATGTGATGACTTTCAATCGCAATCATTTTGTCACATGCAGTTTGTCTGCCGCACCAAAAATGTCAACGCTGTTTTCTCCAGAAGCTGGAGTGTGTTTACTGTAGCCATAGCAACTCTTAACGGCCACCAGGACTAATACAGTATTATTTATAACTATTTGTTGTAAAGTGTAATAATCATCTCAGAAAAAAAAATCTTCTGTCAGGCGCAGTTAAAGTAAAAACTGCCTGGGGCAATATACGCTGTGTCATTACTCCAACATTATCTTCATAACTTACGAAATAAAAAGTTTACCCCTCAGAAAAATGTACTTTCCTCTCTTGTCAACATGAGCGCGCCGCGCGCCGTCACGTCATGTAAGGACACACACTTAAAAGTAATCGGTCAGGTCGTTTACATGGTGAAAAAAAAAAAAATAACGAGTATGGAAGAGATTCAAGCTGTGCTGCTTTTGCTGGTTATGTATAGGTTTACTAAAGAGGTAATTAACAACGACAGAAAAGAGCACTAATATGCAGATTCAGCAGCATGCAGCATATTCAGAAAGCTTGTAAAGCTAGATTTAAAATGACAATGTATATTATTATCAGCTATTACGGACATTGAACGTGAGATGGCTGAGACGACCGCGCGCCACCAGACAGAGAGCAAAGACTGATATTTACTGAACGCAGAACGAACCTCGCAAAAGACTTTTAAAAATGCCGGTTGAACTAAAATGCTGCCTGAGCTAAACCAATCAGCATGTTCAGCGCCCAAGTCCCGCCCTCGAAAGTTCCTGAACTTTGAAAAAGTACTACCTCGCGAGCAGGGCCGTTTGGAGGGGGAAATATTTACCCGGAACTTCATTTATACCCTGGTTCCTGCGGTCTAAACACACGAAGTACCACCCAAAGTTCCTAGTTCCTGGGTAAAGTTCCTGTGGTGGAAACGGGGCTATAGTTGGATTTGCAGAAATAGAAAAGTATGACCATCAACGCAGTGTCACGCAGGAGCAGGCTTAGACCCTTTTGAAGGGGGGCTTTTGACCCTACCTGTCATTTCAGCCCATCTAAAACTATCAACTATCAAACTATATTAGACATGTATCTTTGCTCTTCTGTGTGTGCGTGGTTGTCCACAGTAAGTGCAACAACGGCTGGGGTTGCCTTTCAGCCGCTGGCGGGAGATACACCTGCTGTTGGTGAGTTTCTGTTCATGTTTAAGTTCTTGTTTACTACACGTTCAAAGTTTAGTCGAGCCAAGTCTTTGTTCATTTGCATCTGTTAACAGACCATAGTCTTCATATCTCTAGACAGTAGGGCAATAGCAAGCCCCGAACATGAGAGAGATTGTCTGTGATTGGGATTCTCCAAGGAGGTTTCTTCAGAAGAGAGATTAGATCTGAGAACCATATGTGTGATGGCTAAAATGGGGTCACTATAAAAGACAGATCTTGTCCTTCTGAACTCGCCGCAGGATGTCCATTAAATTCAGCCAGAGATGGCTTTCTGTTGCAGCTAAACTTGCCAATGAATGACCATTAGCACAAGCTGTGCAGAAAAAACCCAGCATCAAAATATATCTGACCAGTAATGCTGGCTTTTCCAGCAGGGGAGTGGCCATAGACTGTGGCAACCTTCACCTTCTTCCATTGTTGCAACTACAGCCAATAAAGCTGCCGTTGTCCCAATATGGCACTGACAGGATCTGTCAGAGCCAGAGTCTGCGCAGTAGTGAGCAAGTGGAGCCGAGGTACCAAATAAACAGTTGTAGAAATCAAAGTTGAAACTCCAGTCTTCTCCTGAAAATCCCGAAAAAAAGACTGTTGGTGCCTCAGTGACTATTTCCCTCGGAGAAGCTGTCCATCTCAGCTGTCAATCGAGAACATAACACCCCGGTTTTTATAGCATCACATAACTAAACTTATTTAAAGTGCATCTATGTCTTTTCGAATATTCCCTTTTATGCAGTGTGTAATACAACTGTTTGTGAATGTAAACTTTTGCAAAAAGTAAAGTCGAAAGTGCATGATAAATAAAGTTAATGGGATATTTTAATGATCTGAGCTCATGGTCTGAAGCTCATGGCGCAAGTGCACTTAGGCTAATTTAACGGCAGAAAAAAGGGTCGGCGTGCCGAGCTCATGGTCCAAAAGTGTTGTCCCTCGTCTCTTAATGAGTCATGGGTGTGTTTTAGGCATAACGTGCAATAAACCAATAATTTCTCTTTTCCCATTCCCTTTAAAAGCCAGTTTTTCAATCGCACCATGGCCGATTCACTATTTACATGACCAAATTTGCTAGCAGAAAAACTGAATGCTTCTCCAGAGAGAAAACAGATCTCCTTGTGCGCAAGGTTAAAGACCTCCTTTGTCCTGTCTTCAGACACGTCATTTTACTGACGACTACTTCTCAAATCTCAGGACTTGAACGTGAGGGTCGCAAAATGCTTGCTCTTGAAAGATGGGTCAGTACTTAGACCAGTGCTTAGTTTATTTAGACCAGCCTCAGAATCACAACCTGTGAGTATTATTAATTATTGATGCATATATATTTTTATATTGTGTACGTAACTCATGTTATTACTGTCATACATCAGTCATTCACGTTAGTGCTGGTGCTCCACAGTAAATGAGAAACACACACATGGTTTGTTGATGGACGTACTCTTGTTAATGCTGATGATGAGGAATTACAGCTTCAACATCTCATAATGTATCTCAGATTAGTCCTGTATCACTGAGAAACTGCTCAAGTCGTCCAAGCGGTGGAGGTTCAGGTTGAATTACTAGAACTTCCAATGTTTCATCATTGGACTCGCGCTGGGATTGATATGGTAAAATCAACGTCATCTTTAGGAAGTGTCTGGAACTGAAGTTTATGGTAATGGGCGTTTGTTTCCAGTGTGCGCTGTAGAGGTCTTCACAGGTCCAAAAATTCGCACCCGAACCCGAAGAGACCCGCAATGTTCAACACAGATCCGACCCGGACCCGTCTATTATTTCAAAAACTGGACCCGGACCCGTGCAGATCCGAGAAATGCCAAAAATATAGTACCCGGAACCGACATGGACCCGTCTTTTATTTGATAGCCGGAACCGAACCCGCGGGGAAGACACAGACCCGACTGGACCCGATTGTCTCATAAATTACACAATAAACTGCTGTTAACAAGTTAATAAACAAGCTGCAAAAAATAACTTTGTCTCAGTCAGCCTACCTAATGATATATAGCCGTTGTCTCCCTTCCTTGTACCTTGATTGTGATGTATTACAATATTCCTCTGTAACGTTAATTGTTCCAAGCATGCTTAATTCACTCATCATTTCTTGTTGCTGATTTGAAATATATTCTTGAGTACATTATTACTGCTCGCATGCATTAAATGCCCGCTTTCTAAACGGCTGAGAGAGCGGGAACGAGAGAGAGAGAGAGAGCTTGAGTTTTTGTTGATGTTGTGTATTTCTAAACCTCATTTCCCGGCTCACACTTTTCTTATCCTAATTTAGCAATTTGTAAGTTACACAAAACACACAAGCCGCTCTGACTCTCACGGCCAGGTGTTCTCCGAGTCCGATTGACGTATTACATAGGCTACAACATTAACAGACCCGGGACCCGAAGTAATAGATTAGGACCCGACCCGGACCCGGCTGACCATTTAAAATATAGACCCGAACCCGTACGGGTCCCGGGTCGGATCCCGGGTCCACGGGTCTCGGGTGCCCCGTGAAGACCTCTAGTGCGCTGTAAGCGTTAGACCAATCACAACAGACTGGGCCGTCTGACCAATCAGAGCAGAGTAGCTCACAGAATGGAGGGATTTAGAGCGACTGATCCATCCAACGAATCATTGACCGCTGACCAATAAAAGTGTTTTTTTAACCTTTGATGCTTGTTAACCTGTTGTAGGAGATTTCAAAACAAAATAATATGCATTTGATGACCCTGTTCGACTAATTTCCACAAATAAGATGTAAATGTTGTTTGTGTCGTTTACTGTAACGCTTAACCTGTCTACACACAGGTTTTGATACACCTGGCGCTCACTGGAAGACTACATTATCCAGCATTGCTTGAGATCTACAGCAAACTACGGCAACTCAAATAGCTCAAAATATCCAGCACTTTATTCTCTTGTGGTGATTCTAAATGGTATAATTTTGTATAAGGTTGGAAAGTAATAGTAATGATTTAAGTAGTATTTTGAGTGCTTTATTGGGCATTTTTAAAGTAAAAGTAATCTGTTTTGATATTTCAATACACTGTTAATTATAACAACTAGCTGAAACAAATATACAACAAAGACTTCACTTTGAACCGCTGGGACTCACTGCAGATTGTTGATTGGTTGACAGAGAATCGTCACTTTTTCTCACAAGAATCGCCCTGCATTTTCGGCTGTCTTTTTCCTTCCTGTATGCAGCCTTAACTCGTGTCTTCGTGTGACAACAGCCACATGCTTAGAAGCAAGAATCTGCTGTTTGTCGTCCATTGTTATCCAGTGTCACTTTCTTTATGTAAAAAAGACGCTGATAGCTACACCACGCCTATCATAAGCGTACTGTTGGCGGTGGAAACGCAAACCAGATCAGGATGAAAATGAGCCATTAGATTATATGTTAGAAGGTGGGGTTTATAACCTATACTGCATCCAGCCACCTGGGGGCGATCGGAGCACTTTGACTTCACTTTTCAGGACTGGTGCGGCACACTTAGAATTAGCACAAAGCATTAAATCTGTTCTCCTACTCAGCTCTTAGCCCATCTTCCCAAGAAAGTCCTTGTATGCCTGCAGAAGCGACACTGTGGCCATATGAGACTTGCCAATAAAGCAGACAGGGTTTGGACAGAAGAGTAGTTCATGATTTCCTCAAGGGGGCATTTCTGAAGGATGCCAGCCCATGTGTGAGCAACACGGAGAGAGCCAGTTCACTCTCTTTCCTCAGAAAGAAAGCATGTTTAAGCTTCATCTTTAAATTCTTAAAGTGTGAGCGATTAAAGCGGTTTATGTGGCTTGAGCGTGACTGGAACTGACACGTAACACACTTCTCATGTGTGTCTTTAATGCATTGACACATAGACACAGACCCACACACTTACAAGGCAGCATTATAAATACTTTGTCGATGTGAACCACTGAATACGAAGAGAACAAAACTCTTCAGAAGAGAATGAATCTTCTTCCTGAAGAAGAGAGTCCTGGGGAATCAGGATCATAGACTGCGGTTACATAGTGCAGTTATTGTGCAAAAATGAATGCAGAACTACAGAAAGTCTGCTTCAAAAGATTTCTAATGGCTTAATGATGATGGTTATTATGTAATCTTAGACTTATGCACTCTCAAATAGAAAGGTACAAAAGACTGCGCTTCAAAGAACAAATTTGTCCCTTTGAACGTACATTGGAAACTTGTACATTAAAAAACCTTTCAAATAATTTTGTAATACCTTTTATGGTTATTATTACTGTTCTTCCTGTTTACATAAAGGTACTGAGCCCATCTATTGTATGATTTTGCATTTTTTTAAAAGAGCATAAAGAATAGCTTTTTTTGTGTGTAATTTGAACGTTTATCATTAGATAAACATTAGCATGTCTTTTTTTTCTGTCTCTCCTTGCTCTTATTTGAAAAGTGTTTCACACAAATAAACCATTAAAAACCAAATAACAGTTTCTCTTATTTATCATGTTTTGTCTACATTGATGTACTGTGCATGGAGAAAACAAACAAACACCCGAACGTTCAAACTAATTAAATAGATTAAGTAGTGTATACTCAAAGTTTTAGAAAAAGTTCTACTAACTTAAATAATTCAAGTTGATGTAACATGGTCTTCATTTTGAGTAATTTTAACTAATATTTTTTTATTAAATGGAACTTTTTTGTGAATAAGTAAGCATAACGTAAAAACATAAATTAAATACAACTTAAATGTTTTAACTTAACAACTTAAGTAATTACATGCTAAGAATGAAATATATAAACTTAAGATTTCAAGTTTTATGAACTCAAAATCATAAATAATTAAAATAGCTCACTTTTGTCTTGCTAAAATGTTGTTTCAATGTAGTACATTAACCTGACTTCTATGAAAGAGTAAAAAAAAAAAGGAATTGCAATTCTGACGAGCCATGTTCAGTAAGAACTTTTGGATTTTAAATAAAAAAATAATGTTAACCCAAATAAGTTACCAGAACTCAAAAATTTGTGATTGTGATGCGATTGTCTATTCAAGGAGTTCTGTCTGGCAACAAGAGAACTAATTCACTGATTGGAGGACATTTACAAAAGGCGGTCTTTTCACCTCGTCTGTTGGTAATTCAAATTAAGATGGAGACTTTTTTCATTGTGTGCAATCTTAAATTCGGTAAGTAAAAATTCAGTAAGTAAGTTACTAAACCTAAAAATAATATGTGAACCAACTTATAACTAACCGGATTGACTTTATTTCCGTTTTAATGAAAATAATAGTTTCGATGGAAGTCACCATGATGGAGATCAGTGTTTGCTTCAGTTGGGTCTAGACCCTTGACTGTGTAATATTAGTGTTTCTCTGGCTGCTTTGTGTTTGTGAGACACATTTGCTGCAATGCATGTTGGGACCCATGGGGAAGTTTTGATTGGTAGTACCCAGCATGGTGAAACAATGACAACACAAACCAACACAAATTAAGTTTTGTTAACATAAAATAGTGTGGTTGTGTACTTAATTTTTAAAGTTCTGTGAAAACTCAAAACTTTGTTATAATAACTGAAAATAATTGAGTTACCTTAACAGAAATGTGTAAGTCATAAACTGCAAATATTTGAGTTGGGCAAAATGAGCACTTTAATTTAACTGTTATTAAAAGGTACAAGTAGCAGGTAATCCAACTTTTTAAGTTCTGGAAATTTGTGACTTTTAAGTTAATCAACTTAAAAAATTTGAGGCAATCGATTGCCTCATTTTTTTTGAGTTCTGGTAACTTATCCGGGTTAACAGTGTATGAAGTCATTCCAAGGCTGCAAAGGTTTATTGTTTACAACCAGACTAACATTTTTTTATCCCAAAGAACAGCTCAAAGATTCAAAGAACATTTACATGTGATTTTTCTTGGAATTTGAATGTTATGGTCCAAATATAAAATATATCCGGTTGCTGCATGAAAATAAAATGCAATGAAAGTTAAAGCTGCAGTTGGTAACTTTTGCCTCTTTGTCGCCATCTCTGTTTGAAACCTGCAATTGCAGTTAGTTGTGGAATTATCATCTTTACGTGGGCTGTGCATCGGCACGGTTCCTCAGCGCGGATTAATATAATGTTTTGAGGAGTGTGTGTGGCTGTCATTCATTCACCAATACTGTACTTCAGAATCGCAGATTCTACATCTTGGAAGAATGACCAAAATAATAATTTTCACTGAAAATGTAATCTGAACAAGTAACGTGTCTGCCACTTTTGTTCTGACCAACTGAGAAAAAAAGCATTAGGCCTACAGTAAGTTGCGCTACCACCTGTATTCAAATCTAACTATCGCTTAGCTCATATCACAAAACACAAATTATTATTATTGTTACGTTGTAATCAAATTATTGACATCAGTATTGTGTGACTGTGTATTTAGTATGTATTAGCATTAACAGGAGATCGTTTTGAACATTTTTTTTTCAAACACTGATTTGGGATCGTTTTAACAACAACAACAAAAAAAGTTAAAGGTTGTTAGGTAGTTTATATGCAAGCCTTATGGATTCTAAATGCCCTGAATTAAACCAGTCTTTGCAACCTTTGCATTCTGTTGTTCTGTTATGCATGTTAGTACACTCAAAAAAATGACTCTTTGAATGAACATAAAAAAATGATGGAAAGTATTTCCACATAATTAACTTGCTCTTTTTCAGCATTATGCAATTCTGTTATTCCAATTTAATGTACTTAAGTTGGGTCAACTTAATTTATTAAGGTTGATTCAACTTATTTACTATGGTTGGGCACAGCTTAATTTCATAGTGTCAGCTTAACTACATAAATTTGTTGTACTCTTGTTGTATTAACTTAATTTTTTTTTAGTAGTTTTGACTAAATTATTTTAAGTCAATCCATTTAGATAAAGTAGGATAGAGAGGGATAGAACTGATGCCCATATGTATTCTATGGGAGCTGCGTCACATGAATTAGTTTTCTTTATTTCTATAAAAACTATTAGTCAACAACACTTGATCAATTGCTATTTGTAACATGCAAGTATATAATTAAGTAAAGCATCTCTCATCACTGGCATTAGCACAGTTTCAGAACAGCATAGCTTAACCACAAGATCTACACGTCACGGTAATAGTAACCTCAAAAAAACAAAAAAAAAAGAACACAACATAACAACTTTTAAATGTCAAATATAACTGTCAAATATAACATGAAAGCATTAACAGGTCTTTCCCTTCACTAAAAAACCCATTAAACAGCACTTCATTTCAACATTTACTCTCCTGAGACATCCTTATGCAAAGCATGCTGGGAAATAGAAATACACTGCCCAGTTCAGTCAGCGCAACTTAAATTATTCATGTAGTCTCAACACAAATGGTTTAGGTTAACTTAACATTTAACAAATTTTATTTCATTTAACCTAATAAAATCAAGTAAAATGACTTTAGTAAAAAACTAAAGATTTGTGTTGTTTCAGCTTATTTTATTTAAATAAACTCAGCAAACAGCTAGAATAATTTTTTGGGGTGTAAAGAGAAAAGTGGAAAAGGGAGACCTACTGGTGGTTTTCTGTCTGTTTAATAATATTCTGTTTACGTTTTACCCTAAAACACAATGCAATGAGTAATAAACAGGAGTAAAACACCTGTGAAAAAATCTATAGGTCTACCTAAAATTACTTATAACAGTATCACATGTTTATGGACATTTCTTACAGTGTGTATGAGAACATTTTCTCTGTCAAAGTGTCCTTCTGTATTATAGGCCTACAGTATTTTGTGTTCTTGGCCATCTGTTAGTGCGTTAGACTGAAAGTTGTTATTTTCTTGCGCAGTTGGTCACAGTGAGATTCTTGGATAAACTCATTTAGTTACACAACAGGATTTGAGCTGAGCTCTGAATGCATGGTAAGCAGTTCTGCCCTCTTGGAGAAAAGGAATAATTGTTGCAAATGCTAGCTGCCAGCTAAGTGTTTCCTTTTTGTTAACGAAGTCATTCAAAGTATTTTCTATTTGTGAGCCTTGAGCAGAATAAAGGCTGATTGTCAGTGTCAACCCATGCACATGTTTATCCCTGTGTTTATTTGGTTCTTACTTGGTTTTAGTTGAGATGTTTCTAAACTCCCACACACACCCTGGGAGAAGCTCAGATATGCCTCACATTTTGTTTCACGCCGTTGTTTATGTGTTATTAATTTTTCTTTAAATCCTCAAAGCACTGATTAGAACAGGAACTAAACATGTTAGATTAGAACAGGAACTAAACATGAGTATGTGAGAATATAGGTTAGTATTAAGAGGATGCTATAGTCCTCCTGTGCTTCTGTGTTTTGCAATGCACTAGAACTAATCTTCCTATTTGAAATAAATACTATCCCCAGTTCAAAATAACTTAACAGATCGTTCGTGTTATATACATAAGATGTCCTGACGTCGTTAAAACTCTCAAAGTACTCAGTTTCGCAATAATAAATCTCTAATTCTTCTAACGCATTGGGGGTGTCGTATTTCTCGGCGTCGAGTCAACGCATATGTTGCTGATTGGTTGATACACTTTTCCGACATCACATCAGCCAATCACGAAGCTCCGCGCTTCTCCATCGCTTAACACGGAGATGGAGCTCTCCTCCTGACGTCACACAGCAGCCAGCGGGGCTCGTGTTGGGAAGTCTGACTCGTTCGTGGGAATCGGTTCTTTTGAACAGTTTATTTCAGTTGACCAGTACATCGGCTCTTTTACGTCCCGTGAAATTTTACACGCTTTATACACGTCGACAAACATATTTTTATTAATTTAAAGCTTCAGTAATCATGTCACTTATCAGTTATTGGCTCATTTTGTGTCAGACTTATTAATTTTATTTTATCACAGTAGCTAATCAGTCATAGGCCTACACATTAAATGCAATAGATTCACGAAATAACATTATATGGGCAACACGAATATACATCCATATATATATATATATATAGCCTGTATAATTACCCCCCCCCCCCCCCCCCCCGATATATTCGTGTTGCCCAGATCTTTATGTTATTACGTGTATTTATTACATTTAAGGTGTAGGCCTGGGCTAAATGACTGATTAGCTACTGTGATAAAATAAAATAATAATAATTCTGACAATAAATGTAGGCTATATTGATGAGTATAATATGTCCCCATACAGTCGGATCTCCGACTCGCAACTCGCGGTTCATGCACAAGTGATCCGGTTCACGAGTCGAACATCACTAGTTCAGGATTGGACCACACATTTCGCTCAATCTGTGTTACCAGCAGCAACAGAGCGAATCGGGCTCACATTCAGAGGTGTCATTGGCACAGAGCGGAGCGCTGGCTGTCATCCTCAACAAAGGAATGGTTTGAACGCACTGTCTCCATGGTGATGCCCTGTATCAGACATATATTATCCATAGGTTGTGCCATGCATTCAAGGAATACGTGAGTCGTGCGTGCCAGAAGAAGCCTTTTGCGCCAGTGTGCGCATTTGGAGAGGCGCATCAGCCGTGATCAGACTGCAGTTCTGCTGGATCATCGGACCTTGCTTTTGCATTTTATTTGCTCTTTTGTTTCTGGATTTTCTTTCTTTCTGTGAAATATAATGTTGCGCTTCGCAGCCGGCAGGCTGCTGGTCGGATTGCTCTTTTTGGGGGTTTTACACAGTTTGGAGGTGGTGCTTCCAGCAAGGGCAATAGATGGTGAGTGCATGAGGATGGCTTGGCTCATTTGGTACATGTATGTATCATCACACAACACCCACAATTCAGCAACTGTTGCCATGCATTTATCAAATCAAGACGGTCTTCATTTGATGCGTTGATGCACAGTTAATTGCTATCTGAGCCGAAGGTAAAATGTCTCCACGCAGAAATAAAAGAAATGGTTATGTGTGAGGTCTTATACTGCATTAGATAACGCTTTACCTTGAAGTAGCAGCTCATGCATCACATAACCAGCTCAGGAGAGCAGATACATTGATAATCTGTGGATGAACCGTCACAGCGAACATGCCCAGAATACAACATGACACATGCAACTTTTCCACATCAGCTCTGCGTGTTGCACCAAACAACATTCATGCTACTGACAGTTTAGAGGTGCGAATAGGATTGGATTCTTGTGAGTTTAGTTTTGTAGAGGTCCAGTCCTCCCTGAAGGAAGTAGATTGCGGTTTAGTTGTGTTATGTTGAATCAGGACAGGCTGTGTGCATCTGCAGTCCGGCAGGCCCTTTCCATCAATAAACTATAGATGGATTTAAAAAGGAAAGGAAGGAGTTCTGATCTTGGACTGAAATGCATGATGTGCACCTTCACTGAAAGCTTTGCAGTCTATCTTTTGCACATTATTGTTTACATGCATGCAGTCTGTAATTAAGCTCAAAAGTTGAAGTGCTTTGAGTGGACAAATGAGCTTCAAGCTCTAAGCTTTGTGATCTGGATAAGAAACATCTAGGATTGCATCACTCTGTCATCTTATAACGGTTTATTTAGCGCTTTAGTGTATACATACAACATACTGTATTGTATAATGTGTGTGTGTGTGTGTGTGTGTGTGTGTGTGTGTGTGTGTGTGTGTGTGTGTGTGTGTGTGTGTGTGCGTGCGTGCGTGCGTGTGTGTGTGTGTGTGTGTGTGTGTGTGTGTGTGTGTGTGTGTGTGTGTGTGTGTGTGTGTGTGTGTGTGTGTGTGTGTGTGTGCAGTAAATGCAACATGCCATCTACTAAGTAAACTGCTTTGAGTGCAAGTACATCCTAACTCTGGAAACAACTACACACTTGTTTACTTAGCTCTGCAAATGAGGACGTAGCACAGACTCTTTGTTTTTATATAAAGCTCCTGGTAATTACAACAGGCTAGTCATAAAACAAAGGGAATATTCTACTCTTTTTCACAATTTAAAAAATAAAACTGTTTATAAATTATTTTGACATTAAGGAATGACTTGGTACCAAGTACTGAATCGTTAAAAATGTGACGATAGCGTTTCCCTCTAGCATTTTGAGCGCTGTTGAATGGATTCTTAAACACCTCTGATTGGCCATAGTGTTCACAAGCAAGACGTCTTTGACGCTCTTCACCGAGCACTTACACAGACACACATGGAGTGATTGAAAGCAGGTGTCACAGCGGATTCGTCTATCAACGGCTATATTAGGGATCCTGCCTTCGAACGTTCCCACGTCTGTTTAAATGCTCGGTGAAGCGTGTTGATCATTGTATCCAATCACAGATTAATATGTTGAGCATTTGAACACAGGGGCCAATCAGAGGTGTTTAAGAATCCAGCACGGGGCGCCTTTATCCCGCCTCTCGGACTGAGCCTGTCAGCGGTGAGTTCCCAGACCCAACATCTTGATGTGTGTCTCGCTTGTCAGGCTAGATTTATGTCCAAGAAAAGACACTATATTATTTGTCTATTTTAATATAGTACTTAAACTTCCATAAAGAGACACTTATTTTATTTGAAAAGAGACATGTCCATTATGCTTGGACCCTGATGATCACCTCAAGTTAAACTGGATTGTTTCATTGACCTTCTGTGTCATTGCCCACAATGCTTTGGTGACAGGACTTTGAAATAGCAAACAAGGAAACAATAAAAGTCATAACTTATCACATCCAGCTAGCAAAGTTCACCCAAGCTCCATGATACTTATTTATTTCTACATTTGAACGCCTTGTGAAAGATAAAGAAAAAAACTTAATTTAAATGAATCTCGGAAGTCGGAAGAGATATTTCACCTACTTGAGTCGAGAACGGTCCAATCACACTAGGCCAAAATATATAAAAACAATATTAATCCGCTAAAATCTGAAACGAGCCAATTAGAGCACAGCCTCAGGTCACATGTGTTTAAAAAAAAATACATGTCTAATAGTTCCACTCCACTTTTAGACAAGCACACTTACAAACTTCCCTAAGCACTGTCTCTCGGGGGAATCCCCGCCGCCATTTTGAAGTGTGTTCCACTTCGTGAAGTGGGTGAGGGAAGTTTATATGGACAGACCCTTGTCCCCGCGATTTTTACAGAGGGAGCGAGTCTACTCCGATGTACACTTCAAGCAGCTCTATATCCCACAATTCAGCTGTGGTAACTAGAGCAGATCTGGCAACCCGGATGTCGAAACACTTCTGACTTCGTGATTGGTCGATAGGTGGAGGGCGGAGCTTTAGGCCAAAACACAACATGACAACATCAACATCAGCTGAGGGCTGCAACAACAACTTTTAAATGACAATATCCTGGCCGGACTACTGTTATCAGTGATATAAGTATTTGAAATTAACATGATATATTAATGTCTAGTGACATATCAGGGCCATTTTATGATTAACTAAAATACATTTCTTACATACAGTTCCTTTAACTTAGTGATATATGAATTATTTTTGAGAATGAATAGCATAACAGTGTATAATATATTAATTATGTTGAGATTTAATCGCATAATTCTTATAAATACCTTATGTTCCCAGTCAAAGTTTATACTATATTGATATGTTTTTTTTTTTGTGTGTAATTTTATTTTTCTCCAACAGCTCATATGTGTATAGGATTTTACATATTTTCTCTAACAACTTACAGTGGATATAGAGTGGCACATAAAACAAATTTATAAATAATAAATCAATCATAGTGAATTCCAAGTGACTGAGGGCGTTCCACTGAGATGTTCGCCAGTAGTGGGCACTTGTGCCACGTAAGCAATGACGTACATCCGAGTAAATGAAACGGAAGGAAGTTAGCGAGGGAAGGGCATAACAATCTGGACTGGAACCATAGACACCCATTTGTCCGGTGCCATGCACATAAAAACGAACGAAATACAATTTAGTTTTTTTTTTTTTTTCATTTTTAATAAGTGCTAACATGACTACCAGACGAATAGTATGACTAATTAATCGTACTAATATTGCAATACATATTTAACTTATTTTGAACATTGAACGCCTTCTTCTCTGGCCCCAGTGCCCCCTATTCACTGCCACGAAGTATCTTCACACACATACTAACACACGTATACTTATTTGCTTGGTTGCACTGGCTTGTGATAGTTCTCTGTTTCTCACAGACTGCAGTGTGCAGTTAAAATCGCCTTTCTCACAATGGCTTTTACCGCCGTTTAGAATATGAGAGCATTCTCAGTGAGCTGAAAGACTTCATGTTCAGTTCTGAGCTCATCAATGGTGTTAATTAAGGGGCCCCTATCAGAACTGCACAGAAGGGTCGCTGTTTTCTCCTGGGTCTTTTGAGGTGACACACACTGTCGTCTCCCTCTTAAAGCAACCTCTTTATATAAAACAAGGAATTAAAATACCATTTTGTTTTTGCCAGAATATGGCCCTACGTAAAGCATTCCCTGAAATGACATGATGGTGATCAACTATCACAATGCTTTGTCATAAGTGTTCATTTCCCCATGTGTCAGGTCCGGACTCTATCAACATCCTTAGATAATAAACAGATCATATATTTTTAAAGAATTTTGAGTGCAAACGTTTGGCTTTTGGGTGAAGTTGAACTGTGTAATGTTAAAGTACTAGGCCTATATCCCAGTTTAACTATAAGAAAGCCATGCATAGCTTGAGTCCTCTGAAAAGTGCAACACGGTGACTCTGTAAGACTGTCTAAACATCCTGAACAGCTCAACACCAACATTGGCTCAACCATGAGCTTTGGGCCAGGACCATCTGTTTGAGTCTCAGCAGATGGGGGACTTTTTGAAAATAGTTTTTGCTGTTACATTTGATGACGTTAGTGGTGCAGAAATTGCACATCATTTGGTGATTTCAGCAATTTAGTGTACAGTACTGTTGCTTTTATTAATATTGTTTGCCATTATATAGGCCATCCAGCCATATGCTCTCAGGGAAACTGACTTTGGTCCACCAGAACTGCTCAGTTTACCCGACTAATGTGACATTATAGTGGTTGTTTTGGTTGTAATTGCGAAGAGACCCAAACGTGACAGTTCTGTCCTCATTTAAGAGTGATAACTATGATGGCAACCACACTAATGGAGGATAACTGTGTAGTATGCGAGCAATGCAGTTTTGTTGCCGCAGCTTTAAATGCTCAAGCATTTAAAAGTCAGATGGATTCTGACTGTTTTTTATTTATTAAGATCAAGTTTTAATTTTGTTTATATGTCTTTTAATGTTTTAAGACTCACCATGTGTAAATTCATGAGTCAACACGATTGCTGAGTAATCACCTCAGTTACCTCAAAAATATGTTGCAACCAATCCCGTGACGAGGATGGCAGAGATTTAGCATATGTGCTATGAAGCAGGGGCTTCTCAAGTATATTTTTCTGTCAATATAAAAAAATCGGGTACATTTAGCAATATAGCGGGGAATTATGTATATTATGATGTGAATATGATGAACTATATGCCTTTCTCCACTGATGTTCTGTATTTCTAAGGATGCTGATTTTTAGAAGGCAAACCGAGACGGTGAATGGGAACATGGGTTTGAGTGATATTACCAAAGCATTAATAGGTATTTGATAATGTAATCAAGCCATTTTAAAAAGCTAATCATATTAATTACCGTTATGTGTCCAATGTTGTAAAGAGCAATAGATAAAAGGCATTACCGTTCTGGGGTGCATTTCACAAAACCATAGTTGCTAACTAAGTTAGCAACTTTGTTGGTTGCAATGCAATTTCCCATAGTTCCCCAACTATGGTTTTGGGAAACGCACCCCTGATTCGTTGGCTTTTAGATGACCCTGTATTCATTCTTCCACTTCTTCCTCTGAATAATTTTTTGTATAATCAAATATGGCCGAATTAAACACTTGCCAATGTGCAGCATTTGCTACAGTAAAGTGGCTGAGTGATAGCCTGACAAGCCAGAGCCACATCAAGATGTTTGGTCTGGAAACTCACCATTGACAGCTCAATCCGAGGGGCGGATAAACGGTTGTCTTTCAAACTCCCTCTGCACGCGATAGGATAGCGCTACAACCAACCAGAGCAACGAAGGTGAAACAGAGCTCGCTGACAGATTAAACATTCACCGTATTCGGTCGGCTAAACTCCGAACACATCTTCCCTTCTTAAGAATGACTTCAGTGCCGTTCTTTGTTCTTTTCTCAGAGAAAAGCTTAACTCCAAGTCTTCCAGAGTTGCGGTCAAAGCTGATTTGAAAGACCGCTGCCGTTCGTCAGTTTCTGTGTTTACTAGAAGCACGCAAACGCAACTCGGCCGTCGTCATTATGGCCCCGCCCACCGACTCTATACACGATGTGATTGGCCCGGCAAGAGTTAGGGGAATACAGCTCAGAAGGGTATTGAGAGTTGAACACTCGCGGGCAGATTAGATTTGCTGCCGCTAGGGTGCGTCTAGATTTCTAGGCTAGCTGAGTGGATTTCTGAGCGTGAATGAGTGAGTGGAGGCGGGTCTAATTTGCATATTCATGTATCCCCATATACTAAATGAAGCAAGGATGTAGAGTTACTTTCAAGCTTATTTAAGGCATGAATAATTTTTTTTCCACAGAAATTTTTTTTAAATATGTCATTTTGGCAATCAAATATGTGTTTTAAAGGATAAAATGGTTGACTACCAGGGATTTTAATGTTTTTTTTGTTCATCAACTAGAAAAAACACACTCTGGAACTGATTCCAATGATGTCCTTCTTCTGTGTCATAATCATTATAGTTGTGCTGTGGATTCTGCTGTCCTTTGAAACTTTATCTTTATTGTTATTGTTCTGGGTGTGAACTGACCTTTACTCACCCTCTTGTAGATCCAACTTTGTATCGCTTTTTGTATTACCATTACAATGAATGGTTACTAAAACCTTAAAAGTGGTCCATACGACCCATGTGCTGCTTTCCAAATCTTCTGAAGCCCTATGATTGCTTTGTGTGAGAAACTTGCCGAGTGAGTAGATAAAGACACAATTTTACTGTTGTGCTTGGGTTGAACAAGCTTCCTCTGGAGTCCATTCAGCCAGTATTGTGTACAACCAATGTCTTTATATTCCCTGACAGGTAACCTACCCCCTGAGGGTTTGACATTTTAAGAGTTTGAACTGATGGGATACTCTTAAGGAGAGCTAAGAGATATGAGACACGTACTGTATAGCACAGGAAAGACAGAGAGAGGGGAGGAAATAAACAGTGTGTTCCCCACCCCCAACCTCACGAGTCTCCTTCACTCAACTGTGAAACACATCTGGATAGGGAAAGGTCATTTGTTTGGAAGTATGCATGAGGAGAGGGTGGGAATAAGGGGGGGATATTCTCTCAAACACTCTTTACACATTGATCGCTTAGCCCCGCTTTGTTTTGAGCAAGATTAGTTTAGGGGAGAAACTTGCATCAGTTTTCCCAGACATTTGAAATATCAACGACAGAAAGGAAGTAGCATGGATTGGAGAGGGGTGAATTTGAGGAAGTTAGGCTAATATAAGATGACAGGAGAAAGACTGGGCTGCTCTTCCCCCTCTTTTATCCATCCACCCCCCTTGGCTATGTGGATAATGTTGCATGATGTGCTTGTGCTTTAATGATCTTAACTAGGTAATTTGTTTCGCTTTGTGATTAGGGTGCCTTGTTTGTTCTAAAGGTTTAAAGCTTCCCCAAAAATGGAAAATCTGTCATCACTTACTTAATTTGTATGACTGTTTTTCTTCCGCAGAAACTTAAAAGGAAATTTTTTGAAGAATGTTCACTTTGATCTTTTCCATACGACAGCAGCAGTGACCAGGGGCTTTCTATCTCCATAAAGGACAAAAAGCACAATTAAATTATAAGAACAAATTATGGGTTCCCAACCCATATACATGTGCATGAACGCTACTGCGGAGGGTGAGAGCTGCACAAACGTTCTTCAAAATATCTTCCTTTGTGTTCCTCTTATAAAATGAAGTCATACTTCATCGTGAGTGATAGGGGTGGACGGTAATCCCAAAATTTCATATCACTATCTTATGAAAAACTATCACGATCCACAATCTTCCCAATTTTACTACTGGAGTGGAACATGCCATATACTTTTCTATTTGGACAATTTAAAACACAGTATTGCATTAAACATTGAGCTGTCAAAATAGTCAATAGACCCTGAGGTAAATGTTAAAACACAACATAGTCTTCACTATATGAATTAAATATACATCGATTGATTCTTATTAAAACTACTAAAGTTATTCAGTCAAGAGCAGTGAGTGATTTTGTCTTTGTGTTTTGGTTGACATTAATTAGAGATGCACATAGACTGTAAAAAAATATGGACGTCATCTACATTTCTAAAGAACCTTTTTGAAGCATAAAATGTGTGGAGCCGGCCGTTGCCATCTTGGCAGCTTCACTGCGCATCACTCCCGTATACCCAAACTTGGGCAGAGACGGGACGTGGGTGGAGCTGAGGTGCCTGGTTGCTGAAACCACGCCCACCTAGTTTGACCGTAATGGCAATCTACCTGTCACTCAAGTGGCCACGCCCTTAATTATGCTGAATTTAAGGCCTTAATATAATTTAAATGGATGAGCACTCCTTCACCCCCTTCACAGTTGTCACGAGGGCCCAAATTAGCTGTATAGACCAAAACCACAAAAATCGAGACACTTGAGATGCACAATGTTTGCCATGATGGTTATTAATTGCTTAAAATATAATTGGAATCGCTTCAAAATAGAAAAATCCAGTTAAGTGCAACATGTGCTGTGCAAGTCTGTCATATAGGCTACACACAATTATAATGGGAACATTACAATTGTGTGCTTTGGACATGGCTTTTAATGGTGAGATTTTTTTTTTGGTTTTGTAATCAGGATTTAGATTTTTCAATCAGGATCATATCCAAATTTGGATTTAGATCTATCAGCTAATATATCAGTTATCAGCTTTCAAATATAAAGAATTATCGGTATTGGCCAAAATGTTCATATCATTTTCCCTAACATTAATGACACAGACAGCATCAGGTATTCACATTAGGCTTAAAGGGAATTTAAGGGAATACTCAATATGTAAGAAATGTATTTCAGCTGATCATAAAATTACCCTGATATGTCACTAGACATTATTAAGAAATCATGTTAATTTTAAATACTTCTATCACTGACAACAGTAGTCCGGCCAGAATTTTGTCATTTAAAAGTTGTTGTTGCAGCCCTCAGCTGATGTTGTTAATGACATGTTGTGTTTTAGTCTGAAGCTCCGCCCTCCACCTATCGACCAATCACAAAGTCAGTAGTGTTTCGGCATCCGGGTTGCCAGATCTGCTCTAGTTACCACAGCTGCAGATCTACAAAGGTTCTGCTGATCCTCCAGCCAATCTGGCAACCTCGAGTCAGGGGGAGGGGGAGGGGGATACACCTGCAGTACCAGCTTTGGCCACAATCTTACATACACTTCCTTTAATACCGGAGTCATAGATCTAATATAATGACACATCTGATTTCTTTCATAACTGTTTATTTACTTAAGACATAACTCACTGTCTTTATTTAAATACTTGCCTCTCGAAAACATTTAGCACGTTTTTACTATTACAGCTCTCAAGCTTAACTAATCGTGAAAAGTGTTGATTATAGCATGATATTTAGATCTATAGCATTATATTCAGATTGTGCCATAAAGGGTTGCAGTGATGAGAGTTGTAGCCAATCACACCCATGTTGAGCTCATGAATGCTGTGATCTCGCCATTGCAACCCGATTTCTGCTCATTAATGAAAGCTTTTATCATAACTAAGTGCAAACACAATGTAATTAAGAGATTTGTTGATTATAACGGGAGTTTTGATTTACTGACACATAGACAAAGACCATCTGATTGTACATGAATCATTACGTATCAGAAAACACTGGTCTCAGATCAGGCATTAGAATTAACACGGTTACTGACATGTGGCATTACTGTCGAGTCTATATCGTAAAAGTCTGTCTGCAAAGCCTGATGTGTGGAATACAAATAAATAATACTCAATTGAGACGTTCACATTGTTGAAAATAAAAAAAAGAAGCACTAGCGTTAGGGTCCTTCGGAAGGTAGTTTTTTGTTTGTTTGTCTGTTAGTCTCTCCTCTCGTCTCACTAACACAGTAGTGGGCAGGGCTAAATTTGCAATGATGAAGTAGGCGTTGATCTTCTTCTACACAGACCGTCTTTCACCTGTCTATTATAGGCACTTTCCACAACGAGTCATTCCCTGGGCTTGGTAACAATAAAAGCTTTTTTTAGACTAACAAGGAAGTTTTCAGTTCTGAAACATACAGGATATTCTTATAGTATGATGAAGCTCAAGGAAAGTTTGATTTCTCAGTTCATGACCCCCCTTTAACATTATTACGAGGACATAAAAGTTCACAATCTCTGCGATTTGCTTGAAACGTAGATGATGTGGACATCTTCAAGATCATTCACAATATAAAATCGTGATAAACTTTCATTTTTGGGTGAACTACCCTGCTGAAAATGCCTAAGCTGGTCTCCTAGCTTTGGCCAAGCCTGTGTTTAGCTGCCTTTTGTCTTCCTGTCGGACCAGCTGAAAAGTGCCCAAAATCTCTTTAAACCAGCCAACAGACCAGCCCGATTATCCTGGGAGACCGACTCAGAGCAGCAAACCAGTTGAATCTGGTTTAAGATGTTTTATTCATTAAAAAATGAGCATGGCACTCTATACTTGAGAAGTTCTGTGATGACCATCTCAGCCCATAGACAGTGTTTGCCATCTTTAACGTGTTAGTGAGGGTGAAGACTGTTTTACCAGTGTTCATGACAACAGAGCTGTTCTTGGAGCTCGCAGGGCTGGAAACATTGAGCTCACAGGGCCATAGCTGTCACATTACTCAGACGCTCGCTCGGCCGCCAGCAGGCTCAGATGGAGGAAAACAACACTGAAGGAAGAGCTGAGGGAACTTTCATACAGTGAGACCTAAAGAGTTTGAGAACTGAATTTGTTTGTGCAGGGACGGTGCGTTTACATGCACACGTTCTTAACCTGATTATGCATACGCTGACAATGCATGTGGTCATGTAAATGCGTTAACCCGTTTTGGAGTAAAGTCAAAAACGGCTTAATTGTAAATCAATTGACGCAGCTAGATTTTTGCCCATTATAGCATGTTTAGAGCACCTTTAAGGGATAGTTCAGCCAAAAATGTAAATATGCTTTTAATTTACTCCCCCCCCAGGCCATCAAAGATCCATTGGGTCTTTTTTTCTTTAGTAGACTTTTGATTGAAGCTGTGGTCCTCTATGATTCATATAATGCAAGTCAATGGCTTTGATAGTCAAAAAACATATATATTAATGATGCATTGAGATCTTATGGAGCGAAACAACTGGTCTGTGCAAGAAAATGAGCATTATTTAAAGCATTATTACCTGTAATCCACAGCCTCGGCAGACGGTCCTGAGCGCGACAGCTGACATTTTGAATTCTCTTGGAGTTGTAATGCTTTATTTAACATCAGAGGCAGAAAGAGCTTTATTGCCATATATGTTTACACACACAAGGAATTTGTCTTGGATGGAAAATTTGCCAGTTGAACTGACATGACATTAATGTCATGATTATTACTACTAAAGAGTCAGATACACTAATGATTACATTTTGACATTATTAATAAAGTCTTATAAATATGGTTTACCACAAGAGGGCACTCCTCCTGACTCATTTGCTCTCATTCCCCTACATTCCCTATAATTCAGGTCCAACCCTGTCCAACCCTGCTCCTGGAGGGCCACTGTCCTGCAGAGTTTAGCTCCAACCCCAATTAAAGGGGGGGTGAAATGCTGTTTCATGCATACTGATCTTTTTACACTGTTAAAGACATGGAATCCCATACTAAACATGGACAAAGTTTCAAAAGTTAAGGTGGACGTTTGATGGGAGTATTTCTTTGTCAAAAATACTACTTCCGGTTAGTCATAAGTTTCGGCAAGTTTTTTGAGATCATGCGTCCCCTTTGACGTTAATGGGGGCGGAATTTCCTTGTATGGGCCTTACGGACAATTCTACCGGAAGCGCGTGAGAGAGAGAGAGGGAGAGAGCGAAAGTAACAGGCTACGCCCATCAAAGCGCTGGCTCGTAGGATGCGCTGCACAGGTGATGTGCACAATTAACAATGACATCAAAAAGTGCGTTTTTGGTTGCCAGACCAAGACAGTCCTGCACAGATTCCCCAAAAACCCCGCGGTAAGGCAACAGTGGATGGAATTTGCTTTTCCGGATCAGCAACTGAGTTGCGCGAATGTTTATATCTGTTCGCTGCATTTCGGTGCCGACTGTTTCATAAACAAGGCCCAGCATGACGCCGGATTTTCCAATCGCCTAATGCTGAATGATGGAGCAGTCCCAACGATAAAGGTCCCAACGTTAGAACCGCGGGCGGTGAGTTAGACTGCTTCAAATGTCTGTGTTTTTGCCTATGCTAATCAAGTAGCCCAAACATGATCACGTATAGTTACTATATATATTACTATATATAGAAATTGATCAATGGAGCATGCGATGTGTAGTGCGTGTACATTTGTTTAGCTGGCCACTATATGTGTAACTTTATGTTTGTGTATTGTAAAAGCACTCCAAACAACAATACACAAAGAGTGGGGAAATATGTTGAACTAAATAAGCGCGCTTCTTCATTTAAATGCGCTACTATTCCGTGTCTTTCTATGTAAACACTAACTTAGCCTGCCGTGCAAAACCAGTCCGCTTACTAACGTTACAATTGTCTACACAAACCACGCGTAAACACACACACACACACACACGTGCACAACTGCACTTCTCACATGTACACCTTCAAAGACAAAAATACGACGATATAATTCAAGTATAAATATGTAAATAACACAAGCCGCTAAGCATATTATATAGTTAGTGTATAACTTGTACCACATAGAGACGTCCTGCTCTAGTCGTTTTTGCTGCTGCTCCTGTTCAACTGCAGCCTCTGGGTCTGATTCCGGATCATAGATGTATGGCTGTATCTGATTAAAAGCCATATTTTTATTTTGAATAAAGTTTTTCCCGCTGTTAGGGATGACACAGCTTTACGACGCAATCAACAAAATAGCAGCAGCGCACACGTCATTATTTAGCTCCGCTCACACGATACGCCCCCACCCGCTCGGCTTTTTTCGGAAAGACTCGGAACAGCGCATCTTTCTTATATAATTATTAAAAAAAAAAAGACTTTTCGGAGATATGCAGGATGCAATGCTACTCTATAGGTACTCAAGATTGACATGACACTGACTGAAACTGAGTGTTTCACCCCCCCTTTAAACACACCTGAACCCGCTAATCAAGGTCTTATTAGGCAATCTAGAAACTTCCAGGCAGGTGTGTTGAGGCAAGTTGAAGCTAAATGCCCTGTCCCAAATGGCACCCTAAACCCTCACGGTCTTCCTCTGAGTCCGCACTTTCACGACGTAATGCCGCTTTGACTGCTGGGTAGAAGTCCTCTGCGTAGCTCGCAAACTTGCGGGCTCAGCTGAAGTGCGGATCGAGGACGCATAGCAGCCGCAAAGTGGGCTCACGAGCACCCTTCTTTAAGCTTAAATGACGAATGGGACACCCTACGGTCTTGTGGACTTAACGGACACGCGCACACAATGGCCATTGTAAGTCCACAAGACCAAAAGTGCACATGAAGTGTGCCATTTGGGACAGGGCCAAACTCTGCAGGACAGTGGCCCTCCAGGACCGAATGTGGGCACCCCTGCTATAATTCATTGCCTGGACTCATTTGGATTTGATTCCTCCCACCTGTGGATCATTAGCTTGTTTGAGTTTGCCTATTTAAGCCATGTTCTCCTTTGCCTTTGTTCCGGAGTCTTGTTAGCATTACCACTGCATTTCTGAGCTCCTGTATTCATGTTTCATGTTCTCCGCCTCTTTCCTTGGATTCTGCCTAGTTTGGATTGTGTTGATTTCTGTGTATTTGACCATTTGCCTGTTTTTTTTTACCACTCTTATGGATTCTCCTAAATAAATGCTGTACTTGGATCGCTCAGAGCAGTGAATCATAACAACTTGTTTTCCCGGAATATTTGTTTGCAATAATCTAGGACAACAGGTTAATTCTGGTTATCAGGTATGTGAGTTATCAGTGTATTTGTGTGCATGTAAACATGCTCAGTGAAAGAAAAGTTTTCCTTTGGAAATGAGACAACAGTGGAGGTGAGGGTGGAGGAAAGGCCACTTCCTTTCTGGAGACGAGACAAGCCTTCTGTTGGGTCGTGGTAGGGGGTATTGATTCCTCAAAGTACCTCTGATTGGGAAGAGCAAACACTCAGTAGTTGCTTTGGTAACATCTGGTTTACAGGTGCTGATTGTTCTTACCTTGTTGATTGTGGTGGATCTCTTAGCGGAAGGCATTCATTTTTCAACTAATTGAAGGGTTAAGTTGAAAAAATGCACCTTTGACTTATTCAAAATGTGTGAAATGTCCTAGTTTTGAACTGAAATTCTGATGCACAGTGGAGATCTCCATTACAATTGCACTACGATTCTTCCTCTACCTGAAGTTCAATGCTTAAATAAGTTGCATTTTTAATTTAGCTCTATTGTTTGAATGCTCAGCGCCATGAAATCTTGTAATTCAAATGTATGCTAACATAATTCCCAGTACAGAAACTGCCAGCGAACAGTTGTCATGCTTAGACTATAATGTGTGTTTGAGAGCGCCTGAATATACAGTATAATAATTCTCGGATTCTTCAGTGTTTATATGGTGGATATTACATTTTGTAAATGGTTGTAAAGCTTTAAAACTGAAAATCCTGACCCACTGAATACACAATTTCCTTTTCAAAAATAGTAAAATCAATCAATCAATCAACTTTATATATATATCGCACTTTTACAATGACGATTGTTTCAAAGCAGCTTCACAGTGTTAAACAGGACAATATTGGAGATTGACAAAAAACAATAAAATATTCTGGAGAAAACAGTGATGTTATCAGCTTATTTTAATTTATCATATAGTGACAATGTTGGCAAATCACTATTATAGTTTATTGGATTAAATAAGACTTAATTAATACATTTTATTTGTATATTTAGTTGAATAACTTAAATCATAATTTTAGTGTCCCCAACTGAGCAAGCCAAGCCAAAGGCGACCAAAGGAACCGAAACTCCTTCAGGGCATGATGGAGAAAAATAAACCTTGGGAGAAACCAGACTCAGTCGGGGTGCCAGTTCTCCTCTGGCCTATTAACACACCGTGTATGATTATTATTCTGGCAACCTTACAGGTCAGAAATCATTTTAGATCGGAATATTCAAAATGTCTGGGTATCACGCAAGAGACGGGTTTATTATGGATGGCGCGTCGATTACACAAGAGTATGAACATTTGAAAGCTCAGAGTCGTCGTGCCGGAGACGGGTTTATTGAGGATGTCGTGTCGATGTGGCATTTACAGAGGAGACACCGATTGACACGCTATCAGCAGACACTCCAGATACGTTTATCATGTCCAGACGCAGGTCCACCATCCGATCCCGATAACAATCAGTCTAACAATCAGTCAATTGATCTGAATAATGAAAGTTAAAAATGTTCTATGTGTATGCCATAGTAAAGAGATGTGTTTTTAGTCTGGATTTAAACTGACAGAGTGTGTCTGCTTCCCGAACAATGCTAGAAAGACTGTTCCAGAGTTTAGGTGCTAAATAGGAAAAGGATCGACCGCCTGCAGTTGATTTAGATATTCTAGGTATTATCAACTGGCCAGAGTTTTGAGACCGCAATAGACGTGAATTATACACGATAGACCCGCACTGATGTAAGAGACGTGAACAGATCAATATCATACAAGTCAAACCTAAGGAATCTGTCACGACTCATGCAGTTTCGAATGACTTTACCTTTTCAGAATGCCTCAAAGAGTTCAAACTCCACGTGGCGACACATATGTGTGATTATACAATAAACTAATTCTCAAATTACGTTCTATACCATTGTCTTTGTTTCTGAACTCACTTAAACACCTCAATGAAGTCTTGAGTTTTCTTACGGGAACCAGGAGAAGGAGAGACTTCATTGAGACAGGAACATGACAAAAATGTCAATTCTGCATTACGACTCCATGTGCTTTCACATTTACTAAAACTGTTCAAAAACTCTTTTGAAAAACCGTTCTGTTGCTCGTTGTGTATCTGCTTTTGAATGCGAGAAAGCGTCCTGTGCAATGCCTGCTGTTGTTCAGTGTGGTTTGGCATGATGTGTTTCCTGTAGTAGGCTACCAGCTGGTTCTGCGCTGACTTTAGACTCTCAAAAGCATGAAGGTGGTTTTCCAGTGGTAGGAAAATCAGGTCATCAGTAAACAATTTTTTTATTTTTATCAAATCAATTGTACTAAATGAACGTGTTACATTTACATAAAGATAAAAATGTAATTAACATCATAGGAATACTTACAACATTTCCCAACCCAGAGCCAAAGTTAACAAGCCATGAAATAGAAATGAAAGATGTTCAGCAGGAAATGCAGCAAAATCTTGACACCTGCATGCCATTTACAGTCAGTCATCTTCTGTTCCCTTTATGGACTGTATTGATTACTGAAGATTAAAAATAAGAGCCCATATTAGTAGACACTATGTAACACCAGATTTCATGGGTTTCAATGAAAGTTAAGTTCTATCAACAGCAATAAAGGGAAAGCTCAACCAAAAATGAAAATTAGCCCATGATTTACCCTCCCTCAAGTCATCCTATGTGTGTATGACTTTCTTTTTTCAGATGAATAAAATCAGAGTTATATTTAAAAAAAAAGTCCTGGCTAATCCAAGCTTTATAATGGCAATGATTTATTGGTTACCACTTGGCCGCTTCGCTTCTGAAGGCCTTTATCAACCCCGCTGAGCTGTGTGGTTATATGATGCAGTTATATGATGGATAAATGCACTTTTATGTACTTCAAAAATGAACCAAGAATTGTAATTGTAATTTTTGGGTGAACTATCCCTGTAAGCATTAATTGGTCCACTGGATTTTTTTTTTCTTTGTTACTGCAAATATATTCTTTTTATATTCAATTTTTGGTGGCTGAATTTTCTGGCTGAAATTGGCTCCATGTAAACATTACTTTTCTGATCTGCGTGCACATGTAATTCTAAATGTTATCATGACTCAAGTTTGTTGAAGTTGAAGCTTGTAATTTTGTCCAGACAAGGTCATTAAGTGATTTTTATCAAACTTGCCATACATTGAAAAACTCAATGCTGAATGTTGGCTCTTAACACTGCTTATTTAATGTGTATAATGTGCTCTTAAATGGCTTTAAATTATTATTATTTTTTCAGAAAAACATTTTAGACATAAAAAGCCATGTGCAAGGACCATGTGCGAGACAATCTATAAGCATCTAATTTAATGATCCTTGGCAAACTTAATGCCCTAATAAAAAGCACATTAAATTAAATGTTATATCTTTCCATTGCCAGCAAAATCATTGTGAACATATCGTGAGTATTTAATCGCCCAGCACTAAGGGACAGAGCTAAATAAAGACGTTTTCCAAAAGGCCAACACCATCTCTTGATGACGTGTCTGCTCATATCAGTCTTAAATAAAAATACTTATGCCAACTTCTACAGAAATTGAATAGATAAAATAAACCATATAATCCCAAAATTAAAAAAATAGCATTAATGTATATTTAAACTGAAAGTTTTGCATGTATTTTAATCTCTAGCAAAGGTAATGTCAATATCAAATGAGTCGTGACTTGTTAAAGGATTTTGGTCATGCCGCCCACAATTACTGTTAAGCATCAATGGGGATTTTTCTTCATGAGGAGATTATTTGCACCTTCTGGCATGAACCGTTCTCCAATACTGAAGAACTGTTTGCTTTCCACACCTACTCAGGCCGCCGGAAGATATTATTGCTATTTTATTTTGCCACAGAGTTGCAGCCCAGTGCTCTCCTGTGGATCTGACGTGTGTGGACATACTTGCAATTCAATTGAGTTATTGTTTTATGTTTTCCTCTATTTCTGGTGTATTGTATCCAATTTGCCATTGTCTTTATCGTGCAGGAAATGTCTCCTGTAGACGTGTGGCAGTTGTAGGAAATCACAGTGAGTGGATTAGTTAGATGAAAACTACACTGAAAAAAAAAATTGTTGTTTTTTGTTGGTTTAGCTTAAAAAAGTAAGTAACCTGGTTGCCTTAAAATTTTGAGTTTATTGAAATTAAACATTTGAGTTGATACAATGAAGGAAATATGTTTAATAAATAGAAACTCAAAATATTATTGTATCTTTACCACATAACATTTTTGATAAATCATCAAAATAGCACTATTTGGCATGTTTCAGTGCATCATCAGAAATAAAACACACAATTATCCAATATGCCTACAAAATATTTTAATAATCTTTTAATAAAGGTTGTCGAATCTCAAAAAAACTGTATTAACTCAAAAAAGTCCTTCATTGTATTAACTCAAAATTTTAATTTCAATGAACTCAAAATGTGCTAAATAATTTTTTACAGTGTACTTACAAAAAGTCGCATTGGTAACACGTTACTTAAAGCCTTTGTTTATAATGCATTAAAACGGTATTCATAATGCATTACATCTTGTCATAAATAATTGTATCCAAACTGCATTATAATATTTGCAGTTTCTGAAATTGGTTGTTTGTCTGATGGATTATATTTTCCAGAGATGTAAATTACAATGAATGGATAAGATTGTAATTTTGTGGTTATTGTGTGTAATTAATTGTGGTATTATATATAGTATAATTGTTATAATTATTTATGAGATCATACAATGCATTATTAGGTGCATTACAAGGCATAATTAATGCATTCAAATACTTTTGTAATGGATTTTATATAAAGGCTAGAGATTAGGGATGCACCGAATGTTCGGCAACCAAAATTATTCGGCCGAAAATAGCCAAAAAAAGCACTTTCAGTATTTTTGCCGAACAATGACGTTTTTAATGACGCGATCAAATAGTAACCCACGTAGAGTGAGAGGCGGGCGCTTTTATGCAGCAAACATGTCAGCAGTGTGGAAGCACTGTTTAGTGCTGCATCTCATGTCATCGATGAGAAGAGGAACCGACTTTCATGTGAGAAAGCAGAGAAGCTACTTTTCATAAAGAAGAACCTGCCCCTTTTCCTGAAGAAGTAGGCTAAGTAGGCTTATGTCTAGGAGTTATTTATTTGTTGTGGGTTCATCCACCTTTTTTGTACTATTCAATGCACATTTGATGTTGTAGACATACAGAGTGTATTTTTGTTATGTGATTTATTTCTCTGAAAAGCAACACAAAATAGTAAAAAGCTAATTTTTACTATTTAATTATTGTAAGGGTAAAAAAAATGCCGAAACACCGCGTTCGGTATTCGGCCTTCGGCCAAGCATTTCATTATTATTCGGTTTCGGCTTCGGCCAAGAATTTAATTTCGGTGCATTCCTACTAGAGATGCACTGATATGAACATTTTGGTCGATACTGCTAACCGATAATTATTTATATTTGAAAGCCGATATATTGGCTGATAAATTTTGGATTACAAAATCACAAGTCTCACCATTAAAACCATGTCCAAAACACACAATTATAATGTTCTCATTATAATTTTATGTAGATAGACTGCACATTTTAACTGTATTTTCCTTTTTAAAGTGATTCAATCATAGTCCAATCAATTCAAACCATCATCATGGCGAAGAGTGCGCATCTGAAGAGTCTCAGCTGAAGGAAACAATACGTTGTTTATTGGCTTTAAAAATAAGCCAAATGTTCTTATCAGGTCAATAATGATAACATAAAAAATTAACATATCAGCCGATACCGATAATGGCTATGGTGACCGATATATCGTGCATCCTTAATAAAGGCTTTAAGTAAGAGTGCTGCCATCACATTTATTTAACACATATGCAACTAGGAACTCAAATTACCCTAGGTAAACACACACACACACACACACACACACACACACACACACACACACACACACACACACACACACACACACACACACACACACACACACACACACACACACACACACACACACACACACACACACACACACACACACACACACACACACAAACACACCTCTGGGTAGTGTCACTATTATGCAGTAAGTGCCCAACTAACTTTTTTCTGTATATTTTAATCTTTTCTGTAAAATAATGTTTATAATATCGAATTCTTGCATTAGAAATAATCTAAACCTTGTCAGATTATATAGCAGCAATTATTAAGGGGTTAGTAATGTTTTTAAGACAGGGTTCAATATTAAAAGTTTTAATTTAGTCAAGTATGGTTACATAATCAAACTTGTGTATATGTGTTAAAAAACAACTAATAAATCTAAGAAACACCCTAATTTATGTATGTATGTATATATATATATATATATATATATATATATATATATATATATATATATATATATATAAACTAAAACAAAGGAGTTCTTAAAGTGCCCCTGTTCACTTTCATGTTGTGTGTAAGAGCTGTTTGTGACTGATGTAACTGATTTGCATAATGCCAGTCTCTGGTCTTGATTGGCTGAACGGCGTCTCTTTGCCCCTCGAGCGCTGTAGTTGTGTCTGAGACTGGAAGAGTTTGGTTGGTGTTGTTCATGTGGAGAAGACGCTGTTTTCTGCTGCCAAAGCAAATCCACTTTGATGAGATTGAGACGGTAAAACCCACGCCATCGTTACTGTTCGTATCACTGTGTGTCAAGAGCTGAGATTCAGATATGATAATGAGCGTTTGGGTTCTGACACGGTCGACCAATCACAACAGACTGGCCCATCTGACCAATCAGAGCAGAGCAGGCTCTCAGAAAGGCAGGGTTTAGAGAGAACGAATCCTTGATCGAAGTGTTTCAGACACTGAGAGAAAAGAGCTGATGCTGCAGTGGATTTTAGGAGACAGTAAAAGTGTTTTGTGATGTAAACCTATTGTATGAGACTCCAAAACAAAATTAGAGTATAATAGGGGCAGAATTAGACCCATATCATGTAAAAGCAGAAATGTTGCAATCAGCTTTGTCAAGCAAACCTTCTTTTTCTAATTAAAAACATTGATGTGAATGTCTATGAATTGCAGGCCTTTTTAAATCCTAATTTAATTTGAATAGGAATTCTGCATCCCTTATTGCTACCTTCATATTGAGGAATGAGACTGTAATTTAAGACATTCTCAGGTCATTTCTGAATGGCACACAACCCTGATTGATCGCGTGACATTCGCCTGCGCTGCGCTCCTCCAGTCTCCAACACTCCATTTGTTCTCTTCATACATTATTATTCGCTCCATTATTGTTCTTTTCCTTGGCTCAGATCTAATTTTCTATATTCGTAATGTAATTACAGTCGCATACCGTCTGCAAACTACAGCCTATTACTCACAGTATTATTCACTGTTCACCTACTGTAGAGACTCCAGACGAGCTCATCATTGCTCATCGTCAGGAATAATTCACTCTTTCTTCTGTGATGAATGGCTTTGATTGTCTTTTATGAGTTTACTTTACTTTAGCTTAATTCTGCTTTTATTTTTCAGCAGTAGTTAGAGCATTTTTGTATTTGCATGTCCTCTTTGCTTGCTTTCTACATTGCTTCATTAACCTCAAAATGCTGAAGATGTGTCAGCCCAATAATATAAATATATATATATATATATATATATATATATATATATATATATATATATATATATATATATATATATATATATATATAAAAATATAAAAGAACATTATTTTGTGCATAAATGGAGCATTTTGGATTATAACAAAGGGTCTTGGCTTTAAATAATTTTTCATTTGCTTTTGTATTTTATTTTTTATCAATGTTTCCCTATAGGTAGTTTAAAAAATACTTGATGTTTGTAATGTAATGTATTAACTTATATTTATTCATTTTATTCAATATTTAACTTTTCAGAGAGTTACATGAAATAGGGACACATTTAAAATGTGTTCAATAGCAACAAGTATCAAAACCATGGAAGTTGTGACATTATTTTCTTGACATTTAAGGAGGAAATGAATAGTTGAATCATCCAGTTTGGACACAAGTTTGGTCAAATTTGGTAATTTTTGAAAAATAAATTGAAGGTAATACAACAAATGCTACATACACATTGTTTATTCACAAAGGATAATAATAATAATAATAATAATAATAATAATAATAATAAATTTTATTTATAATGCACTTTATATTAAACAAAATCTCAAAGTGCTAAAACTAATAAGGATAATTGAAATATCATTCTCCTCCTTTGAATTGTTAAATGTATAGATAAATAAACCCAAACTTTGTTTGTTTAACCTCAGAGGAGTTTTAGTTGGACAGAATTCATGGACAGAATTAAAAAAATTGAATGCATGCAGCAATACTGGCAAATTAATAATTAATGACATCAGAAATTTGTGTTAAAGTATTAGTTAACTTTACATTTTCTCACCCCCATGGCTCTCCACAAGAAATGTCTTTCTTTCAGTCTTTCATTTTTTCAGCTGAAAAGAAATGAAAGTTTTTGAGAAAAATTTATCTTCATATGGACTTCAATGGAGTCCAACAGGTTGAAAGTCCATAATGGAGTTTCAGAGCAGTCTCATCGAGCTCTACATGAGGAAGAAAGGTCTTATCTAGCCATTAATTTTCTATGAAATATACTTTTTAACCTCAAATGCTCATCTTGCGTTAATGCATAAAGTCGTGGATGCTCTTCACAGAGCTAGTGCAAGATGAGTATTTGTGCACTGTAAAAAAAAAATTGTTGGTTTTTGTTGGTTTTACTTAAAAAAGTAAGTAACCTGGTTGCCTTAAAATTTTTAGTTTATTGAAATTAAAAATTTGAGTTGATACAATGAAGGAAATTTGTTTAATAAATAGAAACTCAAAATATTATTGTATCTGAACCACATAAAAAAATTGATAAATCATGAAAATAGCACTATTTGGCATGTTTCACTGTGTCATCACAAATAAAACACACAATTGCCCAATATGCTTACAAAATCTGTTAATAATATTTTAATAAAGGTTGTCGAATCTCAAAAAATGTTCATTGTATTAACTCAAAATTTTAATTTCAATGAACTCAAAAATTTAAGGCAACTAAGTAATTTTTTTTTCGAAATATTTTTTTACAGTGTGGTTAAAAAGTAGGCTACATAACTTTTTCATATAAATTGACCATTCACAAGCCGTATTCCTCGGCTGGGATCGTGTTGAGCTCGTTGAAGCTGCACTGAAACTGCAACGTGGACCTTCAACCTGATGGACCCCACTGAAGTCCACTACATGGAGAACAATCCTGCAATGTTTTCCTCAAAAACCTTAATTTATTTTTGACTTAAGGAAGAAAAGCATGAACATCTTGGATAACACGAGGGTGAGTAAATTATCAGGAAATTTTAATTCTGAAGTGAACTAATCCTTTAAGGCCTGTTCACACAAAGAACGACACACAATCATTCTGTTTATTATTTGCATATGCGTTTTTTTTGCCGTCTGCCACTTTAAATGCTCGAGATCTTCAAAGCAGGATGAATTCTGATTGGCTGGCAAAGTTAATATCGTTCATCAGCTGGAAAAAAACGTGATTCTAACGATATTGTATCATTATCATTATAGTTTGGTGTGTACAGGCTTTTATAGTGTCATATTGAAATTTGAACTGTGTCAGAATATTCTAATGCTATAAGAGAATCAAAGATAAACCAGGGTTGACAACTTGCACCTTTTTTGTTGAAGCTTTATTTAACCTCATTATTGAGTCAGGCTCTCTACAGATGTGTCTAAGTGAAGTGTGGCAGATAACCCCCGAACCACTTCCTCTTCCCGGCCGGCAGGCAGGCGGGCGGCTGCTGCTGGTTATAGTCTCTGATTTATGACGCCATGTAAATGCTCCCGTTTATTCCACTGCCATTACAGCTGCAGTTGACTTCAGCAGTGCATATGCAGACTCCTCTAGGGCCTTAGTGTGTGGATCCAAGTATCGCAGTTGTAGTTTTTAGGATCACTGAGGTAAAATTAGCCAGGTGAAAGAAAAAATGAACAGTAAATCTATTGATGGTGTTAAACGAGCCGAGAGTCAGAACTGTGATTATAATAGTAGTAAAATATAATTTTCAAGATGTTCTTTCATCGTTTCTACTGTATGTATTAATAGTTTTGCGATAGTGTGTGTGAATACGTCTGCACTTTTTCCTCACAGCAGAAAGCCACATAAAGACGCCCTTCATGTCTCTGCAGCCCAGGAATGCTCTGAAATAACCACTGGTCAAACTTATTTAAGAAAATATATACAGTATAAAGAATAAATAAACACCATGCCAGTGGTTACAGAATCACTGTTACCTCAATGATTCCAACTTTCTAGAATCTGTTGAAAATGTGTGGATTCATTTTTATTTCCTGCCACTAACATTTTTGAATGTTGAAACTGTTATGGACTTCCCGGAAACTTGGGTGAAGATCCAAATGCAGCTTTATTGGGCAATCCACAAATTTATCCATGCAACAGGCAATTGGTCAAAACACTGTGTGGATGATCCAGACAATAATCACCAGGGCAGAAAACACAGGGGATACGAGGGCTCGACACTAAAGATACAAGACTTCACAAAGAATGACTGAAAACACAGGGTTTATACAAGCAGAGGCTGAGTCCGAAATCGCCCCCTATACCCTCAAATAGGGCATTATTTCAGGGGACAGCCATTTATTGTGGAGTCTGAAATAGGGGTGTAACGATTCGTTTTAACAACGATTCGATTCGTATCACGATTTGAGGTTGTCGATGCGATTTAAGGACGATATTGGTTCATTTAGAACAATATAATCCGAAACGATTCAGTGACCTTTTGACAGGCTCCTGCCCCCCAGGTGAAAAAAAGACAGACAAAATATTACTATATTTCTGTTATAGTTACAATGTTATCTTATATTGTTATCGACGTGCCATCCTAAATTATAATACTATAATACTGTTATATAAAACTGACTATAAAACTATAATACTGATCTGCCAACATTGTTGCTATATGATACATTAAGATGAGCTGATAGCATCACTGTTCTCTCCAGAACGACTGTACAGCCAAATCAAAATTTGTTGTTTTGTGAAGCTGTGAAGCTGCTTTGAAACAATCCGCATTGTAAAAGTGCTATATAAATAAAGTTGATTGATTGATATTTTGCTCTTAATAGTCTATTTATAAACCGTAAGCGGAGGCCCGTTCTGGTGTGAGACCGTTTCAAGAGACGTAGCAAAGGCCGCTACTGATCATCAGACATTTGAACCGTTTGCGTAATATTCCCCCTTTTCAAACTAGAGTAGACTAGAGGTGTGTTCCAGATAGCAGACATGAGGCTTTTAAAGAGCTTTTGAGAAGGTGGTCTGGAAGGAATTCGCACTTGGTTCCTAATAGTCAACCAATGAAAAGCGGTCACATTTTTGCACCTTCTGCAGCCAAACCAGAACAAGATGTCCTTTGATGGCCTCTAGACTCATTGCATCACTGGCACTGGTGTGGGAACACTGACCTGGATGTGCCGAGACACGCTGGTCTGACTCGAAACACGTACAGTCAGGAGAGAGTCCGGGAAAGAGCTCATTCCATGGCTCCGGGAAATACTTTTTCCATTGGTTTTCTCCATTAGGCATTTCAAACATTTCTTCATTAACAAGTACTAAACCTTGAACCAAACCAACTCTGAGATGAATCATTATTTTCGCAAAGATACACGACAGGGTGCTTGACATCTTTCATGTCAGTCTGCAAAACAATTTTTGTAACTGAGTCAGTCTGGGTTTTCTAGAAATCTTAACGCAGGAATGTAGATACAATTCTCAAGCTTGCAGTTTGCTCAGTCTCCTGTCATGTTGCTTTGCACTTAAAGTAAACTGATTGCAGACTAAGTGCATTCTCCTCCCTGACTGTACTCATGAGAGCTGATTCTTGACATGTCACAAATAATGTCTCATTTTTAAATGGATTTGTATGGGGGAAAGAAGAAAAAGGTCAAAAGAATAATTTTTTTTTGTGTGTCAGTTTGAAACCAGTTGCTTTTTTAACTGACAAGTCTTCAAAATATCTTCTTTTATGTTCAGCAGAAGAAAAAAATTCACACAGGTCTGGAACAACTTGAATTTGAATATATATTTTTGACTGGCGTGTAGATAGGCTTGGCTCTGTGATCATTTCGTTTTGAAATAGACATCAGCAACTAGCGCTGCACTGTCAAACACTGTCCAGACCTCAAACATTCATACGGCTATCTGATTTCAGTGGATTTTGGACACATGTGTCACATATATGCTTTTTCCTCCAGACAAGCAATTATTTACCGGTGGTAATCGCTGAATGCATTGTTAACATTATTTGTTTTGGCTCTTCTTTTTTGTAGCTCCCAAAACCTGCAGCCCCAAGCAGTTTGTCTGCAGGGATCAGGTGACGTGTATCTCCAAAGGCTGGCGGTGTGACGGGGAGAAGGACTGTCCGGACGGATCGGACGAGGCTCCAGATGTCTGTATGTATCTCTGTTTCTCTGCCACCAGCTGCGCCGTGCTTTTATTCGCATCTTAAACCTTGAGTACACTGATAGTCTTGCAGGCTCTGCAAATAATTGTTGCAGTATGTGCAGGTAATCATTGCAGTTCGGCTGTTCTTTCTGTAGTATCACATTTTCCTTCAATATGTCCTTGGTTCAAGTCCCAGCAAACTTTCTGTTTGCATGTTCTTCCGTGTCTGTGTTAGTTTCCATTGGCGCTCTGGTTTTTTCCCACAATCCAAAGACACTATATTGTGCCATCCATCCATGCTCTTGCCCTGCCTACTCCAACATAAGATCTGTCAGAAAACACAGGGAAAAAGGGATGTCCAGAAGGAATATTTGTTTTTAACGATTAAACTAGGGGTGTCGCCGACTAAGGATTTCCATAGTCGAATCAGAATTGTGAAGTTTTGCCTGTAGTCGAATTATGTGTGGGTGGATAGACAGTCTTAAAATGATTATTCATGACATTTTAAAGCCACTATGTACTGAACATCACACAAAGATATAGTAGAAAATGTATACAAACATTTTGATTCATTAAATCAAAAAAGTAACAAATAAATAACTGCAGAAAGGCCACACTGCAGGCAGGATTTGTCTGCAAATCAAATTAAATCGGGGAAATCGGCTGTGTGAGCAAACTCTAAAGTACCGCGCAACATCGATGTACCGAAAAACAATCAAAAGTGTATTTACAGTAGGGGTGTAACTATATATCGTTAATCGATATAGCGCAATATAAAAATGTGATGATATGTATGTTAATGATATGATTCACGATATAGAGTTGCTTTATCCAAAGCTCAACTTGCTGCGTTTATAAGGAATAATTCAACCAAAATTGTAAGTTCTGTCATAATGTTGTTAGTTTAACTTCCAAACAGAAAAGAAGATATTCTTTATAAAAACTAAGACAGAACTATTTCTGTCCCTTTATTTAAGTCCATTATTCCTCTCAAACTTAAAAGATCCAATAAATGTCATAAAGGCATCGTAAAAATACCTTATCAAGTGTCTAATCAAAATTCAATCTTCACGATGGCTTTTACCACGACACACATACCGTAGTAAACACGGACTTTCAAATGATTGTGTGACGCGCGAAAACAACATGAGAGTGCAGAATTAAAATTCATGGATGAGCTAAACATTTACAGTTTGGGAATAGTCATTTTAACGCTTTCTTGCGATTAGAACCGTGACAGATTGCATTGATCATTTGAAGCACACACACACACACACACACACACACACACACACACACACACACACACACACACACACACACACACACACCTCAAAGTCAAAGCACAAGCATAATTTAAAGCGGCAATCCTTTAGTGAAAGCACAAACATCATTTAAATCACCAGATCACATACCGGTAAATCCTGTGATATCAGTCATCTTTAAACGCCGCGCCGCTGTCTTCATCCACCCGCGCGAGAAGAAGCACTTTAGTTTCACTATCTGTTCAATTTAACAACATATTTTGACATCTGAGTGACAGGCAAGATGGATGATCAAACAGAAAGGGGGTTTGCTTAGATGTGCTTAATAGAATCAAACTGCAGAGCCTCAGCAGTGATGAATGGAAAAGAAGGCTGGGTCTCGAGCACGACACGTTGAAAAGCTGTGAGACGTGACGCACAGTCAAAGATCATTTAGCGCATATTAAAATAGAAAAACTATTAATAAGCAATCACGTCATCTCCATAAGGGGCGATTATATACCCCTGTATAGTCAAAATGACATGATCCTCATTTCATAACGCCTCTGCAAAGACTCGACTGTGAGATGGGTAGTCGAATCAGGAGCATCGATTCTTCGACTATTGGCGGTCACTCCTAGATTAAATCAGTATAATATGAGGAAATATTCGAAAAGTTTTTATCAAAACACTAAACTTGTATTAAGTGTTTATCTGACAGAAGTATTTGGCAAAAAAGGCAGACTACAACTACGTTTTATTTTTATGCCAAAAATTTAATAAAAAAAGAAGAAGCACACATTGACTACAGCATCATCAATTACTAATATTTTGTTGTTTTGCATGTGTTCATAATTTTTTTGTGTGACAGCCTGGCCAAAAATAATGTTTGCACAATTTGTTTCATTTGTGTTATATTTACAAATAAAACAATCGACTGCAAGCACAACTATGCAATATGCTTACAAAATCTTTACCAAATGTATAATATTTGGCAACACTTTATTTTACTGTGTCCTTGTTACACGTTACATGTAGTTACTACAGTAATAACTATAAATTATGCATAATTACATGCAACTAACCCTAAACCAAACTCTAACCCAATGTAGTTTATCAATATTACTCAGTACTTAAATATATAATTACACTGTAACAAAGACACCTTAAGATAATCTGTTACACTTACATTTAATACACATATTTACACATATATTTAAGTACTGAGTAATATTGATTAACTCTAGGGGTGTAACGATTCGTTTTAACAACGATTCGATTCGTATCACATTTTGAGGTTGTCGATATGATTCAAGGACGATATTGGTTCATTTAGAACAATACGATCCGAAACGATTCAGTGACTTGAAAACGATTCAGTAACTTTTTTAGCCAAACATTTTAATCAGTGTGACTGAAATAAATACATGCAGGTGAAGTTTCCTAGATTCCTGTTGCTTCTTTTAAGGGAACCAGATATCAATTAATTATGGATATAAACAAACAAGTAAAGAATTAATGGCAAATGTGTTCACATTTTATTTGAATAAAGTGCCACCAACAGTTAATGTTGAATTGACAGGAAGTTAACCTTTTCTGCTCTCATTTTCAATAAAAGTACAGTAAGTGCAACCAACCAACATACTACTGCTACTTCTGCTTGTTTTTCAACATAAAAATATTACAATATTAATATCAAAAATAAAGTGCAACTAACATCTCTTCAGGTTTAATTAACAGTAGGTTTACCTGCTACTTTTGCTGTTGTTTTTCAACATAAAAATAATACAAATATAATATTAATATCAAAAATAAAGTGCAACCAACATCTCTTCAGGTTGAATGAGCAGTGGCTGAACCTGCTACTACTGCAAACAGCGAGCGACTTATTAAGAACATCTCCGTCTTTACTAAAGCCAAAGTGTTTCCACGCACTGGACCGCAATGGTGGCTTGATCATTTATCGCTCGTTGGCTTCTCTGTCGTCCGCTGTCATGACAAATCCTGTCCGTGCTATGTTTTGTTTTCTTTGCGCTGCTGCTGGCACGCGTGTATGACGGCACATATAGGCAGACTGAGTAACGTTTAACGCCTTTACCATTAAAAGTGCAAAGAAAAAACATCCATATAAAGTCTGACATGCTTAAATCAAATGCGTTATTTCCTATTATCGATACAATCGATCGATTACCTTTTAAAACGATATTAGATCGATATATGTCGTCCGGAAGGCCAACTTGCCGAGCACAGATCGATGTAGTAGATGAATCGTTACACTCCTAATTAACTACATGTACTTACTAAAGGGTTATGGTTTGGTTGAGGGTTAGTTGCATGTAATTATGTATAATTTACTGTCATTACTATCGTAAGTACATGTGACATATGTAACAAATTAAAGACACTGTGAAATAAAGTTTTAACAAATAATGTGTAATATACAGTGCATCCAGAAAGTACAAACAATACCCCATAAAGACAATATGAAAGCAGTTTGTTTGAAATCGTAGCAAATTTATTAAAAATAAAAACCATGTAAATAAGTATTCACAGCCTTTGCTCAATACTTTGTTGAAGCACCTTTGGCACCATGACAGCCTCAAGTCTTTTTGAGTATGATGCTACAAGCTTGGCACACCTATTTTTGGGCAGTTTCTCCCATTCTTCTTTGCAGGACCTCTGAAGCTCCATCAGATTGGATGGGGAGTGTCAGTGCACAGCGATTTTCAGATCTCTTCAGAGATCTTCAATCGGGTTCAGTTCTGGGCTTTTGCTGGGCCACTCAAGGACATTCACAGAGTTGTCCCGTAACCACTCCTCAGTTATCTTGGCTGTGTGCTTAGGGTCGCTGTCCTGCTGAGAGATGAACCGTCAACCCAGTCCGAGGTCCAGAGCACACTGGAGCAGGCTTTCATTAAGGATGTCTCTGTCCATTGCTGCATTCATCTTTTCCTCGATCCTGACTACTCTCCCAATTCCTGCCGCTGAAAAACATCCCCACAGCATGATGCTGCCACCACCAAGCTTCACTGTAGGGATGTCATTGGCCAGGTTATGAGCGGGGCCTGGTTTCCTCCAGACATGACGCTTGCCATTCAGGCCAAAGAGTTCAATCTTTGTTTCATCAGACCAGAGTATTTTGTTTATCATGGTCTGAGAGTCCTTCAGGTTTCTTTTGGCAAACCTCAGGTGGGCTGTCATGTGCCTTTCACTGGGGAGTGGCTTCCATATGGCCACTCTACCATACAGGACTGATTGGTGGAGTTCTGCAGATATGGTTGTTCTTCTGGAAGGATCTCATCTCTCCACAGAGAAATGCTGGAGCTTTGTCAAAGTGTCAAATGGGTTTTTGGTCATCCCCCTGACTAAGGTTCTTCTCCCCCGATTGCTCAGTTTTGCTATTAGCCAGCTCTAGAAAGAGTCCTGGTGGTTTCAAACTTCTGCGGATGATTTACGGATGATGGAGGCCACTCTGATCTCTGGGGCCTTTAGAAATGTTTCTGTACCCTTGGAAAAGTGAAGCACTGTGAATACTTTACGGATGCACTATTTGTCACATGTCTGTCTGCTTGTTTGGTCTTCCTGTTGTGTTTTGATTCTGTCATGTTCCTTTGTTTTAGGCTGAATCCGAAATCGGCCCCTATACCATTAAATTGGGCATTATTAGGGGACAGCCATTTATTGAGGTGTAGTGGATGTTATTGAGTGCACTCATTCTATCCCACATTGCACCACAATAAGGAGTGTGCAGCAAGTTACACACAGCGGCTATCCGAATTCGCTCACTCGTTTTCATTCACTCCTTTAAGTGAACTGTATTAGTGGACTAAACTCTCTTGTTATTTTAGTTCTGTTCAGCTGTGTTTAGTTAATTATCTTGTTTCTGTCTGATATTTAAGTTCCTCTTGTTCCCTCAGTCTCTGTCTAGTCACTGTTATGTAAGGTTGTGTTTCCGTTGCCTGTCTGCATGTTCCTGTGAAGTTAAGATTAAAGTTTATGTTTGTGATCTTCTGAGTCTTTAGCTTGTTCATGGGTCTCCAACCGTGGCAATATTTTAATAAAAGTTATCCTTGGCCAGACATCACTTTTGGCCATCACTGTAGGTGGATGGATTTCATAAATCCAAATTTAAAGATTTTTAGATGTTACTTTACTTCAAAGGCATGAAAAACTAAATATACTATTATGCTAAAATTCCACTGAAGAAAAAGGCAACTTTTAGAAAATCACCACTTTCCGGAACTCCTGCAAATTTTTCTGATCTATGCCTCTGCTGCGTACAATATCAGAAGATTGAATTTAGATGTAATTTGATCCAACATGTAATTATTTTTTAGTTATGAGAATTTTTTGTTGACATGGTCTTATGTGAATCCCTGCAAAAATATGACATATATGTATGACTTGCAGTTTTGTTGATATTACATAGTTTCTGAGAAAAAATTGAATAATATTTGGTGTAAAAATCCCACATGGTACTTTGGCCGGGGGGGAAATGTGGGGCTTTTAGCCATTTATACTTAACTGTTTTTTTCCCCCCATATAAATATGGCGATTTGAGATGCAGATTTGAATTAAATCTAAGCGCTGCGAGTCCCAGCACAGGCTGTGCGCAGCTGTTACGTGTTTCTGATAGGACGTATCGCTGTTTGGCTTCTCTGAGTGGTCATTCTGTTTCTCAGATGACTTTGACCTGAAGCACATGTTCTTTCGCTCTGCTTGTTTAGTCTGATCAGTTCCAATGACATTGACTTCATGTGGCCTTGCTTATATCTGTTTATGATGAGCTTTTATGAGGACATCGAGTATCTGTTTTCCTATTTTCTACATTCGGTGCAATGCAGCAAACCTAGATCACCATTATAATCAACAAAACTGACATCAGTTGACACTTGACAAACAACCTCTTTTTATTATCTACGTGCTCACTTGAACTAGTTTGTTTGCCTCAATCTGACAAAAATATAAGGGATTTTTCTAACATATATATATATATCATATGTTTGAACTGGCTGTTTTTTTAGTATAATATATAAATGAAATAGCTTGCATAAGCATGATTATAAACAGTTTCACAAGCGACTACTGAGTAGATGAATTTACCTGTTCAGTGTGATGATGTTTATTGTCCTCAACATATGGTCCCATTTAAACAAGACAACTAAAATCAGTGTTTTACTGATGTATTTAAAGTCCCACTGAAGTGCCTTTAAATGTGCAGCATTGTTCAATGTGTTGACGTCATTTTCATTGAAACAGGAAGACAGGGCATATCGAACAGCACGTCCCCTTTTTAAAAATAGCCAATTGCGTTTTGTTTATATCAGATCCATTGATCTCAGTAAAGCCGCAGTTTCCTCCTAATCTCTAACCGTTTCTCCTGATCTCCTCCATATCGCTTTAAAATACAGCATACTGTGCAGAATTCTAACGAGTCTGACACAATTTCTGGTCTGCAGTGACTCGATAGCTCTGTGCTGTCGTGACTCTGGACCGACTTGATCACATGATCCGCTCTGTGCTGTCGTGACTCTGGACCGACTTGATCACATGATCCGCTCTGTGCTGTCGTGACTCTGGACCGACTCGATCACATGATCCGCTCTGTGCTGTCGTGACTCTGGACCGACTTGATCACATGATCCGCTCTGTGCTGTCGTGTCTCTGGACCGACTCGATCACATGATCCGCTCCGGGCTGTCGTGACTCTGGACCGACTCGATCACATGATCCACTCTGTGCTGTCGTGTCTCTGGACCGACTCGATCACATGATCCGCTCTGTGCTGTCGTGACTCTGGACCGACTCGATCACATGATCCGCTCTGAGCTGTCGTGACTCTGGACCGACACGATCACATGATCCGCTCTGAGCTGTCGTGACTCTGGACCAACTCTATCACATGATCCGCTCTGAGCTGTCGTGACTCTGGACTGACTCGATCACATGATCCGCTCTGAGCTGTCGTGTCTCTGGACCGACTCGATCACATGATCGGCTCTGTGCTGTTGTGTCTCTGGACCGACTCGATCACATGATCCGCTCTGTGCTGTCGTGTCTCTGGAGCGACTCGATCACATGATCCGCTCTGAGCTGTCGTGACTCTGGACCGACTCGATCACATGATCCGCTCTGTGCTGTCGTGACTCTGGACCGACTCGATCACATGATCCGCTCTGAGCTGTCGTGTCTCTGGACCGACTCGATCACATGATCCGCTCTGAGCTGTCGTGTCTCTGGACCGACTCGATCACATGATCCGCTCTGAGCTGTCGTGTCTCTGGACCGACTCGATCACATGATCCGCTCTGTGCTCTCATGACTCTGGACCGACTCGATCACTTGATCCGCTCTGTGCTGTCGTGACTCTGGACCGACTCGATCACATGATCCGCTCTGTGCTGTCGTGTCTCTGGACCGACTCGATCACATGATCCGCTCCGTGCTGCCGTGACTCTGGACCGACTCGATCACATGATCCACTCTGTGCTGTCGTGTCTCTGGACCGACTCGATCACATGATCCACTCTGTGCTGTCGTGACTCTGGACCGACTCGATCACATGATCCGCTCTGAGCTGTCGTGACTCTGGACCGACACGATCACATGATCCGCTCTGAGCTGTCGTGACTCTGGACCGACTCTATCACATGATCCGCTCTGAGCTGTCGTGACTCTGGACTGACTCGATCACATGATCCGCTCTGAGCTGTCGTGTCTCTGGACCGACTCGATCACATGATCTGCTTTGTGCTGTCGTATCTCTGGAGCGACTCGATCACATGATCCGCTCTGAGCTGTCGTGTCTCTGGACCGACTCGATCACATGATCGGCTCTGTGCTGTTGTGTCTCTGGACCGACTCGATCACATGATCCGCTCTGTGCTGTCGTGTCTCTGGAGCGACTCGATCACATGATCCGCTCTGAGCTGTCGTGACTCTGGACCGACTCGATCACATGATCCGCTCTGTGCTGTCGTGACTCTGGACCGACTCGATCACATGATCCGCTCTGAGCTGTCGTGTCTCTGGACCGACTCGATCACATGATCCGCTCTGAGCTGTCGTGTCTCTGGACCGACTCGATCACATGATCCGCTCTGAGCTGTCGTGTCTCTGGACCGACTCGATCACATGATCCGCTCTGAGCTGTCGTGACTTTGGACCGACTCGATCACATGATCTGCTCTGTGCTGTCGTGTCTCTGGACCGACTCGATCACATGATCCGCTCTGAGCTGTCGTGTCTCTGGACCGACTCGATCACATGATCCGCTCTGTGCTGTCGTGACTCTGGACCGACTCGATCACATGATCCGCTCTGTGCTGTTGGGACTCTGGACCGACTCGATCACATGATCCGCTCTGTGCTGTCGTGACTCTGGACCGACTCGATCACATGATCCGCTCTGAGCTGTCGTGTCTCTGGACCGACTCGATCACATGATCCGCTCTGTGCTGTCGTGACTCTGGACCGACTCGATCACATGATCCGCTCTGTGCTGTCGTGACTCTGGACCGACTCGATCACATGATCCGCTCTGAGCTGTCGTGACTCTGGACCGACTCTATCACATGATCCGCTCTGAGCTGTCGTGACTCTGGACTGACTCGATCACATGATCCGCTCTGAGCTGTCGTGACTCTGGACCGACTCTATCACATGATCCGCTCTGAGCTGTCGTGACTCTGGACTGACTCGATCACATGATCCGCTCTGAGCTGTCGTGTCTCTGGACCGACTCTATCACATGATCCGCTCTGAGCTGTCGTGACTCTGGACTGACTCGATCACATGATCCGCTCTGAGCTGTCGTGTCTCTGGACCGACTCGATCACATGATCTGCTTTGTGCTGTCGTGTCTCTGGAGCGACTCGATCACATGATCCGCTCTGAGCTGTCGTGTCTCTGGACCGACTCGATCACATGATCGGCTCTGTGCTGTCGTGTCTCTGGAGCGACTCGATCACATGATCCGCTCTGAGCTGTCGTGACTCTGGACCAACTCGATCACATGATCCGCTCTGTGCTGTCGTGACTCTGGACCAACTCGATCACATGATCCGCTCTGTGCTGTCGTGACTCTGGACCGACTCGATCACATGATCTGCTTTGTGCTGTCGTGTCTCTGGAGCGACTCGATCACATGATCCGCTCTGAGCTGTCGTGTCTCTGGACCGACTCGATCACATGATCGGCTCTGTGCTGTCGTGACTCTAGGCCGACTCGATCACATGATCCGCTCTGTGCTGTCGTGTCTCTGGAGCGACTCGATCACATGATCCGCTCTGAGCTGTCGTGACTCTGGACCGACTCGATCACATGATCCGCTCTGTGCTGTCATGACTCTGGACCGACTCGATCACATGATCCGCTCTGTGCTGTCGTGACTCTGGACCGACTCGATCACATGATCCGCTCTGAGCTGTCGTGTCTCTGGACCGACTTGATCACATGATCCGCTCTGTGCTGTCGTGTCTCTGGACCGACTCGATCACATGATCCGCTCTGAGCTGTCGTGTCTCTGGACCGACTCGATCACATGATCCGCTCTGAGCTGTCGTGACTCTGGACCGACTCGATCACATGATCCGCTCTGTGCTGTCGTGACTCTGGACCGACTCGATCACATGATCCGCTCTGTGCTGTCGTGACTCTGGACCGACTCGATCACATGATCCGCTCTGTGCTGTCGGGACTCTGGACCGACTCGATCACATGATCCGCTCTGTGCTGTCGTGACTCTGGACCGACTCGATCACATGATCCGCTCTGAGCTCTTGTGTCTCTGGACCGACTCGATCACATGATCCGCTCTGAGCTGTCGTGTCTCTGGACCGACTCGATCACATGATCCGCTCTGAGCTGTCGTGACTCTGGACCGACTCGATCACATGATCCGCTCTGTGCTGTCGTGACTCTGGACCGACTCGATCACATGATCCGCTCTGTGCTGTCGTGACTCTAGACCGACTCGATCACATGATCCGCTCTGAGCTGTCGTGTGTCTGGACCGACTCAATCACATGATCCGTTCTGAGCTGTCGTGACTCTGGACCGACTCGATCACATGATCCGCTCTGAGCTGTCGTGACTCTGGACCGACTAGATCACATGATCCGCTCTGAGCTGTCGTGACTCTGGACCGACTCGATCACATGATCCGCTCTGTGCTGTCGTGACTCTGGACCGACTCGATCACATGATCTGCTCTGAGCTGTCGTGACTCTGGACCGACTCGATCACATGATCCGCTCTGTGCTGTCGTGACTCTGGACAGACTCGATCACATGATCTGCTCTGTGCTGTCGTGACTCTAGACCGACTCGATCACATGATCCGCTCTGTGCTGTCGTGACTCTGGACCGACTCGATCACATGATCCGCTCTGAGCTGTCGTGTCTCTGGACCAAGCCTGCAGTCTCCCTCTCATTTACTGAAGCTTTCGCGCCTCGATCGCCCCCCGGTGACCGGTCCCAGTATAGCCGCCCCTCTGTGATTTCTAATGGACGCGAGGCAATCTAAATAATAAAATTACACTTCAAAAATGTTTCCCCCAAAGTTAGTTTATGTCACTGAAGGCAGTTATCATCACGATGATTTCATTTCAGGTGTTCGTTTTAAAAATAAGTTTAGTTTGATTTAGTTATTTGATGCTATAAAAACGGGGGTGTGACGTCATGATTGACAGCTAAGACTGACGGCTTCTCTGAGTGAAGTTGTCACTGAGGCGCTAACGGACTTTTTTCGAAATTTTTGGGAGCAGATTAGAGGTTTAGCTTTAATTTCTACATTTCCATAACTGTTTATTTCACACCAACATAATTAATTGTTCTGCATCTGCGAGAGTGTGGGCGGGCTTTTGATATCGCGACTGTACTTCCTGCTCTACTTCCTGCGCTCTACTGCGCAACTCCGGTCCCGAAATCACTACTGCGCAGACTCGGTCCCAAGATGTCCGCGCCGTGCAAGGCTGCCTGAAAGCTTCAAATATGGCAAGCGGAAACGGATGATGTCGAGTCGTCCATATTTTTTTACGGTCTATGCTCTGGACCGACTCGATCACATGATCCGCTCTGAGCTGTCGTGACTCTGGACCGACTCGATCACATGATCCGTTCTGAGCTGTCGTGTCTCTGGACCGACTAGATCACATGATCCGCTCTGAGCTGTCGCGACTCTGGACCGACTCTATCACATGATCCGCTCTGAGCTGTCGTGACTCTGGACCGACTCGATCACATGATCCTCTCTGAGCTGTTGTGACTCTGGACCGACTCGATCACATAATCCGCTCTGAGCTGTCATGTCTCTGGACCGACTCGATCACATGATCTGCTTTGTGCTGTCGTGTCTCTGGAGCGACTCGATCACATGATCCGCTCTGAGCTGTCGTTTCTCTGGACCGACTCGATCACATGATCCGCTCTGTGCTGTCGTGACTCTGGACCGACTCGATCACATGATCCGCTCTGTGCTGTCGTGACTCTGGACCGACTCGATCACATGATCCGCTCTGTGCTGTCGTGTCTCTGGACCGACTCGATCACATGATCCGCTCTGTGCCGTCGTGCCTCTGGACCGACTCGATCACATGATCCGCTCTGAGCTGTCGTGACTCTGGACCGACTCGATCACATGATCCGCTCTGAGCTCTTGTGTCTCTGGACCGACTCGATCACATGATCCGCTCTGAGCTGTCGTGTCTCTGGACCGACTCGATCACATGATCCGCTCTGTGCTGTCGTGACTCTGGACCGACTCGATCACATGATCCGCTCTGTGCTGTCGTGACTCTGGACCGACTCGATCACATGATCCGCTCTGTGCTGTCGTGACTCTAGACCGACTCGATCACATGATCCGCTCTGAGCTGTCGTGTGTCTGTACCGACTCAATCACATGATCCGTTCTGAGCTGTCGTGACTCTGGACCGACTCGATAACATGATCCGCTCTGAGCTGTCGTGACTCTGGACCGACTAGATCACATGATCCGCTCTGAGCTGTCGTGACTCTGGACCGACTCGATCACATGATCCGCTCTGTGCTGTCGTGACTCTGGACCGACTCGATCACATGATCTGCTCTGAGCTGTCGTGACTCTGGACCGACTCGATCACATGATCCGCTCTGTGCTGTCGTGACTCTGGACAGACTCGATCACATGATCTGCTCTGTGCTGTCGTGACTCTAGACCGACTCGATCACATGATCCGCTCTGTGCTGTCGTGACTCTGGACCGACTCGATCACATGATCCGCTCTGAGCTGTCGTGTCTCTGGACCGACTCGATCACATGATCCGCTCTGAGCTGTCGTGACTCTGGACCGACTCGATCACATGATCCGTTCTGAGCTGTCGTGACTCTGGACCGACTAGATCACATGATCCGCTCTGAGCTGTCGCGACTCTGGACCGACTCTATCACATGATCCGCTCTGAGCTGTCGTGACTCTGGACCGACTCGATCACATGATCCTCTCTGAGCTGTTGTGACTCTGGACCGACTCGATCACATAATCCGCTCTGAGCTGTCATGTCTCTGGACCGACTCGATCACATGATCTGCTTTGTGCTGTCGTGTCTCTGGAGCGACTCGATCACATGATCCGCTCTGAGCTGTCGTGTCTCTGGACCGACTCGATCACATGATCCGCTCTGTGCTGTCGTGACTCTGGACCGACTCGATCACATGATCCGCTCTGTGCTGTCGTGACTCTGGACCGACTCGATCACATGATCCGCTCTGTGCTGTCGTGTCTCTGGACCGACTCGATCACATGATCCGCTCTGTGCCGTCGTGCCTCTGGACCGACTCGATCACATGATCCGCTCTGAGCTGTCGTGTCTCTGGACCGACTCGATCACATGATCTGCTCTGTGCTGTCGTGACTCTGGACCGGCTTGATCACATGATCCGCTCTGAGCTGTCGTGACTCTGGACCGACTCGATCACATGATCCGCTCTGTGCCGTCGTGCCTCTGGACCGACTCGATCACATGATCCGCTCTGAGCTGTCGTGACTCTGGACCGACTCGATCACATGATCCGCTCTGTGCTGTCGTGTCTCTGGACCGACTCGATCACATGATCCGCTCTGAGCTGTCGTGTCTCTGGACCGACTCGATCACATGATCCGCTCTGTGCTGTCGTGACTCTGGACCGGCTCGATCACATGATCCACTCTGAGCTGTCGTGTCTCTGGACCGACTCGATCACATGATCCGCTCTGAGCTGTCGTGTCTCTGGACCGACTCGATCACATGATCCGCTCTGAGCTGTCGTGTCTCTGGACCGACTCGATCACATGATCCGCTCTGTGCTGTCGTGTCTCTGGACCGACTCGATCACATGATCCGCTCTGTGCTGTCGTGACTCTGGACCGACTCGATCACATGATCCGCTCTGAGCTGTCGTGTCTCTGGACCGACTCGATCACATGATCCGCTCTGTGCTGTCGTGTCTCTGGACCGACTCGATCACATGATCCGCTCTGTGCTGTCGTGTCTCTGGACCGACTCGATCACATGATCCGCTCTGTGCTGTCGTGACTCTGGACCAGAGCTGCGGCAGTTCAGGTTACACTAACGTGAAATTAGACTTAATACGCCCCGTATGGAAAGCATATTTACACTGTCTAAATCGTTCCCTATCCCCTACACAGTGCACTATGTGCCATTTACCATGTAGAAAATAGTAAATATGTGAACAATTTACCGGTTTCAGCTGCAGCTTTTTTTATAGTGTATGGGGTGGGGCTTCAGATTCTAAAGAGCATTTGATTAGACAGAAAATCTGAGTTTTGAATGCTTATATATTCTAAATGTAAATTCTGCCATTCTTTTGGCGCATGCGAGCTTATAGATAACAGTAAGACTAACATATTCATACAAAAAATCTTCACAATTTTGATTTCATGGGGACTTTAATGCAATATAATTATTGTGTTCTGCTTTCACCTTTTGTCCTGTTCCTGCCCGCAAAAGCCCATAGGAAGTCTACACAGATTTTTTTGTCTAGTCCGGATAGATTCTGTCTTGTTCCAGTGTTTATAGGCAAATTTTTCCAATTTTAACACACACGATGCTACAGATCTCCAGTGACAGACTTCTGTGTGCTGTTGTTATTTTTTTCACAAGTTCACACTTACATATAATTATAGAGAGTACATTTAAATGTGTATTTGGCTGGTTGTCCGGGGGGAGGGATTCAAGCTCGGAATTTGGCCCAAACCCAGAGTACCCCCTGTATGTAAGTGGTTTAGAACTCAAAAATAAAATAAAAGAGTCAAATGTTGAGAAGGGGTGGTGGAGGGATGCTGATAAACTGTCAACAAAATGAAGGTAAGATGGCTGCATATATATATGTTGATTAGTTGAGTACTCTCCACCTGTCAATTATCTGATCATGCTCCTCCCGAACCTTGTCTAATAAAAACATCATTTTGTGGGAGTCCACAAGTCATTTCTTTATCCCGCTTTCGGTGCTCAGTATCTTCCCTCCTGCATCTGAACTCAGCCATTCAAAACTTGTCCTGCGCCACACACTGTTGCAAACAGGGATGGCAGTTCTCTATTACAAACCTTATTTCAGGTCTTTAACAGAATGACGGAGCCACAAGTGCTAAAATGCAAATAATTTCCGGCTTTTGGTCTGCAAAAATCCCTGCAGCTATAGTAGGCAAACAATTATCGACACCTAGCATTTGAATGTGAGAAAGTGAAGATCAATTTATCAACAGCTTCTAATCTCAGGTTGGGGTGAAAGTTTTCGACTTGAGGTGTGTGTGAAGTACGCAAGTGTGAAGTATCTTTCCATTCGCACCCTTTCTGGCAGGGCCACCTAATAGAAACGCGCTAAGCAAATAGTGTGCCGTCAGTTTATCATGGGGCGAGCGGGGGAAGGGGAGCGACGTAATTAGAATTAACTTGCTACTTTAAATCTGGCCCTGGAAAACAATGGTGCGGTTCATGAAGCAGCATTAGTACTTAAGGAATGTTTGTACTCCTTCGTCACAACCAATTACATGCTTTCAAATAATTTATCTTTCTCTAAAGAGCTGGCGTGGCTTTCAGAAGTGTTGGGTAAGAGGCAGTACGTAGAGGCTGAATCCGCTCCATAAGAGGAGGAGAGGCTGAGCTGCCTTCAGTCTGGAAGTCATTAAAACCCCGTCCAGAGGAATGGAGGAAAACGGCTGTTTTTTCATGACCTGCTTTTCTCAGCCCAAACTTCTCTCTGGCTTTCTCTCTGTCAACACACATAGACAACAGGCACCCTAGTCTTCGCCGTTCTCTATTTTAGCTGCGCTACAGGCTATTGATGCTCCTTTACGCTCTTTGCATTAAAATTAGACAGTCTTTTCTTAATACTTTGAGAGCAGATGTGACGGCTTACTCCCTGCTTTAGTAAAATGTTCCACTGATCTCAAAAGAATTCTGTCATCATTAACTCAAACCAATAGGATTTTCGTTCTTCCATTTAACGCAAAATATTTTTTAAAGAATCTCTGAGTCACTTATTTCCATACACTGAACATATTTGATGACCTGGCCGGTTTCTGTCAAGCTATAGACACAAAAACTGTCATAAAAATGTCATAAAAGTGCATGCAACATTTACACTGTATTCCAAAACTTCTGAAGCCACATGAGGAACAGAGTTTTGGATTATTAGTTGACTAGAATTATTTGTCCTTCACCATTGCTCTCAAATTGATTCATAAATGCATGGATTCTAATTCGTTACATTCAGTTGTTAGACACAATGCTACTCCTAAAAATAGGGACTTTTCACAACAATGCCACAGATGAAACATTTTGGGTTCCCCAATGAACCTTTCAGTTAGTGTGATGAACATTTTAACAATTCGAAGAACCCTTTCCCACTATTTAAGAGCTAATTCACAGATAATCAGCATTTAATATATCACAAATTAATAGCAATTTATACACTATATTGCCAAAAGTTTTGGGACACTTGCCTTTACATGCACATGAACTTTAATGCCATCCCATTGTTAATCCGTAGGGTTTAATATGGAGTCAGCCCACCCTTTGCAGCTCTAACAGCTTCAGCTCTTCTGGGAAGGCTTTCCTCAAGGTTTAGGAGTGTGTTTATGGGGATTTCTGACCATTCTTCTAGAAGCTCATTTGTGAGGTCAGGCACTGATGTTGGACGAGAAGGCCTGGCTCTCAGTCTCCGCTCTAATTCATCCCAAAGCTGTTCTATCGGGTTGTCTCTATCCATGTCCATATCGCCTTGCTTTGTGCACTGGTACGCAGTAATGTTGGAACAGTTCCCACAAAACTGTTACCACAAAAGTTGGGAGCATGAAATTGTCCAAAGTGTCTTGGTATGCTGAAGCATTAAGAGTTCCTTTCACTGGAACTAAGGGCCACCACACAATGCAGCCAGGCAAATACCGTTCTCCTAGTAATCATCAAAACCAGACTTATCCATCGGATTGCCAAAAAGAGAAGCGTGATTGGTCGCTCAGAGAACACGTCTCACTGCTCTAGAGTCCAGCGGTGGCTGCTTTACTCCACTGCATCCCACGCTTTGCATTGCTTTTGGTGATGTAAGGCTTGAATGAGCTGCTCGGCCATGGAAACCCATTCCATGAAGCTCTCTACACACTGTTCTTGAGCTCATCTGAAGACCACACAAAGTTTGGAGGTCTGTAGCTGTTGACTCCGCATAAAGTTGGTGACTTCTGCAGTCTGTGACCCTCAGCATGTGGTGACCCCGCTCTGTGTTTTTTCGTGGCCTGCCACTTCGTGGCTGAATTGCTGTTGTTCCCAATCGCTTCCACTTTGTTATAATCCCACTAACAGTTGAGCGTGAAATATTTAGTAGTGAGGAAATGTCAGGAATGGACTTATTGCACAGGTGTTAACCTATCACGGCCCCACGCTTGAGTTCACTGAGCTCCTGAGAGCGACCCATTCTTTCACTAATGTGTGTAGAAGCGTCTGCAGGCCTAGTGCTTGATTTATACACCTGTGGCCATGAAGTGACTGAACACCTGAACTCAATGGTTTGGAGGGGTGTCCCAATACTTTTGGTATTATACTAGTGTGTATTACTTAATCTACTAATCATAAGAATGTTCATTAGTTGCTGATGCAGTAATCATTAAGTTTTCATTAGTTTTTCATGAGTCATACATTAACTCGTGATTATCTGTGCATTGGTTAAACATTATTTAATGCATGTTAGTGCACCCCTATTGTAAAGTGTTACTGAAAAGTTTTAAGAATGGTTCTTTATGGAACAATATACGCCTGTAAAGAACCTTTATTTTCCAGTGTTGGTGTCAAACGTCTTGAAGGCATGCAGAACGTTTGGAGCATTTTATACTTTCTCATGCTTTCATTATTAGGAAAATGCACCTTAGACATTCTTTGAATATGCTATTTTGTGTTCTTGTTTTTTTATGTTTTTAAATCACCTATATCATGCTAAAGTGGGATGTGTGTGGAAACGTGCTCTGTGTGTGGATTCCTCAGTGCAGATGTGTCAGATCATTGAAGATCTGCCCCATGAAAGAGGTTTATTTATTTACGTGGCTGGATTTCACTGTGTCTTTTGTGAAAGTGGCCATGGCTAGCGATGAAGTCTGTCGCGGTGCCCACTGCAGCTGCTATGGCTTTCCTCTGCGGACACTACTACACAATAGACAGCTTTGTACAGCTTCAGTGAGATGAGAACAGTGATATGCCTTTAAGAAGAAAATAATTATCATTCTTTTATCATCAGTTGTCAAAGGTGTGCATATTAAAACATGCAATATGTTTGTTTGGTCTGGGAATGTCTTTCTTAGGTAACACTTATTTTGTTACACATGTACCATAGTAATAACATGTGCAACTAACCCTAAAGCAAACGCCAATCCTACCATAACCCAATATTAAGTACATTAATATTACTCAGCACTTAGATGTATAATTACACTTTAACACAGACACCTTAAAATAAGTGTAACCATTTATTGTATCTCACTGTAAAATAACTTTTGCAGTACAATCAACTTCGAAGTTATTTCAACTTAAATTATGTTAAACTGACTTTAAGAAATGAGTTACATCTTGTATAACTAATAAAAACAAGTTTAACAATTCTTAACTTATTTTGATGAGTTAAAACAATGTAAAAACTTATGTTGTCATAACTTATTGAACATATAATTTTTTTACAGTATACTGCACTGATAAAAATAATAAAGTTGTAAGGTAAATACAAAGTAAACATGCAATTTCTACATAAAAATAATTTTAATAATAGTATACTAAAGCGTAAATATCTGCATTATAAATATAAGTAAAACTACGTAACTTTTCTGATACTGATGTTCCCAAAATGCACTGGGGCTTGAATAATTAACAATATTGATTGTATCATTGCTTTTCCTTTTAGGTTTAATTACTTGTCATTTTGTGATATTTAGAGATCATTTTTGATATTTGGACTTGACTTTTTCAGTGTGGAGAAGCCCTCTTAAATGAGATCACTCAAAACTATTAATTCTGCCAATTTCATCAAAGCAAAGAGATTTACAATAGGATTCGGTCATATATTGAGTATTTATTTAAAATATTACATATTGATATTTGATTCTGAAGTTATAAAATGAACTAAAATCATGAATATCATCATTATTTTATTTAACTTTTAGTTTGGCCAAGTACTGAAGACCAATTTCTCACCCTGAGGATTATATATAGTCAGTTATGCCCAAATTTGACAATATGAACTTGTGTAATGTGCATGGTTATCAGTTCTTCTTCAAATCAGTTCTTCTTGGGCGCACAAAAGTGTTAAAAATTGTAAAATGGCATTCCAACAGCATTTAATTACATTATATAAAATGAAGAATTGAAGAAAACACTGACCTCTTAGATGCAATACCTTGCACTGTACAACTAAACCTCTCTTCACCACAGAGCAGATGAAGCACGTGTGTGTAAAAGTCATTTAGATCTGTCTCACGTTGAGAGGGTTGAAGGTCTGAGCTCTGATCTCACAGCAAAGCTTTGACCTGCTGTGCTGAGATGAGAAGAGTCTGTTGTTTAACATCTGACAGCTGGAAAAATGAACCGAGCATAACATATCAACCTCTAAAGTTTATCTTTAGAGGTTCATTTCTAGAAAAGGTTTAATCATTTATTCTCCTACATGGTTAGCTGACTCATTCGAGAGTTTAATATCTGTGCTATTTAAATGCAGAATGAGTGAGCACACACAGCTTCAGATGTAGTCTTTGTAAGAGGTGGCAAACCTGCTTCAAATCCGTAATGCCTTATTAAACAGGTGGATTATTTTTTTTTCCACAGATCTGTGTTATTGCTATTTCTTCGCCTCTAGGTTTAAATCTTGCAACACCTGATCATTTACAGGCACTGTAGCGTTTGTTCTAAGATGGAGGCTCCTAACACGAGGAATGAAACGTTTTTTAAAACCATACAGTAATTTTCAAACCTCAAAAAAAGTTTTATTCTAAGGGCCCTGTTTTAAAGAATCCACTTATAGTTTAACAATGTGAAAAATGGTCGGCACCCAGCGCATGGTCTAAAAGGTTTCTCCCTAGTCTCTTAATGAGTAATGGGTGTGTTTTTGGCTTAACGTGCAATAACCCAATCAGAGAGTCATCTCCCTTTCCCTTTAAAAGCCAGTGTGTAATAAGCAGAGTGTACTCACTTTGCACACTGCCTATAGGCTCATATTACTAACATCCTCTTTAAAAAATACTGCGCTTTTGACGTTAGATCAGGTTTGTGTTGGACAATGGTCAGTCGTTTTTCAGACCAGGATGCCAATGGGTGATCAGATGGGCGCGAGTGCATTTGCTATGTAATTAACATGGCACTGGATGTGAAAATTGCGGTGCACATACGGGAACTGTATCAATAACAGCGCATACGTTATAGCCCAGAACTAACGTTAGTGACATTAAAGTGTGCAAAACAAATCTTGCTCCATCCTTTATCATTATGAAAGCAGTATGAAGGACAGACGATCTGCATTAATAGACTCAGTTTACAGTAATAGTGTCTCACAGCTGATGAGCAGAAGTATTACAGTAAGACAGTGAGTTAGCCGGTTAGCCGGAGACCTACACAATATAAAACACAAAACTATGTATTTTGAATATCCAGCAAAAAATACAACTAATTAATAATACTCACAGGTTGTGATTCTGAGGCTGGTCCAAATAAACTGAGTACTGACCCATCTTTCAAGAGCAAGAGTTTTACGAATCCTGCGTTGAACTCTGAGATTTGAGAAGCAGTCGTCAGTAAAAAGATGTGTTTGAAGGCAGGACAAGTTGTTCAAGGGCGGACAATGTACAACACAGGAGGGCATTATGTGAATATATTTTCTAGTGATGTAAAACCGTCACGGTCACGCAGTGGGATTTAAACAAAAAGCCGACCCGTTAAAGCAGTTCAGAGTCAATTTTTTCTTTTGGGAGACAATAACTCTCGACTTAACAACTTTGTGGAGCATTTGCATTAACAAACAGCCGTATTACACACTGCATGAAAGGGAATAGTCGGGGAAAAACACATACTCGGGGCATGTGATATCTTGAGGTGTATCCCAAGGCTCAGTTCTGGGTCGTTTATTACTTTTTTATTATGTATGTTTAATTCCATTAGCGGATGTAATTATCATCAAATCTCAAATCAGTTATTACCCTGCTGGACGGCACTGAGAACATATATTTGGGGTTGAACTAGAACGTTATACACCCTAATCAATATTAAGTATTCTCAGAGAGACATCTATTATACTTATTTAGCGTCCTTGTCTCTGAAGGCCAGTAATCACATCAGGAATGTGGGAATCTTATTTGACAGCAACTTCAGTTTCAAGAAACTCTATTAGCAATGTTTATAAAACAGCATATTATCATCTGTGAAGTATGCAAAATTTTCTCCCCAACTGAAAGCGAGAAACTCATTCACAGATTTTCTGCGAGACTTAACTGCTGCAGAAGTGTTTTGGCTGGCTTATCAAAGAGTTCAGCGCAGCTGCAGGAATGCTGACTCGTACTCCACGGAGGTATCACATTAAACCCCTTCAGTGGATACGTGTCACGCAGAATTGATTTCAGGATCCCTTATTGGCTTTTATATGTCTTTATTGTGTCATCCTGACGTGCAATAGCAATATTATTTCTAAATATTTCTAAATATGTTAGACGTTCATTGTATTAACTCAAAATTTTAATTTCAATGAACTCAAAATTTAAAGGCAACCCGGTAACTTATTTTCTAAATAATTTTTTACAGTGTATATATATATATGTTATGTATGTTTGAGCCTTTTTTAATAGTTGTGTTTGATTCCCTCAATCGTCCTCAGTGTGTAAAGGAAATCATTCCCTTACTGCTGGAAAGGGTTCAAATATAGAAAACTGAAAACTTAGCAGGACCTGAAGAACGTTGGTCAGTTTAACAGCTCAGGACAGACAAGAGACTCAAGAACAATCATCACAAAACACACACACAGCCATGGATCGTCAGGGAACGACACACAGTATTAAGAATAAATGGTGTGTAAACTTTTGAATGGGGTAATTTCAATAAATTCAGCTATTTGTTGTCTTTGGCACTATATGTAAAATGTTTTAAAGTAAAATATCGTGCTAAATATGGCTTTGGGTGTCACGTCCATGATCTCCAGAGAGATAAATAATTCAAATAAAGATCCAATCTTCTGGAGACTCTTTCACTGAATGAGCTTCAGATTTATCCAGGGGCAAGACGAATTTCAGAAGTAGCATGCCAGTTCACACTCCTCAAACACTCAGCAATGGTGTGATGTGGATGGTTTGCGTGATGTTGTGAGGCTTCGAGAGGTCACATCCGGTCCTCATTCATCATGTGCAATGAGTTCTTGTTATGGATCATTAATCTCAGCTGGAAAGCATGGACATCTAAGGAGGAATGGAAGAGAAACAATTGTTAGAGAAACACATGTCTTTTGTTTGAATGTTAGTTTGGCATGCCCAGAACACAAGCACCAGGCTCTGCTGTGCACCATAAATGTGTTGTTTGTGTTCTACAGGATACACAACTGCAACTGTGTTTATTTTACCAGTGCTTATGAAACCTAAATCAAATGTTCTCTTCTGACATCAGTTACAAATGCTTCATGCCAGTATCAAAAATTGTTTTTGGCCAAAGAACTGCTGATGATTAATCTCGTGTCTGGAAATGTTCTCATGTTATGTTTGGGCTGCTTTATAGTTAACGAACAATTAAGGAGAGTTTAAGACGTGCATTGATCTTCTGCTCGCATGAATGCACCAGTGACCTGGAATGGCCCATTACTGTACCATTACATGCATGAGTTATAAGAAATGTCTGACTTGGACAATTTGAGTTGTAGTGATATGAGTCTCGGAGGCCGATGTTGTGAATGATATAAGCCAAAATACACGCATTTAGCTTAACAATACATCATTACTACTGCTCATACCTAAAGTTAGAGCATTGCATATAAACCCATAACTCTAAGTATTAAAATTTGATGCGTGACATCAATTTGTGGCTTGTTGAGAAGTGTTATTGTCAGACATGCATTTTTGACCTGACAGATGAAAACAATTACACTTGCATTGGAGCCGAGACCTCAGTCATATCTATATGGTAGTTTTTGCACACATTTTGTACTCTGTAATGGTCTGTTTTAAATTCAAATAATGATTAAATTATGCCGGATCTGTCGCTGCTATCTCAAATCTCAAATATTGAATCTATGGGTGTTATCAGAAATATAATATTGTGACATAAGGGCAATGTTGCATCACACTATAGCTCATAGAAGGTTGAATGAAGATAAGCTAATGACTGGCACAAGTCAGAAGCCATTGCATGCTATAATTCTGTATATTACATTAAAATACTCTTGGCCCTGTGAAATAAGAATTTTTATTATATGTTTCTTGATCCATTATTTCGACTGCCATTTGTTGAGACACTGTCGCAAACAATGCTTTCTCACTATTTTAGAAAGTAGTATACATTGGGGAGTATTCAGGAAGTAGTATTCTGAACACAGCCGGTGTATTGTATGTCTGGCGGCTGTATGGTTTGTTTTCCAGTCAGAGATTTATTATACGGTTGACTGGTGCTGGGTTTGGGTGAACCACAGAGTGCAGAATAGAGACTAGTATAAATTTGACACACAAAAAAAAAAAACAGTGATAAACTCGTTCACATTTCCTCTCACAGATTTTTGTTTAGGTTGATTTTTTAAATGCACATTATTTAAAGCTGATGAAGCATTTTTTTTTTAAAATATATATAAGTTTATTATGTGTTTTGTTTTTGAAAATGAAAGCTTTAGTGTTGCTTTCAGCCTTGATTTATTTTCGTTTTCTTTTCTTCTTTTTTTGAGACATTTTCATGTTTTATTGATAAAATGTTGCTATGTGATACAGACATAATTGCTTCCATTGAATGGTCTTTGAATTGAGAAATGTCCTGACAGTTTTGACTGATTATGATCACCTGCAAGGAAGAGTTTTCAAAAAGATTTCATTTGAAAAGTATATTCAGTGATGTAGTCAAATCTGCACATTTCAATAGCATTGTAACTTAGGAAGGACATGGGCTAGTTATCAATTACTTGACTTGGTCTGGGCTCGGACAGGACACGACGCAATGGAACCAAACGCAACAAAACGACGGATATCGCAGACTCTTTGACTGATGGCGCTTGAGTACCCTTAGCCCCCGGGTGGGCAGTCAATTTGGAGGAATGGCCCCAGCGGAGCACCGCCTGTCCGGCTCTGTAACATATAATCTCCCCTCGGGACAGCGATGAGGGACAGTAACACAAGCGAGTGCTCTCTTAACTATCGATTCAATTCCCCAGATGGCAGCTCCAACCACACAGCTATAGGGCAAAATCGTCTCTGTGGTGGAAACGGCCCATGACGAACTAAACTGTTGAGAGAGAGAGAATCTGGGAGCCTGGTCAATAGGAAATAGAAAAGTTGAAACAACCACTGAAAAGGGCCCAACAGGGCATTCGATCGCTTAGCAGATGAATGTATTCTAGATTTCTATGGTTTGTCCAGATGAACAGAATTGTCGCGCCCTCCATTCACTGATGCCACTCCCCTAGGGCTAGATAGATGGCCAGTAATTCATGGTTATCTATGTCATAATTGCGTCCCGAAGGCAAGAGTTGGTGAGAAAATAATGTGCATGGATGAATCTTCTCATCGAGCACAAAGTACTGCGATAGCACCGCCCCAATGCCGATGTCCGAAGCATCGACCTCCACAATCATTGTCAGGTGTGATCAAAATAGGCGCTGTGGTAAATAACCTCTGAAGGCAATCAAACGCGATCTGAGCCACCTCTCACCAGGAAAAACGTGACTTGGATGAGGTGAGCGCAGTTAAGGGCGCGGCTACTTGACCGAAATTTGGATAAAGCGCTGATAGAAATTTTCGAACCCCAAAACCCGTTGGAGTGCGACACAAGAATCGGGAACGGGCCATTCAGTGACAGCTTGCACGTCAGCCGGGTCCATACTGGTACCCTCTGCGTACACATACATTTCTCAGCTTTAACAAAGAGACGGTTCTCTAAGAGATGCTATAACACACAACGCACGTGCTGGACATGAACCTGAAGAGAGGGGGAGAAAATGAGTACATTGTCCAGATAAACAAAGACAAAAATATTAAGCATGTCCCTCAAGAAGCCCATGATAATCTTTACCTTAACCTTGGCCTCCGAGACTCATATCACTACAACTCAAATTGTCCAAGTCATACATACCTTAATCTCAACCTGGTCTCGCTGGCAAAACGTAGCCGTGGCAATACGTTGGCTAGAGATGCTCAGTTTTGGAGATGCTCTGACGTACCAATAGGTACATATCACGACATAAAATGAACACTAGAGGCAGTAAGACAGCATTTTTTATCATTTACTTTTTTTTTTACCATAGTCCATGATTTGTAAACGAATAAATTTTGGAGTTTGCGTCACTTAACCTGCTCCATATGTTGGGATTTTCTGACCTATTAAGCTTGCTCGATAGCTCAGCTGGTACAGATTTGAACTTGCCATGCTGAAAGCTCGGGAACGAATCCCGTGAAAAACAGGCCATGATAAAAGAGCTCAAAGACGAGGTCAAAACACAAGCTAAAATGACATGGATATAATCGTATTTTTGTAAAATTTGCTTTTGTTAACACTATCGGGTAGGTTTAGGGTTTAGTGTGGGTGTATGTTAAAAAACCAACATAACCAGATTCACACACATCTCTTCCAGAAAAAAACTAAACTTTTAGCACCACCCAGTGGACATTTCACTTTGAAACTGTCGTGATATGTACCTATTGGTACGTATTTTGAGGTTTGCAAAAACGTTGCCACAGGTACGTTTTTCCAATGAGACCAGGCTGCTTAATCTCCTCATTGAATAAGGCAAAACGTTGGCAGCACTTCCATGCATGTCCTGTCAGAAGCGAAACTACAAAAGCCACCTTGGCCCGGTCCTCAGCGTATGTGGTGGGCTGGAGAGAGAAGAAAACCTCACATTGGGTTAGATATGCTCTGCATTCAGTTGGTTCACCCGAATGACACGGAGGATTGTTAACTCTGGGTTCATGTTCTTTGCGGTGATGACTGATCCTGATGGAGATGATGGACAATTGTGTATAAGTCCGTCACCTGCACAGTCAAGCTCCCAACGGCATGTCTAGTAGCAGACAGTTCCTCCTCATGTCTGCCTACACCCTTAAAAATAAAGGTGCCAGGAAGAACCAAAAATGGGTTTTAACAGTGATGCCATAGAAGAATCATTTTTGGTTCCTCAAAGAAGTAAATGAAATTAAATCACTGGTTAATACCACTAACAAGGCTCAAAATAGCCTCACACTAACACGGCAGCATAATGAGGGTCTCTACATGCAAACCGAAGGATTGAGAACTTTGTAAGTGTACAAACAGTTTAATAAGAAGATACTTTATAAAGACAGTGCATTACGTTCACGGTCAGGCGCCATCTTGGAAAACAGTCTCGATGAGTGGAGTGACGAGCGCTGTGCTAAGCGATGAACTGTGACTGAATCTCATATGGTCCGTTGTTTCCGGAAGAAAGCACTGAACGCGACAGAGAAAATAAATAAATGAAAATAAAAATGTCCACGTAATTACATTTCACAAACTTAATTCCTATCGACCAGCTCACTTAGCACAGCGCTCGTCGCTCGACTCGTCGAGACTGTTTTCCAAGATGGCGCCTGTCCGTAAACACGTAATGCACTGTCTTTATAAAGTATCTTCTTATTAAACTGTTTGTACACTTACAAAGTTCTCAATCCTTCGGTTTGCATGTAGGGACCCTCATCATGTTACCGTGTTAGTGTGAGGCTATTTTTAGCCTTGTTAGTGGTATTAACTAGCGATTTAATTTCACTTACCCTTTGCCCCATAGACAAGTGTTATAAACTAATCTGTTTTTAGAAAACTAATTTCATGAAAAGGCATCCCAGAGAACGATCTACTCGGTAACAATCTGTTAATTACCCCTGGGGTCATTTCTCACCGGAGTTGTCCTTTAAAGTTATCTGACATTATCAAGATGAATTTGTTCTGACACAATTTAACTCTGAGTTCTTGTCATGTTTTATTACCATTTTCTAAACTATAGTGAATAAACTGTGATAATGTGAGAAAATGTTGAATGTGTCAATAATTTTTGGTTTGACTGCAGGTTTTTATTTCTTTTATACAATATAATAAACCACACCTGACAGCCTGATATTTAAATACTCCTGTTATGAGCACAATTCATCTAGTCAGTTCAAATCTGCCTTCTCTAAATAGTTGACCCTTGCCCTAAATTGTTTTACCTGGATTGAATTTTCCTCAAATGGAACTTCAAGCATCTGTTATCTATAAATAAGAGATATAAACTAGCATGTGAAAACTAAACTGCACTAGCTTTCTTTATATTTCAAAATCTCCCTCTTTTCCTCATTTGTCTGAGCGGCGTGTGGTCTTGTCGCAGGAGCCCCAGGTCACGTTCCCCATGTGACGGCTCTTATTCCAGAGTTTTCCATCTGGCTGAGGTTTTTTTGACCAAGCATTTCGCCTTCGACGTGCGTTTCCACCTCCAGATCCGCTGGAACGCCGCATGTGATCATAATATTACAATAGGCTTATGGTCTCAGCACACGCCTGTGCAAGGTCTCCTCAATCCTGCACACTTACAGGATCCCTGGGACAGCAACAATGCCAAAGGCTTTTGATTTCTAATGCTTGAGGTTTTAAGGTTTTTAATTTCTTCAAAATAATTTGTATTATTATTCAAAGTTCCTTGCTCTAAATTACTTTTCTTTTGTGAACCTTTGCCAGGGATTGATGACTAATGAGGGGTTGGAGATGCTTTTTGTGTGCTGTATTGCTAGAAGTGATGTCCGGCCTAGGAATTGATATCTTCACACTTTATTCAAATATTATTAACAATATATTAAAGATTTTGTAAGCTTATTATTACATAGTTATGCTATGTTGTGAAAATAATTTTTGTCCAGGATGTCATACAAAGAAACTATGAACTTGTGCAAAAACCAACAAAATATAAAAAAGCGAGAAGTTGACATGTTGGACTGCTCAAACAAACAGAGCAACATTCAAGATGTCAACCTACCATTATACACTATATTGCAAAAAAAAATTGGGACTCCTGCCTTAACATGCACATGAACTTTAATGACATCCCATTCTTAAAGGTGCACTATGCAACTTTCCGTCCACTGGAGGGCGCCTATTCGAAACAAAGGCGTAGTTTGATGACGCAAAGTGTGAGCGCAGTATCTTGGGACATGTGGTCTTCACCTCACAGCCGGTGTAAAATAGGACTCGGCAGAAATCATGTTGATGGATGCGGTTATTAACGTTACTGTAGTGTAAAGCAGAGCAGGACCGAGTGTTGAGGAGCTGAGCACGGCCGCTGGAGTGATTGTTACACAAACACACGACTCGTGAGTAACGGGACTTTTATTATGACGGGACGGGACACAGTCGCCGGGCGCCTGCACTTCCGCTTTTTCCGGTCATGATTAGGTAACGCAGGTAAAGCAGCTCTGTTTATCATATTAGATACATTTAAGTGTGTTTAAAATGATGTTCTGACGTTACTCTGTGCGTTCGCTCGGCGCTGCTGTGACATGTTCACACTGCTAAGAGAAAAGCGCTTCTGCAGAATAAAACCGAGGGTAACGCAGATATGATGCGATTGACAGGCGACTCGCTCAAACGCTATGCTGAAACGTCCCGGTTCATTAGTTAAAATAGCAATTTTCTCATAATTTACAAATAGTTGGAAACATCTGGGATATTGTAAGTACTCAACTGAACAAAATATATAACACTGGCCTAGTGGTTTTTGGATATTTTACTGCAAAAATACTACATAGTGCACCTTTAATCCGTAGGGTTTAATATGGAGTCGGCCCACCCTTTGCAGCTCTAACAGCTTCAGCTCTTCTGGGAAGGCTTTCCTCAAGGTTTAGGAGTGTGTTTATGGGGATTTTTGCCCATTCTTCTAGAAGCTCATTTGTGAGGTCAGGCACTGATGTTGGACGAGAAGGCCTGGCTCTCAGTCTCCGCTCTAAGGGTGCTTTCACACGAGCACTTTTGGTGTGCACATTGTTTTGATTGACGTCAGAGTTCGGTTCATTTGGATGATGTGAACGCGGTCTTTCGAACTCGGATGCACGCTCTCAAACCGTACCCTAGTCCGCTTAAAAAAGTGGTCTGGAGTTCGGCTCATGTGAACCCTGGTACGGTTTGCTGCTGATGTGAACGCAATCACACTAAATTGTGTAATTTATTTGCTATTAATGACGTATGATTTGATATAAATGTGTGTTTTGTGTGTGTTTCACTCATTTTCCTGATGAGCGTGACTGACATACTGCAAACAGAGAGCTGTAGATCTCATTTCTGCTCGTCTTATGCATTCTTTAGAGCATTTGAAGTACATTTGCAGCAGATAGACACAAGTGCCATTACGTACTGAAGCTTTGGTAACAAAAGCCAAATCGCTGTTCCCCTTCGTCTCCATTTTTAGTGTATTTATGTGGCAGAATTACTGCGCCACATACTGGTCTGACGTGTATCCTACATCGTTTTGAGTCGGTTTCAGTGGTTTCATGTGTACGAAGATATTTCTCGAGACGAAGAAAAAAAAAGATTGGATAGGGAAAGTTCTGGCTCCGTTCGGATGTGGCCTGAGAGCGACCCATTCTTTCACTAATGTGTGTAGAAGCGTCTGCAGGCCTAGTGCTTGATTTATACACCTGTGGCCATGAAGTGACTGAACACCTGAACTCAAAGATAATGGAGGGGTGTCCCCATACTTTTGGCAATGCAGTGTAGTTGACTGAAACTGGGATATGAGAATATATTTTAACAACCAAAAAAAAACAAAAAACACACACATCAGCTCCCACACAATTTGATAGAAACCCCATGTCATAATGCAATAAAGCAGTGAGTTAATGCAGCTCCGCTGATGTGTGTGTACTGGCGCTGTATTGGTGATCTCATCAGTAAACTAGACATTCAGGGAACATTTATTGTTTCAAACTCTGCTGTGTTGCGTAATGTTTCTGCAAAAACACATTCGCTCATTTCTGGTCAATAATTTGGAGACTTTTGGTCTTTTTTCACTCTACGCCCAGTGTTCTGTCCACTCCTGAATGGATGAGTGCTCAGACACACAAACACAGCTCATCCAGTGACTCAAAGACAAACACATGACTGCACACTTATGGACACAGTCATAATAAAACCATAAACGGGGAGTCAAAACCAATTGTGTATGAAAGCAAGAAACTAAATCACCACAGAATGATGCATAAGTTACATGAGGTGAAAATAGTTATTTTTTTGAATTTTTTATGTACCACAATTTCGAAATAATAAATGCCATGTGTCACCACAGTAAATTGTTGTATTCTTTAAAAATATTTTGCCTACACTGTGAATATGTGAATTCTTGTTCAAGGGCTGCTATATGGCAGGGCCATAACCACCACAGACATTGAGAGGGACTCGCCTCTCTGACTTTATATCACGCAGTTCTGAGAAAAATGTGGGATAAAAAGCCTTTTTTATTTATTCTGTATCGGAAACAAGCTCCCATAAATAACTGAATGTGATGAGACAAGAAATGTTTTGCATCTCTGACATATGAATATCAAGAAATATGTGCATATTTACAATATAGTTTAAAAAGTTTACATTTAAATTACTTAACAACTACAATTAGTCCTAAAACTTCTTTTACAGTTCTTAGTCCTTTTTCTTTATTCCCATACATCCTTGTTATGTAATTCCTTTAAAGAAAAAGACCAATTTTCCTTCCCCCAAAACAAACTTTGGTCCCGCCAATGTTCAAGACATGATTATGGCCTTGCTATATGGTACAAAATGCTGTCTAGCATTTCATATTTCATGGAGATTTTGAAAGCACTGTAGGTTGTTGTATCATGGTCTTAATGCTTTTGTCATCTGCTCTCTCTCAGGTCCTCATAACCGTGTGTCGCGGTGTCCTCCCAATGAACATCAGTGTCTGGGTTCAGACCTGTGTGTCCACATGAGCAAACTGTGTAACGGCATCCCAGACTGCACTGATGGCGGAGACGAGGGGGCGCACTGCAGAGGTAACAACTACATGACCTACAAACATCCATCACTTATAGCTACATAGTTCAGGACATCACAAATCAATATTATCATTATATATGTTAGTTATATTACACTGTAAAAAATTATTTAGAAAAAAAGTTACCTGGTTGCCTTAAAATTTTGAGTTAATACAATGAACATTTTTTGAGATTCGACAACCTTTATTCAAATATTATTCAAAGATTTTGTAAGCATATTGGGTAATTGTGTGTGTTTTATTTCTGATGATGCAGTGAAACATGCCAAATTGTGCTATTTTCATGATTTATTCAAATTTTTAATGTGGTTCAGATACAATAATATTTTGAGTTTCTATTTATTAAACAAATTTCCTTCATTGTATCAACTCAAATTTTAAATTTCAATAAACTCAAACTTTTAAGGCAACCAGGTTACTTACTTTTTTAAGTTAAACCAACAAAAAACAACCAATTTTTTTTACAGAGTAGTAATATAAGTCTTTCTGTAGAAATGAAGCTTAAAAGAGAAAAAAGTTCTAATTTTCCATTTAAATAAACCATATGCCCAACAGCAAAACTTATTTTTAAAACATTTTCCAATAAAATATATCTAAGCATCATACAAGATCAATTTAATTAATAAATACGGTTGCATACAATATCGAGGCTTTCAGAGGATATATTTTGAATGCAGATGTATTTTATCTTGTGGCCCTGACAGATTCACTTAAAGGCTTAGCTCACCCATTTACTCACCCTCATGTTTTTCCAAACCCATTACATCTTTGGAATGCTTATTAAAATATTTTCAATTCTCTCTAATTTTTTCCATCCATTGAGTCCACACAACCGCAGCTTTGACCTTGATGAAAATATTGTAAAAGAAATGCATATGAATCGAGTGGGTTACGCCAAATCGTTTGAAGAGACATGATAACTTTATGATGAACAGATTGAATTTATATATATGAACGGATAAATCATTTAGAATAAATTCTGCTATTTTACATAAAAAACTAAAATGGCCCATTTTGATTTCATGGTGACTTTTAGTTATTGGCCAAAAGTATCTTTATAAAAGTTCATAATGTGTTGTTGCAGATGAAATAAATACTTTTTATCAGGCGCAATATTGATCATTAATCACTCAAACTCTCCGTCTCAAACACGGACTTCCACCAGACAAACAAACAAAACAAGTTTTTCTAAATTTCTATCTATCAACAGATTGAAGGGATTCAATTAAAAATAATACACAAATCTGTCTATATTTTCTCTTATTTATCTCCCAAAACGATGCAAGAGTAAACATCATTCCTGGAGAAATATGTGAACCTCCAGGATTCTCTGTTCATTAAAAAACATAATTGGATTCAGGTTTTTCATTTGTTTTTGTGGTATAAATCTGGTGTGAGTTTAGCAGCTCTGCCCTACAGAAAGAACATAAACCTGGATCGTCTCTATCAAAATCTGGACCTCATCACGGCAGGTTCTGGAAACTGCCATGACTGATAAAAAAGTTATGGAAGGATTTGGGAAGGATTGATGTCCATCAGGTAGATCGTGTACAAAGAGAAGAAATTCTACACCTCTGTTCCTCCAGCAAAGAGTGACCAGGGAGGAAAAATCACTCCATAAGCACAACAAATAATATTCCAGGAGGTCACAAAGATCTACAAGCTCTCTTGCACCGACTAAGATTCATATTCATGAGGCTATCAAACAAACTCTGAATGAGAATGATGTGCACAGCAGGGATACAGCAGCAAGGAGGAAGACACTTCTGTCCAAGAAGAACACTGCTGTATTAAGATTGCCAAATGCCACATGAATGAGTCAGAAGACTATTGGGAAACTGTATTTCTTAATAGATGAATCGAAAGTTTAAAAAAAAGAAAGAGAAACGTTTAGTTTAAATAAGAAACATTCACTTTGGGAGAAAAAAAAAACGTTCATGCGTTTAATGATAGCAACGGCATCCCAACTGTAAAGCAGGGTGATGGCTCACGGTCAAGACCAAGACCAGACCAGACCAAGACCAAGACCAAGACCAGACCAGACCAGACCAGACCAGACCAGACCAAGACCAAGACCAAGACCAAGACCAGACCAGACCAAGACCAAGACCAAGACCAAGACCAGACCAAGACCAAGACCAAGACCAAGACCAGACCAGACCAGACCAAGACCAGACCAAGACCAGACCAAGACCAGACCAGCACTCCTTAAAGGATTAGTTGACTTCAAAATGAACATTTCCTGATCATTTACGCACCACCATGCCATCCATGCTCATGTTTTTCTTTCTTCCTTGGAAAATAAATTAAGTTTTTTTTTTAGGAAAACATTTTAGGATTTTTCTCCACACAATGGTCTTCAATGGCAAGCAATGGTTGAAGGTCCAAATCAATGCAGATTCAAAGAGCTTTCAATGGCGTTAGAGGCTCTGTACGATCCCAGCTGAGGAATAGGGTCTTATCTAGCCAAACCATCGTTTTATATATTTGTTACCCTAAATTGCCCATCTTGCCCTGCTTTGTGGTGTGCCGCAGATTCCGTAATCACGTCAGAAAGCTTACGCTAGACGTAGGCAGAAGTACCGCCCCTGTGTTTACAAAGTCCACATGCGAAGACTAATATAAATGTCCTTCAGCAAAAAAAGGTTAAACAGCGATGTTGGACGATATTGAAGTTGGAGTGTTTTTGGTAAAGGGTGTTTGTATTAGCCCTTGCATGTTAGCTTGGGGCGTTACTTCTGACTGCGTCTAGCATGACCTTTCCGACGTGATTACTCAATCTGCGGCACACCGCAAAGCAGAGCAGGATGGGTAATTTAGGTTAAGATGTATATAATGTTTATTCAGTTTTGAAAATGGTAGATGGTTTTAGAAGCATTGTATGATTCACTCAACTGATTTGTTTAAAAAAAAACATTATATATTGATGCACAATGTTAATCCTGCTTTGAATTAATAATTAAAAAAAAAAGATAGTTCACCAAAAAAGGAAAATTCTGACCATGTTCTTCAAAATACACTGAGGGCTATTTTGGCAGCAAAAGTGTGACCAGCACACAATATTAGGACGGTGGTCATAATGTTATACCTGATCAGTGTGTTCTTTTCAGCTGAAGAAAGAAACTCATACAGGTTTGAAACAACTTGAGGGTGAGTAAAAGATGACAGAATTAAAAATTTTGGGTGAACTATCCTTTTAATCCTGCTTTGAATTTGTTTGGAATTATTTTGTTGGCAGGTCATAAATACATCAATTAACTGGCAATATTATATCTAAAATGTATGCTAGGTATAACATGTTACAACACTCGCAACATCAGCAACATGATCAGCAGATCATCAGCACCTCTAAATACAAAATTTCATGTAGATTTTAAAAGACTTGGGTGAAGATTTGTTCTCGATGTAGGTCAAATAGTGCATACAAGGGAGGGAAAATGCTTTATGGCTTCTGATATGGGCTTTTTAAATGCAGTTAGCCTTGATTTACCTTCAATCTATTTTAGCTTCACCCCATATGCACACACTCTCTCTCTCACACACACACACAAACACACACAGCTGTAATGACTCTCTTTAGTCATGAGTCCAGTGAGGTGACACAAACCCGTCTGGACATGAACACACAGGCGAGGTGATAGAGGATGAGAAGTCAGATCATAACACCCTTCTGAAACCTGGAGTGATAAAAACTGAAAATACATATTCTAGGTTCATTACAACTGTAGGGTTAGATCACTCATTTAACTATTACTGCCATTTACAAGCAAATGACACTGGTGTCTGTTACTGGTCACTAAAAATCTTATGACTTCAGAAAACATAGAATATAAGACCACTGTATGGACCACATTTATTTTTACTTTTTTATTTTTTTATTATATTACTTAAGTTGGCAGTAAAATTGACTCTTCAATTAGATGGAAAAGAGCAGCTGGAATAAAGTGATAAGTACATTTCTTTAACACCCTACTTTTCAACAAATACAATGTGAAATATTCATAACATATTTTATTTTTTAATGTGACACATTTTACCACAGTCCTACTCCAAGTTCCTGCAGCTTTACGCTGATGTGTCCAGTTTTACCTGAGGGATTGCTTCAGTTTTTATTAATGCTTGTTTATAGCGACTATATCACCTCACAGCTGTGTCTGAAAAGATACAAGAGCACTGGCTGAAATATCATCAAATAAACATTCACACTTAAAAATTCATGGTGTTTCGTGAGTGTGCATCGATGAGAGAAGATTGCAGAGGGACTAGTGGTCTTATGCTGTGTACTGAACACACACATGACCTGAATGATCCTCATCGCAGATGGCTGTTTGACCTGTGCGAATAAACATTTCTGTCTTGAGTTTTGGGCTTTACCACTGTCCTACACAACACATAAATATATAGAATAATAAATAATTTAAAATTACACAATTTGTAGTTTTAGTATTAGCTGACAGTACTAACACAAACTATTTTGCCAAAAGTATTGGGCCGCCCACCAAATCACTGAATTCAGGTGTTTCAATCACTTCCATGGCCACAGGTGTATAAATCAAGCACTAGGCCTGCAGACGCTTCTACACACATTAGTGAAAGAATGGGTCTCTCTCAGGAGCTCAGTGAACTCAAGCGTGGGGCCGTGATAGGTTGACACCTGTGCAATAAGTCCATTCCTGACATTTCCTCACTATGAAATATTCCACGCTCAACTGTTATTGAGATTATAACAAAGTGGAAGCAATTGGGGACAACAGCAATTCAGCCACGAAGTGATAGGCCACGTAAAATCACAGACCGGGGTCAGCGCGTGCTGAGGGTCACAGTGCGCAGAAGTCGCCAACTTTCTAGAGTCAACAGCTACAGACCTCCAAACTTCTGTGGCCTTCAGATGAGCTCCAGAACAGTGTGTAGAGAGCTTCATGGAATGGTTTTTCCATGGCCGAGCAGCTCATCCAAGCCTTACATCACCAATGCAATGCAAAGCGTGGGATGCAGTGGAGTAAAGCAGCCGCCACTGGACTCTAGAGCAGTGAGACGTGTTCTCTGGAGTGACCAATCACGCTTCAGTCTGACAATCCCATGGACGAGTCTGGGTTTGGCGGTTGCCAGAAGAACTGTACTTACCTGACTGCATTGTGCGAGTGTAAAGTTTGGTGGAGGGGGGGTTATGGTGTTGGGTTGTTTTTTAGGGGTTGGGCTTCATCCTTAGTTCCAGTGAAAGGAACTCTTAATGCTTCAGCATACCAATACATTTTGGACATTTCATGCTCCCAACTTTGTGGGATCAGTTTTGGGACGGCCCCTTATGTTCCAACATTACTGCGCTCCAGTGCACAAAGCGTCGGTCCATAAAGACATGGATGAGGAGTTTGGTGTGGAGGAACTTGACTGGCCTGCACAGAGTCCTGAGCTCAACCCGATAGAACAGCTTTGGGATGAATTAGAGCGGAGACTGAGAGCCAGGCCTTCTCGTCCAACATCAGTGCCTGACCTCACAAATGAGCTTCTAGAAGAATGGGCAAAAATCCCCATAAACACACTCCTAAACCTTGAGGAAAGCCTTCCCAGAAGAGCTGAAGCTGTTAGAGCTGCAAAGGGTGGGCCGACTCTATATTAAACCCTACGGATTAACAATGGGATGGCAGTAAAGTTCATGTGCTGGTAAAGGCAGACGTCCCACAAATTTGCCAATATAGTGTATGCACATTTCTCAATAGCGGGATAGTAGCTTCGCAGTCCTCAACAACTGCAAACTCTGCTATGCACTTTTACAACCCACTCACCTTGGATAGTTAATGTCTTTTTATGTTGCTCCGTCATTATGAGTGGCTTTTAGCTTTGTAAACTGCGGCTTAATGGTAGCTTCTCAACGCTGTTCAATGACAGGAGCAGTGATTTTAAACTGCTTCACTTAGTGCAATGCATTTTCTCCAAATTTTGAATTGCTCAGTCATTAATTCATGACTTGGAAACATTCTATGAGCTCTGCAGGTCTTCATGGATGAGGACATGTGTCACTTTAGATCCTCGATACAGAGTCAGTCATTTAAACTGAAGACTATTCGATCTGACCTTATATATCTTGAGGAACGATGAAACAGTCAACAGTTCACTGGTCAGCAGCAGGTGCATTAATCAAGAAAACCAGAGCAGACATTACCGGCTCAGAGCTTAATGTTTGAAGCCAGCAAGCCACAGTATATCACAGACAAATACAGCATCAGTAATAATCGTTCTTACAACATGATATTTTCATAAAGTTAAACCCACAGTTAGTGTGACATGATCTGGGAGAAGAAAACTTTGCTTGACCTTTATGCATTTGGCATATACTTTTATAAAAAGCAAAACTGATTAGAAGTATACAGTTTTGACATCACTAGGAATCGAAATTATGGCATTGCTAGTGCATTTTTTATTTTTAGTGCCATGTTGAAAGAAAACCAAACAGCAGATGCTGGTTAGGTATGATTTGAAGCATGGTGTCTGTGTTGAGCTGGTTTATGCTGTCCTGAGCTGGAGTTAGTTTCTTAGGACCAGCACTTGACCAGTTTAAACCAGTTCATAACCAGCTATGGACCATCTTAAACCAGATTAAACCAGCTCAAACCAGCTGCCATGCTTCAAAATATACCTAACCCGCATATGCTTGTTTAGTTTTTTTCAACACAGCGTTTATAACAATATCTAGAGAACAGCTGATTTAATACCTTTATAAATATATGATTTAATAGTTTTATAATAGCAAATTACATAATTGCTTAATAAAATGGAGATTTACTATACACAACATTTGTGTCACCCAATACAAGAAATGTGAAATATACAACTCTGGATTGATTTAACTTCATTGAGATGCAATTTTTGTGAAAAGTGTTAGGCTCTGTCAGTTGTAACCCATCAGAGTGCTTGTTATATATACACACTTTACCATAGTGCAGTGAAGTGTTAAGCTAAGGCAAAATCCGTGTCAAATTTTTCCTCAATCCTCTTAAGGATTAGCGATGAAGAACTTACTGCACATGCTCAAATCTGCATACTTACACTCATCCGCACACATATACCTACATAAAAATCAAAACACAAACTCACAAACTCGTATACGTTCTGATCTGGTCGTATACCGACACTGTCCCAAACCCCAGCGAGCTGTCCTGCTGCCTACTGCTCAGACCGTCTTCTAAAGCAGCATCCCATTTGAAATTGAACCTAATAGGTGAAGAATAACTTCTGATTAATAAATAATAAATTCTGAATGATGCTCATCTTTTGTGCCGCGCAAATACAGCTCTAGATTGGACACGAATAGCTGCTGGTTTCAACATAGTTTGACATTAGCATTTTGCTAATCTAATGGTGAAATATATTTCTCTGAACATTCAAAACGTTAAAAACGTTTTCTTTTGCAAATGTTAAGGGAACATCCCAGTTTATAATTCTTCATTATATAATATAATTATAGGAATTTTACTTTTAAATGTTTTCTGAACATTCATTACACACACAAATATTTTACATATAAATATAAATGAACATCCAACTAATCATTTCAGGTAAAAATGTTCCATGAACGATGTATGAACCATTTTTGTTTGTGCTTTTTGAGAAAATAATTAAAGATCAGATAACTTTGAATGAATGTTAACATTACTGGCAGAACATTTGTTCATAACGTTAGCATATTTGCTAGAGCTTTATTTGCGCGGCGCAAAAATAAGCATAATTTCAGAACAGTTATTCTTCACCCATCAGGTTCCATTTTAATAAGGATGCTGCTTTAGAAGACTGTCTGAGCAGTAGGCTGAAGCAGGTCATGGGTAACTTTGGTCCTGTTCTGCAGAGTTTAGCTCCAAGCCTAATCAGACACACCTGAACAAGCACATCAATGTCTTCAGGGTTACTAGAGAGCTACAGGCAGGCGTGTTTGATCAGGGTTGGAGCAAAACTCTGCAGGACAGCTGCACTCCAGGACCAAAGTTGCCCATCCCTGATCTAGAGGCTCATTTGTTTCTGACTGTGCGCTCATATTTGTGGTGTCCCATGAGCTCCAGGACAGGTGTGTGTGTGTGTGTGTGTGTGTGTGTGTGTGTGTGTGTGTGTGTGTGTGTGTGGGTGGGTGTGTTAACATCACTCCTCTTCAACGTCTGCTGAGGTACCAGGCACTGTTATATTATTTTAGTCACTCTCTGTGTGTGTGTTTTTTTTTAAAATTAGTTATGGAAAGTAGCAGCCCTGGTTCACTGGAAAAACATACCTGTGGCAACATTTCTGCAAAATGATATTACATTTTTGAGTGGTTTCAAAGTGAAATGTCCAGTGAGTGGCACTAAAACGTGTTTACGTTTATACGAAAGAGATGAACATGAGTCTGTCAACGTCTATTATGTTAGTTTTTGTATGTATCACTGCAGTTCCGACTTCCGGTGAGTGGCGCAAAAGGGTGAAAGGGTTAGTTCACCCAAACGTGTAATTCTGTCTTTAATTCCTCACCCTCATGCCGTTCCAAACCCTGTAAGACCTTCAATTATCTTCGAACCACAAATTTGATATTTTTGATGAAATCCGAGAGCTCACGGACCCCTCCATAGACAGCAATGTAATGAACACTTTCACTTTTCAATGTCATGAAGTGACGAGAAGACTTTTTGTGTGCAAAAACAAACAAAAATAATGACTTTATATCATCGGCTATACATCTTGGATGGACATTTGATTGAGCTTAAAGCAATGCTGTGGCTCAGTTTAGTTTGCTTTAAGTGTGTCTCGTTTTGAACATGCATTGTGACGATTAATGACAGTGGTCTAAAAGGAGATCTGTAGGAGAAGAGCTGTTCTCGTGGAAAAAGGAGGTTGCAAAAAGTATTTAATAAAAAGGGGCAAATAATTGTTGTTTAAACGTGTTTTGGAGAAAAACATTTATTTCATAATGTGATCCTTCCCCCACTTTCAATACTTTTATGTCAATTAAAGGGTTTGATTTTTGCAAAAAAATTTTTTAATGAAATATCAAAAGGATTAACAATGCAGATTTATTTTTTACAGCCATCTTTGATCATATTAAACAAGGGGCAAACACTTTCTCACACCACCAGGGTCAGATTTTGAGTTTGTTTTCATATATATATCTAGATTATAATTTTGGTATGTGAAGTTATGTGATGTTACTGTGAGTGGTCAGTGTGGTGGTCATAAATTGCGTTGTTGTGTGACCTCTATCTGTCCTCTCCTCTGATCTCTGTAGAACTGGCGCCCAACTGTACTCTCACTGGTTGCCAGGACAACTGTGCTGTCACACACACCGGCGCCATGTGCTACTGCAAGAGCGGCTATGAGATCAGCCAAGACGGAAAGACCTGTAAAGGTCAGTTGCATGTGCACACACAATATAGAGAATGGATAATTATATAAATATTATTGGCATAACACTTTTATTATATATATATATATATATATATATATATATATATATATATATATATATATATATATATATATATATATATATATATATATATATAAACAGCATTCACACTAACTATAATCTAGAATGTAGAATTTGAATCAGGTTTCATGTAAGGAAAAATGTACTGACAGCTATTTGTCACAAATTATTTTGCATATCAGGCATTTTTTTATATTTTATTGTTTATTTTAAGATACTGACAGTCTGACTGTGCAATAATCTAGTGTATATTATTTAACATACAGTGCATCCGGAAAGTATTTACTACACTTTAAATTTTACTCATTTTTTATTTTATTTTTTTGTAAAAATTCTACAAACAATATCCCATAATAATGACAGCGTGAAATACGTTTGTTTGAAATTTGTTCTTTGCAATTAAAAAAAATTAAAAACACAAAAATCACGGGTACATAAGTATTCACAGCCTTTGCCATGACACTCAGAATTGAGCTCAGGCGTCCTGTTTCCACTGATCATCTTTGAGATGTTTCTTGATTGGAGTCCACCTAGTCTGATGAAATAAAGATGGCCAAACTCTTTGGCCTAAAAGGCAAGCATCATGTCTGGAGGAAACCAGGCCCCGCTCATCTCCTGGCCAATGACATCCCTACAGTGAAGTATGGTGGCGGCAGCATCATGCTGTGGGGATGTTTTTCAGCGGCAGGAACTGGGAGAGTAGTCAGGATCAAGCTGGGAAAGATGAATGCAGCGATGTACAGAGACATCCTTGATGAAAGCCTGCTCCAGTGTGCTCTTTTTTTTCCCTCACAGTTGTGTTTATATCTCAGAATTGCTAGTTTATGTCTTGCCATTTTTACTTTATAACATGCAATTGTGAGTTTATATCTTACAAATCTGAATTTTGAGATAAAAAGTCTATAAAAATAAAAGAAACGAATTATTCCGTGGCAGAAACAAGCTTCCATAATTATACGTGACTGATATTATCTTAAATCATGTTGTTTCTCTGAAAGACATGCTTAGACATTTGACTGCAGAACAAGACAAAAACCCTGCTGTTGTTTCTGTCGTGTGTGTTTGTGTGTTTTTGTGTGTGTGTGTGTGTGTTCAGATTTTGATGAGTGTACGGTGTACGGCACCTGCAGTCAGACGTGCACAAACACAGACGGCTCGTACAGCTGCTCCTGTGTGGAAGGTTATCTAGTCCAGCCAGACAACCGCTCCTGCAAGGCCAAGAACGGTAAGACAAACACAACAGTCCAAGATAAGATAAAATAAGGCTTCTCCGTTTCCGTTCCCCTCACACGCATGTGTCCGACTCAGTTTAATTCATTATTATTGGCTGAACTGTTATTACATTTGAGATGAAACGGGTGTCTTCCTGTTTCCGCAGTGCCTGTGGATCGTCTCCCCGTGTTAGTGATTGCCAACTCTCAGAACATCCAGATCACGTCTCTAAGCGGCTCCAGCAGCCCGTCGCTCTACATTAGCACAAAACAGACCACAGCCATGGACTTCCTGTACGCGCAGGAAACCGTGTGCTGGATCAATGTGGGCGACTCTCCCACCGGCACACATCTCAAGTGTGCTAAGATAACGGGACTCAAGAGCTTCACAGATGAGAGAGCCATCAATATCTCCCTCAGCTTACACCGTAAGTCACTCGGACGCCTTTTTTCAATGCGAAGCACTTTTCCCACTCAGGGTTATTCTCAATATGTTATAATTGAGGAAGTTCATGCAAATTAATGAAAATGCTTGAACGATGTTTTGAGGTGATTGAAGATAATGATTAAACACAACTGTCTTTAATAGTTGTAAGGTCAAATGTTCACCACTTCTGCTCTGAATTATGTGTGTTATTATGTGTGTTTTAAAACATAGCCATCCCACGTTGTGTTTTATCATTACTAGTGCATTCAGCCTTAAAGGGATAGTTCACCCGATAACGAGTTACTCCTCAAGCCATAGGTGTATTTGACATTCTCCTTTCAGATGAACACAATCAGAGTTATATTAAACAATGTCCTGGCTCTTCTAAGCTTTATAATGTCAGTGAATGGCAGCCCAAAATTTGAAGCTCAAAAGTGCACCCATCCATTATAAAAGTGCTCCACACGGCTCCAGGGGTTAATGAAAGCTTTCTGAAGTGAATCGATGGGTTTGTGTAAGAAAAATATCCATATTTAACACGTTATGTAGAAAAATATCTAGCTTCCGGCAGATCACCTTCCATACTCAACTTAAGGCAAAAGCGTAACATGTAGCATAAGCGATGTAATTTTGGGCTGCCATTCACTGCCATTATAAAGCTGGGAAGAGTCAGGACATTTTTTTATATAATTCTGATTGTATTCACCTGAAAGAATAATGTCATATACACCTAGGATGGCTTGAAGGGGAGTAAATCATGGGGTAATTTTTATTTTTGGGTGAACTATCCCTTTAAAAGAGAGATTTCTGTCCTTCCATTGAAAGTTAATTCCAACAAACCTTTCAAATGCCAAAAAGACGTCGTAATAAATATATAATAAACATAATAAATTCACATATTAGCATTGATCAATGCACATACTATACATAGAGATCATCAAATATGGTAAACGAAAGCTCAAACGTGCTTGATTGACAGAACCGATGAGATTTGATATTGCACGACGTGATCATATCTGTTACACTCGAGTCACATGGACGTCTTTTATGTACTTTTTGAGGCTTGAAAGTTTTGGTTGAATGGACTGGATTGGGTTTGGAATGACATGAGGGTGAGGAAATTAATGTTCAAGTTGTTATTCACCAATAATCTTTTCCTCCGCTATAGCGCTTAAAACTCATTAATGCACACAGATATTCCAATCAGCGCAATGACTTTTGCAATTATATTTAGGTTGCGGCTATTTGCACAAGGTGAAAAAAATCTATATATTCTCTTTACTAGGGGTGTAAAAACATATCGTAATGCTAAATTGCAAACTATATATATCATGGATAATGCAATCTGTTTTGTGTATAGTTCACCCACAATGAAAATTACTGTGTGAGTTTACAGAGTTTTAGTGTCAGTACTACATTAATCTAGCTTGTCGTGGTCATTCTCAATTTTAGTCAGAATATGAGTCTGATGCTCCATTGGGCTGTGATTATGGGGCGTGTTTCAACCGAACCAGGAAATACCTCAATTGGATAGACCTACAACCAATCAGAGCAACGAAGCGACGCAGTGTCAAATGTCAACAGACAGAGTTCAACTCCACTGTGTTGCCAAGTCCGCGTTTTTTCCCCCGAGGGTTGTTTTCTTTGTCCGCGGGTTGAAGCGACTATTATGTGATATACAGACCCATGAGTGCAAATTTTAGCAGGCAACATTTCCAAAATAACACACATTTTACCCCCCAAAAGCCCTTTCCCCCCCGGAGAACCCCCGGAGAAGCTATTGTTTAGGGCTAGTAGTTGGCGGGTTTTGTTGTAAAAACCTGGCAACCCTGTCTCCACACGTGCTGGAATCAGGCTGGAATACACGATCTTTGCCGGTGTTGTAAAAAAATAAAATAATTTAATGATACACAGAGTACTTACCCAACATGATCATCATTTCTGAGAGAAATTATGAAGGTGAATGCATATACAAACAAGCTCTCTGTTTAGGATTCAAACAAATATAACCCAAGCCCCTTTGATGACGTGATGATTACGTTACTGTTGATCATCTGTCCGTCATCGTCTAAAGCCCGCCCTGATGATTTCATTGGTCCGAACAGTTTCTGTTCGGGGATAATTACTCCTCTATGGAGCAAGGCCAGACCGAATTGCCCGACCTAAAAAAATTGTGGGCGGGGCTAAATTCGGCTGGCATCCAGGCTAACATTAATCTGCTATATATAATGTTGAATATAATGTATAGTAATGCAATGGGGGAATATTTATGGTCCTGATAATGCCAAATGTCTTGTTGCCATTAAAAAGTGACCTGTATTATTTTCAATATATTGTATCTAGTCAGTGACAGAGTGCAAGCATATTCTTCTAAAATAATTCTGTTCTGAGTTTCCGAATCATGAATGTTTTTATTCTGGTTCCTCCTTTGTCCTGTGCATTGGGTAACCAGCACCGAGTCCAAGCCTGTTCATTTACACCCCAATGTAATACCACATTTAGCATTGTACCGGACAGTACATTTTTGTTAACCTTAGTGTATTGAAATAATAATATATCTTGAGTTCAGTATCGTGATATTGAATCGTGGCATGAGAGTATCTTTACAATCCTACTTTTTACACTAAGTGAAAATAGCGATGCATTCTGTTTACACTATATAAAAGTAGCAGTTCTTACAATAAGTGAAAATAGTTGTTAGATATACTTATAAGTAGTGTCGATACTATTTGCACCTTTATCTTTACTAACCCTATGAACAGAGATGTTCATTACTGATCATCTCAGGAAGTGATTTAGTTCATATTTTCCCTTTGTGCCTTCTGATAGTGTCGTTTTTTTTGCATGTGCCGTTTGGATTCCCTTCAGTGGCATTGTATTCAGTGATCAATACTACTTTCCATGGTTGGTAATAGTCAAATAAATGCATCATTGACATGGGGTGTGCAGTGCTGCTTCAGCTCATTTAGCGGCTGTCTAATCTGGATGTCATGTGGTTTATGAACGCTCAGAATTGGCACATCTGTTTAGTTAATTCACCTCTGAGTTTTTGTGAGATGATGAAAAGTGAACTGAATGAAATTCTAGGAAAAAGATTAAAAAGATTTCAGTGGGAAGGGAGTATTGTTTGGGAAATGTCCAGAACCTGAGGTCGCAAGGGTTTAAAACATCAGAGAGAGAGAAGCTGTTTCTCAAACCATATTGACAGCCTTTTAGGGGGGGGGGGGGGGGGGGGGGGCTGTCAATATGGGCTGTTAAGGGGGGGGGGGGCTGTCAAATAATTTATAATTATAAATTTATAAATTATAAATTTATAATTATAATTATAAAATTATAATAATTTAATTTTATTAAAAATTAAATATTATAATATTTTATAATATTTTATTATATTTATAAAAGAAATATAGGCTGTACCGAATCAGCGCCTGGAGGCGTATCATGTGGGCGGAGCTAAAGAATGACGATCGCGCAAAGCGGTGACGTCCTCAAGCGTGGAGAAACCCATCGCTATCTCAGCTAATAGATATGATCCAGAATCAGATCCGGAGGATGAAATAAATTGAACAGGAGAAACAGCAGCAGCAGGACGTTCGTCTCTGTGGTATGGACTGTATTTAGTGGCCTGTCAACATTTGTGTGTTTACTCGCAGTTTATGAGGACATGATTCGGTTTATGGACATGTGACTAAACCTTAGTAATAGCAAGCAAAACGGTTTTGCACGTCACCCGCTGCTTCCAAAGCAGGACCGAACCTTTATCGCTGGGACCGCTCCGTCAAAAACACACTTCTTTGGTATGATTTGGTGAAGTCCTGACAGCAGTGACCGTGGAGATCCACTCTGCGACGCGACTGAAGCGATGTTGTGAAGCTTCACGTCATTTCTGCGTTCAAATCGGTTCAAATGCAGCGCTGCCTTCCCGGAATGCTGTGCTGAAGTGTTGAAGCCGCTCGACGTCACCCATAGGAATAAAATGGAGCGCTGCGCGGAGTGTTTATGGGCGTGCATTTCCTCTCTCGCTCTAGTCACGCGCGCGCACCCTACCGGGAGAAGAGCTCGTACGGCCCATACAAGGACCTTCCGCTCTATTAACGTCAAGCCGACTCATACTCGAAAAAAACTCTCCGAAACTTGTGAGAAACCGGAAGGAGTATTTTTGACACAGAAATACTCCATCAAACGTCCAACATTAGTTTTTGAAACTTTGTCTATGTTTAGGATGGGAATCCAAGTCTTTAACAGTGTAAAAAGCTCAGTATGCATGAAACAGCATTTCACCCCCCCTTTAAACACTTTTTTGAGACGTTAGAGAGGTCACTATAAAAACATACTGTACGTTTTACATCTCAAAGCAATCAAAGAAGACTGTATAGAAGTACAGTCAAACCAAAATTTATTCAGACACATTCAACATTTTCTCACATTACCAGTTTATTCACTATAGTTTAGAAAATTGTAATAAAATATGACAAGAACTCAAGAGTTAAATCTTGATAATGTCAGATAACTTTGACAGTAAGGGATGTAATGGATTAAAATCAACCAATCAGCTGTTAGATTTAAGAACACAATTAGATAATACCAGTTTAGCTCAACCAATGACCAACCAGTGCTTCATTATGTTCAGTCTGTGGTGTCAAAGGTCACATTAGCAATTCAAGACAAAACACTTCAGCAAAACATGCTCAGGTCAAAGTGTCTGAATTCTTTTGCTCCCAAATCTTTTATACATTTTACTTTTAATCACTGTATGAAGAATTTTTGGGTATAATATGTCACAATTCACTTCATTTTGCTCTCCTCACTTACATAAATGAACTATAGTGTCCTGCACACACGAGTGAAACATTATATCTGGTGTATGAATCATTATTGGTTTGACTGTATATTTTATTCATCAAAACAACAAAAGTCCTTATTTTACTGTTGTTGTTTTTTTTGGTCCTTGTTTTCTTGGTCATCTTCTATAGTTGGATCGCTAGTTTAGACAGGAAATGTCTGTGTTAACCTGGAGTGCATATTTTGGGCCTTACAACAACGCTGGCACCCAGTAACCGTCCAGATGGACGTACTCTACGGAAGAATGCAGACATGAACGAGTGTTTGTGTTCACATACTTTGGTAGAGTGTGTTTCGGGCCTGTGTTTGGGTTTAAGTGTTAGTTAGTTTGAATGCTGCAGTGACTTCCAGGTTCTTGGCAGTTTTAACATGTTTCTCTGACACACACTCCCAGGTCACAGGTCACAAGGTTGACTGTGGCACTATGCCCTCAATAGGAAGCGATAAAGGTCTGTTGTAGAGATTATTGACTTCCTGTTGCCATGTTAAATATAAAGCTGCCTACCGTGTGTGTGAGGAAGAAAAACTAAAGGGAGAATAAACATGAAGAGGTGAAAACGGCAAACTCACATATTGAACTTAGAGGTAAAATCTTTTCTCTGAGAAAGAATTTGTAATTTAATAACTTGAAATTGTATTTTTATTGCAGATTATTGCACCGTTTTCCATGTAGTTTTTTAAGATATCTTTTCAAATGACATTCCTTTCCAGAGAGCTCATAAACCTGAAGCGTTTCTGTAGAAATACTGTCGTGAAGCCGGGTTCAGGTCTCTTTTAGCTGGCGGTCTCTGGAAGGGTCTCACAGGAAATGTGTTTGCCGTGATTCATGACCTCAGCGTGACATGCAGATGAGGCCACCAGATGTTTTCCACTCTTCTTCTTTTCTTTTCTTCTCTTTTATTTTGAGCACAGTGAAGGATGGCGGTGTATTCTCTTTTTATTTCAACAAACAGAAAGATACTATTGTAGAATTCATGGAAATAGACGTTTTAATGCACGATGAACGTTTACCTCAGGGCCGGTATCTTCACAGACACTGAGGGGGACATATTAGAAATGGCCAAATTTCCCCCCCAAAATTTGATACTCTTGATTTTGCTCTGCTGTACTCCATTACACACCACTCTGTTTGTTGTTAGGATGAGCAAAGTAAAACGTTAAATTTTTTGGTTGGTCTGCCGCAGCAATCTAACAGTGCTCGTCACTGTCAGAGAGTAAGATAGCCAATCAAATCAAAGAAGGCGGGGCTTGACTGTTAGTTTGAATTCCAACGTGACGCTTTAGTTATAGCAGGGAAAGAGTGCGTTGTAAGATGTAAGTAGCTAAACATTTAATATCTGACAACTGTTTTACGATAAAAATGTTCAGCGACCAACAGTAATATCAAGTGAAGCAAACTACTTGACATTCGTTATAAAATTTCAGCATTTTGAATGGAAAATATGACATTATTTATGCAAATCATAACTGAATTTGACGTGTCAATTTTACAGTGAGCTTATTTATTTTTTTTTTTACATTTTTACCTTTCTTATTCCTTTTTCTTTTTTCTTTAAATCCCGTTCAACTCTTTAATAATTGAATTCCTTTAATGACCAATAAAATATAACAAGACCTGACTTTAGAACTATTTTAACATGGTCAGTAAGTAAGGGATAATGTCCACCCAGCCGGTTGTTATCGCAGAATAAACCCCGACAGAGTGATCAGGACCCCGAGGTGAAGCGTTGCATCCCTCTGAAGGGGTTTATTCTGAGATAACAACCGGCTGGGTGGACATTATCCTGCTTATTACACGGCTACTAGTCTCAAATAAATAATTATTATACACAAAATATTGTCTTGAGATTAAATATTGTATTAGCTCTTACGCAAAGCTTCCACGAAGAAAAACAGTTCCAACCTGCTTAAAGCCTTTATCTATTGCTGAAGATTTGCCATATGGCCTTGCTAAATGTTGAAAATGAATGCTGAAAGGGTAATATAAGAAGAAGTGAAAGAAACTTAGTTTAATACTCACGGGACGCTCTGTCTGACATCCAGCGTTCAGTGCGTGCACTTCGGGTGTGTGTGTGCGCTCAGAAAACCATATGTCAGACGTTTAGACTAATATGTATTTAAAAACGCATGCAGATAATAAGCTTTCATGATGATGAAGAACTGTAATGTCAAGTGAGCACAATAGAGATGATAATCAAAGCCAAACATTTTTTTTTGTTATTTCGGCAGAGTATCTTATGCATAAGCTGAACATGCTCCACCTTCTTCTTGATAGGGGGCGTGGCTATCATGAGCTCTTGCATTTAAAGATACAAGAACAAAAACATTCTTTCATTCAAAATCGGCCATTAACATCATGGTATAATAAATGTTCTGTGGGGTTTTTTGAGCTGACATTTCACATAATAAGTCCCCTTAAAAGAAGTGTGATGATTTCGTGGAATGTGACAGGTTGTTCCACTGAAAGGAGTTTCACGTTTTGTTTTTGACAGGGCTTTTGGCCATCTGAATCACTCAAACACACATGTGCTCATATATGTGGCCTGAATCTGTTAGGATGGATTGAGTTCAGCCAGTGAGATACAGTATGCAGACACTCCCTATTGAACAACATCTGTTTGGACAGCATTCTTCCAGAAGCCATTATCCATATGTGTCTGTGTTATGTGTGTGTGTTTTATGAGTGGTTTGTGTAGGTTGCTGGGGTTTGCTGCAGCATATTTATATTCTGTTTTGTGGAACATTTTCCAGACGTTGTGGTTGACATGAGGCGCGACCCAACCCCCATCCGTCTGTGGCTCTGGAGCCTCATCATGAAAACATAGACATGTTCAGGTGGAGATGTGATGCTTAAACCACCTCAGTTTGTGATCTCTACATCATCACTATGTTATCTCTTAAAGAAATGTGTGTGTGTTTTGGTATCTTGGAAAATGTGCACTTAAATGTCATGTTCATGCATGTTCATCATACATCAGGAGTGTTATTGAGTTGCGACATTCCAGTAAAGTCATTTCTTGTACGTTAATTTGGTGTGTCTCAGCATAAATAGCGGAAAGACAGGATGTGCGATGAAGTAATGTGTGTTAAAGCTGAAGGCAGCGGCTCTGTGACATACGGTCTGCATGGTACAGAAGTTTCCGGAAAGCCTCTTAAACGGTCATGTGCTTGAATCGGCTCACGCTCAACCGTGTCCGCCACACATTTCTGGCTCCGCCAACATTCAGGGCATTGTTTTGGTTTTAATCTTTCTTCATCAATCCCTCAACCTTTTTCTTAGGCAGTCTGCGCGTTGCTTGACCTATCTCGACCAGCACTTCAGATCTGTGTTTATTGATTTTGACTTACTTCTTTCTTTAATGGGTTTTAACTCTCTGATTTTAATTTGAACCATTTGAATGGTGTCAGTAAGTCTTGCACTCTTTTTTTTAACCCTAATGAGCTCTGAGGACTCACACATTTTTTTTGTCATTTGGACACTATAAGGCTTTTAGATCAGACAAGAGTTTCACATCAGACTTCTGTTCGTTATGTTGGTGTCTTTCTATTGCAATTGACAAGAATCCAGCCTAACTTGCAGAGATGAAAGGCTATTAATGCTTTTATTTATGCTAATCACAGTATAACACATTTTAAGTGCTTCTTGTCTTCAGAGAAATGGCCTTCAGTAAGTGACTAAAAGGGAAGAGAAAGACATAATGTGTAAAGAAGGAAGCTAACAACACTTGACATTTTTTCCTTCTCCTCCTCCTAAGTTATTACCTACATGCTAGGTGAACAGCCACCAGCTATTCCATATTTGTGGGCATTTTTTTGCTTTTATTTTTGTTAAGACTGTTTGACGAGAGACAGAAACGATCAAATTGTGATTGGCTTCAGTGATTTTACAATAGTGAAGGGCCGGTATTAGGCGTAGCTTTTATAAAACTGCTACTACATATACCTTGCAAAGTGCATAAATAAGACAAAAAAATATATTATTTATTGATAATTTTTTTTATAAATATTCTTCCAAGTAATGTATTTTTTACAATGGGCCAGAGGGTGGAATCAAATTTAGAACAGGAAACCTTGGTCCGTAAAGTGTTTTTCCCTTTAAAAGCACAAGACGGCAATCGAAAGAATCCAACTGGTGTCGAAGACGTCCGTGTAGGGATTCTCAAAGCCATGGCAGGGGTGCAGGAGTTTTAAGTCTTAAAGGACAACTCCGGTGAGAAATGACCCTAGGGGGAAATTTACAGATGGTTACCGAGTAGATCGTTCTCTAGGATGCGTTTTCATGAAAATCGAATGTAAAGAGTTTTATCTCTAGAAACCGATTAGCTAATAAGAAGATACTTTATAAAGACAGTGCATTACGCGTTTACAGACCGCAGCCATCTTGGAAAACAGTCTCGACTAGTCGAGCCATGAGCGCTGTGCTAAGTGATGAACTGTGACTGAATCTCATACGGTCCATTGTTTCCGGAAGAAAGCACTGAACGCAACAGAGAAAAAAAAGAAAGAAAAAAAATGTCCATGTAATTAGATTTCACAAACTTAATTCCTATCGACCAGCTCACTTAGAACAGCATCTTTATAAAGTATCTTCTTATTAAACTGTTTGTACACTTAGAAAGTTCTCAATGCTTCGGTTTGCATGTAGAGACCCTCATTATGCTGCCGTGTTAGTGTGAGGCTATTTTGAGCCTTGTTAGTGGTATTATCTAGCGATTTAATTCCACTTACCCTTTGCCCCATAGACAAGCGTTATAAGCTAATCGTTTTTTAGAGATAAAACTCTTTACATTCGATTTTCATGAAAACGCATCCCAGAGAACGATCTACTCGCTAACCATCTGTTAATCACCCCTAGGGTCATTTCTCACTGGAGTTGTCCTTTAAGATATTTAAAGTCTGAATTAAAATGCTAAAATGTTCAATATTAAACTTTTTGAGTTTATATTTATTGCAACAAAAGTACATTTTGGCGTAGATAGGAGGGCTTTCGAATATGGTCTTGGACAACTGTAAAAAAGCAGTTCAGTGGAACACACTATCAGTTATACTTCTTTTAAACTAAAAAGTCTTGCAGTCTACTTTTTATGTACTTCTCAGAAATATACTTAATCATATCATATATCATATACTTCACTATTTATGACGTCATAACTGATCCAGTCATTTATATAGATCAGCAGCCGTGACCAAGACAAGCAGCAGAACATCCTGTCAGTCGTTTGGGTTCTGTTTCTGCAGTGTCATGCTGGGTAGTCCCGCCCACAGCGAAATCTTATTGGTCCAAAAACCCAGTCCAAACATCAAATATGAGTTCTGACTGTCTGTGTTTGACACACATCATTTTTGCTTTCAGTGTGGACAGAAATATTACATATTTCATAGCTGTAAACCTGACTGGTTTCATAGCGCAAGATGGCAGACCACATTCAGAGCTCATTTCTGAAATGTTAAGGTTGCTTGAGCAGCAGCTCCTTTGTTTGTTAGTCAATGTATTTTCGTATCAAGCTGTCTCACAAAATGAGAGCCATAAGAGCATTTGTTTTCCTTCAGTGTAGAGAGAGACTGTCACAAATGGATTTTTTTATCCTCCTTCCACTGAGACCTGCAATTTTACTGGGAAATGCAATGAGGCTGAAGCCAGGTTCCTCAGCCCACTGTCTCTGTGGCTTTTCTTCGTGCCGTTCCTCTATTCTTGCATTGTTCAGATGGCAGCTGCTCTAAGACCCATTCGTCTTTCTCAACCTTCATTTGTACACTTGCTCTTTTCTCCAATCTTTGGTGTTTTTGATCTGTGTTTTTAATCACTGGCTTTCAGTCCGGGCAGCTGGAAAAGTTTAGGCAGGACTCGGCTCTTAAATAAACAACACCTTTGGGGATACAGCCCTTGATTCCGGTAAACGTCTGGCTCTTGTACAATGGCCAACTTTCCTTTGTAGAAACAAGAGAGGCCAACACAGTCTCTGTCTCCTCCCCTGAGCCTTCTATCTCTCCATCTGTCTGGATTTTCCTGCATCTCCCATACAATTTTACCCAACAATCACAGTTTCTATGACTTCCTGTGCCACGTTTCTACAGCCACTCAATGTTCAAACGTGCAACATCCCATTACAAGTATGATTTGGTAAGACCTTGAAAATCTGGATGTCTGGAGCTAAGGGAGGAGAGGTTCAGATACATTGAGACGTCTGACGTTTTAAGGTCAGAATGAGGCATATTGAAGAGGTGAGAGGCTGCAAAAGGAGCAAGAATCCACAGTTAGCCACAGCGATCGCAGCTGTTAAAACAACTTTTTTTGGAAATTGTGTAACATGCGCACATGCCTTCAGATACTCCCCTTACTCAGCTGTTTCAAAGAGAAAGAGCGTCATTGTAGAAGTGAAAAAGAGAAAAAAAGGATGTGAGACCACTGTTTTATTAGCACTATTTTAAAATAGTCACAGAATCATCAAACCACAAAACTGCATGGTTTGGTACGTGGACAGTCAGTGCCAGTCAGGCACCATGTGTTTATTTGCATATAAATGAATGCATGCTTACCATTTTTTTTTATATTTAGTTTCTCAATAAATACCCCTCATCAAGATTTGGTTGAGGGTAGAGTGTGAGTCAAGACCGAATTCGCATGCCTCTGAGGTTACAACAAGACCAAAGACATGAAAATATGGTTTTGGTAGTCAAGTCTGAGTGAACATGTCATACACCCGGCACAATGCGATGCTAGTCTCAGCCTGATGCAGTTATCATTTTTACATCTAGTGCCACATTGTTGAAATAGCAAATACACAAGGCCCATCTGTTCACGTGCTGGTCTGAAAACCAGGTGTGTTCAGGAGCATTGTTGGCATGTTGCTGTTTTGATGAACTAAAATCCAAGAACCTTGGAACCATCTTGACCATTAAAATCGTGACCATCTCAAGAACATCTCTAGACTCTCTGACTCTGTAGCCGAGACCCTAATCCACTTCTTCATCACGTCCCGACTTGATTACTGTAATGGTGTCCTGTTTGGTCTGCCTAGCAAAGCTACTGACAGACTCCAGTATGTACAGAACTCTGCGGCTAGGATGCTTACTCACACAAAACTTGGATCTCATTTTACTCCAATCCTCAAAAAACTTAATTGGCCGCCAGTTAAATCAAGGATCAAATATAAATTTCTCCTCCTGATGTACAAATCTCTAAATGGACTTGCACCAGAGTATCTGACTGATCTACTCCATCCTTACAACCAAGCCCGGTCCCTGCGGTCCTCAGACAAGGACCTGCTTGCTGTCCCAAAGTCCAGGCTACGGACGTTTGGTGATAGAGCTTTCTGTGTTGGTGCTCCTTCACTCTGGAACAAGCTTCCTCATTCCATCCGCTCTGCATCATCTCTAGCAACCTTTAAAAAACAACTTAAAACACATCTCTTCACTGAGGCCTATGGACCATAACTGCTCGGTTTTCTCTCCCTCCCCCCCCCCTTCCCTTCCCTTGCTGTTTGTTAAGCGTCCTTGGGTTTTGTGAAAGGCGCTATATAAATTACAGTTATTATTATTATTATTAAAAATGACTATTCCATTAACAAAACCTGCTCTAAATTAAAATATTTTTTGTGTTATTTAAAGGGTGTGTTAGTAATATGCAGCTATAGATGAGTGCAGAACATGCGTGCACTCTGCTTATTACACACACAGGGACACGCAGCAGCACACAAACATTTTTAATATTAAAAAATAAAAGGATTCCTCTCTAGAGAAATATTTAGTCTTTCCGCTCACAAATTCCGCCATTTATATAGTGAATCCGAAACACACTCATTAAGAGACTAGAGACAACCCTTTTGGACCATGAGACTGGAGCCCTGACCATTTTTGTCCGTTTATCTAGCAAAAGTGCATTCGGACACGCCATAAGTCATAAGTGCACCTGCGGCGTGAGCTTCAGACCATGAGCTCGGATTGGTAAAATAGGGCCATCTGTCTTGACTCGGACTTGACCATCTTCTGGTCTCGACTGCAACATGGAGTTTTAGTGTATCTTGTGACCAATCACGAGGCATTTAAAATGTTCTTGATTGAATTCAATCGTGAATGATTTCAGTTTGTTCTGGGATGTAAAACTAATATGGACTTAACTGTGTAATAAATTAACAGTATGGGGCACATTCTGTTCTACATTTCTTTCCATTCTCTGTTCTGTACAGATGTAGAGCAGATGGCGATAGACTGGCTTACGGGAAACTTCTACTTTGTTGATGACGTGGATGATCGAATCTTTGTATGTGATAAAGATGGAACCACATGTGTGACACTGTTGGATCAAGAACTCTACAACCCTAAAGGCATCGCTCTGGATCCAACCATGGGGTACGGACATTGGCAAGCTCACACTTCTGCCATGTACAAAACTAGCTAGCTGAACATTTAGCAGCTACTTTTAAATGGTCAAATGAGGTGTACGTGTTCTCATGTATAATGATTACTCTCTCCTTTCTCAACATTACTTTCAACAGAAAGGTTTTCTTCACCGACTACGGGCAGATCCCAAAGGTGGAACGCTGTGACATGGATGGGCAGAACCGAACAAAGTTGGTGGACAGTAAAATTGTCTTCCCACATGGCATCACCCTGGACTTGGTCAACAGGTTGGTCTACTGGGCTGATGCTTATCTGGACTACATCGAGGTCGTGGACTATGAAGGCAAAAACAGACACACCATCATTCAAGGACTTTTGGTAAGGAGCAAATACCAAGTCGAGTCAAAAGGTTTATTTATAAAGCCATCCATCCATCCATCCATCCATCCATCCATCCATCCATCCATCCATCCATCCATCCATCCATCCATCCATCCATCATAATGTCTATCTGTTTATCCATCCATCCACCCTAATGTTCATTGGTCCATCCATCCATCCATCCATCCATCCATCCATCCATCCATCCATCCATCCATCCATCCATCCATCATAGCGTCTATCTGTTATCCATCCACCCTAATGTCTATCCATCCATCAACCATAAAATTGATCTGTTTATCCATCCATCTATCCATCCATCCATCCATTGTAACATCCATATGTTTATCCATCCATCCATCCATCCATCCATCCATCCATCCATCCATCCATCCATCCATCCATCCATCCATCCATCCATATTAATGTCCATTGGTCCATCCATCCATCCATCCATCCATCCATCCATCCATCCATCCATCCATCCATCCATCCATCCATCCATCCATCCATTGTAACTTCCATCCACCCTAATGCTCATTGGACCATCCATCCATCCATCCATCCATCCATCCATCCATCCATCCATCCATCCATCCATCCATCCATTGTAATGTCCATCGGTTTATCCATCAATCCATCCATTTTCCCTTTCAGTAGCTGTATTGAACCTAACATTGAACCCATTGCATTGTGAGAGTGTCTAATAGTGGCTAGAATTATTTACTGTGATAAATGCTTTAGTAGATGTAAGAGACAGTGGTGTTTCATTAGTGCTGCTGAGTCACTTTATTAAATCTGTTTTTTGTAAATATATTAGCCTGATTTCTTTCTCTCTGCTTGAGTTATGGATAACATTTAGCTGCTCAGCCCAAGGCTAATCGGTGTGTTTATATGCGTATCTTGCTCACTCAAGCTAACAGTGCAAGCACAACTTCCCAAATAATGGAACTAATTGAAGAATAATTGAGTTTTTTTTTCTTCTCAGATTGAGCATCTTTATGGGCTCACGGTCTTTGAGAACTATCTATATGCCACAAACTCAGACAATGCCAACATGCAGCCTAAGACCAGTGTGATCCGCGTCAATCGATTCAACAGTTCAGATTATCAAGTGGTCACTCGTGTGGACAAGGGAGGAGCTCTACATGTTTACCACCAGAGACGCCAGCCCCCTGGTATTAAACTCTTTCTCATCTATTGCTCAGTCGTATAGATCGAGCCAGTGTCATATATAATGGATTAAAGTGCAACCACTACACTACAGTCAAGCTCCAGCTCAGTCTAACTCTCCTGTTATTCTTCTTCAGTGCGGAGTCACGCCTGTGAGCCGGATAAGTTTGGGAAAGCTGGAGGTTGTTCAGACATCTGCTTGCTGGGCAACAGCCACAAGAGTCGGACGTGTCGCTGTCGGTCTGGCTTTAGCCTGGGCAATGATGGCAAATCATGCAAGAGTGAGTGACATCACAGCCAATCAGATTCTACTTCATCTGTCAATTCTTCAAATCATTTTGACTTACAGTAGTTTTGCCTAGTTAAAATAAAACATTTTAATTGGCTCTCGCATTTCCCCCTCTAATAGTTCCATAGTGATGTCTATGCATATGATCTAGACTGGAGAATTGACCCACACTTTACCATTTACCCCAGTATTGATTTCAAGCTTTTTGCTTTGAATATGCAATTACCTGTTAGTAGTATTGATTTGTGAACTGTGAGTGACCTCTGAACACATGACCTTGAAAACGACAAGAGCAGGAGATTGGAATTGATTGTAAGAAACATGTTAGTACTATCATCTCACTTTTCTCAATATTCAATCTAATCCCCAGAGCCAGAGCATGAGTTATTCCTGGTTTATGGGAAGGGTCGTCCGGGCGTTATCCGTGGTATGGACATTAACCCTAAAGTTCAGGATGAATACATGATCCCCATCGAGAACCTGATGAACCCTCGAGCTCTGGACTTCCATGCACAGAGTAACTTCATCTACTTCGCTGATGCCACCAGCTATCTGATTGGCCGACAGAAGATCGATGGCACGGAAAGAGACATCATCCTTAAAGAGGGTACTGAAACTTTTTATTTTTATTTCCAATTCCTCTTATTGCCGATGTGTATTCTTCATTTGTATCCTGTATGGCTTTCCAGGTATTCACACTGTTGAAGGAATCGCTGTGGACTGGATGGCCAATAATCTCTACTGGACAGATGATGGTCCCAAGAAGACCATTAGTGTTGCTCGGCTCGAGAAAGCTTCTCAGACCAAGAAGACTCTCATTGAGGGCAAGATGACCCATCCTCGAGCGATTGTGGTGGACCCTCGGCACGGGTGAGCTCTAGATTGAGTGGTATAGCTGGTGTCGGGTTATTTGTTGGTTAATAAACTAATGTAATTTTTCATCAATTTAATTGCCCAAAATTGTAAAATCACTTTTGCACACTGCAGGGTAAATTTTTTTTGAAAGACGTATTTTCTGCTCACCAAGGCTGCATATATTTGATTAAAAAAAAACAGATTTTATTTTATTTTATTAATTTATTTGAAATTAAGTTTTTATACCATTACAAATGTATTTAATGTGACTTTGATTGGAATATAGTTATTTGAAATTGTAATAATTTTTCACAGCATTGTGGTATTCCACATTTTTGACTGGTAGTCTTCAACCTCAAGAGGCTTGCTTTAAAAACCAGCAGCAACCAAAATACGACAAAATACTCTAATCCTCAATAGATAAATCAATTTATAAAAAAAGGAGTATCTCAATTTATAAGTCAGAACTATGCATTTTGAAAACGTTTGATCTCTTTAAGCTGGATGTACTGGACTGACTGGGAGGAGGACCCGAAGGAGAGCAAGCGAGGGAAGATTGAGAGGGCCTGGATGGACGGAACCAACCGGAACGTTCTGCTGACCTCTAAGACGGTTCTGTGGCCCAACGGCCTGAGTCTGGACATCCCTCAGGGCATCCTGTACTGGGTGGATGCTTATTACGACCGAATCGAGATGGTCTATCTCAACACCACTGCACGCAAGGTGCCGTCACACCGCTGATATAATATATATGATATTCACATACACACACACACACACACACACACACACACACACACACACACACACACACACACACACACACACACACACACACACACACACACACACACACACACTCACTCACTTCAATGTAGTTCCACAACCATAAGACCTCCGTTCATCCTCAGAACACAGTTTAAGATATTTTAGATTTAGTCCGAGGGCTTTCTGTCCTTTGAATGTAAGTGTATGCCCACTTTGTGTCCACGTCCAGAAGGGAATGAAAACATCATCACAGTAGTCCATATGAGACATCAGTGGGTTAGTTAGACTCTTTTGAAGCGTCAACAATACATTTTGGTCCAACAATAACAAAAAAATACGACTATTCAGCATTGTCTTCTCTTCCGTGTTCCTCAAATAAAGAATCAAACGGTCATGAATCATGATTCGGATCGCGTGTCAAACTAGCAAACTACTGAAATCAAGTGACATTGGCGATATGAATCACGAACCAATCTGCTGATTCACGACGTTTGAATCTTTATTTGAAGTTTGAAAACAAACGTGGAAGAGAAGACAATGCTGAATAAAATTGTATTTTTTGTTATTGTTGGACCAAAATGTATTGTCGACACTTCAAAAGAGTCTAACTAACCCACTGATGTCACATATGGACTACTGTGATGATGCTTTCATTCCCTTCTGGACGTGGACAGTATAGTTTGCATACACTTACATTCAGGACAGAAAGCCCTCGGACTAAATCTAAAATATCTTAAACTGTGTTCTGAGGATGAACGGAGGTCTTACGGGTGTGGAACGACATTAGGGCGAGTCATTAATAAAATAAATTTCATTTTTGGGTGAACTAACCCTTTAAGAATGGAAACCAAGAGATAACAGCTTGAACAGATGATTCACTTGCCAGTTGTCGATCATGTAACATCATATTCTTTCTGCTTAGACGGTTTACGACGGACAGGAACTGAACCATGCCTTCGGTCTGTGCCACTACAAACACTTCCTGTTCTGGAACGAGTACCGCAGCGGCAGCATCTATAAACTGGACCAAAACACCAAAACGGTCACTTTGCTACGCAACGAACGGCCCCCAATCTTTGAGATCCGCATGTACGATGCCCAACAACAGCTAGGTAATTATAGGGTGTTTTTGCTCTGGATTTTGTATTTGTATTTTACAGTGTCCTGTAATTTATAATTAATAATGTAATTTAACCATAGTAATAACAGTAAATTATGCATAATTACATGCAACTAACCCTCAACCTACACAAACCATATAGTAAGTACATGTAGTTTATTACTATTACTAAGTACTTACCAGATGCCATTCTTACGTGTGTTCATCACAGGAAGTAATGCTTGTAGAGCGAATAACGGTGGCTGTAGTAGTCTGTGTTTGGCCACTCCCACTGGCAGGTCATGTGCCTGTGCTGAGGACCAATTACTGGACCCCGCAGACAACACCAGCTGTAAAGGTAACACAAGCATACACTACATTACACTGCATATTTACAAACTAAATAATAATGCATTAATACAAGTGAATTGTCAAAATCGGTCATTAAAGGGATAGTTCACTGATAAATGAAAATGATCCCATGATTTACTCACTCTCAAGCCATCCTACGTGTATATGACTTTCTTCATTCATTCTCAATTGGAGTTATATTAAATAATATCTTGGCTCTTCCGAGCTTTATAATGGGAGGGAATGGTACCTGAGATTTTGAAGGCCAAAAAAGTGCATCCATCAATAATAAAGTAATACGTGTGTTAAAAAAGGCGTTCTGAAGCAATGCCATGCGTTTTTGTAAGAAAAATATCCATATTTATAACTTAATAAACTATAATCACTGGCTAACGTCCGTATGCGAGTCTAGCTCCGGCGGAAGAGTGACCTTTGACCTGGAGCATAATGCATTGACGAACACAGAAGTGCAGAAGATAGAACAATGCAACCAATCACAGTTTGTTTGTTCCGCGTCATGTTAAGGGGCGTGAAAATGTAAAGTCGTTGTCCCTGCACTACCAGACCGCCGTGCATCTATAGATTATTCATTCATGAATGTTGTGCAAGTTCACTGCAACAATGTAGTCGCGAACTTCACATATTATTGAAAATGCAGCGTTTAGTTCAGGGGTGGGGAACGTTGATCCAGAAGGGCAGAGTTTCGCTCCAACTCTGAAAGAAAACACTCACCTGCCTGTAACTTTAGGAATCCTGAAGGCCTTGATTAGCTTCAGGTGTGTTTGATAAGGGTTGGAGCTAAACTCTGCAAGAGAGTGGCCCTTCTGGATCAACGTTCCCCGCCCCTGGTTTTGTTGATCCTGGTTAGCCTCATTGTCACAGTTGTAAACGCGACGGCGTTCATCTCCCATGACAGAGTTTGGCATCAAAGACTGTTAAAGAACGCAACACACACGTCTCTCAGACATCCTGTAGAATTCAACCAATCAGATAACGACTTCGAAACTCCTAAAGTGTTTCCAGATAAGTGTGCCGTATGCATCAGATGTTCAGCCAATTGTCCATGGGCGTGACGTCTGAGGCTTAGGCCCTGTCCCAAATGGCACCCTAAACCCTCACGGTGTTCCTCTGAGTCCGCACTTTCACAACTTAAACCCGCTTTGACTGCCGGGGAGAAGTCCGCTGCGTAGCTCGCACCAGTGCGGGCTCGGCAGAAGCGCGCTTCGAGGGCGCATAACTGCCGCAAAGGGAGCGCTCACGAAGCACCCTTCTGAGACCTTAAATGACAAATGAGACGCCCTTCAGTCTTGTGGACTTAAGGCTGCAACATACTCCACAAGAACAGAGAAAAAAGTTCTCGCTCCCAGGGCTGCGAGGACAAAATGACGTCAGTTTGTTCTCTCAGCGCTGGTTTGGGAGTTCTCGCAGCTTGTTCTCGACACATCGCCCGAGCAGAACTTTTTTCTTGCGGGTGTCCGAGAACTATTGTGTGATTGGTCAGACATTTAAAGTGGGCGTGGTTAATGCGGAGAAACACAGATGATCGGCACCTGCTTTTCTCGTGAAGTATTGAATGTACAAACAAACTTTGTTCTTGTTCTTGCCACCTCAAGAAAACGAACAAATTTCTTTGTTCTTGCAGAGTATGTTCCAAGCTTTAACGGACACGCGCACGCAGCGGCCATTGCAAGTCCACAAGACCTAAAGTGCACATGAAGTGTGCCATTTGGGACAGGGCCTTAGATTACTTTTTGCCTACTTTTTGGCCACTGCACCATTGTCTTTGTTTTATGACAGCATTAAGGTGCAACACCACCCCCTACTGTACTGGAGTATCAACCAGACAGTTACTGGCAGTGGATTATTTACGATGTTGTTATATGTGTAGTATTAACAAACATAGTCTGTCCATCAGAAGGCTAATTACTGCTGAAGAAATAACATGTTAGAAACTTCCATTCAGAGTGACCCAGGTGAGAAGTGTGCCAATACAGCGGGATAAGAGTTCATTCAGTCCTGACAGAAAACAACGCAAGAAAAGCCTTGCTGAGCAGAAGCAAATCTGTTTGTGCCAGCTGCTCGATTGTACTGTCAGATAATGCATCATGTCTGGGCTTTAATCTGTGACTGACTGTTGATAAAATCGGCTGAATTGAACATCAAGCGGTTTGGTTTTTGTGTCTGAATGTTGGAAACAGAAACCCCTCAGATGTTTTCTTTCACAGAGCTTGGCCTTCAGCAGACTTATTTACATTTTTTTTGTGTGTGTGTGTGTGTGTGTGTGTGTGTGTGTTTCCTCACAGCAAACCCGTCGTACATTCCTCCTCCGCAGTGCCAGCCGGGAGAGTTCGCCTGTAAGAATAACCGCTGTATTCAAGACCGCTGGAAATGCGACGGAGATAATGACTGTCTGGACAACAGCGACGAGACCGCTGAACTGTGCCGTAAGAACACACTCACGTCATGCGTTTAACAAGCTCTTTCCATGAAGCTACCACACACATGCAGGGGTTGTCTTTTGTCCATCTGTAGATCAGCACACATGCCCTGCGGATCGCTTCAAGTGTCAGAACAACCGCTGTATCCCCATGCGTTGGCTGTGTGATGGAGACAACGACTGCGGCAACGACGAAGACGAATCTAACACTACATGCTCAGGTACACACACACTCATTGAGTCATGGTCTGTTTGCATTTAATCTGAATTTGCAGCACTATGACGTTCTTCACACTAAGCTCAAAGATTCACTCTGTAAACACTATTTTTAAGAGCAAAATTTGATGTTAACGTCTGTGTTTCTATGGGGCGTTTTGCCCTGTGGACTTCTAGAAATGTAGCTCTTTTAAAACACACTTTCATTACTTTATTTATTTTGTCCACTTAAATGTCAGTGGACATTTATGCGGCCCAGGAGATCGTGTTTCCTTCTGGAGCATCCGTGAATGTTTGAACCTTTTTTATCAATCGTCCTCAGTGTGAAAGGATCTCAAAATCATACAGTCATTGCTGGAGAGGGTTCAAATATGCAAAAGATGCTGGAAAACTGAGGAATGTGAAGGACCTGGAGGATTTTTCTGAAGAGCATTAGGCAGTTTAACTGCTCAGACAAACAAGAGACTCACGAACAACCATCACAAGACAAAAAACAGCCTGTCCAGCTGTATAGGTTTTTCAGATCTTTGGATCTAATGGACAAAATAAGCTCACGCAATTTACATATGAACACGACCAGAGACGACAAAAAACGTACGGAGAGCAGCAGCTTTAGTTTCTGCTCTGAAAGCCGCAAGACCACACCAAACACTGTGAGAATGTGTTAGAAATCAGGATTGGTGAGAGAACATTGTGATCGGTACGTTTTACATCTTCAAACCAAACTTGGGTCTTCAGCCGACAAAGCTTAAATCCCGTCTGACTAGCGCTCTTCACATAATTATGCGTTAGGTCAGTAGATGGAGAGCAGGTGGTCTGTTGTGATACATTTGACCATATGAGTGTTTAATCTGGGCGAATGCGTTTTCCACTACCTCTAAAAGTAGTTGAAAGTTGACAAGCTCAAAATGTTTTAGACCCTGTTTACACATTCCACATACGAACAACCAACACACATCTTAATACCAGGTTTAATAAGGGCCTATGATGAAGGCATGGTCAAAAAAATAATAATAATTAACCATTGTCAAATAAAGTACCCAAAAGTGATAAGAGTTCGGCCTTATTCCAGGGCAAAAGCTTTAAAAATAAGTCAATATAACAACACTGATCAACACACTCACACTCACTGATGAGAAATGTCTGTTCACAGCATGTGCTCACTAGGCTCAGTTTTCTTGTCTGTTTACACTGCAAGCAAAAATCAGTACATATTTACTGTGTAAATGCAATGAAGTAGGTTAGACTAATGACATTTTACTATTGGCGGAGTCTTCCCGCACAACACAATAGAAATGAAAACCCATCTGAGCACTTCTTGTCCATAACCAAAAACACACACAAGTTTAAATCTACACTAATCACACATCTGATGACTGAAACTTCTCAATCAATATTGCTGAAAAATATTAATCAGCTGAAAGTATTTCCCTGTGAGCTTCTCTCATGACCTTTTGCTAAACTCTAATGTACATTAGACAGCCATGTATAAATATAGAGTTTATCACGCATGGTATATCGGACGCAGTGTTGGACTCTTCAGCAAACTATATTTAACTTCATGACTGTATTGTATGGTTTGCGCTCTTTAATATAGATCATATCTATTTTAAGGGCATTGCTGTCTATGATACTGCATTGGCAAGACATTCTAGATAGCAATGTAATATTTGGTCTCACACATGGGCACCAGAATTTAGGGAGTCTCAAGAGGTGGCACTAAATGAATATTGTGAGTTTTAGTCAAACTCCTCTTAAAGTGTGTGTGAGCGTGTCAGATAAGTCTGATATGTCATAATCATCAGATTTATGTGACCAGCCAATGAGTCTCACCTTGAAAGTAAAGTAAAATTCAGGAAGACTGTTGAATAAAGTGGAGGAAGTTTGTCAGCTGACCAGTCTGAAGGATTTGTGAGGTATCAGATTACACAAGAAACTTTGTTTTGTTATTTTGCTGACATATTTCCTTCTGAAATCATAAAAGGTTTGAATTTCCTTTACGTGCTAGGATCACAAGATCCTACTTCCCACTTCTAAATGTACAATTCTGACTCTGTGGTCAGAGAGAGTGGGAAACAAGTCTTTGTCCATTGCATGCTTTTTTGCAATAAACCACAAATGGTTACAGATATCCAAGTACTGTGCATTATACACGCACACTGATCAGGCATTACATCATGACCTAATTATTCCTAATATTGTGTTGGTCCCCCTTTTGCTGCCAAAACAGCCCTGACCCGTCGAGGCATGGACTCCACTAGACCCCTGAAGCTGTGCTGTGGTATCTGGCACCAAGATGTTAGCAGCAGATCCTTTAAGTCCTGTAAGTTGTGAGGTGATGCTTCCATGGATCGGACTTGTTTGTTCAGCACATCCCACAGATGCTCGACTGGAGTGAGATCTGGGGAATTTGGAGGCCAAGTCAACGCCTCAAACTGGCTGTTGTGCTCCTCAAATCATTCCTGAAGCATTTGTGCTTTGTGTCAGGAGCATTATCCTGCTGGAAGAGCCACAGCCACCAGAATACCGTTTCCATGAAAGCAAGTCTAAGCAATGCTTAGGTAGGTGGAGCGTGTCAAAGTAACATCCACATGGATGGAGGACCCAAGGTTTCCCAGCAGAACATTGCCCAAAGCATCACACTGCCTCCGCCGGCTCGCCTTCTTCCCATAGTGCATCCTGGGGCCATGTGTTCCCCATGTGTGGCCTTTGTTACACACACACCCGGCCATCCACGTGATGTAAAAGGAAATGGGATTCCTCAGACCAAGCCAACTTCTTCCATTGCTCTGTGGTCCAGTCTGATGCTCATGTGCCACTGTTGGTGCTTTCGGCGGGGTCAGGGGTCAGAGGTCACCCTGACTGGTCAGCGGCTATGCCGCCCCATACACAACAAACTGAGATGCTCTGCAATGTTTGATTGAAGCCTTCGCTCCCCACGTGCATCAATGAGCCTTGGCCGCCCATGACCCTGTGGCCGGTTCTCCACTGTTCCTTCCTTGGAGCACTTTTGATAGATACTGACCACTGCAGACCGGGAACAGCCCACAAGAGCTGCAGTTTTGGAGATGCTCTGACCCAGTCGTCTAGCCGTCACAATTTGGCCCTTGTCAAACTCACTTAAATCCTTAAGCTTGCCCATATTTCTTCCTTTTAACACATCAAATTTAAGGACAACTTGTTCACTTGCTGCCTTCTATATCCCACCCATTAACAGGAGCCGTGATGAAGAGATCATCAGTGTTATTAAATCGGTGTATAATCATTTATCAGTCTCATCCCTTTTCTTAAAAATAGTTAAAAGGCTGAAATGCAAAGTTTTTATAAATAACTTTTTATAAATAAAACTTATTATATACGCAAATTATTTGAACTGTAACATTTTAATTTTAATTTTTGTACACTCTCCCAGCCCTCTCTTTGCCAAAAAGGTCACATGCCCCTTTAATTCGGTTTTATTTCTCAGTATGACTTAACATTACTGCAATAATTATAGACACAGGTACAGGTCGTTGTTATTGTCCAGATTGTGATTTGATATCAAATAAAATGTTCTTTAAAAGTACTTGAAAGTCCTTGAATCTGATGTTAATGAAAGAGTGGGAACCCTGAATTCAGTTCACATTTCCAAACATTCATTTAGTCTTTAATTGTAATAATCCAGTGTGAATTTTGCATTCACAGTGAGTCCAACAACAGATGGTCCAAACATAGATGTGATCTCACGGTGATTGAGTTTGTCTGGGATTGCATGAAGCAATGGAAAAAACTGAGACCATATCCGCCATATTGAAAAGATCAAGATCCTCCTAAATACAAATAGAGCAGCAAGATTCCCTTCCAAGAATTCCAACCTGGTGGACACTATAGAAATAAATAAACCCTTATTATTGCACAATACGTATGAATCCACTTATAAAACATCGGTTTTTCATAACAAATTCCATATTAAGTGCTCTGCAAAATTAATAGATGTTGATGATGAACTGTTTCCATATAAAAGCAGTCGGGAATGGAATCTGAGAAGGACTGTAAATTTTGTACTATAAATCTGCTGCTTTTTTTTTTTTTTTTTAGTAAACTGGCTTACAGATGACCTGAAGACCATAATAATATATAATAATGATAACTATATATAATAGCTGAGTTTTGCTTCTCTGTTGCAGCTCGGACGTGTCCTCCGAATCAGTACTCGTGTGCCAGTGGCCGCTGTATTCCCATCTCCTGGACATGTGACCTGGATGATGACTGCGGGGATCGCTCCGATGAGCCGACAACCTGTGGTAGAGGATGTTCAATTCATCCATTAATATGAATGTGATACTTTTAGAAAAACTAGTACAGTGCTTGGCGGATCCATTTCAACTTTGAAGGAAATGTTTTATGACATTTTATAGAGCACATGTCTGAAGCTCATAGCGCAGGTGCACTTACGGCATGTCTGAATCCACTTTTGCTAGTTTAACGGTGGGAAAAAGGGTCAGCGCTCCAGGCGCATGGTCTAAAAGGGTCGTCCCTAGTCTCTTAATGAGTCATGGTGTGTTTCGGGCGTAATGTGCAATAAAGCAATCAGATGCTGCCTCCCAATTCACCTACTTATACTACGTCCTAAAAGTATGTACTCTTTTTGTGAAGAAAAAGTACATACTTTTGAGTGTGTAGCAGAAAAATATGCAAGTTTCGGGACTGCTTCGCCATCTTTAACGGACTCTGTCGCTTAGTTACGTGCATCCCGTCACCGTTTAACTGCCCTGTCAATCATCGTCAGATTCATCACAGTTCAAATCCTCCACATTCAGTTTAATCTCCTGCCGTATCGGAGAGAAATGTAGCCGCTCGTTGATCTGCCATGTGTGTGTCTCCTCATGTGTTTGCAGTTTAAATATAATGATGCATTTATGGCCAAACGTGTCATTACAAAAGTTCTCAATGCTGCTGCAGGTGAAATATAATGTGGACAACACTGAATAAATATCTTTTCATCAGGTTAAATACTGATAGTTGGTCACCTTTATCTAAACTTCTCTACCTACCCGTCGGACTCGTACATCCACCATGTTTGTAGTTTTTTAACACTTTTTATCCGCGTTTGTAGTTCTAATCCAATCCTCGTCCAACTCGCAATGGGTTGTGGGTAATATCAGCCGTTAGAGTGCACATCGATGATAGGACCCTTGGAATTACATCTATTTATCTATTTAATACCTCACGAAAAAGCTAATTTTCGATCAATTAAATTCAAAACTTTATTATATCACTAAAGAATTTCTTTGTGTAAAACTTTTATAATATATTATTCAATGCAATATTATATGACCACTTTGAACTATGTAAAGCATATGCTGAAAAGTCATATTCATATTTACATGCAACCAGTAAAAAAATGTATGTTGCATTTAACTATTGATTATATGAGATGAGTTTTGTTAATTTTCAATGTTATTGATGGTAACTGATGGTTTCTGATGATGTTTGTGTCATCAAGCATACCCGACCTGTTTCCCGCTCACTCAGTTCACCTGTAATAACGGGCGCTGTATCAACATCAACTGGCGCTGTGATAACGGTGAGCTGCTGAAGGCTTTTTCTTCTCTGTTCTTTTTGTGTGCCTTGCACTTTTTCCCTCATTTGTCTTTGTTGATCATTTCATGTGTCTTTTGTGTAACGTCATGTCCTCTTCTCTTGACCATTTGCCCCTCCCCCTGTGTCACATGGGCTGTGTGTTGCAGAAAAGGATTGTGGGGACAGCTCTGATGAGTTCAATTGTCCGAACCCGACCGGTTAGTGCATAGATCAACATGCACCATAAAAAAAGTACTTGAGTTATAACATCATAATGACGTCTCCACAGGATTTCAGGAAATACCTGTAAAGCTGTTGAAAGGTCTAAAATATCTGCAACAATTCATTATTTCTAAAATATTGCCCCTAAATGATAAAAAAAACAAGCCCCTGCCCATCTCACTTTAACTAACATCACTATTAACATCCATAGAATAGATTTAGCAATAAATATTAACCAGTGTTCATTCCCAGTGGTGCATGTGTGATCTATGCAGTTTCTGTGATGTTTACTTTTCATTTTCTATTGTTACAAAATTGTGTAAAATGTGTCTAAACAAGCTGCCACATTTACCATGTTATATTAATGTGAAATACTCATATTTCATCCTAAATGTAATTTGTTTATATATTTGTATTACAAATTAATTATATTAAATCATAGCCTATAGTTCACATGGACATGGGGATTCCATGTTGGTCCAGAATATCTAAGAAATATGTTTCCCAGCATGGTTGCTGCTTTTATATTGGTAAAGTATTAACGGTAGCTTATAACTACTTTAATAAAGTGATTAAACTTAGTTTTTAGTTTGAGTCAAAAGATTGGACACACCTGTTCTTTCTTCACCATGAGTAATAGTCATCAGCTAGCAAACAAAACTGTAAAACAATGCAAATCACAGTATGGAAATTCTGCAGAATGTTTGATTTTGTTTTTCAAGTTAAACTAAATTAAACATGTTAGCAACTAGGTGAAATTAATCAAAAAATGTATATTTTATTTAATTTAATGATTTTATTTTTATGGTTTTAGCTAACAATAATAACCCTGACAATTTACACAATGTTGCCAAAAGTTTTGGGACACCTGCCTTCACATGCACATGAGCTTTAATGCCATCCCATTGTTAATCCGTAGGGTTTAATATGGAGTCGGCCCCTTTGCAGCTCTAACAGCTTCAGCTCTTCTGGGAAGGCTTTCCTCAAGGTTTAGGAGTGTGTTTATGGGGATTTTGCCCATTCTTCTAGAAGCTCATTTGTGAGGTCAGGCACTGATGTTGGACGAGAAGGCCTGGCTCTCAGTCTCCGCTCTAATTCATCCCAAAGCTGTTCTATCGGGTTGAGCTCAGGACTCTGTGCAGGCCAGTCAAGTTCCTCCACGCCAAACTCCTCATCCATGTCTTTATGGACCGACACTTTGTGCACTGGAGCGCAGTCATGTTGGAACAGGAAAGGTCCCCAAACTGTTCCCACAAAGTTGGAAGCATGAAATTGTCCAAAATGTCTTAGTATGCTAAAGCATTAAGAGTTCCTTTTACTGGAACTAAGGAGTAATCCACCTCCTCTAAACTTTACACTTGGCACAATGCAGTCAGGCAGGTCCCATTTTCCTGGCAACCGCCAAACCCAGACTCGTCCATGGGATTGGCAGACAGAGAAGCGTGATTGGTCACTCCACATGTCTTTACTGCTCTAGAGTCCAGTGGCGGTGTGCTTTACTCCACTGCATCCCACGCTTTGCATTGCACTTGGCGATATAAGGCTTGTTTGAGCTGCTATATACCCACTCTCTAGACACACTTTTCTTGAGCTAATCTGAAGGCCACACACAGTTTGGAGGTCTGTATCTATTGACAGAAAGTTGGCGTCTTCTGTGCACTGTGCGCCTCAGCATGCGCTGACCCCGCTGACCCCGTGATTTTACGTGGTCTACAGTTGAGTGTGTAATATTTACTAGTGAGGAAATGTCAGGAATGGACTTATTGCACAGGTGGCAACCTATCACGGCCCCACGCTTGAGTTCACTGAGATCCTGAGAGAGACCCATTCTTTCACTAATGTGTGTAGAAGCGTCTGCAGGCCTAGTAAGCGTCTGTATGCGTCTGCATGAAAGTAATTAGAACACCTGAATTCAGTGATTTGGAGGGGTGTCCCAATACTTTTGACAATATAGTGTATATTTGTCTGCAAAACACATTTCAAAGAAAATCCTTTATATCATTGGTTGTAAGAAACATGAATTTATTCAAGTGTGTCCAATCCTTTGACTGGTGGTCAACTTTAAAATGTGGCTTACTATATACATAATATTTGAGGGGATCATAGCATGCATTTGACCATTTAACCTCTTCCAGACAATGACTGTGGTGATAACAGTGATGAGGCCGGCTGTAGTCATTCATGCTCCAGCGCTCAGTTTAAATGTAACAGCGGTCGCTGTATACCCGACTACTGGACCTGCGACGGAGACAACGACTGTGGTGACTACAGTGACGAGACCCACGCCAACTGCACTAACCAGGGTGAGTTCATGACACTAATGCTTTGTTCCACATCATCACTTATGCTGCCTTCTAAGAAACCACAGTTTGGACTAATTCTGAGGCTGTTTTAGAGCAGCACTAGGTAACTTTTCTACCTTCATAATATATTTTTTAAGACTCTTGTGATGATAAATCGACTTACAATAGGTTGAATGACACGTCTGCCATAGCCTGATGGGGTCTGTATCGTTTTTAATCGTACTTTTAAACTTCGGGTTTTGGGTAGTAACCCAAGAACAAAAAGAACTACAAAATTCGACTGCTTTACGGGATATACGTCACTTCCACCAACACACACACTTCCTTAAATTCGGACGTGCGAGCCCAACTTTGTTTGTCGGATAATATAGTCATGTCCGAAGCAGCAGAGACAAATAAGAAAGAAAAGGTTTTGTTGGAGGAAAGCAGTAAGAGGAAATGAAAAAGTGATGGGATTAAAGGCAGGACGAGGATCAACATGTGACCAGCGTTTGCTCGTCGGCGTGAGCTGAAGGAGGCGTGCCCGACCGATGCTGACCTGCTTGTTACGGTGATTACCTACCACTCAAACATTGAACTGAAGTATCATATAGATTCTGTAAAACGGTAACCAATAGACTACTATAATGACGCTGGCTTGCAAACGTGAGCATCGTGATTATTTGGCGTTTGAAAAAAATGAAACCCATGAAATTATATTCATATGACATGCTGAAACATATGCCACTGACTGTACCTGCAATGAAGACATTTCACACGCGCCGCCAGAAGAACACCTGCATGTGAACTCCTCCTGCAGTGTTCAGGGGAACTGTTAGTGCTGCACCAACCCGCGGGCCGCTTTTATGAAGTTATTTGGCCCGCCCCGCACCACTGTATATATTTTTACAACCCGCCCCGCACCCGCGACCATTAAATAGACATACGGGGTCCGCGGGTTATGAGACGACCCGCGCATCACTAGTTCAGGGCTATCAGGGTTGTCTTGTCAACAAATGCACGCGCGATGGCATCCCCTGATGTAGGATGACAGAGCTTACGACAGTAGTTGAGGACATTATTTTTCCCCAACTGTAGGGGGACCCTGAGAGCAAAAGTTGCCAAGTGCTGCTTTAACATGTTGAAGTGGGAATACATAATAATATGAAAGTACTTGGATGTCTTAGCAAAGCCAGTTTTTGATTCAGCTGTCAGGAAGTGAAAGATACACCAAGCCACTAGCACATTGTTTAGTAAAGGCCATCTCTTGTACAGGCACAAAGGAAGTACACTAGTGAGAGAAGGCAAGGTGACCAATGGTGACTAAAAGAGCTGCTGAGTTCATTAACCTAAGGGTTTATGGGTTAACCAAAGCTCACCATAACCGACCAGAGCTCTACATAACTCATGGATCCAGTCAAGTCAAATCACTTCAATTCTTTTCAATAGCAGTGTCAAAATCCCTCAATTTGAAACTAATTTGTGTCACAGAAAGAAATTAAAGAAGCCATTACTCTGAAAAAAACACATTAAGACACATTTTGAGTTAATAAATAAGGAATCCTTGTGTTCATATACACCACTGGCTTTTTTTGCCCAAATATAGACTTGTCTCTCTCTCCTGGGGATAAACGTGTTTGCCAGCGGCTCTAGAGTCAGATATGAGGCACATTACAGGGTGATGATGGATTTAAAAAGGGATTATTACAAACAAATCCCACCACAATAACAGTTTTATTCACCTTTGGAGAACTAACAATGTTTACCTTTGTTAATTTAGCAGATGTTTTTATCCAAAATGACTTGCAAATGAAGAATATAACAGCATTAGTGATTCTGAGATTCTAGGTTGTTAAAAGATTGTTTCAAAACAGCTTCACAATAATAAACAGGAAAATAACGAAGGCAAACTTGAGACAAATTCAAATTCTGCTGTAGAAGACAATAGTGTCCTTATTCAGATCAATTCAGTCCAATATTGATTTAATTCAGTAGCCTGACGAGCCAGACCCACATCAAGATGTTTGGTCTGGAAACTCACCATTGGCAGCTCAATCCGAGGGGCGGATAAACGGTTGTCTTTCAAACTCCCTCTGCACGCGATAGGATAGCGCTACACCAACCAGAGCAACGAAGGTGAAGCAGAGCTCGCTGACAGATTAAACATTCGCCGTATCCAGTCGGCTAAACTCTGAATACATCTTCCCTTTTTAAGAATGACTTCAGTGCCGTTCTTTGTTCTTTTCTCAGAGAAAAGCTTAACTCCAAGTCTTCCAGAGTCGCGGTCAAAGCTGATTCGAAAGACCGCCGCCGTTCGCCAGTTTCTGTGTTTACTAGAAGCACGCAAACGCAACTCGGCCGTCGTCATTATGGCCCCGCCCACCGACTCTATACACGATGTGATTGGCCCGGCAAGAGTTAGGCGAATACAGCTCAGAAGGGTATTGAGAGTTGCTATACGATACTCGCGGGCAGATTAGATTTGCTGCCGCTAGGGGGCGTCTAGATTTCTAGGCTATTAATTCAGTGCAATAATTTGTTGAAAAATGTATAAATCATTAAACAAATTACATTTTAAAGCAACTCTACAGAAGACAATAGTGTCATCATTCAGATCAATTCAGTTCAAGTTTTGTTCTCATCCGATAGAATCAGTGTAGTCAAAAGCTACTCAGGGGCAATAGCCTTGTGGGTAGCACGGCGATATTTAGCGCAGTTGTGCTCTCTCTCTCTCTCTCTCTCTCTCTCTCTCTCTCTCTCTCTCTCTCTAGTCTCTTTAGTCAAGCGAAATTAGCCGTGTGGCTGACAAGAAAAGCAAAGATGAATGGGAGTGTTTCTACTGATGTTAAGATGACTTTAAGGGGTCTGATATCTGCTCGGCTTACGGTTGAGTTTGCATATTATAAAATGGTTGGAGATCTTGATACTTTTGAACAAACTTGGGGTTTGAATGATGTTTTATGTAAATTAGAAGATGGAATTTTACAAATGTGTGTGTGAGTATTTTATTGTGATTATTATTATTATCATTTTTTTTTTTTTTTTTTTTTTTTTTTTTTTTTTTTTTTTTTCTTGTTTGTTGAATATGAGCATATGTGAATATCTCTGTGTTTTATATATTTATATATTTTGATTAATTGTTAAAATAAAGAAAGACTAAAAGTCTCTCTCTCTCTCTCTCTCTCTCTCTCTCTCTCTCTCTCTCTCTCTCTCTCTCTCTCTCTCTCTCTCTCTCTCTCTCTCTCTCTCTCTCTCTCTCTCTCTCTCTCTCTCTCTCTCTCTCAAACTTTGCTTCCTGTCAACTAACTGTCCTGTCATAAAAGCAAAAAAACCCCCACAAAATAACTCTTAAAGAATAGAAAATATCAAGCTAAGACAGAGATGTAGGCTTGACACAGATAAACAACAGTGAAATAGTAGGAAATTCTATTAATAAGGTTCTATTACCAAAGTTCCTAGCTTACTTTTCAATGTTGCAAACATGTTGAATTACTAGCTGGGTGAGACAAGGAGCTCTGCCTTCACAAATATGGAGATGGAAGAGGTAGAGCTGCTTGTCATGGGTGTAGCATTAGTAGGACAATCAGAAATTGAAAAGAGGAGAGGGCCACGTACCAAACCCTGAGGTACACCCTCAGTTTTTGATGGATCTTTAACACTTCTCCCCTCCAGGATAAGCTACCAAAGCTAAGATATTTTGCAGAGTGTAAACTCTTAACAAGTAGTTTTATGAAATTATAGATTGTCCACAAATGTTTTCTCCCAAATAAAAATGGACATTGCTACACACTCTTTTGTTCCTCTCGACAGCAACCCGTCCTCCCGGTGGCTGTCACACAGATGAGTTCCAGTGTCGTGTGGACGGGTTATGTATTCCCCTCCGCTGGCGGTGTGATGGAGACACTGACTGCATGGATCTGAGCGATGAGAAGAACTGCGAGGGTGTAACGCACATGTGTGATCCAGCAGTGAAGTTTGGCTGCAGGGACTCTGGTAATGATGCAGAAAATATTTAGTGAGCCATGAGTAGACATTTTACAAGCAAATGGATCATAATCATCACAGACTTGGTGATGTTTACAGAGAAAACTGCAAAGTAACACAAGCTGAGGCAATAATGAAACTCTCTCATAAATGCCCTTTCTTACTTTCATATAGTCTAAGAGAGGTATACAGTTCATATTAGTGAAAAGATTGGTTCAGATGTATTGTTTCAATCAATACAATCGACCATATCATTTGAGTAATCACTCAAAATGGCTCCCAGAGGTTCATTTTCCATCTCTTTACGTAGCGAAGTTTTATTTATTTAAATATTTGGTCCCACTTTATGTTTAGTGTCTTTAACTACCATGTTCTTATGTCAAAAAATGTTAAGCACAATGTTCTTATTGTGTTGATATTGTATTACAGAACACTTGTGCTGCTATTTAGGTGTGATATGGAAAAGGTTAGGGCCAAGTTTGCTGCTTTCCAGGCAGGTTTTTGAGCCCGTAAATTACGACCTCAAACCACGACTCACGAGCGCGTAACTGGGAGTACATCGATGTAGTACGATTTCACAGGTGGGGAGTCACAGGTTTGACTGCCGTTCCAGTGCACTTTCACAGGTAGAAGGTTGGAAAAGCACGGGTTACGGGGTTACCAAGTGTGTAAAGGGGTAGGATCAACATTGTTACTGTATATGTGTATGTAAACACAGAAATGAAGTATGTACTCATGTAATTACATGCAGGATACATAATAAATGCATTGCATCAAATGATTATTTCATGTTAAGACATTTAATATAAAGTGGGTCCAAGAAAAGGTCATTCTCCATTCATGAGGTCACAAGTAAATTCAATGTAGTTTTCCTCATGTTAACAAGAATATATCCTGTGTGTTTTCTGTGTAGCGCGGTGTATCAGTAAGGCTTGGGTGTGTGATGGTGACAGTGACTGTGAAGATAACTCAGATGAAGATAACTGTGAGGCGCTGGTGTGTAAACTCTCCCATCACGTGTGTGCTAATGACACCAGCATTTGTCTGCCCGCCGAGAAGCTCTGTGATGGCAAAGACGACTGTCCTGACGGCTCCGATGAAAAACTCTGTGGTAAGACATGAGATGATGTTCACTGATGTCAAGAATGGCTTCATGCTGTTTGGAAACGGACACTAGCAGGATGCTGATGGAAATACTCACAGTGACAAAAAAACAAACCAAAAATGCATCTGGAGCACAACTCCTTATTTAGACCATCATTTAAGTATGTATATATTAGTGCTGTCAACCGATACATTTAAAAAAAAAAGTTTAAAAAAAGTTTACTTACGTTTTTCTGTAATGAATCATCATTTAAAACATTGTAGTTTAAAATATTTTTTAATTGTATTAATTTCAGTTACTCTTCAAATGAATGTACAAACAACTTAAAGACAGTATATTTTAAATATTGGTTGTAATGGCATATTTTTATGAATAAAGGCCAGTATCACTGATACTAATAAAGCTACTGATGTCTCTATGAACATTAATGATAGACATTCAAAATTACAGTGTAATTGAAAGCTATATAAATTTCAACTTTTATTAGACTGTAAAAAAACTTTTAATTTAACTTAAAACCCATCTTCATTTAAACCCAATATAATGTCATCTCATTTCCTCACAACTCTTTAAGTTCATTTAAGACGTTATTTAACTCATTTAAGACTGCTCTTATAAGGGTACTTTACAAAACAGGCATTTTGGCAAATCAGCATGTTATTGTTTGTTCAAGCGCGAAAGAGATCTCGATTCTGGTGTTTCGTGTGTGTGTGTGTATGTCAGGACCATAGACTGTAAAAAAATATGGACGTAGTGTCCCGTAGGTTTCTGAAAAGCATTTTTGAAGTGTAAAGACGGAGCCGGCTGTCTCCATCTTGGCAGCACGTCACCGCGTGTCACTCCTAAATAACTGAAAATGGGCAAAGAGGCGGGACGTGGTGACGTGGTAGACGAATAACAATCCACCTGTCACTCAAGTGGCCACTCCCTTAATTATGCAGAACTTCAAAGATTAATATTATTTAAACAGATGAGTTCGTGAAAAATTCACCCCTCTCACAGTTGTCATGAAAGGCAGAATTAGCCATATAGACCAAAAACACATTTGTACCAGGCTGTCACGCTTGGCTTTTTCATTGTCAAAAGTGTCTATTTTACACTCGTGATATTTTGGAGTCTCACCCCTTCATTGCTGTGCACTATTTTTCTGCATCATGTCTGATTTGGGGGTTGTATCCCCCAAAAATTCTCTGAGTGTTTGTATTTTTGCATATTTCCTATTCATTTCCTATGACAGTCATTTTTGACTGCGAAGGAGCCAAGTGTAACAATTTTTTTTCCAACCCTTTAACAACCCTTTTAATCCCAATCATCTCCATGAATTTTTTTTGTGTGTGTGTGTTCACATAGCTAACGCGACAAAATCACTGGGTGTCATCCCATTCCGATGAAGCAAAAACAGTTTTATTTCAAAACATAAAATAATTTTTGACTGAAGAGGACCTGAGGTAACATGAGGGAGATACAGATTTGACTCTCTTGTAGCCAGTCGACGAACTGCAGTTTCAGTCACTTCTGTGTTGGCTTTAATAGAGAGACCGTGGGAGGCTGCTGCTTGGTCGGCACATTCTCAGACAGCGCTTAAATGGTTTAAAAGCATTTGCATGAATAAGAGTGTGATCATAATGAGATGCTAGCCAAAGTATGACACACAAAAAAAAAAAACGATGCTGCGTTAATTGCGTCAAATATTTTTAACGCATTAAACTGAAAATGATTTGCATGCATTTATGTGCACATATTGAAAGCACTATTATGTACTGTATATATATGAATTGAATATAAAACATTTCCCAAACTAACATTAACAATGGTTTATAAATGCTGTAATAATATGTTGCTCATTGTTAGTTCATTTTAATTAATGCAATAACTAATGTTAGAAATTGAGACCTAGGGGATGGGGCCACGTACCGAACCCTGAGGTACACCCTCAGATTTGCTGGAACTTTAACGCAGTGCAAACTCTTAACAAGAGCTGATGAAACTGATAAAACTATTGATTGTTCACTAACATTAACATATGTTTATTAATGCTGTAAGTACATATTGCTCATTCTTATTTCCTAACATTAGTTAATGCATTAATTAACATAAACTGAGACATGTTACAGTAATGATTTATTTAGTATAGAGCACAAAAAAAACTAATTGAACATCTGTCTCTTATACCTGTACATCATCTCTGAAACAGCAATTAAATGTATATTCATTTATTATGTGTAATTATTTGCATTACAATGTTAACGTGAAGGCTTTTAAATGCTTTCAGTCTATATTGAATACATCATTATCGATGTAATGTAACGATCCCATGTTGTGTTTTCTTCCCCTTTCCCTGTCTAACGGTCTCTCGGTTCAGACCTGTGTTCTCTGGACAATGGTGGCTGCAGTCATAACTGCACAGTGGCCCCGGGCGAGGGCATTCTGTGCTCGTGCCCGCTGGGCATGGAACTGGGCACCGACAACAAGACGTGTCAGATCCAGGGCTTCTGTGCCAAACACCTGAAGTGCAGCCAGCGCTGTGAACAGGACAAGTTCAATGTGAAGTGCTCCTGTTATGATGGCTGGGCCCTCGAACCCGACATGGAGAGCTGCAGGAGCACAGGTGAGATCCACGTCCTAGAGATCCTAGTGAGCTACATTCACGCAGAATAAAAAATTAGGCCTAAATTTAATACAATATTTTTTGAATAGCAATTTATATTATTTATATGTTTTAACCTTTCACATTTTAACTAAGTGAATATAGCGTGTATATAGCACATCTAGCCATCAGTCTACCTGAATACATTTAACTGTTTTCACAATGAACAGATTTATGATTGTAAACAATTTGAATAAATGTTTTTGTGTCGGGTGTCCTGTCCGGTGTTGTTTTGTTCTTTGTTTTGTCTGGTTTTGTCCTGTCCGGTGTTGTTTTGTCTGGTTTTGTCCTGTCCTGTGTTGTTTTGTCTGGTTTTGTCCTGTCCTGTGTTGTTTTGTCTGGTTTTGTCCTGTCCTGTGTTGTTTTGTCTGGTTTTGTCCTGTCCGGTGTTGTTTTGTCTGGTTTTGTCCTGTCCTGTGTTGTTTTGTCTGGTTTTGTCCTGTCCTGTGTTGTTTTGTCTGGTTTTGTCCTGTCCTGTGTTGTTTTGTCTGGTTTTGTCCTGTCCGGTGTTGTTTTGTCTGGTTTTGTCCTGTCCTGTGTTGTTTTGTCTGGTTTTGTCCTGTCCTGTGTTGTTTTGTCTGGTTTTGTCCTGTCCTGTGTTGTTTTGTCTGGTTTTGTCCTGTCCTGTGTTGTTTTGTCTGGTTTTGTCCTGTCCGGTGTTGTTTTGTCTGGTTTTGTCCTGTCCTGTGTTGTTTTGTCTGGTTTTGTCCTGTCCTGTGTTGTTTTGTCTGGTTTTGTCCTGTCCTGTGTTGTTTTGTCTGGTTTTGTCCTGTCCGGTGTTGTTTTGTCTGGTTTTGTCCTGTCCTGTGTTGTTTTGTCTGGTTTTGTCCTGTCCGGTGTTGTTTTGTCTGGTTTTGTCCTGTCCTGTGTTGTTTTGTCTGGTTTTGTCCTGTCCGGTGTTGTTTTGTCTGGTTTTGTCCTGTCCTGTGTTGTTTTGTCTGGTTTTGTCCTGTCCGGTGTGTTTGTTTGGTTTTGTCTGGTTTTGTCCTGTCCGGTGTTGTTTTGTCTGGTTTTGTCCTGTCCTGTGTTGTTTTGTCTGGTTTTGTCCTGTCCATTGTGTTTGTTTGGTTTTGTCTGGTTTTGTCCTGTCCGGTGTTGTTTTGTTTTGTCTGGTTTTGTCCTGTCCGGTGTTGTTTTGTCTGGTTTTGTCCTGTCCGGTGTGTTTGTTTGGTTTTGTCTGGTTTTGTCCTGTCCGGTGTTGTTTTGTCTGGTTTTGTCCTGTCCTGTGTTGTTTTGTCTGGTTTTGTCCTGTCCATTGTGTTTGTTTGGTTTTGTCTGGTTTTGTCCTGTCCGGTGTTGTTTTGTTTTGTCTGGTTTTGTTTTGTCCTGTCCTGCCCTGTCCTGTTTTGTTCTTTGTTGTGATTTGTTCTTTGTCTTGTCTTTTCTTGTCTGTCCTGTCCTGTCCTTTGTTCTGATTTGTTCTCTTTTTTGTTTTGTCTGGCCCGTCCTGTCCTGTCGTGTTTTGTTCTGTCCTGTTTTGTCCTTTGTTCTGATTTGTTCTCTGTTTTGTTTTGTTTTGTTTTGTCTTGTCTGGGTTTGTCTTGTCTGGTTTTGGTTTGTTTAGTTCTGTCCTGTCCTGTTCTGTCCTGTCCTGTTTTGTTCTTTGTTTTGTCCTGTCCTGTTTTGTTCTTTGTTCTGATTTTTTCTCTGTTTTGTTTTGTTTTGTCTTGTCTGGTTTTGTTTTGTCTGGTTTTGTCTGGCCCTGTTCTGTCCTGTCGTGTTTTGTCCTGTCCTGTCCTGTTTTGTTCTTTGTTCTGATTTGTTTTGTCTGGGTTTGTCTTGTCTTGTCTGGTTTTGTTTTGTTTTGTTTTGTTTTGTTTTGTTTTGTTTTGTTTTGTTTTGTTTTGTTTTGTTTTGTTTTGTTTTGTTTTGTTTTGTTTTGTTTTGTTTTGTTTTGTCCTGTCCTGTCCTGTCCTGTCTTGTCCTGTCCTGTCCTGTTTTGTTTTTTGTTCTGATATGTTTTGTCTGGGTTTGGTTTGTTTTGTTCTGTCCTGTCCTGTTTTGTTCTTTGTTTTGTTTTGTTTTGTCTGGGTTTGTCTTGTCTGGTTTTGTTTTGTTCTGTCCTGTCCTGTCCTGTCCTGTCCTGTCTTGTCCTGTCCTGTCCTGTTTTGTTTTTTGTTCTGATTTGTTCTGTCTGGGTTTGTCTTGTCTGGTTTTGGTTTGTTTTGTTCTGTCCTGTCCTGTCCTGTCCTGTTTTGTTCTTTGTTTTGTTTTGTTCTGTCTGGGTTTGTCTTGTCTGGTTTTGGTTTGTTTTGTTCTGTCCTGTCCTGTCCTGTCCTGTCCTGTCCTGTTTTGTTCTTTGTTTTGTTTTGTTTTGTCTGGGTTTGTCTTGTCTGGTTTTGTTTTGTTTTGTTTTGTTTTGTTCTGTTCTGTCCTGTCCTGTCCTGTCCTGTCCTGTCCTGTCCTGTCCTGTCCTGTCCTGTCCTGTTTTGTTCTTTGTTCTGATATGTTTTGTCTGGGTTTGTCTTGTCTGGTTTTGGTTTGTTTTGTTCTGTCCTGTCCTGTCCTGTCCTGTCCTGTCCTGTTTTGTTCTTTGTTCTGATATGTTTTGTCTGGGTTTGTCTTGTCTGGTTTTGGTTTGTTTTGTTCTGTCCTGTCCTGTCCTGTCCTGTCCTGTCCTGTTTTGTTCTTTGTTCTGATATGTTTTGTCTGGGTTTGTCTTGTCTGGTTTTGGTTTGTTTTGTTCTGTCCTGTCCTGTTTTGTTCTTTGTTTTGTTTTGTTTTGTCTGGGTTTGTCTTGTCTGGTTTTGGTTTGTTTTGTTCTGTCCTGTCCTGTCCTGTTTTGTTCTTTGTTTTGTTTTGTTTTGTTTTGTCTTGTCTGGGTTTGTCTTGTCTGGTTTTGGTTTGTCTTGTCTGGTTTTGTCTGGCCCTGTCCTGTCCTGTTTAGTTCTTTGTTCTGATTTGTTCTCTGTTTATATTTGTCTGGTTTTGTCTGGCCCTGTCATGTCCTGTTTTGTTCTTTGCTCATGAAATAGCTTCTGAATGAAAAGCATTTGACAAAACATCCTAAAGGGTTTCCATAAACAGATGGAAAGAATCGGTAAAGGCCTGTAAAAAAATAAAATAAACTAGAACACAAATGAAAACTGTTCATGGTTCTCAGTGTTTGGGAGAAGATGACAGCTATGTGCACTGGACAAAAACTTTCACTCGTGCACAGGAAGTGGACTTCAATTAAGTTTTTTGCAGTTGGTTTAAGAGTTGGTATGTGATAGAAAGCACACTGAAAATTGTGGGGAAAAAGTTTGGAAGCATAATTGGTGGTTTATTTTTGTAATGAAAGAATGTAAATTTCTCAAGAAGAAAGAGGGGTGGAGATTTACCGTCGCAGGAAGTGGCACAGCAGCTCACTCAGCCAATCAAATGATGAATTATGTATTGCTGGATGTATTTCACATTCCTTTGAGAAATAAAAATCATTTAGATAAACAGAGGAAATGTCACACATGTATGTGATTTGCCAATCTCACATCATTTTTCAGACATGTTAAAAAAGCATTTACCCAGTTCACTACCTTAGCGAATCATGAGTTTTATGGCATTCTTTCAGTGAGTTCATTGTATTTCCAGATCCATTTAAACCCTTCATCATCTTCTCCAACCGTCATGAGATCCGACGGATTGATCTTCACAAAGGAGAGTTCAGCGTGTTAGTGCCAGGCCTGAGGAACACCATCGCTCTTGACTTCCACCTCAACGAGAGCTCGCTCTATTGGACTGATGTCGTTGAGGACAAAATTTACCGTGGGAAGCTGTCAGAGAATGGTGGTAAATTAACTATTACTCATTTTTAACTATTTACAAAAAATGCAAATCTGTCACAAACCTACGTAGATTCAGCAGGAAGTGAGACTGGAATTACTGACGACTCGTTTCAGTTCAGAATCACTTCTTTCTTTGAGGAGAAAATAACTATTTATCTGCACTTTGATCTTTGAAACTTTGCAGAGCTTTTACATTAATAAACAGCTCTATTAAACACTACATGAAAGATGACACTTTAATACTTTGCAGGTATCATTTTTATTATTGTCATATAAATAAATATTTTAACAATATTGCTCAACTGCTTATTACTATTTGAAAAACATTTGTGTGCCAATTAATTCACTTTATTAAGTAATGTGGTACAATCAACATTTTTTTTTTTAACAATCTCAAGACCTTGACCACCTTCTTAATGCTCGACAACAAAATATTTAAAAAAAAACGTAATTAAGACAAACAAAAAAATGTGACATGCCACTGACTATAATATGGACCTTTTACAATTAACCAAAAGTTAGGTAAACAACTATATTCCCATACATATATTGTCTCTGTTCCTCTTTCTTTCCTCCATTTGTATTTGACGCAGCAGCACTGACCAGTTTTGACGTGGTGATCCAGTATGGGTTAGCTACTCCTGAGGGTCTGGCTGTAGACTGGATCGCTGGAAACATCTACTGGGTGGAGAGTAACCTAGATCAGATCGAAGTTGCCAAACTGGACGGTACGATGCGGACCACTCTACTAGCTGGAGATGTGGAGCATCCGCGAGCCATCGCTCTGGACCCCAGAGAAGGGTAAGCAATCCATCATTACCACTTCTGAAACTTCTGTTGAGCCCCTTCAGTGTAACATGTGCTTCACAAGCTGTTTTAGAAGTATTAATTCTATTATAGTATTTGATCATATTTAAAAAGACAAAGCATAAGCTAAAACAACTAAAAAAGAAAGATATAAGATGGCATTGTTTTCATTTGTGTCTTTAACTGTCATTTGTATTTATGAATAAGGGTTCTGTAAGGGATCATTTGTGTCTTTATCTGTTTTTGGTGGGTTTGACATGTTTTAGTTCAATTTCCTGTGTTCGGTTTGTTTCTATGGTTTCTCATTGATTAAGTAAGTTGTACACCTGTGGCTTGTTTCATTGATTGGTTTGTTTGTGTTTTTAAGCTCTGAGTTTCTTTCAGTTCATTGTCCGTTCTCATCACAGTATACTAGTTGTTCTGTTTGGGTTTTGAGTCCAGTGTTTTGAGTTTACTGCCAGCCAATTGGTCCAGCTTTGCGCATCTTTACTTCAGCCTAGTGTGACAGATTCTCACTGTTTTGGAAAACATGAATATGTGAGAGGATTTTGCGGAAAAAAACATTCAGTTGTTGGTATGGAGCTACTGGAAAAATGCTATTTAACTATTTAAATGAATCCCCAGAGTGCGTATGTGACGTTTTAGCTCAAAATACCCTTCAGACAATTTTTATAGCATGTTAAAAGTGTGACATTTTGAGGGCGAGCAAAAATGCATAGTTTTTATTTGTGTCCCTTTAAATTCAAATGAGCTGTTTTCAGGAAGGGGTGGAGCTTCAAAAGCTCATGTTATCAGCTCTGATTACCTCACGCTGACACGCATTAAAAAGGGTTGAAATTGTTCAGCCTTTTATGTTCAAACCGAAGTCGGACAATAGGCTTGTTTGAGATGAGCAAAATCTGCGCAGAACCGATCACCGGTGATCAGTGTAAGATGCATGCCGTTAGAAATGTGTCTGAGGGCGGCCCGCCTTGCTCTGATGTCATGCTGACGTATGTCAAAAATCTCTCGCGATGGCGAGGCAGATGGGTCGGATTCTGCAGTCGAGCGCAGTTGCTCTCCACCGACTGCGCTGAACAAAAGCATGATGGGAAACGACTTGCTGACGACACAGCTTAATGCTTATTGGCTTAAACAACCGTGATATATTTTTCTTTTTTTTTATATTTGATTTTAAAACTCTGATATCATGTTTTATGTGAATAAATTATGTGTGAATATTCTCAAACTCTCGGAGAGTGTGATCTCTCTGTTTGTTATGTGATTGTGGTCATTTTAATAAAAATATATAAAAACATGTGTGTAATTAAAGTAAAAATGCTTGATAAACAGGTCTTTCGAATGGAAATAAATAACAAAAACTTTGGGTGTCTTGTTCATAATATTTATTTTCATATAAAAGCAACAGAACTTAAATTACATCCAGTTTATCAGCAGCAAAGCGCACGAGTGTGAATCCCGCGATATCCGCAACTGATCTCGCAGGTGTCTGATCCACTACGAGAGGAGAGAACTGTCCGGCTTGCCTGCACTTTTTTCACTCCTCCCCTCACTGCAGCCGCCTAGTCTTGCCTTTATTTCAGGCGAGGCAAGGCGCATCTCAAACAAGCCTAATGATGGAGAGACTCAAGAAGAAGTGATGTCACTAACCCGTGAAGAAGCTTGTTGTAGTCCCTACTTGTAGCCGTTTGTTGTAATAGCATAAATCATAACCACCCCTTTAAGTCCCAGAATTACCTTCAAATATCGTCTTGAGAATGGGGTGCCTTGAAGTGAGAATCACTGCTTTAAAGGAATGGGTTACCCAAAGAATAATAAATAAAAAAATAGACTCTTTGTTGTTCCAAATACAAGACAATTTTCGAAGAATGTCCACTGTGTTCTTTTCCATACAGTAAAAGCCAGCTCCATAAAGAATGCTCACGCTGTTTTGTTTTGACACTAGGAAAACTTTAGAAAGCAGCATGGAAAAAAGCCCTCATCTGTGCTCTGATTCTGTAGAATCCTATTCTGGACAGACTGGGATGCCAGCATGCCCAGGATAGAGGCTGCGTCCATGAGTGGACATGGCAGACGCACCATCCATAAGGAGACGGGAAGTGGAGGATGGCCCAACGGACTGACTGTGGACTACCTGGAGCGCCGCATTCTGTGGATAGATGCCAGGTAATGTTTAATGTGATGCACTATACCCATGTACTCGCTCAGAAAAAATAATTGTCACTGGGGAGTATCCTTAAAAGGACAACTTTGCATCTTATCTAGCCCTAAAAGGTATAATAAAAGGTGTAATAGAGTACAGTGCGATTCGTGACCATAAACCCTGATACGGCGATTGACTTCATCTTACGCAAAGAAAACAGTGACACAGTAAACAACAATGAACGACATACAGCAGATCTCATTCTTGCTTCTCGACATGTGGCTGTTATCACAAGAAGACATGCTTTGTTTGAGTCAAGGCTGCAGACCGCAAGGAAAAACAGCCGAAAAAGCCCCACAAATGACGATTTTCTGTCAACCAATCAACTTTCTGCAGTGAGTCTAGCTTCACCCTTTAGTACCAGACTGCTGTGCTAGGTCACCCAACGGAAGGGTGAAAAAAAGTGGTACGGTACGGTTCGGAATTAGTGCACCATTCACAACTTCTGACAGTGGAAACGGCAAAAATTGCATACCACACTGAACTCTACTGAACTGTTTTGCACATTTTTTTTCTGAGACTGTAGGCATGCTCCTGGATTAATGGAAGTTGGTCCTAGAAGAAAACAATCAGAGCCCTGACCTTTCCCCAATCCCTAACCCAAGGGTGTCAAATCCTGCTCCTGGAAGGCACAGTCCTGAGTTTAGCTACAACACACCTTCCTGGAAGTTTCTAGGAGGCCTTGATTAGCTGGTTTAAGTGTGTGTAATGAGGTCTAAACCTAAACTCTGCTAGATAGTGGCCCTCCTGGAGTAGGGTTTGACACCTCTGTCCTAGAACAATCCAAGCAGTGTCCTGACCCTATCCCAATCCCTAACTCAGGAGTGTCCAAAGAGTTTATCTCCAACCTGCTCTAATGTCACCTGTTGAATTTTAGGCTACGACGCATGTTAATATAGAAGAATAAAATGTCATCAGCATGCGCTAGTGACATTGTCAGAAATTTGCGTTGGCTATCTTTGGTTGCAAGAGGTATCTTTGAACCTCTTTCACTGTATGACGTTTAGGAGCCATGACCACAGAAATGGCCATGATTGGTCATTTTCATCTGGGACAGCCCAAAACCATAGAATGTGTAATGGGCAATACGCACTTTCCTGGAAGTCTCTAGTGATCCCGAAAACCTTATTGAGCTGGTTCTGGTGTGAAGTCTCGTGGAATGTGTGTGACCTAACAGGAGCAGATTTGAACACCCTTGCCCTAACCATCGACAATTAATTTTCATAAATTAGGTGGCTAAACTCCACCCAATATTATAGAAATGTGTGCTTCCTATCAGAAATGCATGACCATAGAAATGGTTTATTTATGTCTTATTTATGTCTTATGTCTTTATTTGTGTCTCAGATCGGATGCGATCTATTCAGCCAAGTATGACGGGTCAGGACTGATCGAGGTGCTCAGAGGACACGAGTATCTCTCGCATCCGTTTGCTGTGACGATGTACGGCGGAGAGGTTTACTGGACAGACTGGCGCACAAACACACTGGCCAAAGCCAACAAATGGACAGGAAACAATGTCACTGTGGTTCAGAGAACAAACACGCAACCTTTCGATCTGCAGGTCTACCACCCATCTAGACAACCGCAAGGTAATATTCAAACTTTATTTCAAATTTACTCCGATATCAATATTACTAAATCTTGCTTCAAATCAGTGGTATATAACAAAGTACCATAGAGTAACAATCTGATTCCATCAATATGTCACTATAGAAACTTTTTATAAAGAGTTGATTTGAAATTTTTGATTGTAATGAATTCCAAAAGTAGATTTTTCCCCTTAAACCAGTCAAATGTAATTCATGTCGTGTCAATCACGAGTTGAATACATTAGTGTCATATTGATTGGCACGTGACTTTATGGTTGAGCTGACCAATGAAATGGCTGTAGGATGGGGTTTGTGTTTAACTGGTTTGGAGGAACCACAGAGGAACGATATTGTTGTAATCACTTTTGAAGTGATTTTCTTTCCCCCAGCTGATGAACGACATTGGCTACGTTTACATGCAACCAAATAATCCTTTAGCAATCATCTTGACGGCTCAGTCGGACAGAAAAGCCTTCATGTAAACACCTTAATCGATTGAGCTTGAATGAAATGAAATGAATGGTGGTTTATTCATTTTCTAATCTGATCGAGAGGATATGTAAACATTGGTCGGATTGAAAAACGAAAATGGAAAGGACTGCACATGTGTAATGACGTATATATGGTGTAATGACGTAATGACGTGCGGAATGAGCTGCAGTTGTTTTTAAATATAATGACTCGTCATCTCCCAATCAGGACCCGAAAGAGATAAATATTAACTCTGCTTTTTAAAACAAAGAAAAAGAAGCAATGTAGGAGAATAGTATGCTCACACAGTATATTTGTACAGTGTGCGCATGTCAAAAATCTTTTCTGATTTGAAGCTTTTGACATACTGTATAAAACGCACATCAACCTGATCAAATTATTTAGCGTTCATGTAAACACTACAGTCAGATTCACCAATCAGAATGGATTTTTTCCGATTGAAACAAAAGGTGTGTATGTAAACATAGCCATTGGCAGCCAATCAGAATCCACTTAAAAGACTTTAAAAAGCATTTAAAGTGACAGGTGACAAAAATGCAGAACATGCTTATTATAAATAGATTGATACTTTCCTGTAGATCAACCATTAGAGCGTGGCACGAGCAAAACCAAGGTCATGGGTTCAATTCCCAGAGAAAGCAAGAACTGACAATAATGTTAAATGTGTACCTTGAATGCAATGTAAGTTGCTTTACATAAAAGCATCTGCCAAATGCATAAATGTAAATGTAATGATATTGTCTGTTGGTGTAGATGCTAATATACTTATTATTATAGATATCGTTATAGTTATTATTCTTGGTGTGAACGAGCCTTTAGACCAACAGAATTCCCCCAAATATTGTCCCATGTAGTCAAACACAGTTCACTCTAAGGGGTACTTCAGCGCTGGGAAGATTAATCTGTATTTAAACTGGGTCATCAATGTAGTTGAATTTGGTGCCTTCTAGACTGAGAAAAGACAGAAAATGTATTTTTGTCTCATGGGGATGAAAGACTACAATTCCCAGAATGCTTCACTGCCCTGTGAGGCCATTCCCAAAGCCACCGCTACTGGATTACAGTGACAGAAATTGAGAACTGACACTACAATTAAAAACTGAACGTGTCTGTTCAATTTAATGATCGAGTCGCCGCACGAGTCTCACAGCACTGAGCACTAACTGCAGGAGTGAGATAAATGAGCTGATGAGCTCTCGTGATGAGAACTGAGGTAATCACGACCACACTCGCAGCATACATTCACAACGCGAGTTCAGTCTGGCGCGTTTCAGTTCATGCCTTTGCAAGCTTAACTTTCATAGAAATTAATTTGAGAAGTTAAAAGACTTCCATTGCTCACCATAGCTCCGTTTAAATGAGTGCCTGAGCTGAGCTGTGAGTGTGATCTCCATCCCTCATGCGCGGGTTCAAAACATGAGGAAATGGCTCCCTCTGCTGGCTGTAGTCTTTAGCCTTTGGCCAAACATTCCTCCTATGATGCAAATATCGTCAATTTGCATCATAGGAGGAATTTTTCCAGAAATGAAATGCATAAATCTCTTGTCTCAGGGAGATATGAGGGAGGAAAGCACATTTATTTGAATATACTCCAGGGTTTCTACTGATATAAAGCGATATGCTAATCACTGAAGTAACCCTTTAACAAGTCTACCAAATGTATGTCTTCCAAAATAATTGATTAATTTGTTGTGTTACTAATTTAAATTTTGCAAGAAATCTGTAGTTGCCTTGATAAATTCATTGGCTAAATGAGTGAATTAGTGTTCATTCACTAATTCCCTCACTTAGCCGATAAATTCATCAAGGCAACTACAGATTTCTTGCAAAATATTAAACTTGACAAAACCAAGTAGTGTTACCCTGGACAATTTAAATCTGAATGCATGAGATTGCATTAAAGTTATCTCAGCAATTATTTTTTAAAGTGTAAAAAAGATACACACATATTGGGTAAAATTGTGCATATTTATTTCATTATAACTTTTCATTATTAGTTGCATTTCTCTCATCACATTGAGCTCATCACAATGCATTCTGGGATGCTTATAATAATAATGAAGATTCATATGATCCCGTCGTGGCTTTTATCTCCTCAAGCACAGTTGATTCATTCCAGATACCACAATATTCAACATGGAGAGTCATTCTGAGCGTTTAATAGCGGCTTGTTTTCTTGTTGAGTTTTAATTGTTTGATCAGTTATTAAGTAAACTTTAAGACCGCGGGTCAAATTGAGAGAGGGGCCAGTCGGTTTGATGGGCACACATGTTGATGGTGTTTGGCGCTTAATAATGCAGCTTGTGAATAAACTTGTCATGATAGTTTAGCTCACTGGCTTCATCTTATAGAGGCAGACATCTGTTTATTCATGTCTGACGGGAGCAGACAGAGGGGATGAATTGGTTTAGACATGCTTTCAGAAGCTTCTCTGTCTGTTTTAAACCTTTACCCTTTGGATTTCTCTGTCTTACTTTTCATCATACTATCAAAATACCCCAATGAATACACATACCAAGTAAGCGCAGATTCTGATAATCGCAAAATACTCAAACGTTGGTCAGTTAATCTGCACAGCATGGCCGACATATCAGTCTGTCATCAGTTCCTGTCTCAGCTGGTTTGGTTTCTTGGCCATACATTTGAATGTGGCAATGACACAATAAAGCTCAATTAATTCACCTCCTCTTTATTTGGATCTGTTTCTCTCTCTCTCTCTCTCCAGCGCCGAACCCGTGTGCTGCTAACGGTGGTTTGGGTCCATGTTCTCACCTGTGCTTGATCAACTATAATCAGACGTTCTCCTGCGCCTGTCCTCACCTCATGAGACTGAGTGAAGACAACCACACCTGCTACGGTATGAACTAGAGCTCGACCTGATTCATTCACAACCTGACAGAGTCTCATCATGTAGTCTTCAATGGGCTTTTGGAAGAGTCTTGCATGAACGAAAACAGCAGTGTTGTTAGTTACCTGAAATTTAAACTATGAAAAACTTTGTTTTTGTTTGTCAAGACCAGTGTTGGGAACGTTACTTTAAAAAAGTAATTAGTTATAGTTACTCACTACTTGTTCCAAAAAGTAACTGAGTTAGTAACTGAATTACTCTATAATAAAAGTAACTCGTTACAAGGGAAAGTAACTAACTGCGTTACTGTAAAAAAAAAAAAATATTGGTATAAGTCATAGAATTTTTTTTTTTAACCAGTTTTCACAAGTCAGTTGAAATGAGTAGAACAGAAAAGTGTTTATAACTTTTTAAATGTTCAAATATGTAAAATGACTTGGATTCCCCCAATATTAAATGTTAAATGAATAAAATGGACACTAAATAGAATAAATTATTATTATGAAACATTGTACACTAATCTACACTATTTTAATGTTGCTGTGGGACAATGTCAGAGACACCTATCAAATTCAATACATTATTGTAACTATCAGTAATATAGTGGAACAATAAAACAAAATATAAGTTATTAATTATAAAAAATATATTAGCCAAATTTACATAGCCTAGACTCTTTGTAGTGCACATTGAAAATCTAAAACTGTCCCACAACTGTTAGACATACTGTAGCCTGCTTGAAGTATTTTCTTCCTCACAAAAGTAAACAGTTTAACAAGAAGTGCTCTCAAGTCTTTTATGGTGGGCTTACCCACTCTCTCTCTCTCCCGTGGGTATTTTCGCAATGATTACCCGGAAAGAATCCGACTCAACTGCCGACAACAGCAGCATGTCATCAACTATATATCTAGATATTTTTTTAATTCTGCCTGGGTGATAAGAGTTTGCAGTGGAGAAAAACCTAGTTTTGGTTGCTTTAATGTCATGTCTCAGTCTACTCCTTTCAGAGCGCGTGCCTGATCGGATGAAAACCGTTTCAGTGAGCTCAATTATAGTAACGCCGCATTTTATTCTCGGTAACGGTAACAGCGTTGTAACGGGGGAAACAGTAATTAGTGTGATTACTCGTAACTGAAAAAATTAACGCCGTTAGTAACGCCGTTTATCTATAACGCCGTTATTCCCATCACTGGCCAAGACCCACTGAAGTGCCTTGAAACGCACAGCATTATTCAATCTGTGGATGTATTTTCCACTGAAACAGGAAGATAGTGGGGACATATCGAACAGCTCCTCCCCTTTTTTAAAATAGCCAATAGTTTTTTAGTTTATATCACAGCTCGTCCAGAGCCGTTGATCTCAGTAAAGCCGCAGTTTCCTCCTAATCTCCTCCATATCGCTTAAAAACACAGCACTGTGTGCAGAATTCAAAGGGGTATGATATGTTTTCTGGTCTCCGGTTATCTCTGTGCTGTTGCGTCTCTGGACCAACTCGATCACATGACCGGATTTACCAAACAGGGCAAATTAGAGAGAGAGTGCAATCTCATAAAAGCGCAGATGGGAGTGGAAAGTACAGCTCATGATATACTGACATTAATTCATACAACTTGCTTGCTACACTTCGATTCTTTAAATCTATTTTATACCATAGGTCAACTGTATTTGGTTTTTGGTGCTTTTCGTGATCTTTGCTCCAGTCACCAGTTCACTTTCATTATATAGTATTTAGAGAAAGAGAAAGATAATAATATAGTACTTTTAAATTCATTTTTATAAATCCTAATATTTGTTAAATAGTTGACTTCTATGAGATGTAAAATAAAGACAGTCATATGGGTTTGGAACAACATGACGGTGAGGTTGTATTTTTTATTTTTATTTTTTTGTTGCTAGCGGTCGATATCTTGGCGTCTCTTTTGTGCTGCCTAACCGGCTGTTGGTTATCGCAGTCAGAAGATGACTTTTCCCGTAGTTCGTAAAAACATATATGAATTATATTTACAGTAACACTATCACAGTGGAACTTTTCTTTAAAGATGCTCTGTCAAGAGAGTCTGTTGTTCTCTGCTGTCCCATATAAACTCCAAACACACCCTAAGAGTGTATTGTGTGTGATATGAAGGATTTTTTTTCAGGGTTGAAAGAAATTTCTGTAAACTTAACAGATAAGGTACTGGTAATTTTTTCAGTTAATAGATCTTCACATTCAAAATATTTTTCTTGGATGATTTTTTGGTTGTTGCTGCTTTTACTGCCTGTCTCCTCTAGTCAGTACGGGTGTGTCTGTCTCTCTTCCAGAGTCACGTCAGTTCCTGCTGTACGCCCGTCAGATTGAGATAAGAGGAGTGGACATCTATAATCCATACTACAACTACATCATCTCCTTCACCGTCCCTGACATCGACAACGTCACAGTTGTGGATTACGACGCTCTGGAGAAGCGTATCTATTGGTCGGATGTTCGGACTCAGACCATCAAGAGGGCCTTCATCAACGGCACAGGAATAGAGACAGTGGTGTCTGCAGGTACAGCATACACCAGTCTGATTGGAATAAAAGCAGATGCACACGTACAGTTCTGGACAGTGTACAAGATACTTGACAACACTTATATTGCAAGCTGTTTTAGCTTTTAATGTTCCTAGCATAGTTTAGAATTACATTTTGTATTAGCAGAACTTCAATTTTAAATACACTAACTTTCAAAAGGTGTAGGGTTGGTAAGATTGAAGAAATTAATACTTTTAATGCATTACATTGATCAAAAGTGACATCATGTTACAAAAGATGTCTTTTAGATTGAGTCTTAGAAAATTGAGTCTAATCCAAATAAATGCTTTTGAACTTTTTATTAATCAAAGAATCCTGAAAAAAATCAGCAAAAAATGTGCACAGGGCTCCAGACTGCGACTAAGGGTGCTTTCACATCTCCAGTTCGGTTCATTTGGTCCAAACCAAGGGCAAACAATTATACATTGTTGCATTTTTCAGCTTTTTTGGTTCCTTTTCACACCACACTGATTGCTTTGGCCCGAACCAGTTGAAACGAACCAAAACGCAGGCACGTGACAACATCCACATCACTCATTGGCCATGGCGTATTTCCTAAACTGCTTTTCGATTGGTCAGAATTTACGTATGGAAAAATGCCAACAGAAGAGGCAAAGCCAGCAAACTATAATAACACTATGGAGAGACGACTGCGCGGGCCAGTTTTGTCCCTGGCCATAATCTACTACACTGTGTGTATTTACCACAGTATGCAAACAATACATTTCTATAATGTAGCGCGGATGCGACATGAAAACAACATTCTAATGCACTGCAGACGGCGAGCGCGCATCACTCGTCACTTCAAGCGGAGGCGTGCATTAATTATTAACTCTTGACATGCTCATCTTCCCGAAAATATTGCCAACGATCTATCAGGTAATAATATCATGCACACAATGTCAGCGCAGCCGACTACGGCAGCTGGTTCAGTCCAAAAATGATCAGTACTTTTGCAGTTGGTTCTGTTCGAGGTCGGATCACGTTCTCACCACAAACGAACCACTCCAGAGTTCATTTGAAAGCGTACCGAGACCAGCTCTTCAAGGAGGTCTCGGTACGCTTGTTTGGTCCGCTTTTGGTGCACACCCGAGTGCGATTGCTGCTTTCAGACCTGACCAAACGAACCGCACCAAAGAGGGAAACGAACTCTAGTACGATTCAACCGAACTAAATGAGGCAGGTGTGAAAGCACCCTAAAACGGTCGCATTCGCAACCAAAAATATACATTTGCGAGTGATATTTTGCTGAGACCGCCACTGCAGACGATATAAATGTACATGTTATGATTAAAAATTCACTTTTGAATATTATTATTATTAAACATAAAATCAGTAGGTTTGAAAATGTTGTCACAGTGAAGAATCAACTTTTCTTGCCAATGGATTACAGTGAAAGCAGCAGCAGCGCGCTCTCCCTTCATAACTCACTGAAGCTGTCAGTCAGTGCTCTCTGATTTCAGCACACTTCAATGAATCTAACTTAAGTGCACAATAAATCTTTCATTTACAGTGAGTTGGCGCTTTTTTCACACGGAAGTGTGAAAACTGATGGTTGAATTAAATTTAGCTGAGGGGGAACAATGAGGGCTGCGTCTTTTTTATGTTGTCTTACATTTAAATGACTAAATTAATGCTAGGCCTGACTATTTAAGTGACTGTTTTCTGATTATAAACTAAGTATTAAATTATTAATGCTGTTAAAGGTGCACTATGCAGCTTTCCGTCAACTGAAGGGCGCCTGTTCGAAACAAAGGCATAGTTTGATGACGCCAAGTGTGAGCGCAGTATCTTGGGACATGTGGTCTTCACCTCACGGCCGGTGGGAAATAGGACTCGGGCAGAAATCATGTTGATGGATGCGGTTATTAACGTTACTGTAGTGTAAAGCAGAGCAGGAGTGAGTGTTGTGGACCTGAGCACGGCCGCTGGAGCGATTGTTACACAAACACACGGCTCGCGAGCACCGGGACTTTTATTATGACAGGACGGGACACAGTGGCTGGGCACGCACAATTCTGCTTTTTCCGGTTATGATTAGGTAAAGCAGCTCTGTTTATCATATTAGATACATTTAAGTGTGTTTAAAATGATGTTCTGACGTTACTCTGTGCGTTCGCTCGGCGCTGCTGTGACATGTTCACACTGCTAAGAGAAAAGCGCTTCTGCAGAATAAAACCGAGGGTAACGCAGATATGACGCGATTGACAGGCGACTCGCTCAAACGCGATGCTGACACGTCCCGGTCCTTAGTTAAAAATGTTCTCACAATTTACAAATAGTTTTTGGGATCTATTTGGGATATTGTAAGTACTTAACTGAACAAAATATATAACACTGGCATAGTGGTTTTTGGATATTTTACTGCAAAAATACTACATAGTGCACCTTTAAAGCGTCCCCAGGACATTGAAGATACCAACACTCCAACAAGTGACATTTGACCGGATGTTCTCCAGCTAGATTATATCATTGCAGAAGTTCTTAAGAACGCTCTGTGTATATGATCAATGGCATGTGAAGAGCTGCATTTCACCAAATTGACCTCTCAGATATTACTAATGAAGAAAAATAGATGAGGTGTGTGACAAACATACGACCACATTTATGCATTAGGAGGAGGACGAACTATGGTGACGCTGACATTATTATGGTCTGTGACACTGGTTCAGATTCTTTGTGACTGGATGTAGTTCTCAAGTTGGAAAAGCAATTCAGTTCCTACTTTAAGTGAATCTTAGTTACCAGGACATCCTCAAGATGGATGAAAGTACTGATGCTGTAAAAGCAAGCAGACGTGACAACACATGACAAAATTTAAAACAATTATTTTGTGGCACTTCAGTCCAGGCCACTGAAGCAGCACGACTGTTTTCAACACTAATCATAATCATAAAGGTTTCTTGAGCATTAAATCATGTTAGAATGATTAGTGAAGGATCATGTGACACTGAAGACTGGAGTAATGAGGATAAAATCAGCTTTGATCACAGGAATAAATTACACTTTGCTATATATTTACATGGAACACATTTTAAAAGTAATAATATTTCACAATATTACAGTTTTTTCCTGTATCTTTGAACAAATAAATGCAGTCTTGGTGAGCAGAAGATACTTATTTCAAAAACAGTTTAAATTCAAAAGCAGATCCTTGATTATGGGAATTATCAAAATGTAATTATTGCTTTATACAGCCTCGACGAAAAAGGATTTATAAATGATGGTTGTTAGAATAACAGTTCACTGTCTATGCTGTCATCACCGACTTTCTTTCTTCTGTGGAACACTAAAGGAAGATATTTCAATAAAGGTCTCAGTGTTTTTGTCCATACAATGAAAGTCAATGTCGTTTTGGACCCCGATGAGTTTCATGATATGGACACAAACAGTAATATCTTCTTTTGTGTTCTGCAGAAGAAAGAAATGTTTGAAACGAGATGAGGGTGAGTAAATGATGACAGGAATTTCTACCCTGTCCCGAGTTCACACAAGGCTTTAGAGAACAGCAGGATGTTGTTGTTGGTTAAATCTTGTTATTGTGTGTATGAGACTCATGGTCATTGTTTACGCTGCAGAACTGCTGTCGTGTTTACAGTCGAGTGTTTTCTGGAGAGTGCTGTTTAAGTAAAATTAGCACAGCCCTCAAAACCAAATTACAGACATGTCGGGTTTTATGATGAAATAATGACTCACACTTTACCATCCGTGTTTCTGTTCATCCAGATGTTTATCCCTGTGGAAATGCACTGAATGCCAATGTTTAGATTTCTGTGTCTGTCATCTGATTATATTGATTCAAACAATTCATATCTGGAAATGGTTATTTTGTGTGTGATCAGATATTCCCAACGCACATGGTCTGGCTGTGGACTGGGTTTCACGCAATCTCTTCTGGACCAGCTACGACGGCAATAAGAAACAGATCAACGTGGCCAGACTGGATGGCTCCTTCAAAAACGCTGTTATTCAGGGCCTGGACAAGCCCCATTGCCTCGTTCTGCATCCTATACTGGGGTGAGCGCACTCGTGCTGCAAACACTTGAGACATTTACACATGCAACCCTGCCCTCAAACACGTTTTAATTCCTCAAGGCAGAAAAATAAATGCATAACAGGATGCAACCACATGTTTTCTCATTCGACATTATGATACAGTACAGGCTTTAGGATATTTTTCATTTGGACTGGGTTTTTTTTCATGAGAAAGAACAAAATACATATTATTTGCAGCAAAAACAGAGAGACACTTTTCCAAATTTGTTATAAGAGGCTTTTAATGCAAGTTTTTAAATCTAGCCCATATTTTAGACATTAGCTATGTTTTGTACATTTTGTGCTATCACATAAAAAAAACACTTTATTTTGATGCTTCCCAACTGACATTCTACTGACTACAAGTAACTTTGCAATTATATGTCAACTTATTCTACTAATAGGATGGGAAACGCCTGGATGGAAACGCCAAATTGTGCATACTTTCTAAAAAGGCTCATAAAAAACGTGTACACTCAATTGAGCCAGATAAAAAATGTTTTTAATCTCATAAAACACATTTGATAAATAATACATTTTTCAATGTGATGGGATGGCATAACTGGAAACGATCTCGTTGCACAACATCTGAAATATGGTTTGGTTGCTCTGAAATGCCTGAGCAAAGTCTGTCATCAAAGTTGTTCGGTATAATCCCCTCCTTGACTGCTATCACCAGACCAAGCTCAATTTAAGATTAAACATTGGTCTGGGGAGTCTGCTCTGTATTTTCTTCTGCACAAGTAGAGGCGTGATCAACGGGCATTATTTGAATAATCTGTACACCATTGGATAGTCCTTCAACCAATCAGACCACAAGATCAACGGGCAACGACCTTTTACAGTCTACGGCAACGACCAATCATTCTATCAGTCATCATGTTAAACCCGCCAATAGCATGCCAGGTGGATAAGCCAGTCTGTGATTGGTTCTCGCAAAAGTGTAACAGAAGCAGTAGAAATTAATATACAGTTTTCCAGACTGAGTTGAAATCAAATCGCCGTCAGATCAGGCTGGGTTTACCCAGTCTAATGCCCTCCCAGAACTGACGGCATTCCCAACCAGCAGCATCTGCCTCAGAAAGCAAGAATGTTTGCAAATGTTTTAGGCGATATTCCCATTTTGCGCACAAGTTAAATTCACAACTGTGGATGGAAACACTGCTATTGATCTGTGCATTTGCATGCAAAAAATTGTCAATTAATGAATCTGTGTTGAACAATCATTAAAGTCGACATGAAATGTCTTTCACATTTCCAGTGCGGGAGTCGTCATAGTTGGGTTAACTTTGATAGCGGTGAATGAGAGTATACATTAAATATATATTTTTTGGTGTGCCCTTTTTCTCAAATAGCAAAAGAAAAACGGCACAATAGTAATTTCACAACTTTCAAAAAAAAGGGAAAAAATTGTGTGAGATTGATTACGGCAGTCAAAAGAGAGAAATACGTTTATTTTCACTGTCACTTTAATAGACGCTGTATTAAACAGCGTCACAGCTGCAGTAAGTTTTTTTTTTTTTATTTGATGCAAAAGTAATAAAATACAAAGTATTAGTTTTATAAATGTAGCAATGTAAGCAAACGAGCCGTTCAAAGGACCGTGGAGACAGTGGTGTGGAATAAAGGTCAAATAAAAGAAAAATACGGCGTTTGTGAAACTTCAGCCCTGGAAAAAACGAATCTGTATTTAAACTGGGTCATTAATGTAGTAGAAATTATTTTTGAATTTGGTGCCTTCTAGACTGAGAAAATACAGAAAATGTATTTTTGTCTTGTGGGGATGAAAGAGTACAATTCTCAGAATGCTTCACTGCCCTGTGAGGCCATTCCCAAAGCCACTGCTACTGGATTACTGTGACTGAGTTGGGGAAGACACTACTATTAAAAACTGAACGTGTCTGTACAATATAACGATCGAGTCGCTGCATGAGTCTCACAGCACTAACTCAGATTAGAAGTCAGGTTACATTTAACGTCATAAATGAGCTGATGAGCTCTCGTGATGAGAGCTGAGGAAATCGCGACCACATTCGCGGCATACATTCACAACGCGAGTTCAGTCTGGCGCGTTTCAGTTCATGCCTTTGGAAGCTTAAAGGTGCACTAGGCAACTTTCCGTCCACTGGAGGGCGCTTATTCAAAATAAATGCGTAGTTTGATGACGCAAAGTTTGAACGCAGTATCTTGGGACCTGCTTGGGACATGTGGTCTTCACCTCACAGCCGGTGGAAAATAGGACTCGGGCAGAAATCATGTTGATGGATGCGGTTATTAACGTTACTGTAGTGTAAAGCAGAGCAGGACCGAGTGTTGTGGAGCTGAGCACGGCTGCTGGAGCGATTGTTAAACAAATACCCGCCTCGCTAATACCATGACTTTTATTATGACGGGACGGGACACAGTCGCCGGACACTCGCACTGATCCGCTCTTCTGGTTATGATTTTGAGGTAAAGCAGCTCTGTTTATCATATTAGATACATTTAAGTGTGTTTAAAACGATGTTATGACGTTACTCCGTGCGTTCGCTTGTTCACACTGCTAAGAGTAAAGCGATCCTGCCAAATAAAACCCGAAACCGAGGGTAACGCAGATATGACGCAATTGACTGGCGACTCCCTCAAACGCAATACTGAAACGCCCTGGGGGGAAAGCACAATCATTTGATTATTCTCCAGGGTTTCTACCGATACAAAGTCATATGCTAATCGCTGAAGTAACCTTTTAAGACGTTATACTGCAGCTCATAAACACAACCAAGCCTAGAAAAAAAAAAAAACACGGCACCACCCCTTTAAAATGCATCATCACAGTCTGTGAAATGGGTCCATTGTGCCGTATTTCAGAGTGAAACGCTTCTAGAATAAAAACAGGGGCTTGATTTTGTCCGTGGGGAATTGATTGGATGGTTGTGGTTTGCTATTGGTGGATCTCATGTGAGTGACAGGTTGCCCCGCCCCTCTGTGAGAGGGAGGGGAAGATATTTTGATTCAAGATTATAAGATATAATAATGGTTTGCATTGATAAATCTATTATAATAAATACTGCAATATTCCATTAAAAAAATATGGCTTCATTATCGTCTACCATGCTGGTGGAAATGAAGCACATTATAAAATAACATCATAGAGTGTATTAATGCATGGAAGTGAACGAGAAACATTCGCTCATTTAAAAGATTCATTCAAAAGGATTTGTTCAGTGATTCATTCACAGTAGAAACACTAGTATGGCACATTCACTTTGAAGCCCCGGTTAAATATTAAATTAAGATAAATCATACACTGGCTTGACTTGATAATCCAGACCAAGATGCTTGATGCAACTGAACAATGAGATAACATTTAAAGGCACAATATATAAGATTATTGGATTAAAATATCCAAAAACCACTAGAATAATGTTATATATTTTGTTGATTGTGTACTTAAATTATCCCAAATGTTTCCAAGAATGTTTAAATCCAGAGAAATAAACAATTTTAACAAAAACACAGACCGTGTTCGTGCGTCTGTGCGTTACCCTCGATTTCTGGTTTTATTTTGTAGAAACTATGGACACCAAAGACAATTTAATGGGTATATGATGTGTTTTATGAGACAGGTGAGCAAATGTTTGGATCATTCATCGGCAGAAAACTAATCATTGTTATATAGCTCATCACGTTTAGTCTTGTTTAAATGTGTTTTTCTTGATTTACTGTGAGTACCATGTTTTAACATGTCTATTGTCTCGATGCATTGTGAACAAGTGTCTCATAGTAGCCACCGAGCGACCGCACAGAGTAGAATTATGATATAACTTTCAAGACTTTCAAATGTATGTAATATGACAAAACAGTGCCGTGTTACTCCACATACACATGAACGGAAGAAGATGACGACAACAACTCCCATGATTCAGTGAAATCAAGGCATCATCAAGCTGCTTCTTTGTTTTGAATAAGCGCCCTCTAGTGATGAAAATTACATACTGTGCCTTTAATAAACACCAGCACGAACCAACACCGTCTTACTAAGATGATATTTAAATGCTTAGTTTTATGATCAAAGCTCTGTAGCTTTAAACAATGCAATGCAAACCAATGACGATTGAGAGACGAACAAATAAACATAAAAGCCTAATGGAGGATATGTATACTAACATTTAAAAAATATGAATAATTGAGTTATTCATGTGTCTTTTCTTAAAATGTTTCATTTCCAGAAAGCTGTACTGGACTGATGGCGATAACATCAGCATGGCCAACACTGATGGCACAAACCGTACGGTGATCTTCACCAATCAGAAAGCTCCAGTGGGTGAGTGACAGCTGAGACAGAAGAGACTGTACTGACTGTACCCTGTGGTGTTCACACAGGCTCAAAACGCTTGTAACGGGATTGTACTGTGTTGTAGAACCACATTAGGACTAATTCAACAGATACATTACCTTCAGGGGATGACATGTGAATCATCCACCAAATTGTGATTTCCTTTGTGTCCTTCTGAGCTAACAAAAACAATTCATCAGTGTGAGAGAATCAGCGGGTTCAGTCCGCTGTGTTTATAGAACCATATTGTCTTACGTTTTTTGATCATGTTCATGCACTTTTTTGTGTGTTTATTTTCAGTCTTTATTAAATAAAAAAATGAATGTTAGTATAAAGGGAATCAGGACCTGGAGCCGGTATTGCCCCATATGTCAGAGCTCCATCCAGAGTCAGACTAGGACTCTGACATGTGTTCATCAGAGTGGTCAAAGACACTAGGACTTTTGTCACTCTATGAACCACAAATAAACACAACATTTTTTACTGGATTCAAGAGTTTTGTGGTTGAAATTTTAAAAACTATCAAATCTTTACCTCAGGGGTCAATTTGACCCCCTTCAAAATGAATGGAATGCGAGGAATGCTTCACTAAACATAGAAGAAAAAAAAAAGCTCAAAATTCAAACTAAAAATGCTAAAACTTTACCCAAAAAAGGTTTTTATAATGTCTACATGTGTACCTGTATGCATACTAAAGAAAAACTGACTTTAGGACCCAGCGGAACAGCTCATTTGCTCCATATAGAGCTGTAAGGCCATCTAGGTCTGGACTCTATCGCAGCTTTCATTGGTCAAGGACCGCCCATGAGGACGTTTGACTGACATGTAACGCAACCAATCACAGTTCGTTTTGTTCACGTTTAGAGGTGTGAAAATGTGAAGTCGATGTCTCTGCACTAATGGACTGACATGCACCTATAAATTATTCATTCATGAACGTTTTTCAGTTTACTGCAAAAATGTCGCAAAATTCACATACTTCTGAAAATCCTGCGCTTAGATGATCCTGGTAAGCCTCACTGTCACAGTAAACACGACAGCTTTCTTCTTCCATGAGGGAGTTTGGCGTCACTGCATTTGTTTCGAGGCGGACCGTTAAACCTTAACAGTCCGCCTGGAAACATATGAAGAACGCAATACCTTATAATACATCTATAATATGAAGTGCACCTGCTGCACTTTACACCATGAGCTCAGATTGTTACAACAGGGCCCTCCATGTTTCTGTAAGACTTTAAATGTGCAATGTATACATTTTAGCGGCATCTAGCATTGAGGTTGTGAATTGCAACCACCCACCCCTCCCTTTCGAAGCACATAGAGAAGCTAAGGTGGCCAACACAGGACAAAATGTTGTCGGAGAGAGAGAGAGAGAGCACAGTGAGTGAATAGCGCTCCGTAGAGCAGTTTGTCCCTTTAGGGCTACTGTAGAAACATGACGGCCCAAAATGCAAATTTCACTGTAAAGGGACCCGAGAGGTGTATGATGATGGTAATAAAAACATAATGGTTCATTATGTAAGGTCTTTATACACCACTGAAAACATAGTTATGTATATTTTATTGCATTTCTGTTAGTAGATCCTCATAAATACTAAACACTGCACCTTTAATTTTAGTTTAGATCTAATCATAAATGTGCTTGCAGTTTTATGTTTAAAGACATGGTTAGCAAATGAGACACTGTCTGTTGACCTCCTTCATGATAACTTGTTCTGTATATACCCGTAAACGCACTCATTAGCTGTTCTGGAGCGGTTCAGAAAGCGTTGAGCATTATAAAGCGTTCTGTGTTCTGTGCTGCAGGTCTGTCCATAGACTATGACACGGAGCAGCTGTATTGGATCAGCTCAGGAAACAGCACCATTAACCGCTGCAAGCTGGACGGGTCAGAACTGGAGGTGTTAGACGCGGTCAAAGGCAAACTCAACAAAGCCTCTGCGCTGGCGATCATGGGTAAATACAGCACTGCGCTGCAAGATTCGTTCCTTTCTTGTCTTTTTCTGAAGAATAATGACATGATTGATGTTGTGTAGGTGATAAGCTGTGGTGGGCGGATCAGGGCACAGATCAGATCGGCACGTGTAATAAGAGTGATGGAGGAGACTGGAAGGTCTTGAGAAACAGCACATCCCCCATGATGCACATGAAGATCTACAATGAGACCGTGCAAACAGGTTCAAAAATCATTTGCATGCAGTGTATAAGGAACGAATAAGTGAAGCCCAAAAGATTGAGTGCAACTGTCCTGTTCCGGAAGTAAAAACTGTAACACTATTTTTAGCAATAACTTACAAATCTTTAAAGACAGCCCTACTGTCACAGTTCTGAGGTTGTTGAACTAATTTGGACTGATAGCTTCAGCAAAAGCATATTACATCAATCAACTGTCTCAGAAATCAGAGTAGGGCTGTCTTTAAAGATTTGTAAGTTATTGCTAAAAATAGAGTTACAGTTTTTACTTCCGGAACATGAGTCATATTTAACAACATATTGATCAATTTGTGGTGAAAAACTACACTATATTGCCAAAAGTATTGGGACACCAAATCAGGTGTTCCAATCACTTCCATTGCCACAGGTGTATAAATCAAGCACTAGGCCTGCAGACGCTTCTACACACATTAGTGAAAGAATGGGTCGCTCTCAGGAGCTCAGTGAACTCAAGCGTGGTGCCGTGATAGGTTGACACCTGTGCAATAAGTCCATTCCTGACATTTCCTCACTACTAAATATTCCACGCTCAACTGTTAGTGGGATTAGAACAAAGTGGAAGCGATTGGGAACAACAGCAACTCAGCCAGAAAAATGACAGAGGGGGGTCAGCGCATGCTGAGGGTCACAGTGTGCAGAAGATGGCAACTTTTTGCTGAGTCAATAGCTACAGACCTCCAAACTTTGTGTGGCCTTCAGATGAACTCAAGATCAGTGTGTAGAGAGCTTCATGGAATGGGTTTCCATGGCCGAGCAGCTCATTCAAGCCTTACATCACCAAGTGCAATGCAAAGCGTGGGATGCAGTGGAGTAAAGCAGCCGCCACTGGACTCTAGAGCAGTGAGACATGTTCTCTGGAGTGACCAATCACGCTTCAGTCTGACAACCCAGTCTGGGTTTGGCGGTTGCCAGGAAAACAGGACTTGCCTGACTGCATTGTGTCAAGTGTAAAGTGTGATGGAGGGGGGGGATTATGGTGCTGCATCGTTTTTTTAGGGGTTGGGCTTCACCCTTAGTTCCAGTGAAAGGAACTCTTAATGCTTCAGCATACCAAAACATTTTGGAAAATTTCATGCTCCAAATTTGTGGGATCAGTTTGGGGACGGCCCCTTCCTGTTCCAACATGACTGCACTCCAGTGCCCAAAGCGTCGGTCCATAAAGACATGGATGAGGAGTTTGGTGTGGAGGAACTTGACTGGCCTGCACAGAGTCCTGAGCTCAACCCGATAGAACAGCTTTGGGATGAATTAGAGCGGAGACTGAGAGCCAGGCCTTCTCGTCCAACATCAGTGCCTGACCTCACAAATGAGCTTCTAGAAGAATGGGCAAAAATCCCCATAAACACACTCCTAAACCTTGAGGAAAGCCTTCCCAGAAGAGCTGAAGCTGTTAGAGCTGCAAAGGGTGGGCCGACTCTATATTAAACCCTACGGATTAACAATGGGATGGCATTAAAGTTGTGTTCCAAAACTGTTCCAAAACTTGTGGCAATATAGTGTACATTACCCATGATGCTGTACAGAAGATTCGTCCAATCAGAGAGTTGTGGTGAGCAAATGGTGCCAAAAGAGCTCTTTAGCTCCGCCCTAATCCATGAAGCACCAGCAAAAGACGTAATCAAGTCAGTCTTGCAATGCTGGCAAAATACTATGTATGTAAGCGATAATCCATGGCTAGTTGTGCATTAAACAATTTTAATGCACGACATGGAGGCAAAGAACTACAGAGTGTATCCAAATTTCCAGCATTGACAAGTTAAAGCTGTTATTGATGTTTGCAGCGTAATATTTGACAGGAAGGATAAAAATAGTGGTTATTTTCATCAGTTACGGCTTGTAGCATTCTGTTCGTTTTAAATCATACAGATATGAAGTAGTCCGGTAAGATCACATTTATTTGAATCAATTATCGAGAGATGTGTGTGAATTACCTGTGTCTTTCAGCATGCAAACAATGAAGCTGTGACTTTTATTATTTCAAAAACAGCGCCGTTACCAACTCGTTGCTGAGGAATATACCGTAGCGATTCAGTAGTGAAGCTATTTTTATTTATAAAAGTCATGCGGCAGCATTGATAAGTATTTGCATCTATGTATAATTTTGCAATACATTTAAAAAGTAGTGTTTCTATTAGTATAATCAACAATTTTATGATTTTTATTTTGATATTATATCATTGGTAGTGCTTCATGGAATTGTGGTTCTTTCCCTCATTTAAGCCATTTAGTTGTGATTCACCTCATTGCTAGTTGTTTAGATTCTTAGCGTGACATTTTAACAAAGACTTTCTAAAAAAAATCCCTATGGGAATAAAAGAATGGGAAAATAATAAATCCGGAACAAATGCCACTGAAAACTGGGTAGCACTAATGCACTCTAATGAAATTTCCAAGTCAGTTTATTGTGTCAGAATGGCTTTTATGAATAAGGGGCAACCTACAATGAGCCTTATTAGCATAGAAAAAGAGTGTTTGTGCTGAAAAGAATGATTTTAGTTTAATTTAAAAACTGAAACGGTATCAGTGTAGATAACATCTGTGTAAACCGGATTGTATGTGTTTTTTGAGTAGATGCAGGCTTTTGTACTAAAATCGGCCCAATGGTGAGTTAAGTTTGCTGTATGTCTGTGATGTATCATCAGGTTCAAACATGTGCAGCAACAACAATGGTGACTGCTCTCAGCTGTGTCTGCCCACGTCTCCCTCCAGCCGCTCCTGCATGTGCACCGCAGGATACAGCCTGAGGAGCGGACAGCAGTCCTGTGAGGGTACGAATCAAACACACACACACACACACACACACACCTGACATTCAAACTCTCAATTATGTGTGACTTCCTTTTGGGAAAACGGCAAGGAGGTACAATAGACCACAGTGTTTGCATATCCTTCATAGAACAGCTGGAAACAATGTAAGAAACATACATTTTATTATGGTAATATTCAAAGGTGTTTCTTGAACTTTGGCACTTTTAGCTTTATTGAAGACATTTGGAAAATTAAAGGGGGGGGGGGATGCTGTTTCATGCATACTGAGCTTTTTACACTGTTAAAGACTTGGATTCCCATCCTAAACATAGACAAAGTTTCAAAAACTAATGTTGGACATTTGATGGAGTATTTCTGTGTCAAAAACACTCCTTCCGGTTTCTCACAAGTTTCGGAGAGTTTTTTTCGAGTATGAGTCGGCTTGACGTTAATAGAGCGGAAGGTCCTTGTATGGGCCGTACGGTCTCTTCTCCCGGTAGGGCGCGCGCGCGTCACTAGAGCGAGAGAGGAAATGCACGCCCATAAACACTTGCTCAGGTGCAGATCCAGTCATCCGTGAACATTTCTGACGCGCCCTATGGTCGCGCCGTTTTTTTCCGGAAAGACTCGGTACAGCCCATATTTCTTTTATAAATATAATAAAACTAAAGACTTTTCGGAGATACTACTCTATAGGTACTCAAGATTGACATGAGATTGACTGAAACTGAGTGTTTCACCCCCCCTTTAAGTTCCTACTAACAGTATATATACATGATTCAAAAAAGAATTCTGACATTATGAAACATTTTAACCTTAATTTCCTCAGCTTTTTTCATATAATTTTGTGGCAACGCTATCATTTTATGAACAATTAATATATAGAATGATACTTTGTTAAAATTACATCTTGAAAATGATGAATAATGATGCGACGATAATACTCTTTGTGCACAAAAAAACTAACAAAAATAACTACTTTATTCAACAATTTCATCTCATCTGTGTCAGTCTCCCAGCAGTGAACCGCATCGGCCAATGGCTGTACTGTATTTACAGTGTTAACTGTATAGGAGATTGACACAGACGAGAAGAGATTGTTTAATAAAGTCTGTAGTTCAAACCAAAAATTCTGTCATTAATTCCTCACCCTCGTGTTGTTGCAAACCCGTAAGACCTTCGTTCACCTTCAGAACACAAATTAAGATATTTTTGATCAAATCTGAGAGTATTGTATTTTTGTCCATGTATTTTTGTTCATTTTATTTTGCACAAAAAGTATTCTCGTCGCTTCATAACATTAAGGTGGAACCACTGGAGTAAATGGACTGTTTTAACGATGCCTTTACTGCCTTTCTGGACCTTGAAAGTTGTAATTTGCTGTCTATGGAGGGGTCCGAAAGCTCTATGAGGGAGAGGAATTAATGACAGAATTTTTAGATTGAGCTATGACTTTAATAACCACAAACCCGTGGAGATGAAAGTGTCTGTAGCTGAAGTGTGCTGATTGTTGTGTTGATTTCAGGCGTGGGTTCATTCCTGCTGTACTCTGTTCATGAGGGCATTAGAGGAATCCCACTGGACCCTGCAGACAAGTCCGATGCCCTTGTACCGGTTTCAGGAACATCACTCGCCGTCGGGATTGATCTTCATGCCGGTGAGTCACCTACTTTATGATTTCAGATATACACTAAACGGTCATATTATTAGGTCCACTAGTACTGGGTACTAGCCTGACAAGCCAGAGCCACATCAAGATGTTTGGTCTGGAAACTCTCCATTGACAGCTCAATCTGAGGGGCGGGATAAACGGTTGTCTTTCAAACTCCCTCTGCACGCGATAGGATAGCGCTACACCAACCAGAGCAACGAAGGTGAAGGGGAGCTCGCTGACAGATTAAACATTCGCCGTATCCGGTCGGCTAAACTCTGAACACATCTTCCCTTCTTAAGAATGACTTCAGTGCCGTTCTTTGTTCTTTTCTCAGAGAAAAGCTTAACTCCGAGTCTTCCAGAGTCGCGGTCAAAGCTGATTCGAAAGACCGCCGTTCGCCAGTTTCTGTGTTTACTAGAAACACGCAAACGCAACTTGGCCGTCGTCATTATGGCCCCGCCCACCAACTCTATACATGATGTGATTGGCCCGGCAAGAGTTTGGCGTTTATAGAAGGGTATTGAGAGTTGCTAGATGACACTCAGCTGCAGATTAGATTTGCTGCCGCTAGGGTGCGTCTAGATTTCTAGGCTAACTGGGTACCCTTATGCCTTCAGATCTCAACTCTTTGTGGCGAAGATTCAGCAAGGTGCTGGAAACATTCCTCAGAGATTTTGGTCCATTTTGTCATGCTAGCATTACACAGTTGCTGCAGATTTGTTGGCTGCCCATCCATGATGTGAATCTCCCGCTCTAGCAGATCCCAAAGCTGCTCTACTGGATTGACATTGGTGACTGTGGAGGCCGTTTGAGTTTGGTGAACTCACTGTAATGTTCAAGAAACCAGCTTAAGATGATTTGAGCATTGTGACATGGTGTGTTATCCTGCTGGAAGTAGCCTTCAGAAGATGGTACACTGTGGTCATAAAGGGTCAGCAACAATACTCAGTTCGGCCCAAAGTGTGCCAAGAAAATAACCATTATACCATTACACCAGCAGCCTGAACCGTTGACACACGGTAGGGTGGATCCATGCTTTCATGCTGCTTATGCCAAATTCTGACCCTAAAATCTGAATGTCACAGCAGAAAACAACATTTTTCCAATCTTCTATTGACCAGTTTTGATGAGCACATGTGAATTGTAGCCTCAGGTTTCTGTTCGGTGTGTCTTCTGCTGCTGTAGTCGTGGACGTGTTGAGTGTTCAGAGACGTGCTTCTGCAGACCTCAGTTGTAATGAGTGGTTATTTGAGTTACTGTTACCTTTGCTGTTAAAATGCCTGGCCATTCTCCTCTGACCAGGCATTTTCGCTCACTGGATATTTTCTCTTTTTCAGACCATCCTCTGTAAACCCTAGAGATGGTTGTGCATTAAAATCCCAGTAGATCAGCGGTTTCCCATCTGACACCAATGACCATGCCACTTTCAAAGTCCCTTAAATCACCTTTCTTCCTCATTCTGATGCTCAGTTTGAACTTCAGCAGATCATCTTCGCCATGTCTAGATGCGTAAATGCATTGAGATGCCATCTGATTGTCTGATATTTGTGTTAACGAGCAGCTCCAGGTCTATATAATAAAATGGCTGATGAGTGTGTGTATGTATGTATGTGTGTATATATATATATATTAGGGCTGTCAGTTGATTGAATTTTATCTAAAACTAATTAATTGTAAATTAATCCTACATCAAATTTGGCTGAGAAAGCAGCTCCAAGAGATAATTTAAAGTCATTATTATGCCAAATGAGAACAGCATCAACTAATAACCATGAGTTATTCTTAGATTCCAGTTTCAATATACAACAAATTATAAAATATTCTAAAACCACCTTTGTAAAGCATAAAAAAAGCCATTAAAGTTTACTTGAAATGGAAGTTGCAATAGTCTTTTCTTCCCTATTGTAAAGTATATCCGAGTGAAACGGCTTCTGGAACAAGAACAAATGTATGTGGGTTTGATTTCGTCCGTGGGGAATTGATTGGATGATTGTGGTTAGCTATAAGTGGATAAATCATTTGTAATAAATTCTGGTATATTCCATTAAAAAAAGAAAAAAAGATTGGTCTTTTTTTATTTTTTTTATGGTGACTTTAAATGGAGACCTGTCAGCTGTCCTGTAACTGTATTTCATCTATACTATAATTCATATGCATGTTCTTTTTCCTGTGATGTAGATAATGACACAATCTACTGGGTTGACATGGGTTTGAGCACCATTAGCAGAGCTAAGAGAGATCAGACGTGGAGAGAGGACGTCATCACTAACGGCATTGGGCGCGTGGAGGGCATCGCTGTCGACTGGATCGCCGGTGCGTCTTAAGTTCTTCTGAAACTTTCTCATGCATTCAGAACATTACTACAATACTGATGCAAAAAACAATCGTATTACTGTCTGCTGTGTGCTGTAGGAAACATCTATTGGACGGACCAGGGCTTTGATGTGATCGAGGTGGCCAGATTAAATGGCTCGTTTCGATATGTGGTCATCTCCCAAGGACTGGACAAACCTCGGGCCATTACTGTACATCCTGCGAAAGGGTGAGATCTGCGTAACCATGACTTCCTGTCTTTTATTGGGAGTTTCTACTGCATTAATGAAGCATTGCTGGTTGTATGTGCAGGTATCTGTTTTGGACAGAGTGGGGTCAGTATCCACGCATAGAAAGATCTCGTCTGGACGGATCTAATCGAGCCGTGCTGGTGAACGTCAGCATCAGCTGGCCCAACGGCATTTCCATTGACTATCAGGTGCATATGACACAGTTATGTCTGAACACGGTAGTTTTAAACTAAGCACAAGGGGTGTAACGATTCCCTTCTTTCATTGATTACAAATCCTGCCAAGGCGTATTCAAAATGTGACCGTGTAGCGCAGCAACATCACATGAGTAACTACGATAGAGGCGATAGTTCAAAATAAATAACTTATATCAAAATGTCAGTTTCTACCGGTTAATCGTGTCTACCAGTACAGTTTTGGTCAGAATTATTGGCACCCCTGGAAAATATGATCAAAGATGGCTGTGAAAATAAATCTGCATTGTTTATCATTTTGATCTTTTGTTTAAAAAAATTTTTTTTGGGGGGTCACATAATGAAATATATGCTATTCTCCAAAACACGTTGGCACCCCTAGAATTTTTATAAGTAAAATATACTGTATATTCCCATATATTCCCATTAATATTAAAAAAAATTAGCACACCAGGGTGACTAGGAACATGAAATTGTCCACGAATGATTTATACAGGACTATAAATATGAGGAAACACAAAGGCCAAATTCCCTTACATCCCCTTAATCAATCAATCCTTATTTAATAATTTAATCTTTATTTAATCTTAATCATTAATCTCAATGAGAAAAGCCAAAGAATATAGTTCTAATGTGCCGCAAAAGACTGTTGACCTTCACAAAACAGAAATTGGTTGTAGGAAAATAGCTAAAGTATTTAAAATTCTCATTTCCACTATCAGGGCAATAATTAAGAGGTTCCAATCAACTAAAGTGGGCCTTTTTTTTTTTTTGCTGGAGGTCCTGGACATCTTGTTCAGAAACATGGTATCATGGATTCTAGCAAATACCAAAAGATAAAAAAAATTCTAAACCTGATGGCCTCTGCTAGAAATCATATAATGGGCCGTGGTTGGATCTTCCATCAGGACAATGATCCAAAACAAGCAGCAAGAATGTGTCACTGAGCACAGAATGAAGCTTCTGCCATGACTGTCCCAGTCCCTGAGCTGAACCCTGTAGAGAATGAGTGATGAACGGAAGAGAAGAGCTGAGGAGAGCTTCTGTGTGGAGGAATGATCTCTGATCTCTGTTCAGGTGTTGTCTAAACTCATCAGGCATAAGAGGAGAAGACTCAGAACGGTTATCTTGGCAAAAAGAGGGTGCAAAAAGTAATTAATAAAAGGGGGCAAATAATTATGGCCAACTTGAATAAAAGCATTTATTTCATAATGTGATTTATTCCCCACTTTCAATTATTTTACTTCAATGAAAGGTTAGATTTTTGCACTTTTTTTCTGAATGAAAGCTCAAAAGGAGAAATAATTTAGATTCATTTTCACAGCCATCTTTGATCATATTTACCAGGGGTTCCAATAATTTTGACCACAACTGTATGTATTTATATATACAGGTACAGTATTTTGGCACTTTTTCCACTAACTGGATTGGATTTTTATTTTATTTCACTTTTCTGCAAAGCATACATGCAGTGCTGACTTAATTCTATCTTCCTTTATTCTTGGATTGTCTTATGCATAATGGAGAAGTCAGGCATATAATGCTGCCTTTAAATTAGACCAACGCAACTCCTGAACAATGACACAGTAACGGACTGTACATGCAGTAAAAGCGCTGATCATTATCCATCTGTCCTATAGGAAGATATGCTGTACTGGTGTGACGCACGTACGGATAAGATCGAGCGCATTAACTTGGAGACGGGGGAGAACAGAGAGGTGGTGCTGTCCAGCAACAACATGGACATGTTCTCTGTTTCTGTGTTTGAGAGCTACATATACTGGAGTGACCGGTCAGTGCGCCATATCTGTACACTTTAACCCATTAGTTCCTCTCCACATAAATCATCTTTCTCTGCCTTTATTTTTTAATATAACTTTATTTTATTTGCTATCCCTATTTAAAGAGCTTTTGAACTTTGTCCAAGCAGATCAGTATTTTTCTTTCTACAGGACTCATGCGAATGGTTCGATAAAGCGCGGCAGTAAAGACAATGCAACAGATTCAGTGAGTCTGAGGACGGGCATCGGCGTCCAACTCAAAGACATCAAGGTTTTTAACAGAGCACGACAGCAAGGTGGGTGTTATATGACTTGGTTGTGACAGAAATGTGCTGTAACCAGACACAGTTTGACACAAACTCTTGCCAACTGGCCAGATGTGTCTGTATTTCAGCATTGGTGTGTCACTCCTACTAGCCACTTTGGCGGGTTGATTTTATATATATATATATATATATATATATATATATATATATATATATATATATATATATATATATATATATATATATATATGTATGTATGTATGTATGTATGTATGTATGTATGTATGTATGTATATATGTATATATATATATATATATATATATAAAATCAACCCGCCAAAGTATAATATATAAAATATATTATATAAAATATATATATATAATATAATATATACACATTTTTCGATACGAAAAGGCATCTGAAATAATAAACTAAGTGCAATGTAGTTTTGTCCAAATAGAGATTTTGTCTATACAAATCGACAGTGAAATATCTGAAACGCTTCCAAATAATTTTCCGAAGAACAGACCATAATACCAGCAGCTCTTTCTCTCTTTCTCTCCGACAGCGAGTGACACACAAACCCGCCTCCACTCACTCACTCATTTCATTTACTCCGGATGAATATTGTTGCTGTTACAGGGCTTGAATTCCATCGTGGGATTGTGTGTATTGTGTACAATTTTACTAATCCCCACAGATTTTGGGTTTGTGAGCACGTAAAGCTGCATCTCAGCACTAAATTTAGCTCTTTTTTGTTGTTTGTTGCACTTAATCAGTCAAATACTGACAAAAAATGTCAAAAAGCCTGTCTTAGCAATTATTCACATAAACACATTCAGTTCTGTATGTCTAAATGAAGGTAAAAAGTTGAGTAAGAAAACACTTGTGTAACAATACAATGGATCCGTGCGTCAGGTCTTAAAGTGACAGCAGCCTAATAAACCTGCTGCCCAATTATGAGATAATATTAAAAATATCAACATGGCAGTTTTTCTGCATGGTATCGATGGCAAAATTGTGGCCAGTGAAAATGCTGAGTGGCTGGTAACTTTGGAAAACCGCTAGCCACAGGGACCAGTGAGCAAAAAAGTTAATGTCAAGCCCTGGCTGTAACAGAACATACATTAGCATGGGCAGAACCGTTTGGAATGTGGATGTTATTATTCATTTTATGGCTGCATTGCTGCATTCTTGATCCTGATTGGTTAATGTATGTTCCATGCACTCGATTCCAAATTGTTTCAAAGGTTTAAAGGTAACGGTAATTGATAAATTGTTACTCAATATTTAGAGAGTTTTTGCTTAAAATAAGCAAAATTATCTGCCAGTGGGGTGAGAAAAATAATCTTAAAACAACATTATTTTGCTCACCCCACTGGCAGATTATTTTGCCTATTTTAAGTCTTAATTTTGAGTTATTTTTTCCCAAAACAAGACAATAATTTTTACTTGTCTAGTAAATGTTTCTTAATGTAAGATTCTTTTGATATTTAAACTAGAAACAAGACAAAAATACTAAGTAAGAAATGCATTTTTTGGAGTGAACAAGATTGAGATTTCTTCAGTTGAAGCATTTCTTAATTGTTTAAAACTAGGGGTGTAACGATTCGTTTTAACTTCGATTCGTATCATGTTTTGAGGTTGTCGATACGTTTCAAGGACGATATTGGTTCATTTAGAACTTGAAAGGGACTTGAAATTGATTCAGTAACTTTTTAGCCAAACATTTTAATCAGTGTGACTGAAATAAATACATGCAGGTGAAGTTTCTTAGATTCCTGTTGCTTCTTTTAAGGGAACCAGATATCAATTAATTATGGATATAAACAAACAAGTAAAGAATTAATGGAAAATGTGTTCACATTTTATTTAATTAAAGTGCCACCAACAGTTTAGGTTGAATTAACAGGAAGTTATCCTTTTCTGCTCTCATTTTCAATAAAAGTACAGTAAGTGCAACCAACCAACATACTACTGCTACTTCTGCTTGTTTTTCAACATAAAAATATTACAATATTAATATAAAAAAAAGTGCAACCAACATCTCTTCAGGTTGAATGAGCAGTGGCTGAACCTGCTACTACTGCAAACAGCGAGCGACTTATTAAGAACATCTCCGTCTTTACTAAAGCCAAAGTGTTTCCACGCACTGGACCGCAATGGTGGCTTGATCATTTATCGCTCGTTGGCTTCTCTGTCGTCCGCTGTCATGACAAATCCTGTCCGTGCTATGTTTTGTTTTCTTTGCGCTGCTGCTGGAACGCGTGTATGACGGCACATATAGGCAGACTGAGTAACGTTTAACGCCTTTATCATTAAAAGTGCAAAGAAAAAACAACCATATAATGTCTGACGTGCTTAAATCAAATGCGTTATTTCCTATTATCGATACAATCGATCGATTACCTTTTAAAACGATATTAGATCGATATATGTCGTCCGGAAGGCCAACTTGCCAAGCACAGATCGATGTAGTTGGATCATAGGAATATAAATCGATACGTCGATGTAGTAGATGAATCGTTACACCCCTATTTAAAACGAATCTCTTTGCAGGAACTAATGTCTGCAAGAACAACAACGGCGGCTGCCAGCAACTCTGTCTTTACCGCGGTAATGGACAGCGAACGTGTGCCTGCGCTCACGGAATGCTAGCCGAGGATGGTCAGAGTTGCCGTGACTACGACGGATACCTGCTGTATTCAGAACGTACCATACTAAAGAGTGTGCACTTATCAGACGAAAACAACCTCAACGCACCCATCAAACCGTTTGAAGACCCGGACCACATGAAAAACGTCATCGCGCTGACGTTTGATTATCGTGGAGGAGGCGGAAAAGGAGCCAATCGGATCTTCTACAGCGACATCCACTTTGGGAATATCCAACAGATCAATGATGATGGGTCAGATCGGAAGACCGTGGTTGAGAGTAAGTTTCAAATATTCTACTTTACAAAGTCTTGGATTTAGTTTTTGAACTCTACTAGAATAGTTTTGCTTTGCATGTTTAGTTCCTGTAACTATGAAGCCCCTCCTACTGAAAAGCACACTATGCTCTGATTGGTCGCTAGAGCAGTGTGTTGTGGTTGGTCAAGCGCTTTGAATGTTTTTGGGAAATGTCACGCCCCTCACCATAACCGCCAGTTTCAACACACTACTAACTAACTTAACCAAGCCCCGCCCCTTTATTCTGTGTATGAATGATTTAAAGGAACACACCGACGTTTGGGGACTTCAGCTTATTCGCCGTATCCCCCAGAGTTAGAGAAGTCCATACATTACATTCTCATCTTCGTGTGTGACATAACTCTGTCTGACGCACACACCGCTAGCCTAGCTTAGCACAAAGACTGGAGGTCAACGGCTCCAGCTAGCCTACTGGTCAATAGGTGACAAAATAACGCCAACATTTACATGTTGTGATGTTTATAGTTACATTGTGTACTAAGACCGACGGAAAATGAAAAGTTGCCATTTTCTAGACCGATATGGCTGGGAACTATACTCTCGTTCCTGTGTAATAATCAGGGAACTTTGCTGCTGTACCATGGGTTCAGCGGCGCAATGATATCACTCAGCGCCTGAAAATAGGCTTAACTTCCATCAACATAATCCACGTGACAACCTGCTTATAGTTGCGCTATAGTTCAATCAAACTATTTTATTACATAAAAAAATAAAAATAAAAAAAAACATTTGGCTTATCAAAATAAAATACTTTTTTTTAAAGGCAGGTACATGCAGTTCACTAGATGAGTAACGGCTCCATTTCAGCATTGTCTTCTGATATTTCCTAATCTAATAATATTTAAATAAAGTGCCCTTATTATGCTATTTTAAAGGTTCCTAATGTTGTTTTGACGTCTTCAACAACAGGTTTACAAGCATTTAAGGTCAAAAACAGTTTAATTTTCTCCTAATATCCACTGCAGCATCAGCTCTTTTCTCTCAGTGTCTGAAACGGTTCGATCAAGGATTCGTTCTCTCTAAACCCCGCCTTTCTCAGAGCCTCCTCTGCTCTGATTGGTCAGATGGCCCAGTCTGTTGTGATTGGTCGACCGTGTCAGAACCCAAACGCTCATTATCATATCTGAATCTCAGCTCTTGACACACAGTGATACGAACAGTAACGATGGCGTGGGTTTTACCGTCTCAATCTCATCAAAGTGGATTTGCTTTGGCAGCAGAAAACAGCTAGCCTGACAAGCCAGACCCACATCAAGATGTTTGGTCTGGAAACTCACCATTGACAGCTCAATCCGAGGGGCGGATAAACGGTTGTCTTTCAAACTCCCTCCGCACGCGATAGGATAGCGCTAAGTTACACCAACCGGAGCAACGACGGTGAAGGGGAGCTAGCTGATTGATTAAACATTCGCCGTATCCGGTCGGCTAAACTCTGAACACATCTTCCCTTTTTAAGAATGACTTCAGTGCCGTTCTTTGTTCTTTTCTCAGAGAAAAGCTTAACTCCGAGTCTTCCGGAGGCGCGGGCAGAGCTGATTCGAAAGACCGCCGTTCGCCAGTTTCTGTGTTTACTAGAAGCACGCAAACGCAACTCGGCCGTCGTCATTATGGCCCCGCCCACCAACTCTATAGCCTACATGATGTGATTGGGCCGTCCAGATTCTGAGGAATACAGATGGGTATTGAGAGTTCCTAGACGACACTTGTGGGCAAATAAAATTTGCTGCCGCTAGGGTGCGTCTAGATTTCTAGGCTAGAAAACAGCGTCTTCTCCACATGAACAACACCAACCAAACTCTTCCAATCTCAGACACAACGACAGCGCTTGAAGACAGGGCAAAGAGACTGGCCAATCAAGCCAATCAAGACCAGAGACTGGCATTATGCAAATCAGGAAGTGAGACTGGAATTACTGACGACTCGTTTCAGTTCAGAATCACTTCTTACTTTTGCTGCTTTGAACCAATCTGTATTGTATAAAGTGCTAACTACTTGCAGACCTTTTACATCCACAGCTATATCACACACTGCATGAAAGGTAGTTTCTGAAAAAGCATAACTGGGGTACTTTAAATTATTTGTGAAATTTCTTGTTATTGTCTCCATTTTAGAAAGATTTGGAGATATTTGGGATGTTACAGGAAAGATACAGAAATTGAGTTATCCCGTACAATAAATTATGTATAGAAATGCTCAAGGGCAAGTTTCTCTTGCAATACACAGAAACATATACAGCAATTTGGATGACATCATTACACACACCATATTTACGTAAAAGGCCAAACGGATGGAAAATTTCACAAACTCTGTTTTGCACATTTTCACTTTGTTGATAACAGAACAGCGCAAAAAGTGGATGGAAACCTGGCTATATATATATATAATGTTTTTTCTTTTTTTTTTTCTGTGGTCGAAACAAGTCCATGTGCTGTATGTGCAATGGTGGTTTGATAGCAGTGCCTTCGCGTTCAACTCTCCATTAGCAGCTCACAGCTGGAGAGAAAACAAGTCAAACACTGAATCACCGCTCTAGCCGCCGGACACACAAATTAATCCGGACAGGGAAAGACTGAAGTCACGGAGAGCACAATAAACTCATTCTTTCATAAGACGTTTGGCTTTCATCGCTAGAGAATTGAGCAAAGAGAGATGTGCGTATCTGTTTATTCTTCTGTTGCCACAAACACCATATGAAGGAAGGATAATTACGATGATTGCAAACTCTTGACCAAAATGCCTCCTGAAAGAATGCTGGCTTCCTTTTGCTGAAGGGGAAAAGTTTGTCTGTCTGAAACTACAGTCAAAACCAGATTCACTCTACATGCTTTAACTTTATTTACTCTTATTTTAGGCAGATATGTGGTTTTAAACAATAGGGTCTGAGTTAAATAGACTGATTTGTAGAGTCTAGCCCTCTATAAGTATATTCAGGCGCCAAGCATCAAAGGTGCGAACAGACAGAGGACACAGACAGAAGATAGTCCAACCATTCACATCAGCAAATTTTGAGTATATTTTGAGTATGATTCCCTTTAGCGCCACCACCTGTCCAAAATCTGACTTAAGTTTGTGCTAATAGATTTTGAACCATTGAACCATACAACATTATGTATCCCTTTGATTCCTTGGCTTAAGACAATTCATTTGCTGTTTCAGTTCAGTTTCAATTAAATTTTTAGGAAAATTGAACCAGGTCATGTTGAGACCATGCTGACAAAAAGTTATGGAATTCAAGTCGATTCATCAAACCGTTCTCAAATAATGCATGAATGAGTTTGAAAAATGAATGTGAGGCTGTATCTCTGCAACCCTTAAAGGTGCACTAGGCAAATTTCCGTCCACTGGAGGGCGCCTATTTAAAACAAAGGCAAAGTTTGATGACACAAAGTTTGAGCGCAGTATCTTGGGACATGTGGTCTTCATCTCACAGCCGGTGTAAAATAGGACTCGGGCAGAAATCATGTTGATGGATGCGGTTACTAACGTTACTGTAGTATGAAGCAGAGCAGGACCGAGTGATGGGGAGCTGAGCACGGCCACTGGAGCGATTGTTATACAAACACACGGCTCGCGAGTACAGGGACTTTTATTATGACGGGACGGGACACAGTCGCCGGGCGCCTGCAGCAGAGTCCTGCACGGGTCCATTTTTGGAGACCCGCCCCCGCCCGTACCTGCAAGGTTTAGCACCAGATCCGACCCGTGACCCGTGAAAATATCAAAATTAAATCCGTACCCACCCAGACCGGTTAATATTTGGCCCGTTACCCGACCCGTGCCCGCGATAAATCACACACGCTAAAACATTCTAATTAAAATGCTTTATCTTTTATCCTGCACCTCTCTCAACATCAACAGTGTCATGAACGGGCTAATGAAACAGGCAAAAGTGCCTTTAAAGACTCATTGTCAACAATTTCATATAGCTACTCCACTCACCAACTTTACTTTTACTTCATCCATTGCTACTCCTGCAACGCTCGCTCCATCTGGGCTACGAGAGGCATCAACAAAAGTTTCAATGTCGCAGTGGTGGTGACGTGATGGGTCAAATGGCATATCGCTGTTGCGTGTATGTGTAATGGTAATTTGGACATAGAAATTGTAATAGCCTACAATATGTTCAATGGGGGAAGAAGGAGGCGGGAACCAGCGAACATTTAAAAGACTTTAACCAAACAAAACGAAAGTAACGTGGGCAGCCCCTCATGGTCATCTGCCAAGCGCACACACATAATAAAAAGTAAACAACTCAACGTCAAATCCAGGTGTGGTGATCTCTCGTCCTTATATGCTTCCGAGCTCCCTCAGAGGATTTGAGACCGGTGTGGCTCGCAGGTGACGCTCATTCACAATCACGCCCTGGTCTCTCTCTCTCTCTCGTTCACTTTGCCACAGAAATATTGGACTTATTTTTCTTCCGCCCATCCGCGCAACTACCCGCCCGTACAGAGTTAATTATCCGCCCGCATCCCCGCCCGTGAATTTTATAAATGTCACAATCCACCCGTTTTAGCCACTTTTATGCGGGTACCCGCGGATACCCGCGGGTACCCGACCCGTTGCAGGACTCTGGCCTGCAGTATTTCTGCTTTTCTGGTCATGATTAGGTAAAGCATCTCTGTTTATCATATTAGAGACATTTAAGTGTGTTTAAAATGATGTTCTGACGTTACTCTGTGCGTTTGCTCTGCGCTGCTGTGACATGTTCACACTGCTAAGAGTAAAGCGCTTCTGCAGAATAAAACCGAGGGTAACGCAATTTTCTCACAATTTACAAATTGTTGGAAACATTTGGGATATTGTAAGTACTCAAGTGAACAAAATATATAACACCTGCCTAGTGGTTTTTGGATATTTTACTGCAAAAATACTACATAGTGCACCTTTAAAGCGTATTCTGATCAAACTTGATGTGTGTCATGACAACCATGAGCTGAGGCTACCAGCAACGTTTTGGCGCAATGCCACCTAGTGGTCCGGAGATACAAAATATGGCTATTTTTGCTTATAACTTCTTAACGATTTGGCAAAAAATCATAAAAGTCTCTTTAGATTCCAACGATGCCCAATTTTTTATACCCATATTGGCCCTTTTAGGCCGGTTATTTTGAATTTTGTCAAAAAATTCTATATTTTTTGAGCGGATTGGCGTATCGTTACGAAACTCGGTATGTCTTTGGCACCATCTCCTGACAGTACGTTTCGGGGCAGCTTGTGGTCAAAAGTTATAATGAAATTTCCCAAAATGCTTTTGTTTAAATTAGACTATAATTAATGAATCTGTTCTTAAAAGATTTATTGGGTCACGTCAAGAAAATAGTTTTAAATTTTGACATATTTGACTGAACTTCGTTGACTGCCATTTTGTTTTCTTTAAAAAAATACTTTTTCGAACTCATCCTAGACCATTTGTCTGACAGTGCCACTTATTGGTTGAAAGTGAAAAACCAATTAAATCATTTTACCAGTGATTATATTTATGATTTTTCAGCCATTTTGTCTAAAATCCATTTTGCATAAAATGTCTTTTACTGATCATTGTTGCCCTTGGTCTGATGCTGCCAGCCATGTTGGCATGTCATGTTCTTTGGGCTTGGCCCCAATGATTGCTACTTGTAGCTATATTATCCATTTACTTTTTAGAAGCATATTTAAATATCAAGGAGCCCAAAATGTAGTCATGTAGCATTTATTTACTAGTTAATTCAGTTAATTGAATAAAAGACTCACTTTAGCTAACTGGATAAAAACCAAAACAATCACAAGTTTATAAAAAACAAATCATATCCTTTATTGCAAACATATTTATTTACATTTCTATAGAAAAATATTGATAAAAGGTTTCATTTCATCAGCAGAGGTCTTCATTTTTGCATTCATGCTATTTGATGCATTTACAATATTTGTATTTAATTTATCTACAGTATTTGTTTTTGTTGTTGTTTTTTAAATGCTAAATGCTTTTTTCGTACCATGTGGTTTTCATTACACAGGCTAAAAAACGGTTATGTAATTAAAGCCAGGAGTAAATCTGGCATTAAAAACACATGTCAGTTCTGGCATCCTACTCTCTGTCTTTGAACCGTCAATGGTAATTAATGAACAAACAAACAATGAACCATTTGCTTTCAAATCAGACCCCCCACCCCCTGTTTTTCATAGCTGTTATGTCCGGATATAATTTAATCATGACTAATACGCATATGTGGATATTGCTTGTAAACATGGTAACTATTTGGTATGTCATGTTATGAATACACCCTTTCTGTAATAACACACTAAAACAAGTACAATGAACTAAATAATTCACGACATTCTGTTGCAGTAGTGCAGTAGTTATTTCAGGAGATCAGTTTTTCACTCCAAGAGCAGTTTTCATATGTTTTGTTTGATAAATAAATAAATAAATAAATAAATAAATAAATAAATAAATAAATAAATAAATATATATATATATATATATATATATATATATATATATATATATATATATATATATATATATATATATATATATATATCAAAAAATGTAGCTATCAGTAAGATTTTGTTTTGGCGCAGTACCAAATTTTCCCCAGTAGTTTTTCTCTCAGTAATATTACACACACTGTCACTAACTATGGTGATCAAAACTCTCAAAGACGCTGGAGAACTGGAAATAGGAACTTTAATAACAAAAACTCGGGATACACGCAGAAAACACACTAGTTGACACACAGCAACCGACAAACACTGAGGGAGAACTAAAGACTAATGCTGCCTTCACGTGCTATCTGAAGTTTCCTACTTCCCACCTCAGAAGTCGTGATTACGAGCTTGTTGTGTTCAGGTGCTTTGTTGTTGGAAAGAATGGAGGACGCCAGGTTTACTTTTGTGCATCTTTGGAAAATGTTATTTTAACACTATAACCATTTCAGTCATTTCCCGGTCCCAGAAAATCACAGAATCACTGGCAAACATAGCAGCACAACACGAAAGCATATTATTTATAATCACATTCACAATAAAGGCATAATGTAGACAATAAAGGCTGCTTAAAGACTAAAAATGGCAATAGTTTTCAGCCATAGATGATCCTATTGTATAGCTACCACACTAGATAGTTAGCTTGCTCACTATTCTGGAATGATGGTCAACTAGATGCGATTTTCAATGTTAAAATACATAATATGCTTCAAATGATTATTAATTTATGTAAATATGTGCTACTTTAACGACAAGATACACTCTAAAAACTAATACTATGATTTACTCAATTTTTTTGGTGAAACATTTTTACACTAAAAAAATTGAGTAAATTTTAAAGCAGTGAAATCAATTATAGACACCATATGAACTGAGTAAATGTAAGTAAAAAAATTAAGTAGATCTGAGTAACTGCATTTGTTACATTAACAAATTCAATTGAGTAGAAAAAAATGGGTAAAAAGCATTTTAAAAACCAATATTTATGACTAATATAAACTGTTTTTATTTATGAGTATTACTAACTTGTATAGTATAACTTTAATTTCCTCTAAACCTTTGTAAAATACTCCACAGTCCACACAAACACACTTATACATGACATGGCCTTTATTGTCGATGAGTACAGCAATAACGTTACAGCATATTTTACTGTTTTGACATGTAAAGAATAACAGTTATTTTACAACATTTCAAATCATGTAACAGACATTTTAGAAGTAAAAATTAAACATTTAAAAGTAATTCAAGTGTAATCAACCGGTCTGTTATCCCATTTCCACCGTATCAGCGCTGTTTCTCGAGCCTGAGATGGACAAACGTTAACGTAACGTTAGCGGTCTGCGGGTGGACTTTGAACTTGAGACCGCTGTCCTGCGTTTCATTCGTAGCTGAAAGATGCTGCGAGGCGCCAGACTCCATAACCTGACAATAAACAAACAGTGCCCAGTTTTAATAAGATTTTATCATCCAAATTCATAATATTCATTATCTTTAGGAATAAAGTTGTGTGTTTTGAGCAACACAGCAGGCGTTTCAAAGACCAACGCCACACGTTAACTTAAGATGACTCACACTGTCCCTGTATGTTGTTTTGAATTAAATAAAATGCCTTTAAGCACAGTAATGATTATATAGATAATAAAAAAAACATACAAACCTGAATTTCACAGAGGAAATGCCCCAATTCTGCTACGCTGAGAAGAAGAAACTGCTCTGGTGACTGAGGAGAATTCAAATATCCACTCACTCAACCGTCGAGCTGTCGTCACGTCAGAGGGTGGGGGAGGGGTGCATTGTTTTAATCGAGTAAACTTACTCAATTTCTTCAGTGTGTGTTAAATATTAATAATCTTGATTTTAATTAAGTAATATTTGTGGTTCTTAAAACAGATCGGTTTAATTCTCCATTCTCAAATATTTTGAAATAAATTTCGCAAATGTATTAAGTATATTTAAAATAAATAATTGGTTATTTGAATACTAAATTATTTTAGTGAAAAAAACTTAAATATAACTATACATTTTAGACAAAATTAACTGTTGGATTTTTAGTCAATTATTTTGGTATGTTTAACTAAAACCATCAAGTAAATGATATTGAGAGATTTTATTAAGTTAATAAAGTTAATTATTACTGTGATATTTACTAAGCCACTGAATTATTTTTTAGAGTGTAAGACAATGAAATTGTTGTGGGGCAAAAACTAATAAAACACCTGCCACAGCAGAAATTCATCTCCCATCCGCCATGTGTTATGCCACGGCCATCTCGGGAACTTGGGTATCAAAATTATTTCCGAACACGACATCAGAGGGAGTTCATGTGCAATTTTTACCTCGAAAACTCATATTTATGATAATTCCGATAGCACGTGAAGGCAGCATAAATACACAGGGCACAGGTGAATGACATTACTAATTAGACAGACTAGGAGAAAACTAGGACTGCGTCTGAAAACCTAGGCAGCTGACTCGTTGCCTCGCTGCCTTAAGCTTGGAACATACTCTGCAAGAACAAAGAAATTTGTTCGTTTTCTCGAGGTGGCAAGAACAAGAACAAAGTTCGTATTGGCCAGTACATTCAATACTTCACAGGAAAGCAGGTGCCGATCATCTGTGTTTCTCCGCATTAACCACGCCCACTTTAAATGTCTGACCAATCACAGAATAGTTCTCGGACACCCGCAGGAAAAAAGTTCTGCTCAGGCGATGTGTCGAGAACAAGCTGCGAGAACTCCCAAACCAGCGCTGAGAGAACAAACTGACGTCATTTTGCTCTCCCAGCCCTGGGAGCGAGAACTTTTTTCTCTGTTCATGCGGAGTGTGTTGCAGCCTTTATCAGACAATGACTTGTTAGGCAGCGTTTTGTGCATGAAGTCACCTCACGAAACTGATTTCGGACAGACTTCTGAGGCAGTGTAACAGTTCAATGCTCTACAGCAAAATAGAGAGAGCTTTGGTGAGAACTGAACACATATTGAATTACTACAATAATTGTCTACACACTTTGTAGTCTTGGTCTCAACTGAAACCTTTGTTTAAAAATAAATGAACTTTGTTCAAGCACCTTTTATTTAATAAAATAAAATAAAATAATAAAAAAATATCGTATAGGAGAAGACATACTTGCAATGCAGGACTCCACCCTTCACTGTTCCCTACATTAGTCCACTTGAGGGAGTGAATGAAAACGAGTGAGTGAATTCAGACACTGTGTGCGCCGGAAGGGCTGTCGCTTTCACATAGTTTCTGCTTTCTGGGTAATAATCATTTGAATGGACGGAATTCATTAGACGTTCTCTGTGCGTTATGGGTAATCTGTATCATTTGAGTGTACACCGGTTGTACATTTGTTATTGCGGTGCTTTGTGGGATTTGAATGAGTGCACTCGATAACATCCATATGGTTTTGGACACCACTACAAATGGCTGTCCCCTCAAATAGTGCCCCATTGAAGGGCATAGGGGCTATTTCAAGCACAGTGAGTTTGGCTAAAGGGGGATTCAAAGTTGGGTTGATTTGCATCAAAACTTTCTGCCACGTGCCTTACCCCTGCACTATTGCTGCTGTTAAATATCCAATCTTCCATAACTTTGTCTGGCCCAATCAAACGTCAGTGGGTGGAGTTAGTGTAAATAGCCTCTGCCAACAAGGCGGGTTGTTTCCACACTCTGTACACAATATAAGCTGGTGATTTTTTTAAATCTGGTGGTGTTCACTAGTATTTTTCCTAGAATTCGAATTTAATTTTTACATTATTAAAACAAAAAACAGTTGAACTATATTTGAAGCTACACTGTGTAACTTTTTTTAGTTTTTTCTTAGCTAGAAACACTTAGTTCTTTCAAAAATATATGTGCTCATTAATGTATATTTACTTCTTTCAAGTAATAAAGTATTCTCGTAAGTTTATAATATGCCATTGAAAATACATACGGGTGAGGGGTTTGAATGCCGGTCGCCATGTTGGCCCTCCATCTTGAAAGTACATTAGCCAAAGAGGGACATACCCATAAATTCAAACTTCGGCTTTGGCGTTTTAAGTAAGGGATAATGTCCACCCAGCCGGTTGTTATCGCAGAATAAACCCCGACAGAGTGATCAGGACCCCGAGGCGAAGCGTTGCATCCCTCTGAAGGGGTTTATTCTGCGATAACAACCGGCTGGGTGGACATTATCCCGCTTATTACACGGCTACTAGTCTCAAATAAATTAGACAAAATATTGTCTTGAGATTAAATATTTTATTAGCTCTTATGCAAAACTTCCACGAAAAAAAATAGTTCCAAACTGCTTTAAAGGGTTACTTCAGCGATTAGCATATGGCTTTGTATCAGTAGAAACCCTGGAGAATATTCAAATTATTGTGCTTTCCCCCCTCATATCTCCCTGAGACAAGAGATTTATGCATTTTATTTCTGGAAAAATTCCTCCTATGATGCAAAATGACGATTTTTGCATCATAGGAGGAATGTTTGCCCAAAGGCTAAAGACTACAGCCAGCAGAGGGAGCTATTTCCGCATGTTTTGAATCTGCGCATGGGGGATGGGAGATTACACTCAGCTGGCAGGGAGAGCTCAGCTTGCAGACAGGATCATTTAAACGGAGCTATGGTGAGCAATGTAAGTCTTTTAACTTCTCAAATTCATTTCTATGAAAGTTAAGCTTGCAAAGGCATGAACTGAAACGCGTGCCAGACTGAACTCCTGTGTGAATGTATGCCGCGAATGTAGTCGCGATTACCTCAGCTCTCATCACTCGTGCAGTTAGTGCTCAGTGCTGTGAGACTCGCGCGGTGACTCACTCATTATATTGAACAGACACGTTCAGTTTTTAATTGTAGTGTCTTCTTCTAACTCAGTCACAGTAATGAAGTTGGTGGTGTTGGGAATGGCACAGGGCAGCGAAGCATTCTGGGAATTGTAGTCTTTCATCCCCATGGGACAAAAATACATTTTCTGTCTTTTCTCAGTCTAGAAGACACCAAATTCAAAAATAATTTCACATTTCTACTGCATTGATGACCCAGTTTAAATACAGATTCATCTTCCCAGCGCTGAAGTACCCCTTTAAGCCTTTATCTATTGCTGCTAAATGTTGAAAATGAATGCTGAAAGGGTTAGTTCACCCAAAAAGTCCAAGAAACCAAGACTGATTTACTCACCCTCAAGTTATCATAGGTGTATATGACATTCTTCTGTCAGACAAATACAATCAGAGTTATATTTAAAAAGTCCAGGCTAGTAGGCAGTAGTTGGAGCTGTTTTTGAAGTCCATTAAAAATGCAGCTGTCCGTCAAATAACGTGCTCCACACGACTCCGATGGGTTAATAGAGCCTTCTGGTTCGAATTGATGCGTGTGTGTAAGAAAAATATCCATATTTAAAACGTTATAAAGGAAACCCGCCTTGAAGTCTTCCATTGTAGCCATGGCTGTTTAAGTATTTAACAGCCACACGATGTCGCCAGCGTTAAGCATAGAAGTAGTACCGGTCAAGATAACTCACAGTACCCGGATGAGCAGTTGTTATCTGGAAATAACATTCCGCTGGAATGCCCGAATGACCAATCAGAATCAAGTATTTCACAGAGCTGGTAATAACACCCGATAGCACTGTGTCGAATGTGAAGATGGAGATTGCCATGTTAATCTTGGACTAAATCGGCCACTGTAGGAGTTAAAACGAAATCAGAATTGAGAGTAACTGAAACTATTATTCACTGGATGGTCATATAGCTTTACACCGCTAGATGGGGGAAAATATCACACAGTGTAGCTTGAAAGTTTAAGTTTTTTATCTACATATTGACCAAAATCTAATGATTATGTTTAGGATTTTTGCCATAATCAAGCAGCCCTAGACAAATTCCATGACAATTTTGGCAAAAAAAATTATACAATAAAATGGCAGCTAATTTTTTTTAAAATGTTTTCTGTCTGCAGACGTTGGGTCAGTGGAAGGCTTGGCGTATCATAGAGCCTTGGACACTTTATACTGGACCAGTTACACCACGTCCACCATCACCCGGCACACTGTCGACCAGAGCCGCTGGGGGGCTTTCGAGCGGGACGTCGTGGTTACCATGTCAGGAGATGACCACCCGCGGGCATTCGTCCTGGATGAATGTCAGAAGTGAGATGTTTCAACTCTTCTTTAAATTATCAACATTCAAAACACTGTAGCAACAATATTCACGTCATTAACTGTAGCGGGGATGTCATGTTGCATTCAGGATGGCATTAGTAAGTAATGAAGATGTTATTGCTCTCAATGTTTGTCATTCCTCTGCTGTTCACCAGCTTGATGTTTTGGACCAACTGGAACGAGCAGTCTCCCAGTATCATGCGTGCTCAGCTGTCTGGTGCCAATGTCCTTGTGATCATCGGCAGTGACATTCGCACTCCTAATGGACTCGCCATCGACCATCGTGCGGAGAAGCTCTATTTCTCAGATGCTACGCTTGATAAGATCGAGCGTTGCGAGTATGACGGCACCCACCGTTACGTAAGTTGGAACTTGCACCCATGAGTGTCCAGTTTTGTTTAACTCACATCATGACTTAAGGCAAGGCAGGGTTTCCATGGGTCTTTAAACAGTCTTAATTTGACCATCTACAATTTAAGGCCTTACACTGGATTAGAAAATCTTAAATTAGATATCATGGCATTAAAATAGGGCCCTATGATTTCTGTGGTCACAGAATCCATTCTTAAAAGGAAAAAATGTTTGTATTCCAGTACAAATATCTAAACATGACTTGACTTGCAAAATTGTGAAATTAACTCTTGTTTTCTGAGACACATTGAACAAAACTAAGTGAGTTTGTGCTTAAAACAAGAACAAGTCTCTGTCAATAGGTATGACAATGACCTTTTTTATTTGAATTAAGTAGATTTTTCTGAACCCATTGGCAGATAAAACGGAGCTTTTCAAACGTTTAAGCAATATATATATATATATATATATATATATATATATATATATATATATATATATATATATATATATATATATATATATATATATATATATATATATATATATATATTGTTGTAAAAATGTATTAAAAAGTAATGGAGATCTGTTGGAATTTGTATTTTCAAACTTTGAAGTGTCACTAATATAAATCATTGTGCGCTTCCTAGAGATTTACATTTAGAAAACATGTTGACATGTTATGTTCCCTTACATTTCCTTACATTTTCTTTAATTGGTTTTAAAAAGGTCTTAAATTTGCTTAAAGGGGCGGTGAAATGCTGTTTCATGCATACTAAGCTTTTTACACTGTTAAAGACTTGGATTCCCATCCTAAACATAGACAAAGTTTCAAAAACTAATGTTGGACGTTTGATGGAGTATTTCTGTGTCAAAAATACTCCTTCCGGTTTCTCACAAGTTTCGGAGAGTTTTTTTCGAGTATGGGTCTACTTGACGTCAATAGATCGGAAGGTCCTTGTATGGGCCGTACGGGCTCTTCTCCCGGTAGCAGAGGTGGGTAGAGTAGCCAGAATCTTTACTCAAGTAAAAGTACAAGTACTTACGGAAATATTTACTCAAGTAAAAGTAAAAGTAACAATCGTAATAGTTACTTGAGTAAGAGTAAAAAAGTATTAGATGAAAAAACTACTCAAGTACTTAGTTACAAGTTACTTTCGATCTGATTGATAAGATCCAAAAACCCTGAATTTCAGACTACTTAGAGAGCTTTCACACACCTCCATATATATATATATATATATATATATATATATATATGTGTGTGTGTGTGTGTGTGTGTTTAATGGTTAAACAGTGTAAATTAATGGTGTGCTGGGCTAACCACAGCACTTTTTAAAACATACTTTGTTCTTATATTTTTATAAGTATATGCATTTTTAAAAATACAGTCCCATTTTTAAATGTATATATACACTGCAGACTGTTGTCTGTCCGGATATGTGTATAAATGCAAGATGTCACATTAGGCTATTCAGTTTGTTTCGTTTTTAGCCTGATCTCATCAGTACCTATGGCAACGTTTATGCAAACCACAAAATATGTACCAATACGTACATATTGCGACAGTTTCAAAGTGAAATGTCCACTGGGTGGCGCTAAAAGCTTATTTTTTTCCAGAACAGATTTGCGTGAATCTGACATGTTTTGTTACGTTGTGTTTTTAACGTACACCCACACTAAACCTACCCGAAAGTGTTAACAAAAGCAAATGTGACAAAAATAAGATTGTGTCCATGTATTTTTAGCTTGATTTTAGAACTCGTCGTTGAGCTCTTATCATGACTCGTTCGTCATGGGGTTCGTTCTCAAGCTTTTCGCATTGCAAATACAAATCTGTAGCCTATCAGCTGAGCTATTGAGCAAGTCTGGTGAATCAGAAAAGCAGAACATGGAGCTGTGACGCAAAATTCAAAATGTTTTAGTTTACAAACCATAGACTAAAAAAATGCAGTTTTTCTGCCTATATTGTTCATTTCTGTTGGAATTCCTGCGTATTGGTACGTATTTTGTGGTTCGCAAAAACATTGCCACAGGTACATTTTGCCAATGAGGTTGCTCGTTTTATGAGAAAAAAAAAAAGATATGTAAATGTGCAGATGTGAACGTTTGTTTGTGGACGTGTGTTCGGAGGACTCAAACGATTTGTCAATGCTTGCACAAGAGCGCATATGAGGAAAACACTCGGACAGTGTGTGAAATAGTATTACAATAAAGGAAAAGTGCCCATAGTTACCAAATTACCATTAATAGTGTTCAAATATAGGCATCATTGTTACACTTACCGCTGTTGGAGCTGGAATTATTGTATGCTGAGATTTCAGTTCATATTGGTGCACACAGCATGCATTAAATTATGAAACTGTTCTTTTTGACATCTTGGACTGAAAACAGGCTGAACTTGAGGCCACGTACGGGTGATCTGCCGTAGCTCACACACATCTCCCTCTGCTTCGGCCATCATCTTCTGACTAAACGCGCGCTAATTTTATGCAGGGGATGCGTCCACCTCTCGTGAAGCAGCCTCTCCAACGTTTCGCGAGACTTGCGAACAAGTCATAACTTATTTTAAAATATATAATTAATTATCACCATTGACAGTAGCGGAGGAACGCCACCGAATGTAACGAAGTAAAAGTACAGTTTTTTCACAAGAAATGTACTTGAGTAAAAGTAAAAGTACCCATTTTTAAATATACTCTAAAAGTACAAGTTACCCAAAAAATGTACTCAAGTAAATGTAACGAAGTAAATGTAATTCGTTACTACCCACCTCTGCCCGGTAGGGTGCGTGCACGCGTGACTAGAGCGAGAGAGGAAATGCACGCCCGTAAACGCTCGCTCAGCTGCAGATCCAGTCATCCGTGAACACTTATGTCGGTTATAGTCCGCGCCGCGCTCCACTTTATTCCTATGAGTGACGTCGAGCGACTTCAGCGCTTCAGCACAGCATTCCGGGAAGGCAGCGCTGCATTTGAACCGATTTGAACGCAGAAATGACGGGAAGCTTCACAACATCGCTTTAGTCGCATCGCAAAGTGGATTTCCACGGTCACTGCTGTCAGGACTTCACCAAATCATACCAAAGAAGTGTGTTTTTGACGGAGCGGTCCCAGCGATAAAGGTTCGGTCCTGCTTTGGAAGCAGCCGGTGAGTAAAACTGCTTCAAATGTCTGTGCTGTCGGCTATCGTCGCGTGAGTAAACATCAGTAAACGACACGATCGCGTGCTTCGTCATTCAAATGCGCTAACGGACTCCATTGCTGTTCTCTGTATAACGTTACACTAGTCTGACGTGCAAAACCGTTTTGCTTGCTACTGCTAAGGTTTAGTCGCATACAATAGTCCATAAACCGAATCATGTCCTCATAAACTGCGAGTAAACACACACAAATGTTGACAGGCCACTAAATACAGTCCATACCACAGAGACGGACGTCCTGCTGTTGCTGTTTCTCCTGTTCAATTTATTTCAGCCTCCGGATCTGATTCTGGATCATATCTATTAGCTGAGATAGTCATGGGTTTCTCCACGCTTGAGGACGTCACCGCTTTGTGTGCTCGTCATTCTTTAGCTCCGCCCACACGATACGACTCCAGGCGCTCGGTTTTTTCCGGAAAGACTCGGTACAGCCCATATTTCTTTTATAAATATAATAAAACTAAAGACTTTTCGGAGATATGAAGGATGGAATACTACTCTATAGGTACTCAAGATTGACATGAGATTGACTGAAACTGAGTGTTTCACAATTGTATTTTATTTGTTAGCATCGATTTTTGATTTCAATACATATTCTTAAAGAATCCGGGAGACCTTACAGTTTTATTCATATTTTGAAGGCTTTTACTCTGGGGAAAACTTTTCTTGATTTATCAAATCAGATTGCTGACCTCTATATTTGCCTATTTTAGTTTTATGATTTGCTTTTTGATTATTAAAATTAATTAAAATCCAGAAAAATATAAATTGACAAAAATGGTAACACTTTTTTCGGAAGGTGTTATTAGCAAAAAAAAATATATATACTTCTGCAATTATTAATCTTAAAATGATGTTAATTCCAAGATTATTCAGACCCACTTTATATTATGGAGGACCAAATTACTCAAAATGAAATAATTCAATAAATAATGAATTCAATAAAACAACAATTAAATGTACCAGTTTATTCTGAAATAATTAAATTATTAATTAATTTCATTCATTATTAATTCAATAAATAAATAAATGTATCTATTTATTATTTTAAATTACATTAAATTGTTTAATATATTTCACAATTACCTCTTCCACATTTTTTTGTTTAAAACTCTTTTTTTTTCATTATTTAATGTGCTTTTTTCAAAAAGACGTTTTTCATAATAATATGCTGCATTTACGAATGACGGCTATTTGACGAATCATGCATTTCCAAAGCACGATTTTCCCAAAGATTTTTTTCATAATAATAGAGGACATTTCACAGATGCCAATCAACAGGCAGTGGGTGGAGCTTGGGACTGATTGGTTTAAAGTTGAAGAGTTGACAGACATGACAGATCCATCTGTGTGTGGTGATGACATCACGGAACACCAAGGGTGCTTCTCATTTCTTATTTGTTACTGAAAATGTATTTTGACCTTATTGAATTTTCTAAAAACCTGAAAACTATGAGTGGCTGTGTTAAGGCAGTGCGTTTTTATCTTGATCAATTCCTACCGCCATATTAATTTCCAGTCAATTCCCCAATTTCCCTTTGCCAATTGCCAGACAAAAGTAATCAATCTGAAAGGATTATCCAATCAGCGCCAAGCTCCACCCACTGCCTGTTGAATGGCATTCGTGAAATGTCCTCTATTATTATGAAAAACGTATTTTTTGAAAAAGCACATTTAATAATGAAAAATGTATTTGTATATATTTGGAAGAGTGTGTGTGGAAGAGGTAATTGTGAAATATATTAAACAATTTCATGTAATTTTACAAAAATAAAGAGATACATTTAGCTATTTATTTAATTATTTACTTAATATTTAATTAAATTAATTGTGTAATTATTAAATTAATTATTAAATTAACATTTAATTAAATTAATTGTTTAATTATTAAATTAATTATTTATTTTTTTCAGAATAAACTGGTACATTTAATTGTTGTTTAATTGAATTCATTATTTATTTAATTATTTCATTTTGAGTAATTTGGTCCTCCATATTATATTAGGTGGCCTTAACTACTATGTAAAAACATTTACATTAATTTGATACAATGCACTTATTGTGAATGTGTACATACATGTTTTTACAATGTACTTACATTTAAAAATTAAAAATAAAATAAAATACCTGCAAGTATTTACATCTGTAGTTACATTTAAAATTACACCGTTGACTTTTCCCTTACACCTATGGGTAAGTTTAACTTACACACACCACCACACACTGTCCCTAACTTTACTCGTATCCCACCTCAATATCAGCAAAAGTGTTTTGCAATACAATATGAGCACAATAAGTACATTGTACTTATTTTTTGATGGAAATACATAGTTCAGGCCATCTTATATAAAGTGGGACCCATTATTCAAATCGAAAGTTCCTCTAAGTATATATTTCTCTAAGTTCATATCATTTAAAGCTTCACTGTGTGATATTTTCCCCCATCTAGCGGTGTAAAGCTATATGACCATCCAGTGAATAATAGTTTCTGTTCCTCTCAATTCTGATTTCGTTTTAACTCCTACGGTGGCCGATTTAGTCCAAGATTAACATGGCAATCCCCCTCTTCACATTCGACACGGTGCCATCGAGTGTTAAAACGTGAAAGGCGAAACTTGAATTTACGGGTATGTCCCTCTTTGGCTAATGTACTTTCAAGATGGAGGGGCAACATGGCGACCGGCATTCGAACCCCTCACCCGTATGTGTTTTCAATGGCATATTATAAACTTACGAGAATACTTTATTACTTGAAAGAAGTAAATATACATTAATGAGCACATATATTCATGAAAGAACTAAGTGTTTTTAGCTAAGAATAAACTAAAAAAGTTACACAGTGTAGCTTTAATGGACCTGACCTGACATGAATATTTGTATTTGTATTAACTAACATTAACAAAGAAGAATAAATAGTGTAGGAAATGTGTTGCACATTGTTAATGCATTAACTATTGTTATCTAATAGGAACCTTATTGTAAAGTGTTACAGTAAAAGAAACTGAATTTGGGTCCAAAAAGGGTTGTTGTTTTTTTCGGTTGAGTTCATAATTTCAGAAGAACATTTAGTATTAAAAGTACAATAATATGATTTATTGCAATTATTTCTAGGGCAATGCGTTTTCTAACAAAAACACTTAGTGTTCACTTTCAAAATGGAAAATGTTTCAAATATCTGAGTGTGTGTTTTGACTCCTGTAGGTGGTTCTGAAGAATGAGCCAGTGCATCCCTTCGGTTTGGCCGTGTACGGTGACCACATCTTCTGGACGGACTGGGTGCGCAGAGCTGTCCTCAGAGCCGACAAATATGTTGGTGGAGACATGAAGGTGTTAAGAGCTGATATCCCGCAGCAGCCCATGGGGATCGTCGCTGTGGCCAACGACACAAATAGCTGTGAGTGAACGAGTGTAATGGCAGTGTGGTCAGGAGCGCTTTAAATCAACTGTGTGTGAGAGCGATTGCCTTACAGTGTCCTGTCATCTCAACCACGTAATTATGTGCCAAAAGTAATCTGCAATCGTCACAGAACCGAGAAGAACTCTATAATGCTCGGCAATGACACCATCACACACAATCAATATCTTTCATCATGCTTCTCTGAGTGTGATAGAAGCAATTCTCAAGCACTCAAACCTCCAAAGACAACATTTCTGAAGACCCCTATTTACTGTCCTCCCAACCGAAACGTTTAAAAAACCAGCAGATAATGATAGATTTGGAAAAAATAAGTAAAAGTAAAACAGATTTACAAATTAAAAGTATTGGCACCTGTGCTTATGAATAACAGTGTGAACTACTGCAATATTTTAGGGTTAGCCAATCATAACAGAGGTTATTTACATATAGAGGTCTTAAAGGTACAGTAGCGAGAACAGCCCATTTAACTTTTTTAAGAGTCACAAAGTAGGTACAAAATGACCAGAAAAAAATTATAATAATCCTTTAATTACTGTAACAAGTTCGATATAGTAAGGAAGGAAGAGGACACAGGGGTCGGCTGGACTGTTGATGCGTATCTTTATTTTCTCTTTCTCAATGTCAATAACACACTTCTTCGTGTGTTCTCAGTCAAACTCATAAGCAACAATAACTTCCGGTTCGCGGCACTTCCGGCTTCCGGGTAACCTCAGTCTCTGTGTTCTCGCACCAACAGTCCGACTCTCTCTCTCTCTGGTCTCTGGTTCCGCTGGTGTTTTATCCCGTCTCCGCGCTCATTACTGGAACAAGAGACAGGTGTTATTGATCTGCGTCCAACCCACTCACTTACCGCTCGTCCCGCGGCCCTCTCTCCCGCTGCAGACCTCGCTGAACCACGCCCCCCTTGCCACATACCCCCACCGCCCGACTCAGGCCGGGGAGCCGTCCGGCCTGCAGCCCCCCCCCCCCATTTCTGGAGAGGAAATCGGCCACAGCCATCTGAGCACCCGGCCTGTGGACCACCTTGAACTTAAACGGCTGAAGAGCCAGATACCAACGGGTGATCCGCGCGTTGGTATCCTTCATGCGGTGGAGCCATTGGAGAGGAGCGTGGTCCGAACAGAGAGTGAACTCCCGCCCCAGGAGGTAATAGCGGAGAGTGAGAACGGCCCATCTGATGGCCAAACACTCCTTTTCTATGGTGCTGTACTTAGCTTCCCTCTTGGAGAGCTTACGGCTAATGTACAGCACCGGCCGCTCTCCCCCCTCCACCTCCTGGGCCAGGACTGCGCCCAGCCCCCTGTCCGACGCGTCAGTCTGCAACAAGAAAGGGAGAGAAAAGTCAGGGGAGTGTAAGAGCGGCCCGCCACATAGAGCAGCCTTTACTTGGGTAAAAGCCTGTTGACACGGCTCCGTCCACTGGACCGTATCTGGTAGCCCCTTTCTAGTAAGATCAGTCAAAGGGCTGGTGAGGTCCGAATAATTTGGTATAAACCGTCTATAATATCCCGCCAGCCCCAAGAACTGTCTTACCTCCTTTTTGGTCTTGGGCCTCGGACAGGTTGCAATTGCGGCAGTCTTATCAATTTGGGGACGCACCTGCCCATGACCCAAGTGGAAGCCCAGATACCTTACTTCCACCCGCCCAATCGCACACTTCTTCGGATTGGCCGTGAGCCCCGCTCTCCTCAGCGACCTCAGGACCGCCCTCACATGCTGCATATGCCGCTGCCAATCGTGACTATAAATCACTATGTCATCCAGGTACGCAGCAGCATATGCAGCATGGGGACGCAAAATCCTATCCATGAGTCGCTGGAAGGTTGCGGGCGCCCCGAACAAGCCGAAAGGAAGCGTGACAAATTGGTGTAATCCAAACGGCGTGGTGAAAGCTGTTTTTTCTTTGGACAATGGAGACAAGGGGATCTGCCAATAGCCCTTTGTTAAGTCCAGTGTCGAATAAAATCGAGCCGTACCCAACCGATCAAGCAACTCGTCAACCCGCGGCATTGGATACGCGTCGAACTTCGACACAGCGTTCACCTTGCGGTAGTCCACACAGAACCTGACCGAGCCGTCTGTTTTGGGGACCAAAACTATCGGGCTCGCCCAGTCACTGTTGGACTCCTCGATTACTCCCATGTCGAGCATTGCGCCTAATTCGTCCTGAACTACTTTTTTCTTGTGCTCAGGCAAGCGATACGGCCGGCTGCGAACTACCACGCCCGGCTCGGTCTCGATATGGTGCTGAATCAAGTCGGTACGTCCCGGTAGGGGCGAGAACACGTCAGCGAATTCCGCCTGCAATTTCGATAAGTCAGCGAGTTGTAACGGTGAGAGGTGATCTCCCCCAGGGGCCAACGCGACTGATTGTGCTTTAATGCTCGCCTCTGGCCCGAGATCATCCTCTCCCCCGATCACCGTTGCCAACAACACCGATTCCACCTCATTCCATTTTTTTAGCAGATTGAGGTGGTATATTTGACGTGCCCCGTTCCTATCGGATCGTATCACTTCATAATCGAGCTCTCCTATCTGCCGTGCGACCTCAAACGGCCCCTGCCACTTTGACATTAATTTTGAGCTCCACGTTGGGAGTAGAACGAGCACTTTCTCTCCCGGTGTGAATTTGCGTAGTTTAGTACCCCTGTTATATGACCGGCTCTGGCGGTCCTGGGCTTGCAACAAATTCTCCCTAGATAGCCGCCCCAATGTGTGGAGTTTTGTTCGCAAGTCCATGACGTACTGAATTTCATTTTTGGCCAACGAAGGCCCCTCCTCCCAAGTTTCTCGTAGGACGTCCAGCACCCCCCGTGGCTGTCGACCGTAGAGAAGCTCGAAGGGGGAAAACCCCGTGGAGGCTTGCGGGACCTCGCGCACAGCAAATAAGAGGGGTTCTAACCACCGATCCCAATTTTTGGCGTCTTCCTGTACGAATTTACGGATCATGGATTTAAGAGTGCGATTAAATCGTTCGACCAAGCCGTCCGTTTGTGGGTGATAGACGCTGGTTCGAATGGATTTAATGCCCAATAATCCGTACAATTCGCTTAACGTGCGTGACATAAACGCCGTGCCTTGATCAGTGAGGATTTCTTTCGGAATCCCCACCCGGGAGATTAAACGAAACAGTGCGTCCGCAACACTCTTCGCCGAGATGTTGCGGAGAGCCACTGCTTCCGGATATCGTGTTGCGTAGTCCACGATAACTAGCGCAAAACGATGTCCGCGTGCGGATCGCTCTAATGGCCCGATGAGGTCCATCGCAATTCTCTCGAAGGGGACCTGCATTAATGGTAGGGGGCGCAATGGCGCTTTTGGGGCGGCCAGTGGGTTCACCAACTGACATTCAGGACAAGACGCGCACCACCTGCGCACATTGTCATGAATGCCTGGCCAAAAAAATCGGGTCATTAAACGATTCAGCGTGGCCGCCTGTCCCAGGTGGCCCGCCATCGGGTTAGAGTGAGCCGCCTGGAAAAGCATTTCCCGGCGGCTCTTTGGTACTAACAACTGGGTTGTATCTAGCTTTGTCTGAGTGTCTTGGGTCACTCGATACAACCGATCCTTAATTATGGCAAAATAAGGATACGTGACGGGCAATGCGGGTTGGAGGGACTGACCGTCGATAGTGCGGACCTGTTGGAAAGCATGTTTTAGAGTCTCATCTTGGGACTGCTCCAGAGGGAAGTCATCGCGGTCCGAGAGAATCAGTCTCTCAACCCCGCTCGGTTCCCCTGAAGCTGTTCCCAAGGGTCCCGTATCAGTCTCGCCAACCTGCACTCGCACCGCCCCGTTCCTAGCCTTTTTTCCCCAAGCGGCATCCGCGCATAACGACCCCAATAACGCCGAAAAGGCGGGCCAATTCGTCCCCAGAATTAGCGGATGCCGGAGGTGGGGACTAACCGCCACCTCAACACTATGCTTTTTCCCCCTAAACTGTATCGTGACTGGGACAACCGGATATTCCACCACATCCCCGTGCACACACCGCACCTTAACCATGCGGCTTGTATCCAATGCCCCAGGCTGCATCAGGCTTTGATGGATCGAGGTTTGGTTACATCCTGAATCCACCAAGGCCTGATATGTACCCCCCTTGATACTTACAGGAATTTGGTACTCTCCTGCTTGATCGGGGGTGGTCCGCTGGACGTCCGGGATCCGGATCATTGTCCCGATGTCCATCCTCGGACATCGGTCCACAAAATGATCCGGATCACCGCACCGCCAGCAGGCCAGCCCAGGCTTACCCGCCACCCCTGCGGCGGGGAGTGGGTTGGAGGATGAGCGCGGAAAGGGGGCGGACCCAGAGCCATTGTCACCACCAGCCCCCAGTGGCCCCGCCCCCCTGGGCGGGACCCGCGAACTCCCAGACGGTCCAAGGCCCATCCCACCCCGGCCTCTGGGGGGGACGCGAGGAGGGCCTGGAGGGCGGGACCTGGGGAGAGGGACAGGTCGAGAGAGAAAGAGAGAGGGGGGAGAGAGAGAGAGAGAAGTTAGTGGGGGTTCGCCGACCCCCGGGCACGCCACCAGGTGGTCCTCCGCCAGGTGTATGGCCGTCTCCAGCGACGTGGGCCGCGTTGCTGCCGCCGGCCAGCAGCCATCTGCGACACTCGTCCCGGAGCTGTTAGGCCAATGCGAAGGGTCGACCGGCCTCACCCCACTCCAGGGAGCGGAAACGCTGGCGGTGTTGTTCTGGGGTCCGGCCGACCCGCTGAAGTATGGCCCGCTTCAGGTCGTCGTAGTCCAGGAGGTTCGCGACCGGTAGATGTTGCGCGGCCGCCTGGGCTTCGCCGGATAGAAGGGGGATGAGGCGCACCGGCCACTGTGCCCGGGGCCACCCGCAGGCCTCCGCGGCTTTTTGGAACAGATCTACGAAGGCCTCGGGGTCGTCTTCCGGCCCCATCTTCTGGAGGGGCACGTGCACCGGTGCGCTGGCCCGCCCAGCGGCCTCGGCGCGAACCTCCCGGTCCATCCAGCTCCGGAACCGCTCGCGGTCCTCTTGCTGGCCTTGGACGATGGCCTCGAAGCGGCGCTCCTGTTCGGTCCGAAGGTCCAGCAATGCCTTATGGTGTTCCTGGTGGAGGACCGCGAGGGAGTTGATGATCTCCGCAAATGGCGAGGCGGAGGGCGTTGTCATGGCGGCGGCTCTGTCCTGCTTCCTTCCCGGGTTTCGGCACCAGTGTAACAAGTTCGATATAGTAAGGAAGGAAGAGGACACAGGGGTCGGCTGGACTGTTGATGCGTATCTTTATTTTCTCTTTCTCAATGTCAATAACACACTTCTTCGTGTGTTCTCAGTCAAACTCATAAGCAACAATAACTTCCGGTTCGCGGCACTTCCGGCTTCCGGGTAACCTCAGTCTCTGTGTTCTCGCACCAACAGTCCGACTCTCTCTCTCTCTGGTCTCTGGTTCCGCTGGTGTTTTATCCCGTCTCCGCGCTCATTACTGGAACAAGAGACAGGTGTTATTGATCTGCGTCCAACCCACTCACTTACCGCTCGTCCCGCGGCCCTCTCTCCCGCTGCAGACCTCGCTGAACCACGCCCCCCTTGCCACAATTACACGTTGTGCGCCCTTCAGCCAATTGATGCTTTCCTCAAGTAGCAAAATATTCTTTAGTGTAGTCTACAAATATTAGGACCCTTGTGTGACCATTTTTGTCTTTGTCAGGTTTTTATTTTAATTTTATGTTAAAATAAGCCAAATGCATAAATATTGGCACAAGTGTGTATTTTATTGGAATTTTACTATTTCACTCTCATGTCCTTTAATCAATCTATTTTACACTAGTAACACATAATAGTTCCACTCAGGACCTTAAGGATAAATGTCCCCATTGAAAGCCATTAAAACTGCGATTTTGAATCTCAGAGCCATTTAACTATAACATGATGCAGTCTTAAGCCCCGTTTCCTCCAAAATTACCTGGAACAATTTGTACCAGGAACTTTTTTACAGGAACTTTTCTCCCCCCCAGACCTGCAGCTGTCTGCGTTTCGACCGCGATAAAGTTCCGAGAAGATTAGGCAAATTAGTCCGGTGATGTAGGACTGCGAGTACTGCTCCTCCAAATCAGTGAAGGACAGTAATCATTTTTAAGTGTACCGATTGAAAGATTTAGTGGACTGTTTACATGAGACGTTATCTAAACCGATCTGGTGTTTACATGTGATGACTTTCAATCGCAATCATTTTGTCACATAAGCAGTTTGTCTGCCGCATCAAATAAATGTCGCCGCTGTTTTCTCCAGCAGCTGAATGTGTTAACTGTAGCCAGAGCAACTCTTAACGGCCACCAGGACTAATACAGTATTATTTATAGCTATTTGTTGTAAAGTGTAATAATCATCTCAGAAAAAAAAATCTTCTGTCTGCGCAGTTAAAGTAAAAACTGCCTGGGGCAATATACGCTGTGTCATTACTCCAACATTATCTTCATAACTTACGAAATAAAAATTTTACCCCTCAGAAAAATGTACTTTCCTCTCTTGTCAACATGAGCGCGGCGCGCGCTGTCACGTCATGTAAGGACACACACTTCCAACATTATCTTCATAACTTACGAAATGAAAAGTTTACCCCTCAGAAAAATGTACTTTCCTCTCTTGTCAACATGAGCGCGGCGCGCGCCGTCACGTCATGTAAGGACACACACTTACAGTAATCGGTCAGGTCGTTTACATGGTGAAAACAAATTAATAACGAGTATGGAAGAGATTCAAGCTGTGCCGCTTTTGCTGGTTATGTATAGGTTTACTAAAGAGGTAATTAACAACGACAGAAAAGAGCACTAATATGCAGATTCAGCAGCATGCAGCATATTCAGAAAGCTTGTAAAGCTAGATTTAAAATGACAATATATTATTATCAGCTATTACGGACATTGAACGTGAGATGGCTGAGACGACCGCGCGCCACCAGACAGAGAGCAAGACTGATATTTACTGAACGCAGAACGAACCTCGCAAAAGACTTTTAAAAATGCCAGTTGAACTAAAATGCTGCTTGAGCTCAACCAATCAGCATGTTCAGCGCCCAAGTCCCGCCCTCGAAAGTTCCTGAACTTTGAAAAAGTACTACCTCGTGAGCAGGGCCGTTTGGAGGGGGAAATATTTACCCGGAACTTCATTTAGACCCTGGTTCCTGCGGTCTAAACACACGAAGTACCACCCAAAGTTCCTGGTTCCTGGGTAAAGTTCCTGTGGTGGAAACGGGGCTTTAGTTTATAGGCTTTCACTCTGCTGGCAAGGCCAACAAATTTTTTTTTTTTTTTTTTTTTTACCAGATTGTGCCATTTTCTCAGGTTTGGCCTATAAGCCAATATTTTGCTGGCATCCAATGGCAAAAACTGTTTGCGTCAAAAACTAAATCTGACTGAGATATCAACCTCAAGTTTGGAACACAACTTTTATAGACCGTTTTAGAGTTCAGCATGTTTCATACAATATATATTGTATATAAAATAATGTTCATAAGTTATTTTCATTAACTTAAAGGGATAGTTCACTTTAAAATGAAAATTCTGTCATCCTTTACTCATCCTCAAGTTGTTTCAAACCTGTATGAATTTCTTTCTTCAGCTGAACACAAGGGAAGATATTTCGAAGAATGTCAGTAACCAAACCGTTAACTGGAGCCATTGACTTCCATTGACTTCCATAGTATTTCTTTTTTCCTACTATGGAAGTCAATGGCTCCAGATAACTGTTTGGTTACTGACATTCTTCAAACCACTATAATTATTATTATTTATTTTTTCACTTTTTAAAATTAGTTTTTGTTTTTGCTTTATCTGCCAAGGGTCTTTAAAATGAGACCAAATTTAAGTCTTCAAACTTTTATGCCAGTTTTTGACATGGACATTTTAGTCCTCTAAGGACCTCCGAGTAACCTTTTTTAAATTGATGCACAAGGGTTAAAAAAGGCATGTGATAGTTTATATGCACCTCGAAGATAAATATAAAGTATTGTTAAAACTTTATAATAACTCACAGTAACATTTACAAACATTACATTATACAACTGTTCAAAGAAATTGATCATTTTATCAGCAAGGATTCATCAAATTGACTAGAAGTGACAGTAAAGACATTTATAATGTTACAAAAAATGTAACTTTATATTCATCAAATAGCTAATCCTAAAAAAACCTGAAGCAGGAAAACAGTTTCAGCATTGATAATAATAGGAAACTATATGAAATAATTTCTGACGGATCATGTGACACTGAAGACCCTTAATGAATAATACAAATTATTTAGCTTTGATCATGGGAATAAATTATATTTAGAATATATTCACATAGAAATCAGCTGTTTTAAATTATAGTAATGTTTCACAATATAACTGTTTAACTGTATTTTTGATCAAATAAACGCAGCCTTGGTGAACATAAGAAACTTCTTTCAAAAATATATTCTCTCACAATAATGCCGGCCCCAAACCTTTGAACAGTAGTGTATATAATGCATAGCAGATCATTACTGAAAGGCTTAGTTCAACACGAAACTGAGGACGCTGTCATTAAATCCTCACCCTCATGTTGATCTAAACCAATAAGATCTTCAGAACACAAACCCAAAACCCTTTTGAATAAAACAAAAAAGTTTCCCTCGGTTCATGTATTGAGAAAATTTGGACTAAACCACTCAATTCATATGGATTCGTTTTATGATCTCCTTATGAACTTTTTAAAGCGTCAAAATGATAGTTGCGTAGCTGTCAATGGAGGGACAAAAAGCGCTCAGGTTTCATCAAAAATTAACAAAGGTCTTACAGGTTTGGAACGACATGAGGGTGAGGAATGAATGACAGATTCTTCATTTTTCTGTGAACTAACCCTTTAAGATAAATACAAATTCTTTAACATATTTATTAAATATAAATCCCATCTGCACACCTCTGTGTGTTTACATCTGTGTGATGTGAATAGGAAACAGTTTTGTAAATATGTGTGCAGATGGGTGGCGAATTTTAAATGGGTTATTCGTATCTGTTTGTGTGTTTCATGAAGGGGTGCATAATGAGTTCACATAATGCCTCTTGTGACCTCTCAGGATGGTAAATTCATGTGTGTGTGTGTGTGTGTGTGTGTGTGTGTGCGCGTGTGTGTGCAGGTGAGTTCTCGCCCTGCCGGGTGAATAATGGAGGCTGTCAGGATCTGTGCCTGCTCTCATCAGATGGACGGGTCAACTGTAGCTGCCGCGGAGAGAGGAAACTGCTGGAGGACAACACCTGCATCGGTGAGATACCGCCAGCCAATCACACACTCCATACATCATGTGTCTGCATATGCAAGGTTTGTCATTAAAACACAGCGTTTATAGTTAACTGATTATATCAAGAGTGTAAGTTTGTCTCAGCATTGGTCGGGACATCCCACAGGTTTGCCCAGATCCTATAGTCTATTATTTATTTTACTGAGTATGGAAATCCACCATAGTTTAGGAATGAATATGTCTATTAATTAGCGAGGCTCTTCAGTTCAAATTATCCAGTACCAAAATAATAATAAAAAAACAAAATACTCTTTAATTGACAAGTTTACATTTATGCATTTAGCAGACGCATTTATCCAAAGCGACTTCTGTTAATCTTCGAAACACAAAGGAAGATATTTTCAATTAAAGGTTGGGTAGGTAAGAATTGGTTAAAAAACTTTTTTTTCCCAAATTTGTTTAAACGTTCTTTATATATCAATACATAATTAAAATGTAAGTACTCTAAAAAAGAAAGTATAAAATTTGAGTGTCTGTAGACGTCTCACGACTGTTTTAAAGACAGCTCATTATTTCCATTCACTCCACCTTCTCCCTTCTGGGCTCTTTCCAAAGCCACGCCCCCAAAACACATGAACGCGCCTCACCGACCAATCAGCTGGAAGACGCATTATTGACCTGAGGAGCGGTGTGCATGTAGTCACATCATGTCAGAATCACATGTAATAAAACATCAAACTTTATCAGTATGAATATAAACAAATAAGATGTCTTTTAGTACTCACTATCCAGCTAGAATACCGGTACTATAGTTTAAAATATATTTTTGTTTAATTCGGTAACGAGCTAGTTATATTTATAAGGCAAAGCTAAAAACGGGTAGCATTGATAATTTTTCCCCCCAATAACATCAGTTATACTGTGATGAAGATGAATTTCGTGTAAGATTCATAACATATACTGTGTTTTGCATGTAAGAGTTTCCATGATGAAAGCATTGTTGATTAGCAGCAGCTAAAGCTAACTTAGCTCTAAAAACAGTTCCTGGATGCGGTGTACTAGCTTTTACACGTGCATTTTGTTATCTAAGGTTAAATTTAGCGAAATTCAACACGACAGCGATCAACTTAACTAAGCATTTTGAGTATTTATCATCTCTACTAATGGCTAAGTGTATAATATTGTAACTTTATGCTAAGTAATGTTATGCTATATTCTGTAGCTTCATGTGCTAGTGCTACATGCTTCATGAAAACAGAAACCGAAAAAATGTATAATCAAAATGAAAGATGCAGCAGAAATACAGCCAGCAATCAGTCGTTTTTCAGCCCCTTTAGGTCCCTCAGTTCTCGACATCGTTGGAAAGCCACGCCCATATTTACTCACGTTTGATTTATTTGTTTATCCAAAGACTTTGTGTGCATTGCCTTTACATGTAGGCCTACTGTCTTCCTTTTTTGTGTGCATTGTTTGCCTTCGCATTATGCGCGCATGTGTGGACGGATCCTGTAGCGAAAGTGGTGGTCGCCATGGTAGCGAGAGAGAGTGACAGTCGCCCAAACCAATCATTTGTTTCGTCCCGAGCGAAAATAATGAGCGGTGTTTATTGCAGATTCAAAAGTCTAGAGTCACTCGATTTTTATACTCTCCTTTTCAGAGTACTTACATTGTAATTATGTATTGACACATAAAGAAAGTTTAAACAAATTTGGACAAAAGTGTTTTAGATCATTCTTACCTACCCTACCTTTAAACCTGAGAGATTTCTGTCTCTTTGATGGTTCATCCACCCAAGGCTATCAAGCTTTAAAAAAAGTTCATAAAGAGATTGTAAAAGTAATCCATGTGAATCATGTCTTCTGACAATCGCTTCGTTTTATCTTGTGTCGTTCAGCTCAAAACACGTCATGCAGCAGTATGGATGACTTTGAGTGTGGGAATGGAGACTGCATCAAATACACACTCACCTGTGACGGCATGGCCCACTGCAAAGACAAGTCCGATGAGAAGCAGTCCTACTGCAGTGAGTGTGTGTGTGTGTGTGTGTGTGTGTGTGTGTGTGTGTGTGTGTGTGTGTGTGTGTGTGTGTGTGTGTGTGTGTGTGTGTGTGTGTGTGTGTGTGTGTGTGTGTGTGTGTGTGTGAGCCTGTTTATGTGGTTTATGAGGACACAAATTTCTATAACTACATGGGTATTACACTGGTATTACACTATAAATGTGGTTTATGAGGACATATCAAATGTCCCCATAATTCAAATGGCCTTAAAAACATACTAAATGATGTTTTTTTGAGAAAGTAAAAATGCAGAATGCTTCCTGTGATGGGTAGGTTTAGGGGTAGGGGCAGTGTGTGTGTGTGATGGGTAGGTTTAGGGGTAGGGGCAGTGTAAGGGGATAGAAAATACCGTTTGTACAGTATAAAAACCATTACGCCTATGGAGTCCCTGTAAACCACATAGACCAACATGTGTGTGTGTGTGTGTGCGTACGTGCGTGCGTGCGTGCGTGCGTGCGTGCGTGCGTGCGTGTGTTATGAATGTTCACGGTTGCTGGTTGTGAAGTCCATGTGTCACTCTAACAGCCTGTGTTTGTCTTCAGCTAACCGTGTGTGTAAGAAGGGCTATAAGCGCTGTGTGAACGGACGCTGTGTCGGACACAGTTCGTGGTGTAATGGCCGAGATGACTGCGGTGATAACTCTGATGAACTCTTCTGTAACGGTAAGACCATGCATGAGATTATCTCCGTCCATCTCTACACTGGCAGTTAAAAGTTTAGAATCATTCGGATTGTTTTGCTTTTGAAAGAAAAAAATAAAACTTTTATTACATTTATTTGCTCAAAAAATTTTCTATGTGACTATATGTCGAACGGTTATTTATTCCTGTGATCAAAGCTGAATTGAAACTGTCAAAAGTGACAGTAAAAAAATTGACAATATATACTGTATATATTAGGGGTGACCCCTAATAGTTGAAGATTCGATGCATTGATATGCGGAGCCGGATTCGACCACCGATCTCACCAGGCCCGGATTGGCTAATCGGGAGCACCGGGATATTTCCCGGTGGGCCGGTCTGTTTTGAGGCCGCGAGGGCCGTTGTTGTCATGGCACTCGGTTGAACTATGGATGCTGTCCCCAGGCTGCCTGCACTCACAGCAGCCCGACTTTTTTATTTTACCGCGGTCCAACTCTTTTTATTTATTATTTTACCGAAGTCCCACTCTTTTTTACTTAATATTTTCTCACAGAGTGCAGCCTGCAGGTTAATGATGACGTGATTATATTTTGACTCCCTGGCCCCGCCCCCGATACAGCGCCTTGAAAGTTGCTCAAAATAAAAAAGTCAGATAAACATGGGTGATATGAAGCGCAAAGGCGGCGCTGAAAAGGCCAGAATAAAAAAATAAGAAGGCTCTGGAAACTGACGCAGCCAAATGTTCTAAGCTGTGCACATTGTTACTCAAAAAAACTAATGATGACGACGAGGCCGGTAAGTAATTATCCCGTTAAGGTAGTTAGGAGCAGTGCAAGATGCAACCGCGCAAAACAATGCTGTCTGCAAACCACGTTCATGTATCAAACTTTTTCTTAGCTCTTCAGCAACAGCCGCCTCTAGTCCGTTTTGCTGCTAATAGTGAAGAGCAACGCCCAGTAACGTTACCAAGCTCCAGTCATGAGCCCAACACACCAGAATGGGCAGGTAGGATTGTCATTCAGAAGAAGTAATAAGAAGAGCCCTGCTCAATGAAAAATGCCCTGAGATAATAATGATACCTGATGATTCAGGTTCATTAATGAAACTGAGTGACTTGATTTAAAAGCTTTGTAAAAAGGGGGTATTTGTGGTGAGAAATAAATGTAACGAATTTCATTTAGTGTCAGAAAGCGAGCGAGGACCCAGTTGTGAAGAGATTAGCTCTTACTGTGAAACACAGGTAAACTGCTATTGTACCATAGTGTGTGAATAAGCAAACATTATCACTGATTTTTTTTTCTTCTGACTTAGTATCTTACTTGTTTCCAGTTCAAATATCTAAATATTCTTAATTCAAGAAACATTTACTAGACAAGTTAAATTACATAAGAAATTGACTTGTTTTCTGAAGAAGAAAAAAATAATCTTTTGTTCATTTCAATTTTTGGATATTTAGGAATAGGCCTACTAATTTTTTAAAAAAGAGATTCTGATACTGTCCAGGTATTTACTGTTCTAATAAATTTTCACTGTGAAGCAAAACGTAAGCTACTGTTTTTGCACTGTATTGAAAATTATATTATTCATAAAAACAAAGAATTATAAGGCTCTAGAGAATAGTGTACCTTATGCAGACTTATATTCTGAGCTTGGAATCACATTATTTTAATATAGTCTGTCGTGAACTAAAGTGGGCCGGTCTAAGGCATGAAACTCCAGGGCTGAAAATGAGTCTCAATCCGGCCCTGGATCTCACAGTCGAATCTTCGCGGGGATCATACCATTTTGGCAATATGGGGGTGCTCAATATTTTAAAGACGTGGCTCAGCGCTGAGCTTCGCGTCCTTCAGCACAAGCGGCTTAAGAACGTGTTTATGAATGTTTATCCACCACATTACCTTTTATTTAAACCTAAATAAGAAAGCCATTGTCAGTCCGTCTGTCAGTTGGCAGGCCGTTTTGGTCGCTTTATTAAAAGTTGTTGCTGTGTGTAAAGGAAAATAAAAATAGTTAATTATTATTATGATTATTATTTTCATTGTCACTGGCCTGTGTACGAAGTTGTTACAATTTAGTGCATAAAAATCAATCAAAACACTTAAAGCTAAGCTTTTACACAACTTAATCACAACTGGGATGTCAGCATAGTTCTTTGACTCATGCAGATAAAATATTTTGAAGGTGACCAGATAAATTATTAGCAACGTGCAATATTTGTCATTTTGTGTCGAATTCACAATCAGTCATTGTATTTAATTTATTATTTGAGAAATAGAATGAAAATCACCATTGAGAAAAATTAAAATTACAACGACAAATTCAAACGGCATACACACGACAGCTGGGAAGACAGTGTGCTAAAAGGAGGGAAATGTTCTTAATTGTCATGAAAGTAGGAGCATTTCAATCAGTTTTTTATGCTTTTGTGAGTTTTTATGCCTGGATTGTTCTGTGTGTGTTGGACTGTAGCGACCCTGTGCACGGCGGATCAGTTTCAGTGCAGAGACGGCTCATGTGTGTCCAACTCCAGCCGCTGTAATCAGGTGCTGGACTGTGAGGACGCCAGCGATGAAATGAACTGCTGTAAGCTCCTCAAGGATCCTGCTGCAAACCTTTATTCACATTCAACATTTCAGACCCGGATTATTATCTAACTGTATCTGTGACGTGCTGTTGATTACAATAGACATATTTACAGGAATGCACTTGAGTGCAATAAACTTTGAAAATCTAATTTTATACATAACCAAAACAACCATCAGCAAGACCTGCTTTGAAATGTGCACATACTGTTTGTTGATTTCTTAAGCCTTTGTCTTCTGTCTGGTTTTCCAGTGGCTTCCGATTGTTCCAGTTATTTCCGCCTGGGTGTGAAAGGCCTCACCTATCAGCGGTGTGAGTTCACCACACTGTGTTACGCTCCATCATGGGTGTGTGACGGCGCTAATGACTGCGGAGACTATTCAGATGAGAGGAACTGCCCAGGTAATTCAGATGTGTGCAGCCTTTTAAAGTTTCATTTTTTAATGTCCGTTCCATTTTAAGCAATACAATTCAAATCTTAATAAGAAAGGTTTGAGTTTTTATTCAAATCACTAAAGTTTGATGGCAGACTTTTGGATCTTTTTAAACAGTTTACAATACCTAATATACTCATGGCAACTTTCTTTTTTGTTCTCTACTAAAAAGAAGTTAACTAAGGGTGCGTTCACACTTGTAGTTCGGTTCGTTTGGTTAGTTTGGTCCGGACCAAAAAACAAAAACAAACATAATAGTCCTGGTCCGCTTAGCGTTCACACGGGCATTTTTAACAGCGAACCTAAAGTTACCGAACCAAAGGCACAGGGAGACGCTCACAACCTGATTGGTCGGCTTATATGACGTAGGAGCTCGTTTACCGAACATTCAGAACAATGCTGTGTGCGGATTACACGCGCGGGCATTTTATGCGTGTACATATGGCATTATTTTTTACCAAAGAACTCATGAAGAGCTCATGAAATGTTCAAAACAACGCTGTGTGCTGATTAAACGCGATCATTTTATGCGTGTACATGTGGCATTATTTTTACCCGCTGAGAACTCATGAAGAGCTCATAAAATGCTCAAAACATTCAAAACAGCAGCAGGATTTCCTCCGTTGTGCAGAAAAGAGACGGCCATTCTGTCGTCTGCACCTGCTAATAATGGGCAACACAGGAACTTGATGAGAAGAGCCAGGTTTGCTTTTTGTGTGTTTTTTCTAGCATTTTCGAAACATGCTCGTCGGACCAAATATTGATGAGGCTCTTCCTCGTTGCTCTACGTTTGCCCTCTAACGTTAAAGTTACTCATTTTGGATACACCGATCTTTCCGCGTCGTCAAATCAGCTGCATTATGCGTGGCATCTTGTGACATTATACGTCCGTTTTTTGGTCCGTTTACATATCTTTGGTCCGTGTTGCGTTCATATATCAACTGAACCGCACCAGAGTTCGTTTGGAAGCGGACCGAGACTCATCTTTTTAGCGGTCTCGGTCTGCTTGTTTGGTGCGCACCAGAGTTCGGGTGGCAGCGTTCACATATGTTCAAATGAACCGCACTAACCGAGCAACCGCACCAGGGTTCGTTTTAATCGAACCAAACATGACAAGTGTGAACGCACCCTAAGAAGTTAACTTTCAGGAAAGTTCACTTTGACTCCTAAAACAAACTCCAAATGAAGTTAATTTTATGAGAAACATGGAGCCAAGATATCAGGATTAAGAGATCTAAAAAGCCTTTATTTACTAGTGGCTTAAATCATTTAAAAATGTTTTTTTAACAAAAAAGCACACACACCGGCGTTGTGGCTATCAAGCCTTCATCAGGAATCACACTGTTTTTCAATTATTTAAGCCGTGAGTAATAAAAGGCTTTTTAGATCTCTTAATCATGAGTGCCTTGGCGTCATGTGTTTTTCATTGAATAAACATATCCAAAAAGCAGCAGGAGAGGAAGATTATATACCCAACTCTCTCTCTCTGCATTCTTAATTATGATTCCAAGGACGTTCGTTTCAGCCTGATTTTGTTCAAAATTACATTACAACCTCTAAACTCGCTTGTCTCTTGTTTTTTTAACTCATCAGATAAGAAAAAGAGAAAGTGTCAATCAAACTTCTTCGCTTGTCCCAACGGTCGCTGTATCCCCATGGCCTGGACCTGCGACAAGGAGAACGACTGCGACAGCGGAGCTGATGAGGCGCACTGTGGTGAGCTGTTCTTGCCATTGACCTTTACTGTGCTTATACCAAGCTAATAAACTCTACCCCACCTCACTGTACATTAAAGGGTTAGTTCACCCAAAAATGAAATTTATGTCATTATTTACTCTCCCTAATGTCGCTCCACACCCGTAAGACCTCCGTTCATCTTCACACAGTTTAAGATATTTTATATTTAGTCCGAGAGCGTATGCAAGTGTATGCACACTATACTGTCCATGTCCAGAAAGGGAATAAAAACATCATCACAGTAGTCCATATGAGACATCAGTGGGTTAATTAGAGTCTCTTGAAGCATCCAAAATACATTTGGGTCCAAAAAAACACATTTTGGTCCGCGTTTGTTTTCAAACCTCAAATAAAGTTTCAAACGGTCATGAATCAGCGTATTGATTCATGATTCGGATTGCATGTCAAACTGCTGAAATCACGTGACATTGGCGATACGAATCTACCGGATACAAACTAAGAGTCAACATTATACAAGTCCACATTACAAATTATGAGTACATAGATGCTGAATCCATAACAAGAGTAATACCAGAGACATTAACATGTATTTATTTTTATAAATGAGGTTTTGTCAGATTTATTTCACTTCTTATTTTCACTCAGCTGCATGAAATGGAAGTTGCACTCGTTTGTTCTTCCCTACACTGTCAAAAATTTTGAGTGGTTTTTGTTGGTTTAACTTAAAAAAGTAAGTAACCTGGTTGCCTTAAAATTTTGAGTTTATTGAAATTAAAAATTTGAGTTGATACAATGAAGGAAATTGGTTTAATAAATACAAACTCAAAATATTATTGACAACATTATCTGAACCACATAAAAAATGTGATAAATCATAAAACTGTGTGATAAAACTGCGTCATCAGAAATAAAACACACACAATTTCCCAATATGCTTTTTAATAATATTTTAATAAAGGTTGTCGAATCTCAAAAAATTGTCATTGTATTAACTCAAAATATTAATTTCAATGAACTCAATTTTAAGGCAACCAGGTAACTTTTTTTCTAAATAATTTTTTACAGTGTAGTGTGCTGTATATCAGAGTGAAATGGCTTCTCAAATGAGAACACATGTAGGGCGGGGTTTGTTTTGTCTGTGGGGAACTGATTGGATGGTTGTGTTTTGTCATTGGTGGATCTCATGTGAGTGACAGGTTGCCCCGCCCCTCGTCACCAGAGAAGAGATGAGCTGCGAGAGGGAGGGGAATTATTCATTAATGTTAAAGTTGTGGGGCTCATGAATTTAAAACAATAATGATGTGCACAGAGAAATCATTTATAATAAATATATTCCATAAAAAATACATTTTAAAATTTTGAATTTATGGTGATTTTTAAGAACACACTTTCAGATCTGTCCAGTTAATTTAAGGTCAGTGTGAACAGAATCGTTTAAATATGCTCCGTCTTTGAAGAATCTTTTGAATAATTCACTAACGGATGGTTTAATGATTCTACTCAGATAAGTCCTGCTCAGCGGAGCAGTTTGAGTGCGGGAATCATCACTGTATTTCCAGCAGCTGGGTGTGTGACGGATCGGACGACTGTGGAGATGGAACAGACGAGGACAGCAAATGCAGTGAGTGCTGATCCTCATAAACAGCATGAAATGGGACATTTTAAAAGTGCATGACTGACAAATCACAGAGAATAAAACTTTTATTAAAGTGCCCCTGTTATGCTATTTTACAGGTTCCTAATTTTGTTCCTAACTGATCGTTCGCAAAGACCCACCCCCTTTAGTTACTGTTGCTATGTCCAACAAGCCATGGCACTCTCACACACACACACACACACACACACACGTTCTCATGCAGTGAAAAACACATCACAGAGAGGACACTGACAACATGCCAACAGACAGGCGCCAGCAGTTTACTTTTCATATGAAACAAGTCAAATTGTGTCATTTTTTTTAAAGAAATGCAAACAATAAATACCATTTTGCGGCTCTTTAATATGTGGTGACGGGTCACTGTAGCGTATGAGGCGCCACGTAGGATTTAAATCAAACTTCGCTTATCAATACATACATAACACACGTGCATATACACCTATACATTACTCGCATATACATGTATACTACTGGATGTTCAAAATACATATATGAAATACACGTGCACACTAATATGAAATCCATACCAATACATATAATGTTAATAATGAATGCATACACACTTGTGAATAACTTGCATATACATATACACTTTCATGCACGCATAGACCTATAAATACTCGCATATACATATAAACTTCCATGCATATACACCTATCAATACTCGCATATACATATAAACTTCCCTATAAATACTCGCATATACATATAAACTTTCATGCATATACACCTATAAATACTCGCATATACATATAAACTTTCATGCATATACACCTATAAACACTCGCATATACATATAAACTCGATGCACGCATACACATCCATAAAACGCGCATACATACAAAATAAAACGTGGATGCATGCTTTAGTTGTGTATATATATATGCGAGTGATTTCATATGTGGATGTGCGAGTGATTTCATATGTGGATGTGCGAGTGTTTCATATGTGGTTGTGCGTGAACTTTTCAGTGCAAACGGAAGGCATTTCAGTGTAAAAGGAAGTCATTTCAGTGTAAAAGGAAGTCATATCAGTGTAAAAGGAAGTCATTTCAGTGTAAAAGGAAGTCATTTCAGTGTAAAAGGAAGTCATTTCAGTGTAAAAGGAAGTCATTTCAGTGTAAAAGGAAGTCATTTCAGTGTAAAAGGAAGTCATTTCAGTGTAAAAGGAAGTCATTTGTGTGTACACGGAAGTAACCTGCCTATATTAACCGCATTTACAACTTTGCAATCATGGAGAGGGATCGTGCTACAACTGAAGCAATAGAATTTTGCGAAACGTGCTTACTTGGCGGTCCGTGTACCTTCGGATAATTAGTTTTTTCCTTTTTGTCTTCCAAACGGAAAAACTAAGAAAGCATTCCTTTATCATATATTCGACCCTCCCTATGAGAATAAATAAACAAACCTTGAGTCGTTTTTCCCCCTCATATTTTTATTTTTGTTTTAATCACACTCTGTTCTAATCCGCCAAATGAAAAAAAAATTAAAATAATGGATAAACAGCTTGAATATTCGATCTCAACATGGGCGGGAACAAAACGCCCCTTTCCGCTGATTGGTCAACCAAAGATCAAGCCGCGCCTTCAGTTCTCCGCGCATTGCGCAACAGAATATATATATATATATATCCTTATACAGATTATTAACAGAGTTTAGTGCAACTACATTTAATCTTGTTCTCATCAAACAGCCAGACTAATAAAAGAGAGAATGTTGCAGTGAAGTGATCAGCAGTCCAATAAAAACAATGCTTTATTTTTTCTGCCAGTTTAATTTCTAAAGCAAACCAGATCATTGTGCGACTCGCAACATAAGGCGCACAGAGTAAGCTAGTTAATTCGTGAATGAATCCGAGTCTTTGAACAAATCGGTTGAGTGACTCACCCATGGACTCACCAGCCATACAGCCTTTGTATTATTGAATGAATCAGCGGTTCGAGCGAATCAACTGAACAAAATGACTCATTCATTAACACAGTGACTTGCTGCCACCTACTGGCAATATTTAATATTCGTTTCATCTTGTAATTCTATTTCATATTTCTGTATTCAAAGCATTTTGTATAAAACATAAAACTAATGTCATTGCATTAGGTTATATATTTGCTCTGCTGTGTGAATGTACAGAACTCTCTCAGCATTAAATTGTGTAAATACATCTATAAGCAACTTCAGATGCTGCATTGCCACCTTTGCAGCGCAGGATATTGGGCTGAAACAATATAGTTTCAAACTCTAACTGTATTGAATAAATTTGAGATTTTAAATTAAAAGATGGCATGCCTATATTTAATAAGATATAGCTATTTTAAAAAGGTAGCCTTGTTTGACTAATTATATATGATGCTAATTGGTGGCAATAAATATCGAAATATATATTCATCTCTGGCTTTTTTTTTCAATGTGTTAATTCATAGTTTCTAAAACATGTAAATGAACAGCAAGAGCGGATTAAACATTTCTGTTTCTGTTCTGTTTTCAGTTAAAAAGATGTAATTTAAGCGTCTTGAGTTAATGATTTTTACAACGAAAGTGATTCAATCAAGAACTTTAATAGCTCGATAAACTTTATCTTAGAGCTGTTGGTAAAGCCAAAAAAACTATGTCTATTAATTTTTATATTATCTGTAAAGCTGCTTTGAAATAATCTGTATTGTAAGAAGCGCCAGGCCTATAAATGAAGATTGCGCGGAGCGGAGTTCTGGAGATAAGAATGGCACGGCTTGATCTTTGGCTGACCAATCAGAGGAAAAGGGCGTTTTGTGCCCGCCCATTTTGAGATCAAACTAAAGCATGCATCCACGTTTTATTTTGTATGTATGCGCGAGTGTTTTATGGATCTGTACGCGCGCATCGAGTTTATATGTATGTGCGAGTGAGTATAGGTGTGTCTGCGTGCAGTGAGTTTATATGTATATGCGAGTGTTTATAGGTGTATATGCATGAAAGTTTATATGTATATGCGAGTGTTTATAGGTGTATATGCATGAAAGTTTATATGTATATGCGAGTATTTATAGGTGTATATGCATGAAAGTTTATATGTATATGCAAGTGTTTATAGGTGTATATGCATGAAAGTTTATATGTATATGCGAGTGTTTATAGGTGTATATGCATGGAAGTTTATATGTATATGCGAGTGTTTATAGGTGTATATGCATGAAAGTTTATATGTATATGCGAGTATTTATAGGTGTATATGCATGGAAGTTTATATGTATATGCGAGTGTTTATAGGTGTATATGCATGGAAGTTTATATGTATATGCGAGTGTTTATAGGTGTATATGCATGGAAGTTTATATGTATATGCGAGTATTTATAGGTGTATATGCATGAAAGTTTATATGTATATGCGAGTGTTTATAGGTGTATATGCATGGAAGTTTATATGTATATGCGAGTATTTATAGGTGTATATGCATGAAAGTTTATATGTATATGCGAGTGTTTATAGGTGTATATGCATGGAAGTTTATATGTATATGCGAGTGTTTATAGGTGTATATGCATGGAAGTTTATATGTATATGCGAGTATTTATAGGTGTATATGCATGGAAGTTTATATGTATATGCGAGTTATTCACAAGTGTGTATGCATTCATTATTAACATTATATGTATTGGTATGGATTTCATATTAGTGTGCACGTGTATTTCATATATGTATTTTGAACATCCAGTAGTATACATGTATATGCGAGTAATGTATAGGTGTATATGCACGTGTGTTATGTATGTATTGATAAGCGAAGTTTGATTTAAATCCTACGTGGCGCCTCATAGTAGCGCCTCAGTTAAAGCTGCTCATGAACTGATCATCTCTTCCTTCTAGTTCATTTACATTTACATTTATGCATTGAGCAGATGCTTTTATCCAAAGCGACTTACAACTCAGGAGAACAGGAAGCGATCCGTCAAGAAGAGGCAAAGAAACACAAAAAGTGCCACAAGTACCAAGATTTGTATACCGCTCAGAGTAGCAAAAACCAGAAAAGGGAAGAAGAAAGGAGAAATAGAGGGGGAAAGAGTTTTTTATTTTAATTTTATTATTATTATTTTTTTAATGTAAGATTAAGTGCTCCTGGAAGAGATGAGTTTTTACCTGTCTTTTGAATGAAGTGAGTGATTCTGTCGTGCGTATGGAGGACGGAAGATCGTTCCACCAACCAGGAACAATGAAAGAAAAAGTCCTGGAGAGGGATTTCATGCCTCTCTGTGATGGTACCACAAGCCTTCGCTCATTAGCGGAGCGAAGGCTTCTGATGGGGGTGTAGACTCGTTGGAGTGAGTCGAAGTATGCGGGTGATGAGCTTGTAGAAGATCCATAAGCAAGAGTCAGGGCTTTGAATTTGATCCGGGCAGCGAGTGGTAGCCAATGCAGAGAGATGAATAGATGTGTGACATGAGCCATTTTGGGCTCATTGAATACAAGACGTGCCGCAGCATTCTGGATCATTTGCAGCGGTTTGATTGCACAAGATGGAAGTCCAGCCAGAAGCGCATTGCAATAGTCAAGTCTAGAAATGACCAGGGCTTGGACAAGAAGCTGTGTTGCATGCTCCGTAAGGAACGGTCTGATTTTCCTGATGTTGTCCATGCAAACCTGCATGACCGAGCTGTCTTTGAGATGTGGTCTTTGAAGGACAGCTGGTCATTTCACATTAAATAAACATGAATTAACTTTAGAAGGAATGTTGTTTCAACCACAGAAAGACACACAGTTTTTCAAGTTCAAGTCCACTAGCGTTAACCTAGGAACTCTCTTGACTGATTTGTTGGACAAAATGGTGTGTTTGATAAATGGTGGATTATGATTAGTCAGATGGCCTGTCAATAGGTTCAGGCTGTAACGATATATCCTAGGAAGTGAGACTGGAATTACAGACGACTCTTTTTTTTTTTTTTAGTTCAGAATCACTTCTTACTTTTAGGAGACATGAAAGGGAATATCTGGAAAAAACTTAATAGGGGCGCTTTAACATAATAAATGACATTGAATTATTTTAGAAATAGTTTTACATGTCTTTAAATCACGTGTGTTTTTGACTCAGAGAATAAAACGTGCAGTCCGGACGCATTCCAGTGTCCCGACTCAAACAAGTGTGTCTCGCAGCGCTGGGTGTGTGACGGCGACAGAGACTGTCCGGACGGAGCCGACGAGAGTGTGAAGGCCGGCTGTGGTGAGTGCTCAAATACACCACTCGCTTTTGTCTGTGCAGATCCCTCCTGCTAATCATTCTTGTGTGTATCTTTGTGTCTTTTTCTCGTTCAGTGTTCAATAACACATGTAAGGCAGGAGAGTTCATGTGCCAGAACAGACAGTGTATCCCCAAACAGTTTGTGTGTGACCACGACAACGACTGCAGCGACGGATCCGACGAATCTCAGGAGTGCGGTACGTTCATGATTATTTCAAACAAGATAATTATGAGGTGATTATCTTATAATTACCAAGCAATGACATGAATAATGGCGTTTCAGTCGTAAGATGGCACAATACTTGACTCTTGACTCTCACTTGAATTAAATCAATGCTTTAGTCAAACAAAGCAAAAATAATAATATTGCTTGCAATAAAATAAACGCTAACACTTTATTTTACCGTGTCCTCCTTGTTACATTTACTTACCATAGTAATAACAGTCAGTAGGGTATGTATAATTAACCTTCAACCAAACCCTAACCCTAGAGTAAGTAAATGTAGTTAATTAATTAAGTATTATTTCCCAGTACTTAAATGTAAAAACTACACTGTAACACGGACGCCTTAAAATAAAGTTTAACCAAATACACATTTAAAAACATTTAAAAAATCATGTACTTACTATAGGGTTAGAGTTTGGTTTAGTTACATGTAAATATGCACTGTAATTTAACTACATGTAACGTGTAACAAGGACACTAAAATAAAGTGTCACCAAATAATTTATTTCAGCGTGTTGCTAAAGCAACATTCTCATTTTTGTTTAAGGGTGCAGAAAATATACAAAATAAAACCAAATTCAAAATAGGGTTATCCATTTGTATTGATAGTACACTATAGACATCCTATTAACTATAGTTAACTTTGCAACTACATGTACACTAACTCTCTTTAAAGGGATAGTTTACTTTAAAATGAAAATTCTGTCATCCTTTACTCGCCCTCAAGATATTTTGAAGAATATCAGTAACCAAACCGTTAACTGGAGCCATTGCCTTCCATAGTATTATTTTTTTTCCTACTATGGAAGTCAATGGCTCCAGTTAACGGTTTGGTTACTGACATTCTTCAAAATATCTTCCTTTGTGTTCAGCTGAAGAAAGAAACTCATACAGGTTTGAGACAACTTGAGGATGAGTAAAGGATGACAGAATTTTAATTTTAACGTGAACTGGCCCTTTAAAGTATTACTAGACTCTGTTAGGTTAGGATCCTGGAAAATTGCCATGAAATTGCCTTTTGTGTGAACGGGATTGATTCCTGGATCGATCCCAGAATGGGGACCTAGTAACATTGTCTGGACCAGTCAATGACACCGAAGATGAGATTGTTCGCCAGCTTAGTGGAACGTTACATGATGCACTAGTTTATGACCGAATCAGGGGGGAAAATGCACAAGCGTGATTGAGAGAGAGAGAGAGAGAGAGAGAGAGAGAGAGAGAGAGAGAGAGAGAGAGAGAGAGAGAGAGAGAGAGAGAGAGAGAAATTGAAATTAGAGAGAGAGAAATTGATTAGCTAATCGAATCAGAATTGTCGAATCTCTCTATGGTCGACTGATAGTCAAATCATCTGTGTGTGTGAATGGGTTGGGAGGGGCACGACACTGTCAGCAGAAGGGTAAAACTATTTTTATTAGTTTTAATAAAAAAAGAGCCCAGCACCCTTAAAGGGGTCGCACACCGATGCTCTGCTCAGCTCAGCGCCGCGACACGTCTTTAAAATATTGAGCACCCCCATATTGCCAAAATGGTATGATCCTCGATTCATAACACCCGCGAAGATTCGACCGTGAGATCGGTGGTCGAATCCGGCTCCGCATATTGATGCATCGAATCTTCGACTATTCTGGGTCACCCCTAGTGTGAACACACACACACACAGATTCCAGAAATTCACTGGCAGTGTGAATGAACCAAAATCAAGTGATCCCGGGACAAATCCTTAGTATTTAAATTACTTATAGTCAGTAGAATGTCTGTTGGGGAGCATCAAAATAAAGTGTTAGTGTAACGTTTAGTTCAAAGATGATTAAAAAATGCCAAAAGGATCAAATAAAACAAGGTTTATTAAATAAATCAAAAACAGGTCATCCACATAATGAGCAAACAACACGAAACAGTGTGCCATGTACAAACAATACCAGACAATGAGCAAGAGGACGTGAGGAAGTGAGGAACTTAAATGCACAATGGTGAGGAACATAATGGCAGTTGTGATGATTGAATGTCCATGGAAACTGATGAGTGGCAGGAGGAAACAAAGGAAACACAGAAATCAGGCAGTCCGTGAAAACGACACTAACTTAACCTAATTGGGACAGTTATCAGATTTCAAAGGGTTAGTTCACCCAAAAAAGGAAGAGTCTGTTTTTGCGTCAGCAGCGTAAGTTTTTATTTATTTTGCGCACCAAAAATATTCTTGTCACTTCATAACATTAAGGTTGAACCACTGGAGTCACATAGACTGTTTTAACGATTTCTTTACTGCCTTTCTGGACCTTGAAAGTGGTCGTTGTGTTGCTGCCTGGAGGGGTCAGAGAGCTCTCGGATCTCATCAGAAATATCTTCATTTGTGGTCCGAAGATGAACAAAGGTCTCATGGGTTTGGAAAGACATGAGGGAGAGGAATTAGTTACTGTTATTTGACAAGTAGTTGCAAAGTTACTTATAGAATGTCTAAAGTGTTACCCAAAATATTAACAAAAAACTACGATGATAGTAAAATAACACTGGTTGCGGGGTCTGAAGTTAACAATATTGTTAAAATAAAAAGAAGAGAGAACTAAACATCAGCAAAACTATTTTAATATGTTGGTACCCATAACTACAGTCATGTTTTAATATGTTTGACCTCACTGTATTATTTGAGCAGTCTATATTCGTCTCTGTAGAGTATCCTGCCTGTAAGGCCAATGAGTTCCGCTGTGACAACGGCCGCTGCCTGATCCAGAAGTCCTGGGAGTGTGACGGAGAGTTTGACTGCCATGATCGGTCAGACGAAGCTCCCAAAAACCCTCAATGCGACGGCTCTGGTATGAACTAAATGCTAATCCAGCTGGATATCTGTGGTCACCCAACAGTCTTTGTGGCGTAATGCCACCAAAGTGTGAAGGAGGACTGACCGAGATGAGAGATCGGGCCAAACCGGTCCCACAGAAACAATAGAGGCACACTCATAAGATTTCAAAATACCTAATTAAATCGGGTATTTTTGGAAAGGCTTTAGAAAACATGTCTTAATGGTTAAAGTAGAAACCTCTCATTGGTTGGACCAGCGCAATATGCACTTAATGAATCTTTCTTTTTTCCTTCAAGCAGAAAAGAAATGTAATGACACGGCGTATGCTTGTGGGAATGGTAATTGCATCAGTGAGATGCTCCTGTGCGATCGCAACGACGACTGCGGCGATGGAACGGATGAGCTGAACTGCTTCATTAATGAATGTCTGAACAGTAAACTGAGCGGCTGCTCTCAGCTGTGTGAGGACCAGAAGATCGGATTCAAGGTAAAGATCATGCTTATGGCAGTTTACAATTTTTAGAAAATAAACTTCCTTGAGGGAGTGAAATATGCAAATAGGGAATATACATACATTTTCTAGGTCCAAAATTCTTGTTTCATTTTGATGTCAGATTTTTAAGAATAAAATATCATAAATTAGGTGAATGATATATGAACAAACCCCTATGTAAAAACTTTCAAAATGTATACACTATATTGCCAAACGTTTCAGGACACCCCTCCAAACCATTGAGTTCAGGTGTTCAGTCACTTCATGGCCACAGGTGTATAAATCAAGCACTAGGCCTGCAGACGCTTCTACACACATTAGTAAAAGAATGGGTCTCTCTCAGGAGCTCAGTGAACTCAAGCGTGGTGCCGTGTAGGTTAACACCTGTGCAATAAGTCCATTCCTGACATTTCCTCACTACTAAATATTCCACGCTCAACTGTTATTGAGATTATAACAAAGTGGAAGCAATTGGGGACAACAGCAACTCAGCCACGAAGTGGTAGTCCACATAAAATCAAAGAGCGGGGTCAGCACATGCTAAGGCACACAATGCACAGAAGTCACCAACTTTCTGCAGAGTCAACAGCTACAGACCTCCAAACTTCTTTGGCCTTCAGATGAGCTCAAGAACAGCGTAGAGAGCTTCATGGAATGGGTTTCCATGGCCGAGCAGCTCATCCAAGCATTACATCACCAAGAGCAATGCAAAGCGTAGGATGGAGTGGAGTAAAGCAGCCGCCACTGGACTCTAGAGCAGTGAGACGTGTTCTCTGGAGTGACCAATCACGCTTTTCTGTATGACAATCCCATGGACGAGTCTGGGTTTGGCGGATCCCAGGAGAACGGGACTTACTGCATTATGTCAAGTGTAAAGTTTGGTGGAGGGAGGATTATGGTGTGGTGTTGTTTTTCAGAAGCTGGGTTTGGCCCCTTAGTTCCAGTGAAAGGAACTCTTAATGCTTCAGCATACCAAGACATTTTAGACAATTTCATGCTCCAAACTATGTGGGAACAGTTTGGGGATGGCCCCTTCATGTTCCAACATGGCTGCGCACCAGTGCACAAAGTGTCGGTCCATAAAGACAGGGATAGAGACAACCCGATAGAAAACCTTTGGGAGGAATTAGAGCGGAGACTGAGAGCCAGGCCTTCTTGTCCAACATCAGTGCCTGACCTCACAAATCCAATACTTACTTTTCTTATGTGTTTCCCTCTCCAGTGCAGATGCCACCCTGGCTTTAGACTGAAGGATGATGGGAAGACCTGTGTAGATGTGGACGAGTGCACCACCACATATCCTTGCACACAGCACTGCATCAACACACACGGCAGCTTCCGCTGTGTGTGTGTGGACGGCTTCCAGCTCAGCCCATCCGACCCCACCATCTGCAAGTCCACCTCTGGTACGAGTCACTGTCACGGTTGGCTGCAATAAAGATGAGATAAGAAGGATCTAATCACAGGCGGTAGGGTTACACCCCTACTCTTTATCGAAGGACATCCTGGGATTTTTAATGACCACAGAGAGTCAGGACCTCGGTTTAACGTCTCATCCGAAAGACGGTGCTCTTTGACAGTATAGTGTCCCCATCGCTATACTGGGGTGTTAGGACCCACACAGACCACAGGGTGAGCGCCCCCTGCTGGCCTCACTAACACCTCTACCAGCAGCTCCTGGTTTTCCCAGTTGGTCCCATCCAGGTACTGACCAGGCTCAGCCCTGCTTAGCTTCAGTGGGAAACCAGTCTTGGGCTACAGGGTGATATGGCTGCTGGTTGAAAGAAGAACAAGATTTGTCAAAGACAAATTATGGAAGCAACATAGCCTAAAATCTCAACATTTGCATTGCAAGTTTATTCACACCTGTACTCATGGGAGTTTCTTTTTTTTACTTAAATATGTTTTAATTTTCATTTCCCTGTATAGACGAAGAGCCGTTCCTCATCTTTGCCAACCGTTATTACTTGAGAAAGCTCAACTTGGATGGCTCAAACTACACACTCATAAAGCAGGTATGATTTGACACTAGCATTAGTTTTTCAGACTCAATACTGTGACATTTCATTCCAGTTGTTCCTCATGAATGCTCTTCATTCCCAGGGTCTGAACAATGCTGTTGCGTTAGACTTCGACTACAGGCAGCAGATGATCTATTGGACAGATGTCACGACTCAAGGCAGCATGATACGACGCATGCACATCAACGGCAGCAACGTTCAGGTGGTTTGCGAGTAGATGCATCTTAATTCAAGTGTTCTGTGAGGTCAGCCAAGCGTTGGTTGAAACTAGACTTTCGTCTGTTTTTTTTGGCAGGTTCTCCATCGCACGTCTCTCAGCAACCCTGATGGTCTGGCTGTTGATTGGGTCGCTGGTAACCTGTACTGGTGTGATAAGGGACGGGACACTATTGAGGTTTCGAAGCTGGACGGAGCATACAGGACTGTTCTGGTCAACACAGGACTGAGGGAACCCAGAGCCGTGGCTGTGGACGTCCGAAATGGGTATAACAATGAAAATGCTCCTTTATATTATTATGTAGATAAATTGAGCTATTGTCTCCCAAAAGTAAGAAGTGATTCTGAACTGAAACGAGTCGTCAGTAATTCCAGTCTCACTTCCTGATTTGCATAATGCCAGTCTCTGGTCTTGATTGGCTGAACAGCGTCTCTTTGCCCCTCGAGCGCTGTAGTTGTGTCTGAGACTGGAAGAGTTTGGTTGGTGTTGTTCATGTGGAGAAGACGCTGTTTTCTCCTGCCAAAGCAAATCCACTTTGATGAGATTGAGACGGTAAAACCCACGCCATTGTTACTGTTCGTATCACTGTGTGTCAAGAGCTGAGATTCAGATATGATAATGAGCGTTTGGTTTCTGACTCGGTCGACCAATCACAACAGACTGGGCTATCTGACCAATCAGAGCAGAGCAGGCTCTCAGAAAGGCGGGGTTTAGAGAGAACGAATCCTTGATTGAACCATTCATACACTGAGAGAAAAGAGCTGGGGCATCGAAAAAAGGCATTGAAATGTGCTTACACAAATTTTCCACACACACACATCGGAATTTCTAAAAAATAAACTAGGTGTAAATATGTGCGCACCTTACGGACACTCGTCTAGACCGTGTGTTTTAATTTTTTTAATTAAAGAGAACCTCTTTCTTGGTCTTCACAATATTATTATGAAATTGTATTTGAACAGTAAGATATGCACATTTTATTTTATATTTGTCAGTGACACGCTATGCCAGACAATTATTTACACTGAAAAAAGTAAGCCCTATCTGTTTCCATAAAAAAAATATAGGCTAAAAAATTTAAAATATCTACTTACCTTAAAGGCGATTTGATTTGATTTGTGAAAAGTAATTAAATACAATCAAATTCAAATTAAATACTATTTGGCCAGTGGAAAAGATTGAGAATAACTATTCTCTGAAATGTTATACAATTTAGATTTATTTATTCTAAAAAAAATGCACGAATACTGAATGATTGTTAGCAATGTAATGTGATGGAACACAGTCAATATCTCATGTTTTACCTGTACCATTAAACATGGCATCGAGTGGGAATATGCATCGAAATGCTAAAATGGTCAAATTAGGCGTTGTAAGCTCAGGAGGAGATAATAGAGGCACTTTAATTGTTTTCTTTTTATGTTATTTTGTTCCCCTCTTCCTATGTGCTAATATTCCCTGGGAGATCATGAACTGTGCGTGTCTTGAAAATGATGTGTGTCTTTGTCAGGTACCTGTACTGGTCTGACTGGGGTGATAATCCTCATATCGGCCGCATTGGGATGGACGGCACCAACAGAAGTGTGATCATACAGGACAAGATAACCTGGCCCAACGGTCTCACGTTAGACTTCATCAACGATCGCATCTACTGGGCAGACGCCAGAGAGGACTACATCGAGTTTGCCAGCTTAGACGGATCCAGTAGGCACACTGGTGAGGAAAAAACATTTGCCATTTGCTAAAGCGTCTGCAGGTTATCACAACCATTTTTGGTATTCAGTACAGCAGCAGGATTGTGACTATAAACTGTAGTTAAGGAGACAGTATAAGTAACTTACAAGTATATATTTGTATTATAAGTGTGTATATTAAGTATGTGTATATAAATAACGGCACTACCATTAAAGGTTTGAGTTTTTTTAAGTCCCTTCTGCTCACCAAGGCTGCATTTATTTGATCAAAATACAGTAAAAAGAGTAACATTGTGATATATGAACACTAATTTTTATTACATTATTATTGTAAAATGTAATTTATCCCTTTTCTATTTTGTAAGGTTGCTGTGTGTTTATTATGTTTGTGTAGTGAATAACCAATGTTTGTGCTGCAGTTTTGAGTCAGGACATCCCGCACATATTCGCCATGACCATTTTTGAAGAATACATCTACTGGACAGACTGGGAGACCAAGTCTATCAACAGAGCTCACAAAACACAGGGAACCAATAAGACCAAGATGATCGACACCCTGCACAGACCCATGGACATCCACATCTACCACCCCTACAGACAACCAGAGGGTCAGGACACCCGTTTACACACACTCATCTCATCCAAATCAGTGAAGAGAAATCAAATTGATTGTTTGTACCATTTGGTTGGTGTATTTTCTCATGCAACTACAGTCAGATGCTTTTAATGCTTATTGGAAGCACCTATAGTAGCCACGCCCCAAACTCTCCTTATGCTACAGTAGCCACGCCCCAAACTCTCCATCTGCTACATTAGCCACGCCCCAAACTCTCCATCTGCTGCAGTAGCCACGCCCCAAACTCTCCATCTGCTACAGTAGCCACGCCCCAAACTCTCCATCTGCTACAGTAGCCACACCCCAAACTCTCCATCTGCTACAGTAGCCACGCCCCAAACTCTCCATCTGCTGCAGTAGCCACGCCCCAAACTCTCCATCTGCTACAGTAGCCACACCCCAAACTCTCCATCTGCTACAGTAGCCACGCCCCAAACTCTCCATCTGCGACAGTAGCCACGCCCCTAACTCTCCATCTGCTGCAGTAGCCACGCCCCAAACTCTCCATCTGCTACAGTAACCACGCCCCAAACTCTCCATCTGCGACAGTAGCCACGCCCCAAACTCTCCATCTGTGACAGTAGCCACGCCCCTAACTCTCCATCTGCTGCAGTAGCCACGCCCCAAACTCTCCATCTGCTACAGTAGCCACGCCCCAAACTCTCCATCTGCTACAGTAGCCACGCCCCAAACTCTCCATCTGCTACAGTAGCCACGCCCCAAACTCTCCATCTGCTACAGTAGCCACACCCCAAACTCTCCATCTGCTACAGTAGCCACGCCCCAAACTCTCCATCTGCTACAGTAGCCACGCCCCAAACTCTCCATCTGCTGCAGTAGCCACGCCCCAAACTCTCCATCTGCTACAGTAGCCGCGCCCCAAACTCTCCATCTGCTACAGTAGCCACGCCCCAAACTCTCCATGTGCTACAGTAGCCACGCCCCAAACTCTCCATCTGCTGCAGTAGCCACGCCCCAAACTCTCAATCTGCTACAGTAGCCACGCCCCAAACTCTCCATCTGCTACAGTAGCCACGCCCCAAACTCTCCATCTGCTACAGTAGCCACGCCCAAACTCTCCATCTGCTACAGTAGCCACGCCCCAAACTCTCCATCTGCGACAGTAGCCACGCCCCTAACTCTCCATCTGCGACAGTAGCCACGCCCCAAACTCTCCATCTGCGACAGTAGCCACGCCCCAAACTCTCCATCTGCGACAGTAGCCACGCCCCAAACTCTCCATCTGCGACAGTAGCCACGCCCCAAACTCCCACTATTGGTTGAGCTGAAAGAGATTGACAGATCTGAGCGGACCGCTCTCAATGTATAGATGATGTCTGTGAGGCTAAATGTTTACACTTTTAGAGCAGATAAACTCATGAATAAAATATCACTAATAGTTCTCAGTGAACAATAAACTGGGTTAAGAGATTTAAAACATCTTCTATCACCGTTAAAATGTTGTGTTCTCTTCCATTGTAGTCACGAATCACCCGTGTCAGACAGACAATGGCGGCTGCAGTAACTTGTGTCTGCTGTCTCCGGGTGGTGGTTATAAATGTGCCTGTCCGAATAACTTCTACCTGGCTGCTGATGGGAAACAGTGCATGTCTAACTGCACCGCCAGCCAGGTGAGGGTGTGACCCTTGACCCTGATCATGAGATTCATTAAACCCAGTCTAAGACACACACCATTTCTCAGAAACATGCACCTAGGTACCTAATGTACCTAAACCTCTCTCCTCAGTTTGTCTGCAAGAATGACAAGTGCATCCCGTTCTGGTGGAAGTGTGACACTGAGGACGACTGTGGCGACCGATCCGACGAGCCTGCCGACTGCCGTGAGTGATGGGGATTGTAGGACATTTTCACAGCTAAACCCATGAAAACATGTGTGTAATAAGAGCACATTTGTAAATATTTCTTTTAACAGCTGAGTTTAAATGCAGACCAGGTCAGTTCCAGTGTGGCACTGGTATCTGTACGAACCCAGCGTACATCTGTGATGGAGACAACGACTGCCAGGATAACTCTGATGAGGCCAACTGCGGTACGGTTATGTACATTTTTCAAGTATCTTTGTTTTGTTTATATTTTTATTTTGGCAAATTTTCATTTTTACTTCACTACATCCAAAAGCAAATATCAAATGTCAACAAGTCAACAGCTCATTCATCACTGATTCAATGAATCGGTCAAAGCGAGTCTACAGCAATTCAAAAGAACCTGATGAATCACACAAATCATGCTGATTCACTTGTGAGTCAGACTGATCCTGTTACCACTGTTCTTTAGTCAACAACTCACTGATCCAATGATTCGGTCAGAGCGAGTCTACAGTTTGCAATTCAACCTAATGAATCAGTTTGCAATTCAGGATGATTCATTTGTCAAATTAACTGATCCAGTTGCCGCTGTTCTCGATTCAACAACTCACTGATTCAATGATTCGGTCAGAGCGAGTCTACATTTTACAATTCAAAAGAACCTGATGAATCAGTTCCCAAATTACTGATTCATTTTTCAATGTTGATCCAGTTTTCGCTGTTCTTGAGTAAACAAATCACTGATTCAATGACACACATTTGTGACAAACAATATTAATACCTATGATTAATCAGATTATTGGATTAGTAGAAGTATTTACTGCAAACAAGAGTCTGTTATCATATTGCTTTTGCTGCTGTTTTATAAAGTCTTGACTGTTTTCCAGACTTATTGCTTTCATTGGTATTGAGTTTAAGTCTCACAGCTTTAGACTGAAAACATGACTGTACCTGTAGGTCAATAACCATGTCGATGTTATAAGTCTGTGTATTTGTGTTTTGCAGATATCCACGTGTGTTTGCCCAGTCAGTTTAAATGCACCAATCCCAGTCGCTGTATTCCGGGAATATTCCGCTGCAATGGCCAGGACAACTGCGGAGAAGGAGAGGATGAGAAAGACTGCCGTGAGTTCCTTTAGGAAAAAAGAAAAATGACACTGCTAAAAGAACAATAGGCATATAAAGCCTTTTGTGTTTTAATGATTGCATAAGGCAAAGTCATGCAAAGTCACACACACACACACACACACACACACACACACAAACACACACACACTTCTATCTGGAAGATCTATGATGAGTGTTTGCTCATCTGAAATGTATTGCTAAAATGTTCCCTGTCAAATATTAGAAGAAAACTATTCAGCTGATGTATAAACTACTGTTGAAGCTTTGGGGTCAGTATGATTTGTATTTGTATCATTTATTAAAAGAAATTAATACTTTTATTCAGCATTAAATTGATTAAAAGTGACAGTAAAGTCATTTATAATGTTACAAAATATTTCTATTGAAAAGGAAATGCTGTTCTTTGAGCTGTCTTTTGATTTCTGAAGGATCATGTGACAGTTTTTCAGTGTATTATAGTTTGTTTGGTCATGGTTTCACCATACACAGGTGAGAGAATGTGAAGTATAACGTGATTATTTGTGTGTAGCGGAGGTGACGTGCGCACCGAACCAGTTCCAGTGTACCATAACCAAGCGCTGTATCCCGCGCGTGTGGGTGTGTGACCGTGATAACGACTGCGTCGATGGATCCGACGAGCCCGCCAACTGCAGTAAGGAAACTCATCATATACTGTATTTTTTTTGTACCATTATCCTTTGCCGAGACTATTGATAGATAGTAGCAGACCATAGACCGTAAAAAAATATGGACGACTCGACATCATCCGTTTCCGCTTGCCATATTTGAAGCTTTCAGGAGGCCTTGCACAGCGCGGACATCTTGGGACCGAGTCTGCGCAGTAGCGATTTCGGGACCGGAGTTGCGCAGTAGAGCGCAGGAAGTAGAGCAGGAAGTACAGTCGCGATATCAAAAGCCGGCCCACACTCTCGCAGATGCAGAACAATTAATTATGTTGGTGTGAAATAAACAGTTATGGAAATGTAGAAATTAAAGCTAAAGCTCTAATCTGCTCCCAAAAATTTCGAAAAAAGTCCGTTAGTGCCTCAGTGACAACTTCACTCAGAGAAGCCGTCAGTCTCAGCTGTCAATCATGACGTCACACCCCCCGTTTTTATAGCATCAAATAACTAACTCAAACTAAACTTATTTTTAAAACGAACACCTGAAATGAAATCATCGTGATGATAACTGCCTTCAGTGACATAAACTAACTTTGGGGGGAAAATTTTTGAAGTGTAATTTTATTATTTAGTTTGCCTCGCATCCATTAGAAAACACAGAGGAGTGGCTATACTGGGACCGGTCACCGGGGGGCGATCGAGGCGCGAAAGCTTCAGTAAATGAGAGGGAGACTGCAGGCTTGTAGCAGACATGTTTTTAATCACAAAACATCATCAGTCGGTCACTTCTATACGGAAGAGGATTAGGGCCAAGCAATAATTAAAAAAATGAGACCATCTCGAGATTAAAGTCATTATAATGCAAGATTAAACTCGTTAAATTTAGAGAGAAAAAAGTCGAAATACAATCTTGAGAATAAACTCATTAAATATCGATAATAAAGTCGTGTTTCGTGAAAAAAACTTGTTAAATTTCATTTCATGTTGTACAAAAGCGAGTATATTGTGCAAATTGGACTGATTTTTTTTCTTCTAAAAAGACCTAGTCACTTGCAAATTCTCTTTAAAGTTCGAATGCTAATTATAATTCTGTCATACTTAGCTAAAGTTGATAATATTTCTTTGTTACTGAAAGAAAGTCTGAAATATAGCTTGACTACGTGATCCCACTCTGCCATAACTATGCAATGAACACTGATCGAATTCGTTATTCTCAAGATTTTTTTTTTTTAAATCTCGAAATGTAACACGTTTTTTTTTCTCGAAACGCAACGACTTTATTCTCGATATTTAATGAGTTTATTCTTGAGATTGTATCTCTACTTTTTTTCTCGAAATTTAACGAGTTTAATAAATTATAATTTATTAAATTAAATTAAATTAAATTCGCATTATAAAGACTTTAATTGTGAGATGTTTTTATTTTATTTATAGCTTGGCCCTAATCCTCTTCCGTACTTCTACCGGTCAGAAGGTGTTGATATCGATATTAGCGTGACCTCTTTCTGTCCTTTCTCTGTAGCTCAGATGACGTGCGGTGTGGATGAGTTCCGCTGTAAAGACTCCGGCCGCTGTATCCCAGCACGCTGGAAATGTGACGGAGAGGACGACTGCGGAGACTCCTCAGATGAGCCCAAAGAGGAGTGCGGTGTGTCTATAAGACTAGAAAAAGTCATTCAAACGTAGTCGTTTTATTTATTCAGAATTCAGTTTACTAGTAAGATGTACAGGGAGTGCAGAATTATTAGGCAAGTTGTATTTTTGAGGATTAATTTTATTATTGAACAACAACCATGTTCTCAATGAACACAAAAAACTAAATATCAAAAACTTAATATCAAAGCTGAATATTTTTGGAAGTTTTAGTTTTTAGTTTTAGCTATTTTAGGGGGATATCTGTGTGTGCAGGTGACTATTACTGTGCATAATTATTAGGCAACTTAACAAAAAACAGATTTATACCCATTTCAATTATTTATTTTTACCAGTGAAACCAATATAACATCTCAACATTAACAAATATACATTTCTGACATTCAAAAACCAAACAAAACGTATCAGTGACCAATATAGCCACCTTTCTTTGCAAGGACACTCAAAAGCCTGCCATCCATGGATTCTGTCAGTGTTTGGATCTGTTCACCATCAACATTGCGTGCAGCAGCAACCACAGCCTCCCAGACACTGTTCAGAGAGGTGTACTGTTTTCCCTCCTTGTAAATCGCACATTTGATGATGGACCACAGGTTCTCAATGGGGTTCAGATCAGGTCAACAAGGAGGCCATATCATTAGGTTTTCTTCTTTTATACCCTTTCTTGCCAGCCACGCTGTGGAGTACTTGGACGCGTGTGATGGAGCATTGTCCTGCATGAAAATCATGTTTTTCTTGAAGGATGCAGACTTCTTCCTGTACCACTGCTTGAAGGAGGTGTCTTCCAGAAACTGGCAGTAGGACTGGGAGTTGAGCTTGACTCCATCCTCAACCCGAAAAGGCCCCACAAGCTCATCTTTGATGATACCAGCCCAAACCAGTACTCCACCTCCACCTTGGTGGCGTCTGAGTCGGACTGGAGCTCTCTGCCCTTTACCAATCCAGCCACGGGCCCATCCATCTGGCCCATCAAGACTCACTCTCATTTCATCAGTCCATAAAACCTTAGAAAAAGCAGTCTTGAGATATTTCTTGGCCCAGTCTTGACGTTTCAGCTTGTGTGTCTTGTTCAGTGGTGGTCGACTTTCTGCCTTTCTTACCTTGGCCATGTCTCTGAGTATTGCACACCTTGTGCTTTTGGGCACTCTGAAATATGGCCAAACTGGTGGCAAGTGGCATCTTGGCAGCTACACGCTTGACTTTTCTCAGTTCACGGACAGTTATTTTGCGCCTTGGTTTTTCCACACGCTTCTTGCGACCCTGTTGACTATTTTGAATGAAACGCTTGATTGTTCGATGATCACGCTTCAGAAGCTTGGCTATTTTAAGACTGCTGCATCCCTCTGCAATATATCTCACTATTTTTGACTTTTCTGAGCCTGTCAAGTCCTTCTTTTGACCCATTTTGCCAAAGGAAAGGAAGTTGCCTAATAATTATGCACAGCTGATATAGGGTGTTGATGTCATTAGACCACACCCCTTCTCATTACAGAGATGCACATCACCTAATATGCTTAATTGGTAGTCGGCTTTCCAGCCTATACAGCTTGGAGTAAGACAACATGCATAACGAGGATGATGTGGTCAAAATACTCATTTGCCTAATAATTCTGCACTCCCTGTATAGTTGTTTTGGTCAAATTTAAAATATAACATTTTATAAAAGTTTTAAAGGGTTAGTTCACCCGAAGGTGAAAATGAAACCCCATGATTTACGCACCCTCACGCCTTCCTATGTGTATATATGGGTTTATAATGGGAGTGAATGGAACCCTAAAAAATATAAAGCGAACTAACTAAAGGGTGAACTATCCCTTTAAATATGATTAAAACTCATAGTAGTTTCATTCGTTGAATTCAGTTTAAAATATATATTTAAAATTAAACATTTTAAAAGTCTCGATTGTGATTAAAACAATAGCTTTTGTTAATTAATTATTTTTGGGGCATTTAAAATTATAAAAGTTTTAAATGTGGTTAAAACTCTGTTTCTTATTTAATTCAGTTTATAATTTGTATTCAAATTTATTTTGGTCAATTTTAAAATAAACATTTTTAAAAAGTTTTTAATGTGATTAAAACTCTTAGTTTTATTAGTTAAATTCAGTTTATAATTTATATTTAATTATTCATTAAAAATGATTTTGGTCAAATCATTTTTTTTTGTTATTATACATTTAAAGTTACTTATATTGAGTTAAAATTAGGCGATTTTTATGTGTTTTGTTTTGAACAGCATTCATTTTGTGATTATATATGCAGATGAGAGGACGTGTGAGCCGTATCAGTTCCGCTGTAAAAACAACCGCTGTGTTCCCGGCCGATGGCAGTGTGACTATGACAATGACTGCGGGGACAACTCGGACGAGGACAAGTGTGGTAGGTTTCCCACTGATGTGTGTGTGTGTGTGTGTGTGAAGAGACACGCTTCATGTTACATCTCCACCGCTACCACAGCAGGAACAAGAGCGCACCTCTTGGAGGACCAAATTACTCAAAATTAAATTTTGTAATTAAATAAATAATGAATTCAAGAAAACAATAATTAAATGTACCAGTTTATTCTGAAATAATGAAATAATTACCTCAATAATGTATTTATTAATTAAATAATTATTTTAATTAAATATTAATTTAATAATTAAATAAATAAATTTATCTTTTTATTTTGTAAAATTACATGAAATTGTTTAATATATTTCACAATTACCTCTTCCACACAGACTCTTCCAAATAGATAAAAATCTATTTTTTATTATTTAATGTGCATTTTTCATAACAATATGCTGCATTTACGAATGACGGCTATTTGACGAATCAACATTCGCAACAAAAAGCAACATTTTCCTAAATAATGTTTTCATAATAATAGAGGACATTTCACAAATGCCAATCAACAGCCAGTGGGCGGAGCTTGGCGCTGATTGGATAATTCTTTCAGATTGATTACTTTTTTCTGTCTGGTTCTGGCAGGTGGCAAGAGGAAATCGGGGAATTGATGGTAAATTAATATGGCAGTAGGAATTGATCAAGATAAAAACACACTTACTTAAACACAGCCACATTTCTCATAGTTTTCAAGTCTTTCGAAAATTCAATAGTCAAAATACATTTTCAGTCACAAATAAGAAAATATAAGCACCCTTGGTGTTCGGTGATGTCATCACACCACACAAAGATCAGTCAAAAAAATGTCCGTCCACTCTTCAACTTCAAAATAATCAGCGCCAAGCTCCGCCCACTGGCTGTTGATTGGCATTTGTGAAGCTCCGCCCACTGGCTGTTGATTGGCATTTGTGAAGCTCCGCCCACTGGCTGTTGATTGGCATTTGTGAAGCTCCGCCCGCTGGCTGTTGATTGGCATTTGTGAAGCTCCGCCCACTGGCTGTTGATTGCCATTTGTGGAGCTCCGCCCACTGGCTGTTGATTGGCATTTGTGGAGCTCCGCCCACTGGCTGTTGATTGGCATTTGTGAAATGTCCTCTATTATTATGAAAAAAATCTTTAGGAAAATCGTGCTTTGGAAATGCATGATTCGTCAAATAGCCGTCATTCGTAAATGCAGCATATTATTGTGAAAAACGTCTTTTTGAAAAAGCACATTAAATAATGAAAAAATAGATTTTTTAAACATAACAATAGTGTGTGTGGAAGAGGTAATTGTGAAATATATTAAACAATTTCATGTAATTTAAAAAAATAAATAAATACATTTATTTATTTACATTCATATTTAATTTAATTTAATTAATTATTGAATTAATTATTAAATTATTACAGAATAAACTGGTACATTTAAATTGTTGTTTTATTGAATTCTTTATTTATTTCATTATTTCATTTTGAGTCATTCGGTCCTCCATACACCTCAGACAGGAGATATGAAATCAGCAAATTCATACGGGTTGCTCTCATTCTCATTTATTTGTTCATGAGCACAATGTTAATGAACAAGGGGGCTTTTTTTTCTCCTTCGTGCATGTTTCCGTTTGGTCCAGTCATTCACGTGTCTACATCTTGTGTTTATTCTTCATTTCACACTGCCACATTGATGTGGGTTAGAGGTAGGTTTCCATTTTCAGATGTCCTTCAGTCCTGAACGTCTCCTTCAGTGGCTGATCGCTGGTGACAGGGAGGCTTGCATGTTCCTTTGTGTTTGACTAAATGTTAATATGCATGACAAACCAAGGCTCTCTATCGTTTTTGACTGTGATGTCCATGTGTTTAAAACTAAGCCAATGATAATACATTACTGAGCCTTTTCCAGTCTCAGCAGTGAGCCACTGTCAAGCCCATTCCTGCAGTTTTCGAGCAGTTGTGATTTGAATGTTTTGTTCCCCGCTGCTCCCAAACCTCCATCTGTCCCTGTGTCTCCGGTCATATAACCTACAATCCCCTGCTTCTACAACTGAGTCGATGTGAATTACAAGGGGAAAAAAATGTCCAGGCCATATTTGTAATGGCAATGAAGCACATTCCCTCTTAAACTTCTCATTGTAATTTTTCCAGAACTTTCAGCTTGTTTGTAGTTACTAATAGTTGCGATTCTCGTTCTCAGACTATTATTACTGTGATTTACTGATACATTGAACTTAAAGGGGCCATTAACTGCATTGTTTTATGTGTCCTGTAGTCCACTTATAATGTTAGTATGATTTTTCACATCAAAAATGGTCGTATTTAAATAATTCACCCTCCACCGGTAGTTTGATTGACAGGCGATCTGGCCAATCACAATCCACCATCCGCCATTTTTGTCCGACAAATCAGTCAAGAGAGTTCATAGATTAACGTCGGTGGACTTGAACTAAAAACGGTGTGTACTGGCGGCTTTCTGCGGTTGAAACAACATTACTTCTGAAGTTCATTCATGTTTATTTAATGCTATAAATGAACTAGAAGGAAGAGATGATCAGTTCATGAGCAGCTTTAACTGAGGCGCTACAGTGACCCGTCACCACATATTAAAGAGCCGCAAAACGGTATTTAATGACAACATTTGAGGGCTGAGACATCGTGTCATATTAAAAGTGACCTGCTCTGTCCTGTCTGTCAGTGCATTGTCAGTATCCTCTTTGTTCTTCACTGCGTGAGAACGTGTGTGTGTGTGTGAGAGAGAGCACAGCTTGTCAGACATACATAGCAACAGTAACTAAAAGGGGTGGGTCTTTGCAAACAGTCAATTGGCATTTTTTTAACCGCCTGATTTTAGCCTGATTTGAATGCTCTGTTAGTAGAGGCGTGTCTGCTGTGAGACTTCAGTGTAAACGCCCACTGCTGTGGCCCACTGCTGTGATTGGCTGCTGTGAGACTTCAGTGTAAATGCCCGCTGCTGTGATTGGCTGCTGTGAGACTTCAGTGTAAACGCCCACTGCTGTGATTGGCTGCTGTGAGATTTCAGTGTAAACGCCCACTGCTGTGATTGGCTGACATTTTGGTGTGATTCACCAATGAACTTGTGCTGTTTGATTGACAGCGCCATCGATTGCAAGGGGGGCGTTCTTTGATCGCTTTCAACATATAATTTCAAAGTTTAAATAACAGATTATTTTAATTTTACTTAGAGAAACAATGTGAAGTTGAGCCTTTATGTAACACGTATAAATACTGCAATAATAAATTATAATAGTGGACCAGTATCAGAAAGACTAAGTTCAGCTCAGGGAGGAAAATGGCGTGTTCAATGAGACACAGACACGTGGTTGCGATACCCAAAAGTGTAGTATATTATATATAGTGACATAAGCTGACAGACAGTTTCAATATTTACATGTACACAAAGATGGTAATGAGTTCATAATTGTTAATAAACAAATCTAAGTGTTGTTTTCTCAAGTCATACACAATCATTCAAATGATTAAAAGCTGCAACCGTCCTTGCACAATGCACACTGGGTCAATCAGTTCATTAAATTCAAAGAACCATAATGTAGGAATGTGTGTATTGGTGTGCGGGGATGTGTAAGGGGAGCAGCTGCAGCGCCTCCTACCACACCGGCAAATGCTTGCACTCAATCTTCGGTTCAGGGCCTAGTAGCTCGCCATCCATACAAGAAACCTGGCCAGTTCTCATATGATTAAGTCACTCAATACAGCAGTCTCAACATAAAATGGAGGCATCTGCAGCAGCTCAACACGTCGACTCCCACACACACACAAACTAACAGCGCGCGGCCATATTTAAAGGGAAATGACGCGATCTCCGTGCCAAATCTCGCGATACTTGTACAAATCTCGTGATAACGTGTGAGAGTGGAGAGTCGTGAGAACAGAGCATATAACAGTAAACCAGGGTTACATTTAGTTACTGGTTTGATTTACTGACACATAGACAAAGACCATCTGACTGTACATGAATCATTACGTATCAGAAATCACTGGTCTCAGATCAGGCATTAGAATTAACACGGTTACTCACATGTTGTGGCATTACTGTCGAGTCTATATCGTAAAAGTCTGTCTGCAAAGCCTGATTTACCAAAGAATCCACAGTGAAATGTGCTGAATACAAATACATAATGCTCAATTGAGACATTCACATTGATGAAAATAAATAAAATAAGCACATTCCTAGCACGAGGATCCTTTGGAAGGTAGTTTTATTTTTAGTCTGTTCGTCTCTTCGTCATTTCACTTTAAAAAAATCAGCAGTGTGTCTCATGAAAGGGGAGGAGAGAAAGTGAGCCAATCAGCAATAAAGGGCGTGTCTCATTGTAGGGGAGAAGAGAGAGTTAGCCAATCAGCAGTACGATACACAGAACCAAGATATGCTGTTGTTAGCTATAGTAACTGGACAGTTTGTCATTTTTTGTCTGGACCTGCTAGCGACTAACAAACAACTCTTGCTTGTATATAATCTTGTGTGCTGTGTGTTCATTTTTTGTGCTTCCATGTTGTTCATTCATCATCTTTGCTTTATTTTTCATGAAGCATTATTTTTGCTTTGCTTCAGCTATGATAAAGAGGCATCCACTGCATTCTGGGGGCAGAGCAATGAAGGGAGGGAATTCATGTAATGATGTTAAATTATAGCATGTACAGCAAATACTACCCTGGTGTAGACTAGCTTTCAAAAGTTTGAGTAAGAGAAATTAACTCTTTTATTCAGAAACGGTGCTCTAAATTAGCCACTAGTGATAGTAAATCATTATAAAACAGTTAGTTCCAGTCCTTGATTCTGATTGAATCTGTTGAATGTTCATTTAACAGTAAAGGGGTTTCCCTGGTCCTGACAGCAACAGCGCTCATTTATCAGTTATTTATCGTCTTATTCCCATGTTTAGTAGCCTGACAAGCCAGACCCACATCAAGATGTTTGGTCTGGAAACTCACCATAGACAGGGCTCAATCCGAGGGGCGGATAAACGGTTGTCTTTCAAACTCCCTCTGCACGCGATAGGATAGCGCTACAACCAACCAGAGCAATGAAGGTGAAGCGGAGCTCGCTGACAGATTAAACATTCGCCGTATCCGGTCGGCTAAACTCTGAACACATCTTCCCTTCTTAAGAATGACTTCAGTGCCGTTCTTTGTTCTTTTCTCAGAGAAAAGCTTAACTCCAAGTCTTCCAGAGTCGCGGTCAAAGCTGATTCGAAAGACCACCGTTCGCCAGCATCTGTGTTTACTAGAAGCACGCAAACGCAACTCGGCCGTCGTCATTATGGCCCCGCCCGCCAGACTCTATACACAACGTGATTGGCCCGTCCAGAACCATACCGCCAATCCAAATTGTATGCTAACTGTCAATCATCTTTGACGACAGTGGTCCTGATAGAAATGTGCTTTATTGTTATTAAATTATTGGAAAATAATTTTACTCCAACAACAGGCTTTTTTTACTTTATACTAAATATAATTTATTATTTATTTTGATTATGTAGTGAAATGTGACCTGGACATGTTTTGTGTGATTCACCCTACTGTATATTAAAATGTAAGCAGATATGATATAATAATGCTGTCGTTCTGTGTGGTGTGTGTCAGTGCCCAGGCAGTGCTCTGAGAGTGAGTTCTCCTGCACCAGCGGCCGTTGTATCGCTGGCAGATGGAAGTGTGACGGAGATCACGACTGCGCTGACGGATCTGATGAGGTACTTTAAAAACCATTCAGTGCAGGAAAATGATAACCCTTGTGAATAGCAAATGCTCATTGCTGGATGTATTGTGTGTGTTTTGCAGCACGGCTGTGATGTGAAGTGTGATAATGACCAGTTTCAGTGTAAGAACGGACACTGCATCCCGTTCCGCTGGAGGTGTGACGCTGATGCCGACTGCATGGACGGCAGTGACGAGGAGAACTGCGAAACTGGAGGTTAAAGGGTTACTTCAGTGATTTAGCATTACGCTTTGTATTTAAACAGGGTCATTGATGTAGTAGAAATGTGGTTATTTTTGCATTTGGTACCTTTTAGACTGAGAAAAGACAGAAAACTTATTTTTGTCTCATGAGGATGAAAGACAACAACTCCCAGAATGCATTGCTTCACTCCCAAAGCCACCGCATTCATTTTCATAAAATCAGTTCAGTTAGATAACAGACACTACAATTAAAAACTGAACGTGCGTGTTCAATATAATGTGAGTGAGCCGAGCGAGAGTCACGGCACAAACGCAGCAGGAGTCAGTCGTTCTCAGCGCGTGTTCAGTCTGGTGTGTTTTCAGTTCATGACTTTGGAAGCTTAACTTTCACAGGAATTAATTTGAGAAGTTGAAACACCGCTCTGTTTACTTGAACGAGTGCGATCCCACCCCCCATGGCGGGTTGAAAACATTTGGAAATAGCTCCTCTGGCTGTAGTCTTTAGCCTAAGGGGGGCCTTAAACTGAAACTCCCTCAGACCTTAAACTGAAACTCCCTCAGACCTTAAACTCCCTCAGGTTTTAAACTGAAACTCCCTCAGGCCTTAAACCGAAACTCCCTCAGACCTTAAACTGAAACTCCCTCAGACCTTAAACTGAAACTCCCTCAGACCTTAAACTGAAACTCCCTCAGACCTTAAACTGAAACTCCCTCAGACCTTAAACTGAAACTCCCACAGACCTTAAACTCCCTCAGACCTTAAACTGAAACTCCCTCAGACCTTAAACTCCCTCAGACCTTAAACTCCCTTAGACCTTAAACTGAAACTCCCTCAGACCTTAAACTCCCTCAGACCTTAAACTCCTTCAGACCTTAAACTCCCTCAGACCTTAAACTCCTTCAGACCTTAAACTCCCTCAGACCTTAAACTCCCTCAGACCTTAAACTCCCTCAGACCTTAAACTGAAACTCCCTTAGACCTTAAACTGAAACTCCCTCAGACCTTAAACTCCCTCAGACATTAAACTGAAACTCCCTCAGACATTAAACTGAAACTCCCTCAGACCTTAAACTCCCTCAGACCTTAAACTCCCTCAGACCTTAAACTGAAACTCCCTCAGACCTTAAACTGAAACTCCCTTAGACCTTAAACTGAAACTCCCTCAGACCTTAAACTGAAACTCCCTCAGACCTTCAACTCCCTCAGACCTTAAACTCCCTCAGACCTTAAACTCCCTCAGACCTTAAACTCCCTCAGACCTTAAACTCCTTCAGACCTTAAACTCCCTCAGACCTTAAACTCCCTCAGACCTTAAACTGAAACTCCCTCAGACCTTAAACTGAAACTCCCTCAGACCTTAAACTGAAACTCCCTCAGACCTTCAACTCCCTCAGACCTTAAACTCCCTCAGACCTTAAACTCCTTCAGACCTTAAACTCCCTCAGACCTTAAACTTCCTCAGACCTTAAACTCCCTCAGACCTTAAACTCCCTCAGACCTTAAACTCCCTCAGACCTTAAACTCCCTCAGACCTTAAACTCCCTCAGACCTTAAACTCCCTCAGACCTTAAACTCCCTCAGACCTTAAACTCCCTCAGACCTTAAACTCCCTCAGACCTTAAACTCCCTCAGACCTTAAACTGAAACTCCCTCAGACCTTAAACTCCCTCAGACCTTAAACTGAAACCCCCTCAGACCTTAAACTCCCTCAGACCTTAAACTGAAACTCCCTCAGACCTTAAACTGAAACTCCATTAGACCTTAAACTCCCTCAGGCCTTAAACTGAAACTCCCTCAGACCTTAAACTGAAACTTCATCAGACCTTAAACTTCCTCAGACCTTAAACTGAAACTCCATCAGACCTCAAACTCCCTCAGACCTTAAACTGAAACTCCCTCAGACCTTAAACTCCCTTAGACCTTAAACTGAAACTCCCTCAGACCTTAAACTCCTTCAGACCTTAAACTCCCTCAGACCTTAAACTCCCTCAGACCTTAAACTGAAACTCCCTCAGACCTTAAACTGAAACTCCCTCAGACCTTAAACTCCCTCAGACCTTAAACTGAAACTCCCTCAGACCTTAAACTCCCTCAGACCTTACACTGAAACTCCCTCAGACCTTAAACTCCCTCAGACCTTACACTGAAACTCCCTCAGACCTTAAACTCCCTCAGACCTTAAACTGAAACTCCCTCAGACCTTAAACTGAAACTCCCTCAGACCTTAAACTCCCTCAGACCTTAAACTGAAACTCCCTCAGACCTTAAACTAAAACTCCCTCAGACCTTAAACTGAAACTCCCTCAGACCTTAAACTCCCTCAGACCTTAAACTCCTTCAGACCTTAAACTCCCTCAGACCTTAAACTCCCTCAGACCTTAAACTGAAACTCCCTCAGACCTTAAACTGAAACTCCCTCAGACCTTAAACTCCCTCAGACCTTAAACTGAAACTCCCTCAGACCTTAAACTCCCTCAGACCTTACACTGAAACTCCCTCAGACCTTAAACTCCCTCAGACCTTACACTGAAACTCCCTCAGACCTTAAACTCCCTCAGACCTTAAACTGAAACTCCCTCAGACCTTAAACTGAAACTCCCTCAGACCTTAAACTCCCTCAGACCTTAAACTGAAACTCCCTCAGACCTTAAACTCCCTCAGACCTTAAACTCCCTCAGACCTTAAACTCTCTCAGACCTTAAACTCCCTCAGACCTTAAACTCTCTCAGACCTTAAACTCCCTCAGACCTTAAACTGAAACTCCCTCAGACCTTAAACTCCCTCAGACCTTAAACTCTCTCAGACCTTAAACTCCCTCAGACCTTAAACTGAAACTCCCTCAGACCTTAAACTCCCTCAGACCTTAAACTGAAACTCCATCAGACCTTAAACTCCCTCAGACCTTAAACTGAAACTCCCTCAGACCTTAAACTGAAACTCCCTCAGACCTTAAACTGAAACTCCCTCAGACCTTAAACTGAAACTCCCTCAGACCTTAAACTCCCTCAGACCTTAAACTCCCTCAGACCTTAAACTCTCTCAGACCTTAAACTCTCTCAGACCTTAAACTCTCTCAGACCTTAAACTCCCTCAGACCTTAAACTGAAACTCTCTCAGACCTTAAACTCCCTCAGACCTTAAACTGAAACTCCATCAGACCTTAAACTCCCTCAGACCTTAAACTGAAACTCCCTCAGACCTTAAACTGAAACTCCATCAGACCTTAAACTGAAACTCCATCAGACCTTAAACTGAAACTCCCTCAGACCTTAAACTGAAACTCCCTCAGACCTTAAACTGAAACTCCCTCAGACCTTAAACTCTCTCAGACCTTAAACTCCCTCAGACCTTAAACTCCTTTAGACCTTAAACTCTCTCAGACCTTAAACACCCTCAGACCTTAAACTGAAACTCCCTCAGACCTTAAACTATCTCAGACCTTAAACTCCATCAGACCTTAAACTCCCTCAGACCTTAAACTCCCTCAGACATTAAACTCCCTCAGACCTTAAACTCCCTAAGACCTTAAACTGAAACTCCCTCAGACCTTAAACTGAAACTCCCTCAGACCTTAACCTTAAACTCCCTCAGACCTTGACCTTAAACTCCCTTAGACCTTAAACTGAAACTCCCTCAGACCTTAAACTTAAACTCCCTCAGACCTTAAACTGAAACTCCCTCAGACCTTAAACTGAAACTCTCTCAGACCCTAAACTCCCTCAGACCTTAAACTTAAACTACCTCAGACCTTAAACTAAAACTCCCTCAGACCTTAAACTGATACTCTCTCAGACCTTAAACTCCATCAGACCTTAAACTGAAACTCCCTCAGACCTTAAACTGATACTCTCTCAGACCTTAAACTCCCTCAGACCTTAAACTAAAACTCCCTCAGACCTTAAACTGATACTCTCTCAGACCTTAAACTCCCTCAGACCTTAAACTGAAACTCTCTTAGACCTTAAACTGAAACTCCCTCAGACCTTAAACTCCCTCAGACCTTAAACTGAAACTCTCTTAGACCTTAAACTGAAACTCTCTTAGACCTTAAACTGAAACTCCCTCAGACCTTAAACTCCCTCAGACCTTAAACTCCCTCAGACCTTAAACTGAAACTCTCTTAGACCTTAAACTTAAACTCCCTCAGACCTTAAACTGAAACTCCCTCAGACCTTAAACTGAAACTCTCTCAGACCCTAAACTCCCTCAGACCTTAAACTTAAACTACCTCAGACCTTAAACTAAAACTCCCTCAGACCTTAAACTGATACTCTCTCAGACCTTAAACTCCATCAGACCTTAAACTGAAACTCCCTCAGACCTTAAACTGATACTCTCTCAGACCTTAAACTCCCTCAGACCTTAAACTAAAACTCCCTCAGACCTTAAACTGATACTCTCTCAGACCTTAAACTCCCTCAGACCTTAAACTGAAACTCTCTTAGACCTTAAACTGAAACTCCCTCAGACCTTAAACTCCCTCAGACCTTAAACTGAAACTCTCTTAGACCTTAAACTGAAACTCTCTTAGACCTTAAACTGAAACTCCCTCAGACCTTAAACTCCCTCAGACCTTAAACTCCCTCAGACCTTAAACTGAAACTCTCTTAGACCTTAAACTGAAACTCCCTCAGACCTTAAACTCCCTCAGACCTTAACCTTAAACTCCCTCAAACCTTAAACTCCCTCAGACCTTAAACTGAAACTCTCTCAGACCTTAAACTCCCTCAGACCTTAAACTGAAACTCTCTCAGACCTTAAACTGAAACTCTCTCAGACCTTAAACTCCCTCAGACCTTAAACTGAAACTCTCTCAGACCTTAAACTCCCTCAGACCTTAAACTCCCTCAGACCTTAAACTCCCTCAGACCTTAAACTCCCTCAGACCTTAAACTCCCTCAGACCTTAAACTGAAACTCTCTCAGACCTTAAACTGAAACTCCCTCAGACCTTAAACTCCCTCAGACCTTAAACTGAAACTCCCTCAGACCTTAAACTGAAACTCCCTCAATATTATGTTGCTTTCAACCTTTTGAAGAATCTTCTCACAGCTCATTTCCATGTAGTGAAAAATAATTGTGCCCATGTTTGTCAAGGTCCATAAAATAAGTCCATACAATTTGTGCATTATATTACATAAGCTTTCCTAAAAGCTCCCCTAAAGCTTTGTGTGAGGAATAGACCAAAAGGCTATCTTTTGCTAAAATTCCTTGCATTTAGTCCACATTCTTGTCCAGATTCAGTGGCCTGAACTGGTTCCGAAGGTTGTGTTGAAATGTTAGTCCTGAAATCCTGGAATGTGTTGAGCAACTGTTATCATATTTTGGGGAATAGGGGCAAAACTTTAAAAGTATGCAGATTTTAAAAGTTGTGAGAGCAAGAAAATAATGGCAGATTTTATATTCATGGATGAGCTGTTCCTTTAAACAACAGCATTACCCATAAATCAGTGCCTGCAGTATTAATTAGACCCATCAGACTGTCTGGAGAGAGTTTTAGTATTCAAGGAGCCCTTTCTGAAGATGCTCTGCCAAACGTTTTACACACACACACACACACACACACACACACACACACACACACACACACACACACACACACACACACACACACACACACACACACACACACACACACACACACACACACACAATTGCTGTGTGGTTGTGCTGGAATGAATACAGATGAGTTACTCTTGAGTGTGTGTATGTGTGTGGTCCTGGTATTCCCTATGTTATAGGGACCAAATGTCCCAACAAGTATAGTAATACCAGTAAATGTTGACCATGTGGGGATATTTTTTTGGTCCCCATGAGAAAACAAGCGTATAAATCATACAGAATGATCTCTAAATATAATATCTCTAAAAAAAGAACGTTTTCTGTGATGAGTAGGTTTAGGGGAGCGCTATATTATATACAGTTTGTACAGTATAAAAATCATTACTGTCCCCATAAAACATGGAAACCAAACGTGTGTGCGTGTGTGTGTGTGTGTGTGTGTGTGTGTGTATGTGTGTGTTAGTGGGTCGATTCTGCCCCCTGGATGAGTTTCAGTGTAATAACACTCTGTGTAAGCCGCTGGGCTGGATGTGTGACGGCGAGGACGACTGTGGAGACAACACAGACGAGAGCCCAGACGTGTGCAGTGAGTACTATGGTTGTTTGCATATGAAATCCCATCTACATAGAATATACATAGTATATTATTGCATAGTATATACATAGTATATTTATACTATAGTTATAATCCATTTATTCACTTTTTGAGCATTGACCTGAGAATGAAATTTCCAACTTAAACAGTGATAACTCTTGAATGCTTTGTAACACAGACTTGTCAGATTATTGTTTTTTTTTGATTATTAAACGTGATTTTTTTTTAAAAGTTAACTTTAAAATATTATAAAAATTTACATTTAAAATACACAAAAATAATATTTTCAATTTCTATATGAAATATTTATTTTCACTAACATATTTTACTCTAAAACTGTGAGAAAATGAAAGCCATAAATCTAAACAAGCTGTGTTTAAAAATGTTCAAATCTCAAAAAATGAGCTTTCAGTCAGTTTTTGTTCGGCCGCAGTACCAAAAGCTTCCACTAAATGAAATTTGTCCCTCGTTCCATTTTTGACCGTTTTTTTTGTAGGACCATTCAACATTTCCGGATCATGTCCATGATTTTTTTTGTGTGCTAACATGGCAAGTGTCAAAAGCAAGTTTTGTACCATTTCAATTATGTACAAAATTCTTACAAAAAAAAAAAGAAAAGAAAAAAAATACAAATAACCAAGAAACACTTTTTTTAATACTTTTTTTTAACCAGATTTTTTTAACATTTAGAGAACATTGATTAATAACATTTTCATAACTTAATGGGAATGTTAGCTAAACTTTCCTAGAGTATATTTTTGTTTGCTGGGATGACACAACAGGCATCTTCTGTGTGCAGTGTGAATACTGCAACCTGTTAATATGTGCATGAAAAAACTTCACACATGTAATGAAACAAGCCATGTTTATTTACAATGATCTGACTCTTCATATCAAGAAAGATCCGTGTGTTTTTACTCTGTGTGTTTCAGGGAGATTACAATGTCCTCCCTCCAGACAGTTCAGATGCCATAATGACCGAGTGTGTCTGCCAGTGTCGAAACAATGTGACGGCGTTGACAACTGCGGAGACAACAGTGATGAAATCAACTGCCGTGAGTAATTGCCACTTTTTTTGACTGAGTTATTTAAAAATGCCATGTTTTTTTGTCATATCATTATCATCATGAGCTTCACTCTTGTGTGTTTATATGTGTGTGTGTGTGTGTGTGTGTGTGTGTGTGTCTGTGTGTGTGTGTGTGTGTGTGTGTGTGTGTATTTCTTGTGTGAAATCATATTTTCTCCCCTCACATGCAGACACTAGCAGTTTTTTACCGCGGGGGCTGAGCAGCACCGGCGGTGGTCGGCAAAACAATGTTTTTTTCTTTTGTATGTGAATGCGGTTTTATGTGAATATTATGACATGATTATCTCTTAGTTATTTGGCCACATCTTCATTTACATTTCTAAATCCCCTGTAAGAGAAATAAATGAAGATTTGGGAAAATAAATAAGACATTCCATATCCGGTAGAATAAAATGGAGTAAGCCTATAGTTAAATTCTTGGAAAATTTGGCTCACCTCACAAATTCCAGCATGCATGTTATGTTTCCATGGCTGCGAGGTGACATTTAAATGCGAACCTATTATTTAGGTTGTAAATAAAGCACTCATGTCATAATATTCACGTAAAACTGCATTCACATGCAAAAATGCTGCCCAGCCACCTCGTAAAAAACTGCCACCGTCACAGCCCTAGCAGACGCTTCTACACACATTAGTGAAAGAATGGGTCGCTCTCAGGAGCTCAGTGAACTCAAGCGTGGGACCGTGATAGGTTGACCCCTGTGCAATAAGTCCATTCCTGACATTTCCTCACTACTAAATAGGCGCTTAAGTCCAACATAAGTGCAAACAATGAGATTAATGAAATGCTTGATACAGTGAAAGGTAACCGTATAATGCATAATGTTTTTTAAATGCATAATGACAATGATATTTTAATTTCAATAAAAGCTCAATTTAGGTACATCTTTTATATAACCCATTTAAATGTATCGGGGACGAACCTGAATAATAATGTGATGAAATTAAGGATTTTCTTCAGCTTTATGGGTCCTGCACTGTGCGATTTTTCAAAATCCTTTGCAAATAATAATAATAGATTTTATTTATAATGCACTTTTCATTCCGAAGTATCTCAAAGTGCAACAAAGGGGGAAAAAAATAACAAAAAATGAATAACATGTAAAAATATAGAATACTACAAACAATCAACCAACACAAAAAAAACAGAACAGAAACAGAGCTGATGGTGAAGAGAAACAGAGCTGATGGTGGAAGTCTTTGTTAGCTCCGCAGCACACTGTGGTCCACTCCATGTTTTAAATTTCTCCCAGCGGCAGTGTCCTGATGATGTCGTCGAGGCATGACAGCTGAAGACCAGATGATGGGTCTTCATGACGATTCAGACGGTGGGGATCGCCGCAGCACCATGCAGGAGGCAGACAAAGCTCTCCGGGCACGTCTGTAGACACAACGGGGTCGGCGCAGAAGTCTAAGCCGCTCCACGGCCGCAATGCAGGACGGAACAGCGGCGCAGCCGAGAAGCGGAACATCCCAACATCATGCCGGACGCCGATCACGCTGGCCCGGATGACGCTAGCCCGGTGCAAACTTCAGCCACCATGCAGCTCAAGCCCAAGGGAGACCACCAGTGAGCAGTCGCGGCGAGAAACATCAAATGACCTTCAAACCGGAACCAACCGCAGCAATTCAAACATAAACATTAGAGAAGCGGTGGAAAACGGCGAACGGTGAACAACGTCCTCTCAGTGGCTGCCAGCAATCAGCAACAGTCCCAATTGTAGCTCTGACTGTTAGACTAGTCACAAACATAATAAAATAAAATAAAATCTAAATCTAATAGTACATTAACATGATTTGTGGGTGGAGAAGCGGCGAACAGACAACGCCAGCGTCCAAATGTCCCTTGTCAGACTGTACGAACATGATCCCCGATGTAAGCTTTGTCACACTGTAAGATCTCAGTTGGCATTAATGTCAGACAGTACGATAGTGACGGTGCGCTAAAAACGGACGCGCACAAGAAAACTCGTCCGGAGTTTTATATCATCAATGAATGACGCGTTCGGTGACAGTGAGCTGCATTCTACGCGGGACTGAAATGACGGCTACAAAGAAATCTCTAGCTCCCGTTTTGGTCATAGTTTGTCTTGAAAAACGGAGATATTTGACGGTCGTTGTAGGAGAAGTCACACTGCAGGATTCTGTGCCAAATCTTCTGACACTGCCAGAATTTAGGTAAAATTTGATCGCGGATTCGCAGCACTCATTAATCGGCTGCCGGTGAACATGTCAAACTAACGACCAAAGACGACAGATTTTAGCCTAGGATCTGAGAAATCTTTTAGGATTTGCTAAATTTGTCTCAGACGGCCAAATCGTGGCCAAAATCGCACAATGTACACCGGCTTTACACTTTATAAAGATTTAGATCTATCAAATAAATTAATGATGTCAGTAGGAAGTCATGAGGACACAAATGATGCCATTTCCAGAGCCATTGGTTATGTTAATAAATCTCTATTAAAGTGAAGTTGGTAACACTTTAGTATGGGGAACACGTATTCACTATTAACTACGACTTTTGCCTCAATAAATCCTAATTTCACTGCTTATTAATAGTTAGTAAGGTAGTTTTTGTAGCGTTTAAGTTTAGGTATTGGGTATGATTAAGGGATGTAGAATAAGGTCATGCAGAATAAGGCATATATCTTAGTAATATCTTAGTAATATGCATGCTAATAAGCAACTAGTTAATAGCTGTACCTTAATATAAAGTCTTACTGTGAAGTTGTCTCTTTCCTGTCAGAAACTCCTACGCCTGCGGTCTGTGGAAAGGGTGAGTTTACATGCAGCAGCGGAAAGTGTATTAGTATTAACCAACGCTGCAATTTCTTCAATGACTGTGAGGACTACGGCTCTGATGAGATCAACTGCAACAAGAAAGGTGCGTTTATTTATTTGTGTGCATGTCAGTTTTTTTGTTTTTTTACCTTGTCAAAACTTACAGATTGTGTATGTGTGTCTCTGAACAGATTCGGGTCTGAATGAATGCCGTCACAACCGCAGCATGTGTGGAGATGAAGGTCATTGTGTGGTGAACGGAACCGACTCGTTCTGCTCCTGCAGACCCGGCTTCCAGAAAACACACCTGCAAACCTGCACAGGTACCAGTACAGCACACACACAACTAAAACACTGGTATTTTATTTGTTAAACCTTGATGTACCCACAGGTAAAAACACACGCTTCCTTAGCTAATAAAACTTCAAAACATTATGTTCTTTTAAAGGGGAGCTATTAAGTCTCAGGTGTCTCCATAATCTGAAGTTTCAGCTCAAAATACCCCAGAGTTCATTTATTACACCATGCTGTAAATACTCGTTTTTAAATGGAAGGAGAAACATGCTGTTTTCGTTCATGTATCTTTAAATGCAAATGAGCTGCTTCTCCCCGCCCACCTTTCCAGAAGAGGGCTGAGCCTGTACAGCACATGCATCAGATACTCTGCCAAAAACTGAAACATCTGTTTGGTTTTGATTATAATCTCACACTCATGTGATATTGCATTTCTTCATCCTCAAGTTTATTATTTGCATGCATTTTAAAGGCCTGTCAGTTTAAGCTTCTGACACACACCAGAAGCACGCGCACAGAAAGCTGGATGTCAGACGGACGTCCCCTGAGTATTAAAATAACTTCTCTTTCATGTCTTATTCCACTTTAACTGTCAAAAACACACAAAGTTCACATAAACACAGTCAGTTATGTCTGTGAACGCAGAGTCCTGCACGGGTCCGATTCTGCCCATACCCGCGGTGCGTTAAACCACATCCGACCCATTTTCTGACACAGAGCACTAATTAAAATCTGCACCCGCCCCGACACCGCTTAAAATAGAACCGACACCCGACCCGCACCCGCAAAATAAAATCAGTTTAGCATATAACATTATATAGGCCTACACCATTTATTGCCAGGTCATACAAAAGTAATTACAGCACCATGCCACGTCTTTAAAATTTGAACACATTATTTTCAATGAGTGTACGCACACCGGCGGCGGCATTCGGTGCCTGTCTACGGCGACTCAGGAAGTTGTTTAAAATCCTGCCCTAATCAATGTACAGATTTCACCCTGAGCTACAAGATGCACACATCGGCAGCTCTTCTGGGGCGGCAGTGGTTCTGTGGTTCATGTAGGTTGTCTACAAACCAGAAGGTTGGTGGTTCAATCCCCGGTTCCACCTGACCAAGTGTCGAAGTGTCCATGAGCAAGACACCTAACCCCAGCTGCTCCCGATGAGCTGGATGGCGCCTTACATGGCTGACATCGCCATCGGTGTATGAATGGGTGAATGTGAGGCAAAAATGTAAAGCGCTTTGGATAAAAGCGCTATATAAATGCAGTCCAGTCCATTTAGAAGTGGATTCGGTGTGCGACCCCCTTGAAGCCTTGTGTGATATTTTGAAAGTAAGAGAAGCCTGGGAGGGCGCGGAGGCGCGAGCACAAATAACCTAATATTCTATTGAAATTCTTTTTTTACTTGAAATATAGGCAAGACATATTTTTGTAGATGTGTTCCTAAAAATATGCATGTATTTTTACATTGGCACGTGACTGTTTTAAACCCACGTTAGACCCGTGTTTCCCCCTTGTCCGACCTGACCCGCACCCGTATCCGACACAGATGTTTTTCACCTGTTTCAGCAAAATTTGCAGGTCGACCCATCGGGTACCCAAACCCGGGCAGGACTCTGTGTGAACGTACACAGGAGTCAAAGAATTTTCATGTGTGTATGAGATCTGTGTATTAAAGTGACAGCAGGGTAATATACGGTAATATAATAAACAGTATGTGCTGTTAATATGAATACAAACGACAAAAGAAAAACTGAAAATCACTCACTGCTCTCTGACGGAATTAGTTTATCAGCTTTAATAAATTTCTTACTTGAATGCTGCTGTTAAATAAATGCTCTGCCTCTGGCAAGGAGAAAAATAGAGGTGACCCCTAATAGTCGAAGATTCGATGCATCAATATGCAGGACCGGATTCGACCACTGATCTCATGGTCGAATCTTCACGGGTGTTATCAAACGAGGATCATACCATTTTTGCAATATGGGGGTGCTCAATATTAGTGTTATAAAGACGTGTCGCGGCGCTGAACGATCGCCCCTTTAAGGGCACTGAGCTTCACACCGGACGCGCCGCGCCTTTAAAATTCGAACACATACACCGACATTCGACGCCTGTCCGCAGCGATTAAATGTATATTTCCCTCAAATCGTGAATGCAGATACTGATTTCACCCTGTGCTACAAGATACACTCATCGTGCAGCTCTTCTGTCAGAAGTCAATTTAAAATTGAGCTCGCGCGTATATAATGTTCACGTCAGCCTTCTTTTCCTCTCTAGGCAGGTATTTTTTTAGGTTTATTTATCAAAATGTTCTTTTATATATTTGTGTGATGTTCTGTGTTTCGATCGCGGCTTTTAAATGTTATGAGAGAACGGTTCATTTAGGAATGTGTAGTGTAGCCTAGTTTTGATCACTTTATTAAAAGTGGTGGCTGTGTGCCGTGTAAATAAAAATAGTCTTAGCCTCCTGACTAGTGTCCTGCCCTTCCCAAACCGGTTATACCGGCAATTTTTTATTTCCGGTCTATGGTTTACACACATATAGATGATTCAACTATCGGTCGACCATAGAGAGATTCGAAAATTCTGATTCGATTGTGTAAATCCTTAGTCGGGGACACCCCTAGAGAAAAACATGGCGGACTGTGGGAGGAGCTAAGCTAATAGGGCAGATTCTTTGGCCTGTTGTGGGCGGGGCATGTTTCAGTGTGATGTCACATTGGATCAAATTCCTGAATGGCTCATTCTGTGACACTGTTTCAGATTTATAGGGAAAATAACAAATGGAGTGGACAGATTTTTGCCACAATAGGGTACTTGTGTACACACTGCGGACACATAATTATGTTCCTAAAGGTTCCATTTTGATTGCTAATATCGGATTAAAATGTTCATTCGACAGCCCGGCTAACTGAAATAAGTTATGTAAATGTTATTTCTGAATGTTCTAAAACATTTTTCTAAAAATGTAAAGTTTTTCTTGGTTATTAAACATTCCATTTTAGCATTCTGCAAACATTATGGGAACGCTACTTTTGAATGCTCTCTGAACATTCTAAAGACAAAGAGTAACATTTAAATTAAAAAACATACAAATCTCCAGCTAAACATTTCAGAAAACAAATATTTAATATTACATTTAATATTAATCAAACCGCAATTATGACAACAAAAAAAGAACACAGCTTTCATTAATTATCTAAAACTGTTAATGATTGAAAAAATATCATCTATCATAATATTAAAGAATCTGTATTTTTGCATTAATTACAAACCTGCTCCTGCGACACCACACCAGAAAGAATGTATCACATCAGCATTCATTGGAGACAAATGAGAAATTCCCTTTATATATCAATTGTTTTGGTGTTATTTGGCGTTCTTATAAAATGATGCCTTCTCTCTCAACAGATGTGAACGAGTGCAAGCGCTTCGGGGTCTGCTCTCACATCTGTAACAACACCAAAGGCTCGCACAAATGCAGCTGCTCCAAGAACTTCATCAGAGTCAACGACACCTGCAAGGCTGACAGTACGTCTCAAACTCATAGTGCAGTCAGGGCCAATGAATCTCACAAGAGGATTTGCTTTAAAGTTTATAATGCTCTACCTGAGTACAATGAATTAAGATAAAGTAGGATACATATAATATATATAATTTTAACAATCACAGAGCCAAGATTTGCTTTATGTAGTGTACTGTACTGTGTGTATAATATAGTATGTATTTTGCATTGTATGTATTTGGATGAAGATAGAGCTGTGTGATAAATATAGTTTACATTTTGCAACAGTATAAATGAATACTACAGTATTTTCCATGAACACAAACAATACCGTGAGAAAGTACAGTCTTTTCAGTGTCTCTTAAGCATGAAATAAGAGCAGAACAATTTTATGAGTAAATAGTTTGCATTGATGCAACATCCAAAGAGAAATTCAATCTGCTCATGTCCAATCAAATGTGTTGAATTGCTGTTATTTGATTTCGGTATCTGTCGTGTTGTGACGCCCCCTATCTGTCATTCTAGGCAGTGACAAACAAGCTCTGTACGTGGCAGATGATAACGAAATTCGGAGTTTGTTTCCTGGAATGCAAAATTGGATATATGAACTGGCCTTCCAAGGGGATGCCAACGTACGAATCGACGCCATGGACCTGCACATCAAATCCAAACGGATCTTCTGGACCAACTGGCACACTGGCAGGATCTCATCCTTCGAGCAACCGTCTGCTGGACCCGCCTCACCAAACTCAAACCGCAACCGCAGGGAAACGGACTCCAGAGTCACTGATCTAGAGGTCAGTATGACCACGAGTGACATGACAAGACCTCAGTCCAGCCAGTGCTGATATATAACATCAACTCTCTTTATAACATGGGATATAGTTCACTAAAGCTAAAAAAAATAAATGTAAAAAATTCGATAATTGGAAAACAATTAATAAAATGATAATAATAATAATTTAGCAAGTTGCCAACGCAACAATTCTCATTTACATCGTTTAATTAGATGTACTTAAATAACTGAACTGATATATTTGTCCTCAAAGTTGATGTTTTAGAAGCAGGAGAAATGGGCAAGCGTAAGGATTAGAGCGAGTTTGGCCAAATTGTGACGGCTAGACGACTGGGTCAGAGCATCTCCAAAACTGCAGCTCTTGTGGGCTGTTCCCGGTCTGCAGTGATCAGTATCTATCAAAAGTGCTCCAAGAGGAACAGTGGAGAACCGGCCACAGGGTCATGGGCGGCCAAGGCTCATTTTGTAACGGTCACTTAGAAGCATTTACAGTCATTTAAGGTAGAATGTAAACTGCACATGTGCATAGAGTGTGCGCGTCTGTAAGGGAATGTGGATGTAAGGAAAATTGCGATTTCTGGATTTTTTTTTTTTAGATTATGTCTCTCACAGTGGACATGCACCTACGATGACAATTTCAGACCCCTCCATGATTTCCAAGTGGGAGAACTTGCAAAATAGCAGTGTGTTCAAATACTTATTTTCCTCACTGTATATATATATAAATAATTATTTAGGAAAATAAGTATTTGAACATATGTATATTATAATAAAAATATATATTCTTTTAGAATAAATATATATTGTAATACATTTTATAAACTGAGAATGTAAAAAATGAATTAAGGTTTGCTCTGTGTCTTGGGTTCGCTGTAGATCTCTGATCTGAAGATGCCTCGTGGGATCGCTGTGGACTGGGTGGCCAACAACATCTACTGGACGGACTCTGGTCGGGACGTCATCGAGGTGGCACAGATGAACGGGCGCAATCGGAAGACCCTCATCTCGGGCATGATCGACGAGCCCTACGCCATCGTGGTGGACCCGCAGAGAGGGTGAGAAGAGATGACTACTTGTCTTAAACACAAATCAATGCATCCTTCTGTGGTAATACAGTTCATAATTAGGGTTAACACGTGTTTGGCCTTTAAACTATGTTAACAATTGATTCTCGAAGCACCATGTACTGGGCCGACTGGGGAAACCACCCTAAGATTGAGACGGCTGCTATGGACGGGACCATGAGAGAGACGCTGGTGCATGAAAACATCCAGTGGCCCACAGGTCAGTCATCATGTGAATCAAACACCACACACACACACACACACACACACACACACACACACACACACACGCGCGCACACACACACACACACACACACACACACACACACACACACCGATTGTAGCACCTGCAACACCCGTAACATGTCTTCTGTTGTGTCTGTTTGCCAGGTCTAGCTGTGGATTACTTCAACGAGCGTCTTTACTGGGCTGATGCTAAACTCTCGGTTATTGGGAGTGTCAGACTGAATGGAACCGATCCAGTCATAGCCGTCTCCAGCCTTAAAAACAGTTGAGTCATTCACGTCAGTTAGGGCCCTTTTTTAACTATTTGAGCACATGATCTGAAGCTTACGGTGCAGGTGCACTTAGTCTGAATCCACAATGGAAAAAAAAGCTGGCACGCTGGTAAGCACATGGTCCTAAAGGGTCGTCCCTCGTCTCTTAATGAGTCATGGGTGTGTTTTGGGTGTAACGTGCAATAAACCAATCAGAGTCTCATCTCCCTCTCCCTTTAAAAGCCAGTGGCGCTCGCACTATATGGAGGATTCACTCTTTACATGAGGAAAGACTGAATGCTTCTCCAGAGAGGAATCCTTTTATTTTTAATACATAAAAGTGTGTCCTGCTGTACGTCCCTGTGTGTGTAATAATCAGAGTGTGTGCGCGTTGTGCACCGCCTATAAGCTCATATTACTAACACACACTTTAAATAACACAAAAAATACGGCACTTTTTTTTTTGTTGGTTAATTGTACAGAGGTTTTCAGATCCTCAAAATAGCAACACACCTGCAATGCTCCTGAACACTCCTGGTTTAGACCAGACGCCCATGGGGGAACAGACACACACACACACACACACACACACACACTGATGGGGGAACAGATGCGCCAGTGCATTCGATATTTAAACCACGTGACGCTGGACGTGAACATGAGATTTGCGTCGGGCTGAAACTAGCAAAACACACTTGTGTCGTGTCTGGCGTCACATTGCGCCGGGGGTATGATAGGGCCCATTATGTCACATCTCTGTAATGTACTGTCAAACCAAAAATGATTGAGACACTTTGACCTGAGCATGTTTTGCTGAAGTGTTTTTTCTTTAATTGCTAATGTGACCTTTGACACCACTGCCTGAACATAATGAAGCATTGCGTTGTCATTGGTTGAGCTAAACTGGTATTATCTAATTGTGTTCTTAAATCTAACAGCTGATTGGTTGATTGAAATCTATTACATCCCTTTCTGTCACAGTTATCTGACATTATCAAGATGAATTTGTTCTGACACAGTTTAACTTTTAACAGTTTAACAGTTTTATTTCCATTTTCTGAAGTTTGACAGTCACATTAAGTGTCCAGTTTGAAATCTTTTTAGTGAACCGTCTGAATCAGTTTGTGGCTCAAGTCAGCACAGATCAAGTTACTCACTTTCAGACGTGCCTGACAGTCACTCCATCTCGAAATGAGCCAATATCCAGGAGAATATGATCCTATGATGCAGGCTTTTACAATTCATTTATTCACTCCAGTTAGTCCAACAGTTCACATTCTTTCTCCGGGTTTCATATGGGACGAAATGCACATTTGTGTTCACACTTGGCATGCTTGGTTTGATTAATACGAGCTCTGGTGCGATTGCTCTGTTAGTGCTGTGTGAACGCTTCCACTTGGTGCACACCAAATAAGAGGAGCGAGACCACTGAAAAGATGAGTCTCTGTCCGCTTCCAATAAAATATGAACATATCACGGACCAAAGCATGTAAACCAACCAAAAACAGTAAGATTAGACCCTAATAAGTACAGAATGCTCACACACATCGGGTTTTTCTTGTCTTAGTCGCGAGTTTGCCCATCACAGTTCAGTGCAGGTGCCTGAACGCGTCTCCTTGCAGCAGATCTTGGTTTGTGTGTGTGATGGAGGGATTCCTGCCTGTTTTGTTACACATTTTATAAGCTCTTACAAGTTCTCAAATGGTCAAAAAAGCATCATGTGTTGGCTACACACACACAACGAGCCCATTTATTCCAGCGCACATTGTTTTGAGTTGATCGGTAAGTTCAGTCTCAACAAAGGCAATACGTCATAAAAGCCGGCTGATCAGTTTGTGAACAAATCCCTATGCCTTTAGGTTCGGTGATAAAAAATGCCAATCTGAACGCTAATCGGATCAGGACTCAATGCTTAAATGCCAAGCGAACGGAACTGCAAGTGTGAACTAAGTGTTTTTCTCTCTCTGCACACACACAGATTTGCACCACCCTTTCAGCATCGACATCTTTGAGGATTTCATATATGGTGTGACCTACCACAACAACTTTGTCTTCCGTGTCAACAAGTTTGGCAAGAGTTCAGTGGAGCATCTGACCACAGGAATGAACCACGCGACTGATCTGGTCCTGTACCACCCGTACAAACAGCCAGAGAGTAAGTCTGTCAAACAACAGATTCTTACAAACGTAACTAGACTCGCGGCTGTGGATTTGTTCCATGATTGATGGATGGATGGCTGTTAATGGACATGTGTTTTCAGTCAGTTGAATCACTCAAAATAAATGCATCATGTAAACATTGCTGTTTTGAATTTTAGTGACCAACCCATGTGACAGGAAGAAGTGTGAGTGGTTGTGTCTGCTCAGCCCCAGCGGCCCGGTCTGCATGTGTCCCAATGGCAAAATACTGGACAATGGCACCTGTGTGGACGTGCCGACCCCAACACTGTCCCCCGTCTGTGAGTACAGTACAGCTTTGGCCTTGCAAAACACTTGAAAGGGGAAGTGGATGCAGCAATTTTGTGTGCTATTCTTTGAACGGACACATGTCTAATGGCACAGTCTGTGTGAGGCGATGATGCTCTAAAACTTGATCCTGGAGGGCCGCTGTCCTGCAGAGTTTAGCTCCAACCCCAATCAAACACACCTGAACACGCTAATCAATGTCTTTGTAGGACCTATGCTGCGTCCCAATTCGCCTACTTATACTACGTCCTAAAAGTATGTACTCTTTTTGTAAAGAAAAAGTATATACTTTTGAGTGTATAGCAGAAAAGTATGCAAGTTTCGGGACTACTTCGCCATCTTTAACGGACTCTGTCGCTTAGTTACGTGCATCCCGTCACCGTTTATCTGCCCTGTCAATCATCGTCAGATTCGTCACAGTTCAAATCCTCCACATTCAGTTTAATCTCCTGCCGTATCGGAGAGAAATGTAGCCGCTCGTTGATCTGCCATTTGTGGGTCTTTAATGCAGAGACTCTCCTCATGTGTTTGCAGTTTAAATATAATGATGCATTTAAAAGTTAATGGCCAAACATGTCATTTCAAAAGTTCACAATGCTGCTGCAGGTGAAATATAATATGGACAACACTGAATAAATATATTTTTGTCAGGTTAAATATTGATAGGGTCACTCAAACCCTTTATCTAAACTTCTCTACTTAACCGTCGAACTCGCACATCCGTCATGTTTGTAGTTTTTTTAACGCTTTTTATCCGCGTTTGTAGTTCTAATCGAATCCTCGTCCAACTCGCAATGGGTTGTGGGTAATATCAGCCGTTAGAGTGCCCATCGATCCATACTGTGAATTCGGACCGGAAATAGTAAACCATCCGGGAATCTTTGGAATACTCTTTTCAACATACTACGATTTGGGACACACTAATTCTATTTTCGAATACTATTTAGGATGGATAGTATGCGAATTGGGACGCAGGGCTAGTAAGACATTGATTCGCTGGTTCAGGTGTGTTTGGTTGGGGTTGGAGCTAAACTCTGCAGGACAGAGTCTGGGGATCCCTCCTCTAAAGCCCTATTCGGACGGTAACTGTTTCTCATGTGGACGTCCGTAAAAATACATCAGCATGCCACCTCGGTGATAAACTCGTGCATTCGGATGGTGATTTATTCCTGGTGGAGGAGCGAGTTTTCTGATCATGAGCACCTGTGAGCATGCTCACATGGCCAGTCGAATGATTGTCTGCTGTAATATGTAAAATATAATATGCTTGGAATAATAAGAATAATATCATATTTAATTTGATAATAGGAAATTATGAATTATTTAATTATTTAAATATCCTGTTTAAAAATAGGAAGATGTCATTTTAAAATGTGGAAATGAGTGGAATTAAGTTAATAGAATACTGCAAATGTAACCTATAATTACTGCCGTAATAACGGCTCATTTCACGTGTTTAGGTGTTTTTAATCTTTTTCTCTTTTGAGCGGTAAATGCTTTCCAGCATTTCAGTAATAAATGTGTTCGTAGGCTAGATCTTTAAAAGGCGTCCATATTACAGTAAAGCGCAACGATACAGTGCTTCGCTGTGGTCAAAAAGGATATAAACAGTTAATTATGAAGCAATCTTTCCTTAAAAAAACTCCGAGATGTGGATTCAGACGGCAATTACATCACCACACAACCTCGGTGTTTGTCAAAAATCAGTAGGTAATTCGGCCTGGGATTTTTACGCGGATGGTGGGAGAAAAACACTGACATTCTGGATTCGGACGGCAATAAAATCACAGACTAGCTCCTGTCAATGATGAAAATACCTTACAACCCCACGAGAAACAATTTACGTCCGAATAGGGCTTATGACTGGCACAAGTCATCTTTATTTCTATAGCGTGTTGTACAGTACAGATTGTTTCAAATCAACTTCACAGTATTAAACGGGAAAATAACAGAATCAATGGTGCAAAATTCATCCAATATAAGACGAAAGTGTCATTATTCAGCTCAAGTCAATTCAGTAACATTATCATGTCTCATATTTGATAAACTATTCAAAAATTCAGCGGTAAAGCAGCTCTTCAGGAGTCATTATTCAGCTCAAGTCAGTTCAATTTTGACTCAAGAGACGGCCTTTTGCAAATCAGAGGCCCATTTCAAAGTAACATTCGGAGGCCCCTGCCCACAGAGGAAAAAAATACATTGTGCAATGACCTGTTTCTGTCATATATACAGAACTATTGTTACAATCACAACCCAAAACAAAAACTGCAACTTTTGTTAGTGTGAATTGCTTATAAATATTAAAATTTAAGAACATATACTGAGACTTTTTTACACCATATCTTGGTTTTTGAAAGCATTTTTATTTATTTTGTGTCAAGACATGGGCAAAGCATAGCAAAGGCCACTACTGATTGCGGTTCAATTATTGTAAAGTTCATGAAATCCAGTTTAAGCAGCTCTACAGAAGATGATGGTGTTGTTGTTCAACTTAAGTCAGTTCAGTAAAAGCCAGTTGTGTTTGCACCATCGCGGATTCGCTATTTACACGGAGGAATTTGCGAGCGGAAAGACTGAATGCTTCTCAAGAGAAGAATCCTTTTATTTGTAATATTTAAAAATGTGTGTGTGTAATATTGCAGCACGTGTTGTGCACCACCTATAGGCTCATATTACTAACACACCCTTTAAATAACACAAAAATACTGCGCTATTGACTTTAGAGGAGGTTTGTGTTTGGTAGGAAACTACCAACAAAAAAAAAAGTCTGTCAATGACAAATCCACTATTTAATATACAGAGGGTGCAAAACTGCCCCCCTGTACTATACTAATACTGCAGGCTAATACTGAAGAGTTACGTATTCTTTGTAATAATTTGTAACACATCTCCTGAAACAACTTTTTCACTGACGTTACTCAGTCCACATTATTGGATTAAATTAACCATGGGTGTTATTGCTTTTAAAGGCATTGTCTTAGTAATGACTTAAAATTTAGTCCCATTGTACATTTTATTCTGGTCTTATTTTATTCCAGTTTTACTCGTTTTAAGGAAATAAAATTGTTGACTTAAAAGAGTTGATACATGTTCTCTGTTTCTTCATCGTCCCTCAGCTCCGAGTGGCCCCTGCAGTCTGCTGTGTCTCAATGGCGGTACTTGTGTCCTGAATGCCAGAAAACAGCCCAAGTGCCGCTGTCAGCCCAACTATGGTGGAGATAGATGTGAGCTAAACCAGTGCAGAGACTACTGCAAGAACGGAGGAACCTGCACCGCATCGCCCACAGGTACGAGTCCACAAAAACACACACATTAGATGGGCCCCTGGTATGATTTTTGGTATATTATCGTTTCCGTTGTGTGTAATACAGCTGTTTATGAATGTAAAAGGTCTGCAAAGCTTCAGACATCAAAGTGCAGAGTTTTTAATTTCAGTTATTCCAGTCTCACTTCCTGCTGAACCTGCTGTAGGTTTGTAACTGATTTGCATAATGCCAGTCTCTGGTCTTGATTGGCTGAACAGCGTCTCTTTGCCCCTCGAGCGCTGTAGTTGTGTCTGAGACTGGAAGAGTTTGGTTGGTGTTGTTCATGTGGAGAAGACGCTGTTTTCTAGCCTGACAAGCCAGTCCCACATCAAGATGTTTGGTCTGGAAACTCACCATTGGCAGCTCAATCCGAGGGGCGGATAAACGGTTGTCTTTCAAACTCCCTCTGCACGCGATAGGCTAGCGCTACAACCAACCAGAGCAACGAAGGTGAAACAGAGCTTGTTGCTTTGTAGCAGAGCTCGCTGACAGATTAAACATTCGCCGTATCCGGTCGGCTAAACTCCGAACACATCTTCCCTTCTTAAGAATGACTTCAGTGCCGTTCTTTGTTCTTTTCTCAGAGAAAAGCTTAACTCCAAGTCTTCCAGAGTCGCGGTCAAAGCTGATTCGAAAGACCGCCGTTCATTAGTTTCTGTGTTTACTAGAAGCACGCAAACGCAACTCGGCCATTATTATGTTAAGCCCCGCCCACTGACTCTATACACAATGTGATTGGCCCGACCAGAGTTTAGATTTTACAGCTCAGAATTGTATTGAGAGTTGCTAGACGACACTCGCCGGCAGATTAGATTTAATGTCGCTAGGGTGCGTCTAGATTTCGCTTAGATAGGCTAGCTGTTTTCTGCTGCCAAAGCTAATCCACTTTGATGAGATTGAGACGGTAAAACCCACGCCATCGTTACTGTTCGTATCACTGTGTGTCAAGAACTGAGATTCAGATATGATAATGAGCGTTTGGTTTCTGACACGGTCGACCAATCACAACTGACTGGGCCATCTGACCAATCAGAGCAGAGCAGGCTGTCAAAAAGGTGGGGTTTACAGAGAACAAACCGTTTCAGACACTGAGAGAAAATAGCTGATGCTGCAGTGGATATTAATGACTTCCTGGAGATATTGCTCATTGCCACAATATATAATTAAAAGGTATATCATTATGATATTTTTTTAAAACAAAACTAACTTGTCTGTCATGTTTCCAGGAGCTCCGACTTGCCGTTGTCTGGCAGGCTTCACAGGACCCAACTGTAACCAGCGCACATGTGAGAACTACTGTAAGAATGGAGGAAACTGCACAGTTAATCGAGGAAACCAGCCCACCTGCAGCTGCGTGGCAGACTTCCTGGGAGACCAGTGCCAATACCGTAAGAACTGCACTCACAGCGACTGGATGTGGAAATTAAAGTCGGCATGAAACGGAAGTTGAGATCGTCTTTTTCTCCTTATTGTGATGTATATCCGAGTGAAACGGCCTCTGAAATGAGATAAATGTAGGGTGAGGCTTGATTTCGTCCTTCGGGAATTGATTGGATCGTTGGGAGTTGGGCTTTGCTAACAAAATGGAGGCAGATTTGAATGCCCTCAGCGACCGGCGTCTGAGAGGCGGAGCGCGATAGCCCCGCCCTCGCGCAACAGCACACGACCGGGAGAGAAGAGAAGTCGTTTCGAGGGGGGAGGGGAGGTTAATGTATTTGATCAAAGATTATAAGGGTAAATTATTATTTTTTTCATTAATGAAGTGCACAGATAAATCATTTATCGTAAACACTACAAAATTACATATTAAATTGTAAAATTTGACTTCATTCCGTCTTTAAATGAGTTTTCATGAGAAATTGAGGTGTGTTTGGGTCACACTTCAGTCACACTAGTTCAGGTCCTGCTAATTAATAGTTAGTAGTGTAGTTGTTAAGTTCAGGTATTGGGCAGGATTAATGGATGTAGTCAAATATGATCATGCATGTTTTAATATGTGCTTTATAAGTACTAATAAACAGACAATATCCTTGTAATAAATACGTATGGTAATAAGCAACTAGTTCATAGTGAGAATTGGACCCTAAACTAAAGTGTATATCATACTGCCTCGAAATATTAAAACTGATCACAAGTGATCAAGCCCTTTACATCTGGCTTTAACGTAAATCTCAAATGCATCTTGTCCATAGCTATTTTAGTCAAGTAGCTATTTTAAATAAATTTTGCCATGTTTGACATGATCTGTTTTCATTCTGTTCGCAGCTGCTTTCATCTAAATCTGTCACTGTATACGGCAAACTGAAGATATTTTTGAAGACTGTTTTTGTTTAGGCTTTTTCAAACATTTCCATTTGACATATGATTCATTTTAAAGCCACACACTCAAAAAAAAAAGTCTGTAAAAATAGACCCAATGTACTGTGAATTTTCTGTACACTCTTAAAACTAAAGGTTCTTTATTGGCATTGATGGTTTAATGAAGAACCTTAAACATCCATGGAAATTTTCCATTCCACAAAAGGTTCTCAAAATGTTCTTCACACATGTTATTTTTAAAGCTGGTCACTGAAAGGTTATTTAGGGAACCAAAAATTGTTCTTCTATGGCGTCACTGTGAAAATCTCTTATTGGAGTGTATTGTTTTTCCAGGTGTTTTGCCTCTATTGTGACTCATGCATTGAATTGTGCTTTAGGGTTAAGGGAAATGTGTGTAAACTTAAGGACAACTCCGGTGAGAAATGACCCTAGGGGTAATTAACAGATGGTTAGCGAGTAGATCGTTCTCTGGGATGCGTTTTCATTAAGGAAGTCAAGAGTTTTATCTCTAGAAACAGATTAGCTTATAGCGCGTGTCTATGGGGCAATTAAATCGCTAGTTAATACCACTAACAAGGCTCAAAATAACCTCACACTAACACGGCAGCAAAATGAGGGTCCCTACATGCAAACCGAAGCATTGAGAACTTTGTAAGTGTACAAACAGTTTAATAAGAAGATACTTTATAAAGACAGTCCATTACGCGTTCACGGTCAGCAGCCATCTTGTAAAACAGTCTCGACTCGTCGATCCACGAGCGCTGTTCTAAGTGAGCTGGTCGATAGGAATTAAGTTTGTGAAATGTAATAACATGGACATTTTTATTTTTATTTTTATTTATCTATTTTCTCTGTCTCGTTCAGTGCTTTCTTCCGAAAACAACGGACCGTATGAGATTCAGTCACAGTTCATCACTTAGCACAGCGTTCGTCGCTCGTGGCTCGACTCGTCGAGACTGTTTTCCAAGATGGCTGCTGACCGTAAACGCGTGATGCACTGTCTTTATAAAGTATCCTCTTATTAAACTGTTTGTACACTTACAAAGTTCTCAATCCTTCGGTTTGCATGTAGAGACCCTCATTATGCTACTGTGTTAGTGTGAGGCTATTTTGAGCCTTGTTAGTGGTATTAACTAGCGATTTAATTTCACCACCCTGTGCCCCATAGACAAGCGTTATAAGCTAATCTGCTTTTAGAGATAAAACTCTTTACATTCGATTTTCATGAAAAGGCATCCCAGAGAACGATCTACTCGGTAACCATCTGTTAATTACCCCTAGGGTCATTTCTCACCGGAGTTGTCCTTTAAGGGATAATATGTCCTGGCAGAAAATTACCAGTACCTTTTTCACCTTTTTACACATTTAGGTACTGAGTAATATTTTTTAACACCATGTACTTAGCATAGATTTATGGTTAGGGTTAGGGCTAGGACTGGGGTTTGGTTTAGGCCTAGTTGCATGGAATAAAGCGTTACTGATTTTATTCTTACAGCACACATGTGAGATCGATGCATTATTCTGAAGGAGATCCTCAAGTCATGATGAATAGATTAATACATTTGAAGTGGGATATTAAACAGTGTTGTCTTCCCCCTATCCAGGGACGTGTGATGGATTCTGTGATCATGGAGGGACATGCATGCAGTCCAGCGATGGGTCAAGACAATGCCGTTGCCCTCCACGCTTCATTGGAAACAACTGTGAAGTCGACAAATGTCACTATTGCCGCGATGGCAAGTGTATTCCCACCAACATCTACCAGCCTCATGGAGACGTTACATGCAGGTACACAATCACAAACTTTAGTATATACAATAAGACCCTCCATATGTTGGGGCTGCATAACATTAAAACTGACCCAAATCTTTCTTTCAGTTGACTCATTCAACATTTCACTATGAGAAATACAATACCTTTTGTGTTCATAAAGCCTTTTATATTCACACCGCCCATATTATACATAGCATTACTTCACTCTGCACCGAGAATTTTCTGTTTAGTTGTGTCTATTATTAATATCATTGGATAGATTTGATGCTCAAAAAACTAGTTACCACTGGAACAAAAGGAACTGACATCACCCTCTTATTTTTCAACGCCATTTATAACAATACATCCCCTTTCCTATTGAAACATTTCCCATTGGCAAAACCGTCGAGGCATGGACTCCACTAGACCCCTGAAGGTGTGATGTGGTGTCTGGCACCAAGATTTTAGCAGCAGATCCTTTAAGTCCTGTAAGTTGCGAGGTGGACCTCCACGGATCGGACTTGTTTGTTTAGCACATCCCACAGATGCTCGATTGGTTTGAGATCTGGGGAATTTGGAGGCCAAGTCTCGTTGTTGTGCTCCTCAAATCATTCCTGAAGCATTTGTGCTTTGTGTCAGGAGCATTATCCTGCTGGAAGAGCCACAGCCACCAGAATACTGTTTCCATGAAAGGCTGAACATGGTCTCAGCAATGCTTAGGTAGGTGGAGCGTGTCAAAGTAACCTCCACATGGATGGAGGACCCAAGGTTTCCCAGCAGAACATTGGCCAAAGCATCACACTGCCTCCGCCGGCTCGCCTTCTTCCCATAGTCGACCTGGGGCCATGTGTTCGCCAGGTAAGCCACACACACACACCCGGCCATCCACGTGATGTAAAAGAAAACATGATTCCTCAGACCAGGCCACCTTCTTCCATTGCTCCGTGGTCCAGTTCTGATGCTCACGTGCCACTGTTAGTGCTTTCGGCGGGGTCAGAGGTCACCCTGACTGGTCAGCGGCTATGCCGCCCCATACGCAACAAACTGAGATACTCTGTGTATTCTGACAGCTTTCTATCAGAACCAGCATTAACTTCTGGAGCAGTTTGAGCTACAGTAGCTCGTCTGTTTGATCGGACCACACGGGCCAGCCTTCGCTCCCCACGGTCATCAATGAGCCTTGGCCGCCCATGACCCTGTGGCCGGTTCTCCACTGTTCCTTCCTTGGAGCACTTTTGATAGATACTGATCACTGCAGACCGGGAACAGCCCACAAGAGCTGCAGTTTTGGAGATGCTCTGACCCAGTCGTCTAGCCGTCACAATCTGGCCCTTGACAAACTCACTCAAATCCTTACGCTTGCCCATTTTTCCTGCTTCTAACACATCAACTTTGAGGACAACATGTTCACTTGCTGCCTAATATATCCCACCCACTAACGAGAGCCATAATGAAGAGATCATCAGTGTTATTTATTTTACCTGGTCATAATGTTATGCCTGATTGGTGAAATGCGTTGGACTGTGTGTGTGTTGTAGGTGTACCAGTGGCAGTATCCAGCCAAGCTGCTATACGTGTGAAGGATACTGTGCTAATGGCCAGTGCTCTCTCAGCGCCGCAGACCTCCCGCAGTGCAAGTAAGCAGCGTTCCCTTTCAGCCGGCCAGTGTGTTTTGTATGTGCCTGTATAAACTATGATCACTTTTATTAGCATGTTTTTAATATTTTTTATTTAGCTTAAATTTATTTTTAGCTTCAGTAATTTTTAGTAATTTGTGTACTAGTAATTGTACTAGTTTAGTAATTTTAGTCCTTCAACTTAGTTGTTTACTTCAGTTAGTTTCTCATTCCTAATATTTGCATCTAATATTTCAAATTTTATTTCAGCTTTTTATTTCAAAGTACAAAATGATTTTATTAGCTTTATTTTTAATTAATAACAGCATAGCAAGTAGGTCACATGCCCTAAACATACTCAATAGTGTCACTTGCCATCTGTGGCGTGGAGAGGAAGGCCGTTGGCTTTCGTTTTTGACGTAACCGACTTTTTCCAACCTCATTCTTCTCCCTTTCCCAGCATATATCAGCTCAGAGAGGCGTTTATTTTAAACAAAAAATTAAGAAAATATTTGAAATGTGAAAAATAAAGTGCCTAACTAAGTAATTAATACCGGTAGGAATTAAAGGAATAAAGTTTAGAATAGTTTGGAATAAAGTGTTTAATTGGTTGGGTTGGAAGTGTCTGGGACACGTAATGTCCCAATAAAGCGGCATCCATTTATGATTTTAATAAACATATACAGTCAAAATAATTAAAAAATAGACACCAGATATGTTTTACTAGTGTGTGCAGGACACTGTAGTTCATTAAGCAAAATGAAGTAAACTGTGACATTATACCCAAACAATCTTCATACAGTGACCACCAGTAAAACTGATGATTTGAAATTTGGGAGTAAAATGACTCAGACACTTTGACCCGAGCATGTTTTGCTGAAGTGTTTTTTCTTTAATTGCTAATGTGACCTTTGACACCACAGACTGAACATAATGAAGCATTGCTTGGTCATTGGTTGAGTTAAACTGGTATTATCTAATTGTGTTCTTAAATCTAACAGCTGATTGGTTGATTGTAATCCATTACATCCCTTACTGTCACAGTTATCTGACATTATCAAGATTTAACTTCTTGTAATTTTAGTGCTTTTATTACCTACATTTATTACTAATGTGAGATTTTGGTTTGACTGTACACTAAATATGTTGTTACTGTATACTGTTTTATAATGTACTACAATACAATAGGTGCAAACAGTATTTGACACTATTAAGTATAAATGGCATCCAACAACTATATATGTAGACTTAGTACTAAGAAAATACTGCTAATACATATAAACGTTACATTTCTGTGCCTCGTGTAGGTGTCCTCTTGGATGGGAGGGTCATCGCTGTGAGAATCCTGCCTCCAATGGAAATGCTGAATCCAGTGGCCGTAAGTCCATTTCTTAATTCGACAGCCAGTAGAAACGTGTTAGGCCAATAGGGGGCAGTACTGGTAAGGGTTTACTTAAATATTTAGATGTTGTCATTTGGGCACCACTTTATATTTGGTGGCCTTAACTACTATGTACCTAAATTAAAAAATAAGTACAATGTACGGTAACACTTTAGAATACTGTTTCTTACTTAATGCATAACTAATAAAGAGTTACTGCAGTACTAATGAATAATTCTTCATTAACACTCAAGTCACTAATATTAACTACTAAGGAATGAGTGTTAACTAATCAATATGTAATAGCATTTTTTCATTGTGTTAAGTATCAATTAGTTAATCAGTAACTATTCAATTCAGTTATGCCTCCTTAAGAACTACTTTTAAGTAACTACTAACTCAGCTTCACAAGGAATAACTATTAAGTAACTACTAGTTAACAGTGATGCACAGTATCAGATAGAGGCCCTTTCTTCTTCTTTAGTACTAATGTTGTTAGATAAATGTACTACTGTTATGTGTACTATATTCATTTACATTCACTCGCAAATGTGCCGATTAATGTTTCTGTCTGTGTGTGTGTCCACACTATAATGTTGCAGTTCTTGCAGCATTAAATCAGAGAAAACAATTCTAGTGAAAGAGTACAGATTCATGAGTGCACATGCAGAGTGCACAAAATGTGAGCGCACACGCAATTTCTGTGAGTCCAGTTTTGTGCGAGAGAATGGATTGAGATTCCGCTTGTAAATGTGCTCTCGCGGTACAATATTAATACTACATTAATGAGGATGTTGATGATTTCTTTTTTTTTTTTTTATGTAAGTATTGTCTGCAACCAGAAGTTCAGGATGGAACCCCATCCCCAATCTAAGTGCCTTGCCAACATGGCTCAGGCATTTTATGTTTATGTGATACCAAATGATTTCTGTATTTAAGGCAATGACTGAGGGGAAAATGAGAATACAGGGAACCTATGAGTCATTAAAAAAGAACTACCAAATAGTTCTCAAGGAGTTACTTAGAACCTGGAACAGTATTCTAAAGTGAAAACAAACCCATTCATAATTATTGAAAAATTACCAAATAGTTAAATAATTAAGCCTAACTACCATTAATACAGAACTAATAAAGGAAATTTGACCCTCTATTCTAAAGTGAGTTTTATCCTCATTAATTATGACACTTATTGAATGATATTTAAGTTTATTGACCAGAATAAGTCAATAATTAAGCCTATCTACCATTAATACAGTACTAATAAAGGAAATTTGACCCTCTATTCTAAAGATAAGCTCTTATTGTTTAGCAGTTATGTGTATTTTTATGTGTGGTTCTACGTGAATCTAATACGTAAATCATTAAAAGCAATAAACAAACCCTCGCACAAAACTGGACTCACAGAAATTGCGCGTGCGCTCACATTTTGTGCACTCTGCATGTGCACTCATGAATCTGTGTCCTCTTTCACTAGAATTGTTTTCTCTGATTTAATGCTGCAAGAACTGCAACATTATAGCGTGGGGACACACACAGACAGAAACATTAATCGGCACATTTGCGAGTGAATGTAAATGAATATAGTACACATAACAGTAGTACATTTATCTAACAACATTAGTACTAAAGAAGAAGAAAGGGCCTCTATCTGATACTGTGCATCACTGTTAACTAGTAGTTACTTAATAGTTATTCCTTGTGAAGCTGAGTTAGTAGTTACTTAATAGTAGTTCTTAAGGAGGCATAACTGAATTGAATAGTTACTGATTAACTAATTGATACTTAACACAATGAAAAAATGCTATTACATATTGATTAGTTAACACTCATTCCTTAGTAGTTAATATTAGTGACTTGAGTGTTAATGAAGAATTATTCATTAGTACTGCAGTAACTCTTTATTAGTTATGCATTAAGTAAGAAACAGTATTCTAAAGTGTTACCCAATGTACTTATTGTGTTCATATTGTATTACAAAACACTTTTGCTTATATTGAGGTGGTAGAGTTAGAGACAGGTTTGTGGGTAAGTTTAAGGGCAGGGTTATGGGTAAGAGAAGTGTCAAAAGAGTAATTACAAATGTAACTACAGAAATTAATTACAGATGTAATTACATGCAGGTATTTTTAAAAATGAACAATGTAAAAACATGTATGACTACAATAAGTTCATTGTATCAAATGATTAATTAAAATGTTAGTACATAGTAGTTAAAGGTGGGGTAAGTGCTATCTGGTAACCGTTGCTGGTATTTCAAATCATCAAAACAAACACGCCCCTACCCCCAAAAGGGTCTCGGCCCTATTTTGATAGCGCCGCCCCACACGTATGTAACCCAGAGGCCTCAACGGCTACGGCAGAATCTCTGTGTATCTAATCCAGGTCGAATATTCAATGAAAAAGTCACCCTTCTATCACAAAAACACAAAACTTTCTTGTGAACAACTCGATAGTACACGAGCAAGACAGTCCAACTAACGAACATATTGCAATTATGACAAGATTAGAGATACAGCAATCACAAAAACACAAACTGTTCTCATGAACAACTCTATAGCATGAGCCGACAGTCCAGCTAACAACATTAAAATTATGACTGGATAAGGGTTATATAGATTATGAAAAGTGTAAACAAACATATATTAGGAGTACAGTATCTTACTTATCGGAGACGTTGTGTGAGCTGACGCTTGAAACAGACAGTAAGGAGATTTAAATGCTCCATACGGTGTGGAGCACCGTAAAAGTGAGACACAATACGATCGCAAATGGACTAACAAGTGAACATGACACACGAGCATAGTGAAGCAAAAGCAGCATATTAGGCTAGTTTTCGGCTAATGTCCGTGTGTGACTCGCGTGTTTTGAATAATGACGTGCACAGAGCGAGAGCGAGCGCTCTTCTCACCATCATTAGTAGACACGCCCCTTACTGCTGATTGGCTACAAGTCTGTTATTCCACGGCCCGTGTCCTTTTTCTAAAACGGTTTTGAAATAACACTTACCCCACCTTTAAGGCCACCTAATATAAAGTGGGTCCAATGTGTGTGTAATTTAACCTCCATAAAAAATATCTCGATAATCCTTAATATTAATAATAATAATGTGTATTTCTTATAGGAACTGCTTCAATAGTTATTCCGTTGCTTTTACTGATACTGCTGGTGTTGCTGATCGGAGGAGCAGTATTATGGTACAGAAAGCGAATGAGAGGGTGAGTATGTTACCGCAAACTGCTTTTCAAAAGATTTTCACCTCTCTAAAGTGTCATACTGTTGAGAATATAAAATATAAGAAACTTCCCATCCCCAAAAACATCTCTTTTCTCTCCTTCTTTCTTGGTAAACCGCATCTGCTCTTTTCCGTAGGCTGGGCAAATCCCACTCCAAACGACCGCGGTAACGGTCTTTGTCCATTATGTCTTTATTTTGTCTCTCTGCCATTCTGTCCATCTTTCTTGCTGGTCTGGAGAATTGTGGTGTTCTTGTTGTCTTCATGGTCTCACCCGATCTCTTTCTGTCAAACCACCTGACTAAACCTTACACGTGGTTTGTCCCTTGCTCAGAGGAGAAGGTGGTAATCTGTTACCGAGAATAAAGAAATAGATCAATTGTGTTAGCCTGAGAACCAATCGAAGAAACCAATTTTCGACAGTCATAACCGTCCCGCTGTAATACACTACAGTATGTTTCTCTAAGATTGGTTCTCTGCATTAGTGGAAACAGATCTGTTGAACATGTGCCATGTTCAAAACCCAGTGTTTATCAAGATAACATTAGCATTAAATGAGAAAATGTCTTATTACAGCTTTGCATATTATATTTTTTACTAGGGCTGGGCAGTAAGACCCTAATCTTATGTCATGATATAATTGTTTTTGCTTAAAATGCTTTATATATTTTTATTTTAACATTTAATTTACATATTGATTAATGGTTATTTAACAATGTGGTAATGCCTTGCCTTATTCTATAATGCAGTGAATTTATTATTCACACTTAATACTCACACGGCTACTTTTCAGTTGAATAATTTCTTGATGGCTTGATGCATGCAAATTAATAGATCTGATTACTCATACACTCTAAAAAATGCTTGTTAAAAACAACCCAAGTTGGGTTGAAAATGCACCAACCCAACAATTGGGTTGTTTTAACCCAATGGTTGAGTTGTTTTAACCCAATGGTTGAGTTGTTTTAATCCCAATGGTTGAGTTGTTTTAACCCAATGGTTGAGTTGTTTTAACCCAATGGTTGAGTTGTTTTAACCCAATGGTTGAGTTGTTTTAACCCAATGGTTGAGTTGTTTTAACCCAATGGTTGAGTTGTTTTAACCCAATGGTTGAGTTGTTTTAACCCAATGGTTGAGTTGTTTTAACCCAATGGTTGAGTTGTTTTAACCCAATGGTTGAGTTGTTTTAATCCCAATGGTTGAGTTGTTTTAATCCCAATGGTTGAGTTGTTTTAACCCAATGGTTGAGTTGTTTTAACCCAATGGTTGAGTTGTTTTAATCCCAATGGTTGAGTTGTTTTAACCCAATGGTTGAGTTGTTTTAACCCAATGGTTGAGTTGTTTTAACCCAATGGTTGAGTTGTTTTAACCCAATGGTTGAGTTGTTTTAACCCAATGGTTGAGTTGTTTTAACCCAGTGGTTGAGTTGTTTTAACCCAATGGTTGAGTTGTTTTAACCCAATGGTTGAGTTGTTTTAACCCAATGGTTGAGTTGTTTTAACCCAATGGTTGAGTTGTTTTAACCCAGTGGTTGAGTTGTTTTAACCCAGTGGTTGAGTTGTTTTAACCCAGTGGTTGAGTTGTTTTAACCCAATGGTTGAGTTGTTTTAACCCAATGGTTGAGTTGTTTTAACCCAATGGTTGAGTTGTTTTAACCCAATGGTTGAGTTGTTTTAATCCCAATGGTTGAGTTGTTTTAACCCAATGGTTGAGTTGTTTTAACCCAATGGTTGAGTTGTTTTAACCCAATGGTTGAGTTGTTTTAACCCAATGGTTGAGTTGTTTTAATCCCAATGGTTGAGTTGTTTTAATCCCAATGGTTGAGTTGTTTTAACCCAATGGTTGAGTTGTTTTAACCCAATGGTTGAGTTGTTTTAATCCCAATGGTTGAGTTGTTTTAACCCAATGGTTGAGTTGTTTTAACCCAATGGTTGAGTTGTTTTAACCCAATGGTTGAGTTGTTTTAACCCAATGGTTGAGTTGTTTTAACCCAATGGTTGAGTTGTTTTAACCCAATGGTTGAGTTGTTTTAACCCAGTGGTTGAGTTGTTTTAACCCAATGGTTGAGTTGTTTTAACCCAATGGTTGAGTTGTTTTAACCCAATGGTTGAGTTGTTTTAACCCAATGGTTGAGTTGTTTTAACCCAGTGGTTGAGTTGTTTTAACCCAGTGGTTGAGTTGTTTTAACCCAGTGGTTGAGTTGTTTTAACCCAATGGTTGAGTTGTTTTAACCCAATGGTTGAGTTGTTTTAACCCAGTGGTTGGGTTAAATGTTGCTTAAGACAACCCAATTGCTGGGTAAGAACAACTCAACCATTGGGTTAAAACAACCCAATTGTTGGGTCGGTGCAGTTTCAACCCAACTTGGGTTGTTTTTAACCCAGCATTTTTTAGAGTGTATATATTATTCATATATAACAAATGAGCCATCAGTGCTAAAATAGTTAGTATTGCTATAGCTGGCACTATTGAGTGAGGTCACTGAATAATAACACTATAGTGTCCTCTGTAGAGTCATTTTATAGTTATATATATATATATATATATATATATATATATACACACACACACACACACACACACACACACATAAATATCTTGGCTTGACATTGAATAACACTTTAGTTTATTTGACTAAATTATTATTGAAAGGACCTCAAAGTTGTCTTGAATTAGATATATGGATAAACACGCACATCTGTTAAATTTGATTGAACTATATCAGTCTGGTAGGTTGATATAGTTAACCCGCTTTGCATTGTGTGTAACAAAAACAAATGCATTCAAATGTATTTACTGCTGTATAAAAGCTATAGAGCAGAATCTCTGACACTCCATTGCATGCTATAAACTATAAACTGTCATACAGCCCAACCCTTTTTCTATAGATACATTATATATATATATATATATATATATATATATATATATATATATATATATATATATATATATATATATATATATATATATATATATATATATATATATATATATATATATAAATTCACTGTGCTGCTTTAAAGAGTTATTCCAAGCAAAAAGGATCAAACTTGTAGAGATAAGCAGTTGATGTTGGTAAGCGCTGGGTTTGTGATGGTGTTGTAGGCTGTTAGTGGCATCCCTCTGTGTTGTGGCCGTATTTCTCCCTGTGCTGCTTTGTACAGTGTAATACTGACCTCACAGCCTCATTTCTGTGACTCAAACTGTGTATCATATATCTGCAGAGCCAAAGGCTTTCAGCATCAGAGAATGACGAACGGCGCTATGAATGTTGAGATCGGGAACCCAGCCTATAAAATATATGAAGGAGAGCAAGATGACGATGTTGGAGAACTGCTGGACGCTGACTTCACACTGGATCCCGACAAAGTAAGATTGTCATACTTTATTGCACTACCCTATTAACGTAATTTTCTCTTGTTATCCAGTTCAAACATCACATGAACTTGAGAAGCAAAATCACATAAGATATTCATTTATAAGTCAATCTCATGTCAATCTTGAGTACCTATAGAGTAGTTTTGCATCCTTATATCTCCGAAAAGTCTTTAGTTTTATCATATTTATAAAATAAATATGGGCTGTACTGAGTCTTTCCGGAAAAAAACGAGCGGCTGGAGGCGTATCGTGGGCGGAGCTAAAGAATGACGAATGGGCAAAGTGGTGACGTCCTCAAGCGTGGAGAAACCCATCGCTATCGAGCTCAGCTAATAGATATGATCCAGAATCATTCGGAGGCTGAAATAAATTGAACAGGAGAAACAGCAGCAGCAGGACGTCCGTCTCTGTGGTATGGACTGTATTTAGTGGCCTGTCAACATTTGTGTGTGTTTACTCGCAGTTTATGAGGACATGATTCGGTTTATGGACTATTGTATGCGACTAAACCTTAGCAGTAGCAAGCAAAACGGTTTTGCACGTCAGACTAGTGTAACGTTATACAGAGAACAGCAATGGAGTCCGTTAGCGCATTTGAATGACGAAGCACACGATCGTGTCGTTTACTGATGTTTACTCACGCGACGATAGCCAACAGCACAGACATTTGAAGCAGTTTAACTCACCGGCTGCTTGTGTAATAAGATATGTATAATCCCATATATTTCCAACTTGTGTCTTTTGTAGCCGACCAACTTCACGAATCCCGTGTATGCTACTCTGTACATGGGAGCGCACAACAGCCGCAATTCCCTGGCCAGCACAGATGAGAAGAAGGAGCTGCTGTCCCGGGGCGACGAGGAGCCGCTGGTGGACCCGCTGGCTTAAAACGGCCATCAGTCTGCTCCATACATGGAAAATACCATTTGCCTTTTTGAGAAAAAGAAAAAGAAGAAAAAAAACCATGAAGAAAATCAATGATTAAGTGTTAACACTGTATAAAATGTACAAAAATGAAGGACTACTTTTGTATGTGATTGCAGTATTATATTTTGTTCTTTTACAAATCTTCTGGTCACAGCAAAACATCACAAGAACAAGATACATTTTCTAAAAAAAGATGCAGTTTTTGGTTTCAATTTTTAGGTCACCTCCCTTTTACCTTAATAGCCACTACCTCTGTGCAATATGGAGTCAAAAAGAAAAAGAGATTGGAACAATGACATTTTTTTTATTTTTGTATGAGATGTATAGAGAAAAATGTTGTTCCATCAGTAATGCCAACTGTTTGTTTTATGTTTGACTGTGTGGAGAGGCCAACTTTGACATGAAACCAGTGTTTGCTTTAATCAATATCAAGCAGATGTTATCGACTTTATGTGCCAGTTTTACTACTCCCATTGTAGGTTCATAATTACAATTATTTATAAGGATAATCTTGTGCACAGATCCAAACCATTGCAATATTAGCTACTTATGCTTATCACAAACTTTTACAGAACCGATTTTTTAATTGAGAATGTCAGTGTTGTAGATTTGGACACACTTGACGGAAATGTTTCTCATGATCTTAAAAACTTTTGATGGAACGGCTTCTGCTTAACTGCTCGAAATTAGTTTTATAGACAACAATAAATTGTGCCTATGTATGAATCTCTTTACAAAACTAAACATCTTTGTTCAAATGTAAAATAAATAAATAAAAAGAGATGGGTGAGTTGGAACACGGATAGTGAAGGACAAGCAGCACGATATGAAAGATTTAACATTTTTTGGTCACTACATGATTGCCATATTTCAATTTGAGAGTTTTCATGACACATTTTAGATTAATAGTAAAGAATGAGTAGGTGTGTCCTAACTTTTGACTGGTACTGTATTTATTTTCAGACAAATGAAGTGAAAGAGAAAGCTGCTTACGAGTAAATCCCAAAGCAATCGAAGGCACGTTTGTGCGTTGGTTGCTGTGACGCGTGCTTTGAGGATCTTTAAACCTGAGGAGGGTTTACGACAGAAGAAAGTGAATTTTTACACTTGTTTATACTTGTTTTTAAAATGTCACAGTTAAAGATGAAACACGGATGTGTTCTTATCTTGACACACCTTCATCTCATCTTTTGTAATCAGCCTCTGAAATATACCATCTATCATGTTGCTTATACTTTTAAAATGTATGCTTTTTTTCTCAGTAAATCCATATTTTCCTGCTCAGCTGTTGCTGACATGCTGCTTTTGTCAGAATGATTATCAGCCATATTGTGAAACATCCTCCAAATATGCAAGAAAGCAAAGTGCAACGAATAATGCCAGATCTTCTTCAGCTGGTCTCGTGTTGAGAGAAATGCATGGAAGGTTGGAGTTTCATTATATTTTCTTCTGGTCTGCTTTGAGCTCAGGACAGTAAAAGGGCTGGTGAAAGTTTTTCATGACATTCACAACAGGTGATTGTATCCAGAACTCTGAGAGAAAGCGTGGCAGGTGACGTATTTTGAGAAGAGATGAATGTAAAACGCTATTTTAGATTGCTTTGGTAGATAGGAGCTGTATGAATGGAAATGGCCATCTGGGGCTATTGTCAAAATGGACGCTAAGTTAAAGACAGACCCCTTTATTCACATTCATTTATGCTCAGTGTATACGCACTAATACTGTTTAATGTCACATGTACTTTCGTTTCCTGTGTCCATGGCATAGCAAGATTTCGCTGCTTTGGTGGATCAAGTTAAGGTTAATCAGCTGCACAGGAACCCTGGGTTAGGATAAATTAGTCTCCTCTCAATTTATATTTCAGTCTTATTGTCAATGGCTGGTGTAACATTGTCATTGTTATATTGGGACACCCCTCCAAATCACTGAGTTCAGGTGTTCAGTCACTTCATGGCCACAGGTGTATAAATCAAGCACTAGGCCTCCAGACGCTTCTACACACATTAGTGAAAGAATGGGTCGCTCTCAGGAGCTCAGTGAACTCAAGCGTGGTGCCGTGATAGGTTGACCCCTGTGCAATAAGTCCATTCCTGACATTTCCTCACTACTAAATATTCCACGCTCAACTGTTAGTGGGATTAGAACAAAGTGGAAGCGATTGGGAACAACAGCAACTCAGCCACAAAGTGGTAGTCCACATAAAATCACAGAGCGGGGTCAGCACATGCTGAGGGTCACAGTGTGCAGAAGTCGCCAACTTTCCTCCAAACTTCCAAAACTCCAAACTTCTGTGGCCTTCAGATGAGCTTAAAGCTGCTGTCCGTAACTTTTTTTGTGTTCAAGATTTACAAAAATTATATAATAGGAATGTACACCATGAATCCATTTTCCAAACCGTGTTTTTTACATTTATAATAAGTATTTATATTGGGACTATTTCAGGCCAGACTGGTAGGTGCCGCTGCGGAGGAGCACAGTCCTTGCGTGATCCGCCATAGACATAAGCAGAGAGAAGTAGCTCCGGCTGCAATGTTCTTCCACAAGATGCATGCAGTTCTGTTTATTAACCACTAGAGTGCAAAAATTTACGGACTGCAGCTTTAAGGAATGGGTTTCCACGGCCGAGCAGCTCATCCAAGCTTTACATAACCAAGAGCAATGCAAAGCGTGGGATGCAGTGGAGTAAAGCAGCCGCCACTGGACTCTAGAGCAGTGAGACGTGTTCTCTGGAGTGACCAATCACGCTTCAGTCTGACAATCACATAGACAAGTCTGCATTTGGCGGTTGCCAGGAGAACGAGACTTGACTGACTGCATTTTGCCAAGTGTAAAGTTTGGTGGAGGGTTCCAGTAAAACCCGGAACTCTTAATGCTTCAGAATATCAGCCATTTTGGACAATTTCATGCTCACAACTTTGTGGGAACAGTTTGGGGATGGACTCTTCCTGTTCCAACATGACTGCAGTCCATAAAGACATGGATGAGGAGTTTGGTGTGGAGGAACTTGACTGGCCTGCACAGAGTCCTGAGCTCAACCTGATAGAACAGCTTTGGGATGAATTAGAGCGGAGACTGAGAGCCAGGCCTTCTCGTCCAACATCAGTGCCTGACCTCACAAATGAGCTTCTAGAAGAATGGGCAAAAATCCCCATAAACACACTCCTAAACCTTGAGGAAAGCCTTCCCAGAAGAGCTGGAGCTGTTAGAGAGGGTGGGCCGACTCCATATTAAACCCTACGGATTAATAATGGGATGGCAGTAAAGTTCATGTGCAGGTAAAGGCAGGCGTCCGGTAATATAGTGTAGCCTGTTAACTGGAAGTGTCCCAATAGAGTTGTGCAGGTGTCACTTTATTGGCCAAACGGCGGAAGAGAATTCGCATTTTAGCACTTCCGGTTCCATCGTCCCGAAGTCAATGGGTTTTTTGAATGGGGGTTTGGTTAAATGCTGAAATAAGGTCTGTGGTGAACACAAGCTCGAGACACTTTTATGTTTTATTCTACAACATAAAATACATCTGCATTACCCCACTCATGATTTTTTGAAGCTATTACGTGCCCTGAACAGTCTCGAACAAGTGGCTAAATCGGACTGTAAAGGTAGTCGGGGTGATTAAACGTCATTCTGCCAAGCCGTTTAAACTCCGTCCACTTTAACAGAAATCATAAAAGTTGAGTTCATCTGTGAAAATGTTCTTGATGGTCAAAACGAAACATATATGTTTTTTGCAAGTATAATAAACTTGTGTTGATGACAGTTTGTTTTTATTGATAATCCAAAAGTCTATGTGAAAATCCTATTGGGTTTTTGTCAAAGGAACCAGTGCGGTGCTAACTGCCCATTGGCCTACAAAGTGACATCATACCTGCACCTCTCTATTGACCTATTCGTAGTCGACGTCATGGTTACGTCATTACCAGCTGCAGTGCCATGTGGTGGCAGAAGAACAACAAGTGGAGGAATATCCACAAAATGAGAGAAAAATTGTCTTCTTGTGCCTTTGAATGTCCAAATTGGAAAGCAACAAAGATGGTCTTTAGATGATCTTGCAAGCCACCGACGGGACTGGTGAAACCTGCGATAATTAATCTATGAAAGCATGAATTTGTTGCAATCTACATAATATGCCGTTCATAAGGGGCATATAGCTTTACAGTTACAGCATGAAATAATATTTAAACCTATAATATTTGATATAGGTCACATTTTTAGGCTTGACTCACAATTCTGACTTTTTTCTTGCAATAGTAAGTGCTTTGGAAAAGGTTTAGAGGGTCATATACTTCTTCTGTCTCACTTTATATTAATATTATATATTGTCTTTACTATGTACAAACATTTAAATGAATCATTTCATGCAATGCACTTATTGTGTACCGGGACGTTTCATCCGAGGAGGCAAGGGAGGCAGACAGTGCCTCCTCAGAAAACTGGATGAAATAATAATCAATATCGCAAAAATAAAGCAATGCAGACTAAGACAAAACGAAGTCCCTCGTGGGGGGAATGAATGGGTCAAGAGGAGGCACTCATCGCACTACGCCTCAATCGGTTATGATTGGATATGACTGGTTTGTGCAATAAATCCTGCCTCTTGTTTTCGTGTGCATTGTCAAATCGATCTGAATAAGGAAAATAATGGTGTTAACAGGTGTGTAAGATGTGATTAAAATAAGTTCACTATTAAAAATAAAAGCTGAAAAGTCCACATATTTTATATATATATATATATATATAGCCTATATTGTGTAAATTGTTTCTACCTTTAGTTATTATTTTGGAATAAATGTAAAATGCATAAAAAATCACTAACTTGATTACATTTATATTTGAATTTAATAAATGGAACATTACATAGTGTAAAAATACAAAAATATAATTATATTTGCTGTCTTTTATGTAGTTTATTTAACCAGGAAAATTAAGTGTAACAGACATAAATTTACAATTTTTTTTTTTTTTTTTATAAAACACCACCGCACACCACTGTTGTGTACATACATGTTATTAAATTGTACTACAATTAAAAAACACCTGCATTTAATTCATTTCTGTACATCTATAATGACCCAGCAAGTGAATATTTTGTCCTCAAAGTTGATGTGTTAGAAGCAGGAAAAATGGGCAAGCGTAAGGATTTGAGCGAGTTTGACAAGGGCCAAATTGTGACGGCTAGACGACTGGGTCAGAGCATCTCCAAAACTGCAGCTCTTGTGGGCTGTTCCCGGTCTGCAGTGGTCAGTATCTATCAAAAGTGCTCCAAGGAAGGAACAGTGGAGAACCGGCCACAGGGTCATGGGCGGCCAAGGCTCATTGATGACCGTGGGGAGCGAAGGCCGGCGGAGGCAGTGTGATGCTTTGGCCAATGTTCTGCTGGGAAACCTTGGGTCCTCCATCCATGTGGATGTTACTTTGACACGCTCCACCTACCTAAGCATTGCTGAGACCATGTTCAGCCTTTCATGGAAACGGTATTCTGGTGGCTGTGGCTCTTCCAGCAGGATAATGCTCCTGACACAAAGCACAAATGCTTCAGGAATGATTTGAGGAGCACAACAACCAGTTTGAGGCGTTGACTCTGCCTCCAAATTCCCCAGATCTCAATCCAATCGAGCATCTGTGGGATGAGCTGAACAAACAAGTCCAATCCATGGAGGCCCAACCTCACAGCTTACAGGACTTATAGGATCTGCTGCTAACATTTTGGTGCCAGATACCACAGCACACCTTCAGGGGTCTAGTGGAGTCCATGCCTCGACGGGTCAGGGCTGTTTTGGCAGCAAAAGCACAATATTAGGAAAGTGGTCATACTGTTATGCCTGATCTTAGTGCAAATAGCTGCTGCCTTCAGATAAAGATATATTGTTTTAAAATCGAAATCAAATTATTGGTCAAGCAAGTGTGGAAAGCACATTATGGACTAGCGGACTTGCCGTCGTAGTTCAACATGAGTGAGAGAAGTGGTTGTAGTAAACACAAACCAAAAAGAAAAAAAGAAGCGAGGGAGAGAAGTGTGTGCGTGCGTGAGTGAGTGAGTGAGTGAGTGAGTGAGTGAGTGAGTGAGTGTGAGTGAGTGAGTGAGTGAGTGAGTGTGTGAGTGTGTGAGTGAGTGAGTGAGTGAGTGAGTGAGTGAGTGAGTGAGTGAGTGAGTGTGTGAGTGTGTGAGTGAGTGAGTGAGTGAGTGAGTGAGTGAGTGAGTGAGTGAGTGAGTGAGTGAGTGAGTGAGTGAGTGAGTGAGTGTGTGAGCGAGCGAGCGAGCGAGCGAGCGAGCGAGCGAGCCAGTGAGTGAGTGAGTGAGTGAGCGAGCGAGCGAGCGAGCCAGTGAGTGAGTGAGTGAGTGAGTGAGTGAGTGAGTGAGTGTGTGTGAGTGAGTGAGTGAGTGAGTGAGTGAGTGAGTGAGTGAGTGTGTGAGTGAGTGAGTGAGTGAGTGAGTGAGTGAGTGAGTGAGTGAGTGAGTGAGTGAGTGAGTGAGTGAGTGAGTGAGTGAGTGTGTGTGAGTGAGTGAGTGAGTGAGTGAGTGAGTGAGTGTGTGAGTGAGTGAGTGAGTGTGTGAGTGAGTGAGTGAGTGAGTGAGTGAGTGAGTGAGTGAGTGAGTGAGTGAGTGAGTGAGTGTGTGTGAGTGAGTGAGTGAGTGAGTGAGCGAGCGAGCGAGCCAGTGAGTGAGTGAGTGAAAGGACAACCTACATGAATTTTAAAATATTATGATCATTATCAAAAAGAAAAGAAAAAAAACTCCAGCTGCTTTATTTTCCATTTGAAAAGGAGAGAGACAGTCCCAGGAGAGAAGAGGAGAAGAGGACCAAAACAACATCTGGAGACAGGAGGAGAGGAAACAGATAGAAAGGATTTTTTTTTTTTTAGGCTAGTATTTTATACTTGTTTTTTATTGATAAATTAATACATTAATATTAATAAAATTGTAAGATTATATGCATACAGTTCTGATGTAAGTGCCATTTGATTTATTCAGGGCTTTTCTAACTTTAAGATGTCACTGACCCCCAAATATGTCCACCCTCGAGTGAGGGACCCCATCCTGATATCTAAAATGTATTTAAATCTAAATCATTTTTTATTTACTTAATATAATACATATATGTTTATTTCACCCTCATTCATTTATTTACTTTGTACATTTTTATCATATGTTAAAAATTACCAATTCAATCATTTATTTTAATATAATTTATTTACTTAATTTTATTAATTGTATTATTACTTTTCTCTTTACTTTTAAGCTAATTTATAAATACAAAATTAATTACATTTATAAATAATAAATTAAACACATGTAGCCTATAAAAAAAAAATAAAAAAAAAACATGTAATGTTAGCCTAGGCCTACGTATTTACTTAGCCTACTTCATACATGTTTTATATGTTAATTTCACATATTATTTATTTATTTTAATCAATCAAAAAACACAACACAATGTGTAAAATCTTTGTATATTGATAAACAATAATTATATTCTAAGTTTAACTTTTTACCGCTGTAATGCGGAAAGGACGCACTATTTTCAGTGGCGCTTTAACACAGAACAGGAAACTCATAAATATTCGTGTTTACTCCGCCCAGTGCCCGTCTAGTCATGGGAGAAACAAAGCTGTTCGAAACTTTGAATCAATCGAACCGCTTCCAAATGATTCACTGGTTCGAATCGCTCGAAACGTCACAGTGACTCCTGGTGGTCAGAGCAGTGTACATGCAGCCAACACATACACAACAACGAACAACAGTTTGGTTTTTACATTATAAGAAAATTATTAAATTATAAACTCACCAAAAACGTCACATTTTCATTATTGTAAAACTTAGTATTCCTTTACAGTGCATTTAAAAAATCTAAAGTCATCTTAATCTACCTGCGAAATGCAATAGTAAATATATTAATGCAATTATTATTGTTTTTTTTTTATTATTATCATCATCATCATCATCATCATCATCATCATCATCATCATCATCATATGTTTATTAAAGATTTAAAAAATCTAAATCCAGATAAATAAATAAAATCAAAACTTTTGCTCCTTTAAACTACTAAATTGTAGTAATCCGGTGGATTTTGTAGGCAGGTTAAGACTGGATTTTTTTTTCCATTTTTTTTTTAATACTGTAAACTAAGAATAAGAATAAGAATGTTTTGTCATTATAAATAATAATTGCATGAATATTAAATATTGCATTTTATACTCTATTAGATATTTTTGGTTTTTCAGAAGCTATTGCAGTAATACAAATATGATACGTTTTTGGGGAGTTTTTAATTGAATACATTTCTCATGTAAAAATGATAACCCTGAAATATCGAAACATTTATGACGCAACGAAGCATCGTTTACTGAAATCACGTGACACGCGCTGCGAATCACTGGTTCAAAACAAATGATTCGCAGAAGATCCGAAGCTTCACAAAGCGGTGTTTCGAAAGCGCCCATCAGTGATCACACGTTTAAATGTAAGTAATGTGTTTTAAGCTATTCAAATATCTAGCGATACAAATGTTAAAAAGCCAAACGCCTTTTAAAAAGAACGAAAAATGTCGCTAACAATCCGCTAAGTTAGCTGAGCCGCTTGCTCGGCTGCATTTGTTCGGTGGTGTGGGGTAAAACTGTTAACGTACTATGCTATAGCAAGCATGTCGATGTTTTTTTTGCGGGAGTAGATGCTCAATTTATTAAACTGAGGGGTTAAACTTCTACATTATTTTCACCGGCGCCAGAAATTCGGCTAACGTGGCTTGGAGGTAAGGCAACGACCCGTTTAATCGCTATTATTTACAATCTTGTGCTGAAGGTTACAGTTAAATTGTTAGCCCTCACCATATACAAAGACCACAGCAATAAGACAACTGTAGCAACTCATCGTGTAATAACTGCACGTAATGTAGTAATGATTCAATTATTGTTGTAATAACATGTTCGTAATGTAATAATTATTCTCAACCCGTAATAAAATCTTGAGCTCATGTGTTTACAAAAAATACATTATGAGATATGACATTAATAACTCACCAAAAACACATTTTCATTATTGTAATAGCTTTTAAAACTATTATGTGATTGGTGTTTGGGAAATTCCCCGCCCCTCACCAGAACCGGCAGTTTCAACACACGACTAACTAACTCAACCAGTTCAGTTTTTAAAATCTAAATCCAGTCTTAAAATGCAACAGATTTTAATATGCATGCAACTTTTATTATTTAACAAAGCATTTGTATTCCTTTACAGTAAATGATTAAAATCCAGCCTTAACCTGGGTACAAAATACACCAGGTAATAACTGCATTAATATTTAAAAGTTGCAATAATGAATATATTATGTTTTTGGTTGATAATGTAATAATTTTCTCATATACAAAAATACATATACATTATGGGCTCAAGATATTATTACATTTTGAGAAATTATGTTATGAACATTTTATTTTAATAATAATGCAATACTTACTGCATTATTTGCTGTTATTACATTATGAGTTGCTATAACAACTGATAGATAGATAGATAGATACGTAGATAGATAGATAGATAGATAGATAGATAGATAGATAGATAGATAGATAGATAGATAGATAGAAAGGCACTGTTTCCCTGTGTTGTGTGTTTGTAGTGCTGTGATGCAAGCTTTGGTCAAGTTTTAACCATGTTTGGGTGTCCATATCTATGATTTCTGGGGATTTTTGTGTCTGCCCTGCCGTGTCAGTTTGTCTAATCTTCCTAAATTTGCATCACTGTGTTAATATGCTTCACAAGTGTTTAATTTCTCTCTTGTTTTTACTTGAAGTGTGTGAATAGCTGCATCCCTGTGAACGTCGAAGCGAGCGGTGATAAATGAGACGGTCAAACATACGGAGGATTTCATATTTGTAGATGTTAATGATTCAAGCAAATCCTTCGATTTAAAGGCTCAGATGGACGTCCAGAATAGAAAAACTCGTCACCAGAAGGTACATGATTGTGCTCATCCAGCCATCCAGTTAAAATAACTATTTGAATTTTGTCATAATAAACATTTTTTTTCTTTTTTATTAACAGATGGAGGATGCTACTGGTTCAAACAACTCTCCTCACCCGGTACATTAATGTTCATAACACAATATTTCATTCTACAGTCTCTGTTTGTCATGTTTACTTTGATGTATGTAGTGTGAATTAGTACACTGAACTATTTAAAGTCACAATATGTCATGTTTCATCGCTTTTTCGAATCAAAGGCGTCGCTTGATGACACCTTGATTTAGCAGAGCTTTTATTAGGCCTCAGACAAGCGCTTCGGCTTCTTCCGCTCATGTGAATGTGTGGTAACACGACGCTGTTATCATATTAGAGAAGTTATTTATGTGTGTTGAAAGTTATGTTATAATCAGTGTTACTCTTTGCATTCGCTCGGCGGCTGCTTTGAGACATAGTGTGTTGCGAGATGCGTTGAAAACCCTGTTGTGATGATGCAAGAGTTGCAACTATGGCAGCTGAGAAGGCCGTTCTTTGTAGCCTAGAAATCTAGACACACACTAGTGGCAGCAAATATAATTTTGCAGCCAGGGCATCTAGTAGGGGTGGGCGATATAGCCTCAAAATTATATCACGATATTTCATGTAGGGCATTATCCATCCGTTTTCTAATGATCTACTGTCATAATACTTAATTCAAAGTGTAACTCTATTGTCATAATAAGGTGGTTTATAGTCACACGCAGGCAGCACGAGTCAAATGAAAGCAAAGTTGTAAGTGTTTTCACTGGAAATCTAAAGTAAAACTATAACAACATTTTAGTTTAGCAATAACTAAAGTAATTTATGCCATGGTCTGTCTGAATATTCAATTCTGATTGGCTGGAAGGTGTGCAATAAAATCGTGTAACGCACAGGTAGTTTCAAGTCAGATGAATCATCACTCTAATGCGCCGTTTTCATTGGGCTTGTTTACATGGAGCACTGTAATAGGTTTAAAAATTCAAACCGAATAAAAATGCTCCATATAAACACCTCAATCGTAATAAAAATGCTCAAACCTAATGAAATTGTAATCGGTTTGAGAGGATTGGGATAAACACGATTACTTCGAGCGTGCGTCCTTCTGTGACGCAATTACAGCGCGCGCCTCCACCACAGTGGGCTAATGTTGTTGACTAGAGGAAAGTTAATTTTTCTGGAGTGTTAAACTTTTTATTACGTATAAGTTATGAAGATAATGTTGGTATAATGACACATACATAGCCTGGCTACTCCATCTCATCTGACAGCGTTTGTTCCAGTTTGTCCCAGGCACTTTCTAGGCTACTTCAACAGTGCCTGACCAAATAATTTCTTTTTCTGAGGTGTTTCTTACAGTAACACCAGTTTGGGTTTGATAATATCTTATGTAAACTGTCCACAGAATCATTCAATCAGATTGAAATGCAAGTGTGCATGTAAACGGGGCTATGGAAGCGAGCGCATGCACACACACACACACAAGCGCTCGCATAGAGAGCGGGGATCGTGCTGCAGATTCAGGAGCACAGAAACTTGTTATCAACGCCGTCCCGCGACTTAAATAAAATAGCAATAATAAAATAAAATAGCTAAGCTGCTGGATCATTAGGCCTACATTGTATTTCTCAGCAGCGATGGGGTTATATCGCTTATTTTTAGAGAGACGCTGAACAGACGCAGTCACGAATCTCTCTCGATAATCCATTCATTCAAATGAATGTAATCTCACGCACTACAATCTCTGTGTCTGATTCAAAAGAGGAAGAATGCTTACTTAGATCTAACGAGCCTTGACTGATGAAAATAACCTTCAATGTTACCTTTCCTGCCAAATATTGTGCTGCAAACGTTAATAACAGCTTTAAGTTGTCCATTTTTTGTCACATGTTAAGAGAGCTGATCAAGTAGCTCCTTTTAGGTACTAAATCACCGTCGGAGGCGAGCTGCTCTTCTCACTCAGACAGGTTTGTTGTGTGCTAGGACACGTAAATGCACCATACGTCATCACGTCACTATATCATTGATATCACAATATGACGCTTTTTTAGCATGTAAAAATTTATACCGGTATTATCGTGCATGATATGATATGGCACACCCCTAGTGTCTAGCAACTCTCAGTTGGCTTGTGAGCATGAAAAACCAAACTCTGGTCAGGCCAATCACATCGTGAATAGAGTCGGTGGGCGGGCCTAAGAATAATGATTTGTGGCGGTTCGGCATTAATATCTTGCTACTTCCCTGCTAACTAAGAACGGCACTGAAGTCATTCTTAAAAAAGGAATGTTTTGCTGACGGGATACGGCAAAAGTTTAATCTATCAACTAGCTCCACTGGTGGAAAATGCTTTGGACTTTTAGCCCGCTTGTTATTGTCGTCTCGCCACTGATAGCGCTCTGGTTGGTTGTAGCTAGCACTGTGATGAGACACTTATCTCACAAGAGGAGACGAAACGAGACACGAGATCAAGTTCATGAGAACGAGATTTTTTACATAGTATATTTAAAGGTCCCATGTCATGGGTTGTTTTATTGTTTTATAATGTGTCTTGGGGTGTGCTTATATTGTTGGTATAGTATGGTTTTTACATCAAAAAATGTCATAATTTAGAAATAAAAGGCATTTTTTCTATACTGATATTAGCCCTCTGTTTGGAATGCTCTGTTTCAAGAGGCGTGTCTGCTGTGAGTCTTCAGTGAAAACACCCACTGTTGTGATTGGCTGACATCTTTACATTTGAAATGAGGAGGGGGCGTGGTTTAGTCAGGCGGAGCAGAGCAGCTGCAGCGCTGAGAGAGAGAGAGAGAGAGAGAGATAGAGAGAGAGAGAAACGGAGCTGGGGAAAGATTGCTGAGGTAGTGTTATTGTACAGAGTTTTTGAAAGCGCAAGTTTATTTTGTTTGTCTCTGAGAGCTCTGAATCAGAGTCCTGCACAAGTCCATTTTTGGAGACCCGCCCCCGCCCGTACCCGCAAGGTTTAGCACCAGATCCGACCCGTGACCCGTGAAAATATCAAAATTAAATCCGTACCCGCCCAGACCCGTTAATATTTGGCCCGTTACCCGACCCGTGCCCGCAATAAATCACACACGCTAAAACATTCAAATTAAAATGCTTTATTTTTTATCCTGCCCCTCTCTCAACATCAACAGCGTCATGAATGGGCTAATGAAACAGGCAAAAGTGCCTTTAAAGACTCATTGTCAACTATTTCATATAGCTACTCCACTCACCAACTTTACTTTTACTTCATCCATTGCTACTCCTGCAACGCTTCATCCGCGCTACGAGAGGCATCAACAAAGGTTTCAATGTCGCAGTGATGGTGACGTGATGGGTCAAATGGCATATCGTTGTTGCGTGTATGTGTAATGGTAATTTGGACATAGAAATTGTAAAAGCCTACAATATGTTCGATGGGGGAAGAAGGAGGCGGGAACCAGCGAACATTTAAAAGACTTTAACCAAACAAAACGAAAGTAACGTGGG